>NW_015961959.1:0-600000 GCF_000497045.1 Kalmanozyma brasiliensis GHG001 | reverse complement strand
CCATTGTGGGCGAAGAGGACTCGAAAGATCTGCAGAAGCCCGAGTCGGAGGCTCTGCGCAAGCAGATCTTTGGTCTTGCCAACGAGGCGCTCAAGAACTCTGCTCAGGAATGCCCTGCTGTTGCCGAAGCCGAGTCCAAGCCCAGCACGCAAGCATTGGGCGACCGCGAGCTGACAGAGAAGGAGCTCCTCGCAGCTATTGACAGAGGCAGCGCAGAAGGAGGCGCCGAGGGCCGTTGCTGGGCACTCGACCCCATCGACGGCACCAAGGGCTTCCTGCGAGGTGGCCAGTACGCTGTCTGCCTCGCCTTCATGGTCGACGGTCTGGTCCAGGTGGGTGTGATGGGTTGCCCCAACTTGCCGCACGATGCTTCGTCCGCCAAACCCAAGGAAGGCGAGTTCGGTGCCGGCGAGAAGCGAAGTGATCTCGGCACGCTCTTCATTGCAGTGCGAGGACAGGGCGCCTTCCAGCGTCCCATCCAGGGTGGCAAGGAAGAGAAGATTACCATGCGTCAGATCAGCTCGCTCTCCGAGGCATCCTTCTGCGAGTCGGTCGAGGCAGGCCACTCTTCGCACGGCACCAACGCCAGGATTGCAGAGCTGCTCGGCATCACCGCTCCTTCCGTTCGCATGGACAGCCAGGCTAAGTACGCTAGCATCTCGAGAGGCGATGGTGACGTTTACCTGCGCTTGCCTGTTGGCGACGGCAGCTACCAAGAAAAGATCTGGGATCACGCTTCGGGATCGTTGCTTGTGGAAGAGGCTGGAGGCAAGGTGTCGGACATCCGCGGCAAGAGTCTCAACTTTGGCGTCGGACGAACGTTGCGTGAGAACCGTGGTGTGGTGGCATCGCGTAAGGAGGTGCACTCCAAGGTGATTGACGCCGTCCGCAAGGCACTCGAAGAGGAGGGACGCGGTCACCTTTGAGGCGAGAAGCCATCGGATCGGGGCGTACAGTGGGCCGCAGTAGATCTACAGTTCCTTGTCTGTCATCACGCTCACCTCAGATCAATCTTCGGTGCACCCGATACAGTATCCAGAGCGGTCGCCGGTTAGTGGCGTTGGCTTGCTGCACTTCTGATGGTGAAATGAAAATGCGACGCGTCAAAAGCGCCATGCAACCGTCACCGAGGTCGATTGCTTGGCACTTGGATACGACTTTGGGGCTCCTCCCTCAAATTCGTCAGGAACGAGGCGACGATCCTCACATTGCAATCTACCTCCAGATCTGAAAGCGGGCTCAACGGACGACCGCAGTCCGATCCAGGTCAATCCCCCGTGAAGGCTTTGAATGGAGCATCTCTGCGCGCTGGTGGCAGGTCATGGCTGCTGGATCCCTTTTTAAAAAATCTGACAGAGCTCAACTATCGCGGCTGCTGTGTTGCGCCTCGTTTGGAAAGATAGATGATATGACCCCACCGTCGATCGTCGATGTCAAGGTCTGCCGAGACGTTGCGCCTCTTTGGAAGCTGTCGGTGCCGGACTCGGAATCGAGGGGAGCTTCGGTGCCTGACTGACCCTGTCGAAATGTGCTCGCTCGGTCGAGGCGATTTCTCGTCGTCGCGCTGGCAAACCACGGAAAAACAGAGGCGCCTGTCCGGCTCGACTGTCCGAGCATGCACAATCGACTGCCGAACGGTCGGAGTTGATATGCGCGACGGTGCAGCAAGACGGCGCGTGTTCTAGCTCCAACAGACAGGCACGCGAACCACCCTCTTCTGGCGAATTGGCCGACGTCGTGTGGGTTGGCATCAGTAGGCCCCTTACAAGTCGGCACGGACGCAGATCCCACCCGCCACGCCGCCTCGGCACGGAGCTGCGTAACATTCCAAGGTTTGGAGGTGCATGCCGCTCCACGCACGTCCAGCGCCGGTTTCGTCCTTTGTGTCTTGACCTCGAACCTGTGCCGCTCTTGTGTGACGAACAACGAAAACGCCCACTCTCTCTCACCCCCCTCCCGTTCCAAAGCAGATCCTGTCTCTACTCACCCAGCATCCACCACTTCGAGCTGGAATCGACCTCATCAACGCCTCACCCTATGCCAGATCGGCTGCGAGCGCCATGCCGCCTCATTGATTGAAGCATCATCTCATCTCAACCACCCGCTTGCGCCTGCTTCTGCATCCCACCCGTCAGCATCGACAGTCTTGATTCTGTCGATCCATCGTCTTCATCTATACTCTAGCGTCAGCCTCGTCGTCCCCCCACGCATGGTCCTCTTCTTTCGTCACATGGTCACCAAGATTCATCTTTGCCCCGCCCAGGATCCAAGTGCTTGGTTCGCATCTCCAGCCTCGCTCGGCGCCTCCAACAAGCCATTCCACACCGCACACCTTCATCTCGATTATGATGTCGACCTGAGTCACTCCCGTACCACGTTTGTCAGCCTGCCTATCCACTGCCACCTTCTTTCGTCATCCACCAACGGATATCTCGAGCCAACATCTGCTGCATCTCTAGAGACTTGTTCTGTCCAGGAGCGCTTCCATTCGTGAGCTCGCGCTCCAGTCAGACAACTCGACACCCAACACCATGACCCACTACCATCCGAAGAGGTCTGTGGCCGCATCAGCCGGTATCAGCGGGGCAGACAACCTTGCAGGCTTCGGCGCTCGCAGGTTCATGCAAGACGTGTACCAGCCGAAGCCGTACCCTCACCGTGGCTCTCAAGACGGCGCGTACGGTCGCGACGTCAAGCCCTCGCTTGATCGTGCCTTCCCTCAAGGATACGATGCACGCAATCAATACGGACTTTCGTCTGCCGCAACACCTGGCTCTAGCCAGGGCTACTATCAAAGTCCGTCTCCACGGCAGGCAACTCTGCCTCTACCGACAGTGTCGAGCGATGAGTGGCAGAGGACAGGGTACAGATCTCCTCAACAGAGTTACCGTCAGCTCGAACGGAATGATCATCACAGCAGTCTGAACCAGCCTCAATCTAGGGTAGCAGCTGCTGCTCCTTCCTCTTCGGCGCTTAGAGAGGCAGGCAGCAGAGGGGTACTGCGCTCCGACAGTCTCGAGTCTTCGACCAGCGATTCCACGGCAAGTCTAGCCTATGCTCACAGCGGCGACTCCCAGTATTCTCGCAACGGGCACCTCAGGCCTGTAGATGCACAGGGATCCAGCCGCTCGACACCGATGGCACATACCAAAGTGGCAGAGCGGTGCACCATCTACGAGGACGACTACGAAGAGTTCATCTTTGATTCGACCTCGGCGACAGTGGGCGATACCTCTACAGACGCGTCATTCACCATCGCGCGCGCGACGGTTCTCGAGCCCGAGCTGCCCAAGGCGAAATGCGCCGACTGCGGTGAGAAGCTCGACTTCGAGGAGCTTGCCAGTCATTCTTGCCAGTCTACGACTTCGTCCAGACCCCCACTCCTGTCAATTCAATTGCCGAGCTCCCTGAGCAGCTCCACGCTCTCCTCAACCACTTCGTCTCCGCCTCTCGCTACGCCACGCTCGCCCTTCTTCTTTGATCGATATGACAGTCTCGTCGGTGGGTCTGCGCCCGTAAGTCCCGCTCTCTTTCAGACTGCAGTGCAGAGCGATTCCCGTCGGGTCAACGACGACGAGGAGGAAACGCCAAAGGCACGCACCGTCCGCAGATTTGGCGCTCCAGCGGCAAACCATTCTTCGCCATTCACGTCGTCTAGCCCGTCTGACGCAGTCGATGCGCGTTTACAGCCAGGCTCTGCCTCGCCGCTCCCACCTCCCTCGATTCAGCGCTCGTCGAGCGACTCGCAAGCCGACGCAGCAGCGGCACGGCGAAAGATGATCGAAGAGCAGAGGGCGGCCAAGAAGAAAGACTTCATGGCCTCACCATTGCCAAGAGCAGCGACGACGTCGGACCTGTCGAAGCAGAGCGCCCCGGTGGAAGATCTTTCGAGGTCCAAATCGGCCAAGAGTCCGCCGGGTCCCTTTTCGACGCTGCCGCGTGTCCGCGCGCTCGGTCCATCGGACGTCCAGCACGTCAAGATGGATTCCTTCTCGTCGGCCTCATCGAGCGGCACTGGGTTGTCCGGGCGAACGGGCTCGACTCGGAAGCTCGCCGGAGCGCTCACTGCCGACATCACGCCTAGCTCGAGTTACGAGCGTTTCGAAGAGGACGTCAAAACGACGTCGACGAAAAGCGCGACCGATTACGCATCGTCGAAGCCGACTCGCCAACGCGGTCGTGTCGACCTGAGCGGAATTGAAGAGATGATGAAGGATCTGACGGAAAGCCCGGAATGGCTGAACCGAACACTGACGGACCTTCCAAGCAAGGGGGACAGCAGCGCCCCGCGACCCAGGGCAGCGACGGACGCATCCAAGTCGGATCGGGAGCAGGTGCTCGAGCTGGAGCTGCAACGTTTGCGCGAGAAGGAGCGCTCGAGGCATCTGCAAGCTCTCAAGTTGAAGGACAAGAAGAAGAAGGAGAGGGCGGCGAAACGGTGCTGCGTCTGCGATTGCTCGCTTTCGTCGAGTCGAACGCCGTTTGTCGAGCGCGACGGCAAGCTGCTCTGCGCGCGAGACTGGAAGGAGCTCTACCTGCCCAAGTGCCGCAAGTGCAACCTCATCGTCGAAAAGGGGGCTGTCAAGTCGTCGGACGGTGCGCTTCGCGGCGTCTTCCACCGAAGCTGCTTTTCGTGCGCGGCTTGCGAGGCTCCCTTCACGGATGGCACCTTCTACGTCTTCAACAACCAGCCGTACTGTTCGCGTCACTACCATCGCTTGAACGGCAGCGTATGCCGCGAGTGCGATGGCGGCATCGAGGGCGACTGCCGCCAGACGGACACGGGCGACCGCTTCCATCCACACTGCTTCAGCTGTCAGTACAGCAGCTCCAAGAGCGGAGAATGCCTCGAACAGCTGGCGGACTACTACATGGTGGGTGGTCAGCGTCTCTGCGAGCGCCATGCAGACAAGATCGGACGACGACTTGCCCAAGCAGGCCAGGAACAGCTCGACCTGCGTGCTCAGAAACGCGTGACAATGCTGCACAGTCTCCGCTAAGTTAGCACCGTGACGATCCTCACCTACACAACTTCTCGGCATATTCGTACCCTCATCGATGCCATGCTTCATTTATATACCCTGTCCACCATTGCCGACAGATAGATTGTGGGACGAGTGTCCTGTTCAGAGCAGTGAGAGCTGAAAACAAGAGGCTGGAGGATGACACCTGAAGACGATCATCGAGGGTCAGCTTTCTGGCTCTGTGACAGGCTTCGATTTCTCGAAGGCGTAGCCGGAATTGGAAAATTGTTTTAGAATCGCGACCAAAGCTGAGCCGCCTGCAGACCGCGATATCATCAAAGCGGCACTGGACGCTGGAGTGATTAAGTTGGAGTGAGGCGGGCAAGTGTGCGTTGAGCGTGCGTGCGTGCGTTCGGCAGCCTGTCAGTCTCAGCTCATCCACACACCCACGCTTTTGCTCGTCTTCATTCTCCTCCATCATCATCGTCTTGCCCTTCCATTGCGGGTGAATAGGACTCAGCTGCTACTCATAGCTGCTTTCGGCCATCTCAACGTCTTCGTCGTCTGCTTCTCGACTGCTCTCTATGCCGCCATCGCCGTGATCAACCACTTTGATTCCCTTACGACGCAACGACGAGTCACCATCGCAGCCGCCGCATACGCCCAGCCCACACAGACGTCGCCCAGCTTTCCATCGTGGTCGGAAGCGCCAACGGGATCTCCACTTCCGCTGCACATTCTGTCTCTCCTGCTCACTGCGACAAGGACGCCTCGAACCGCAAGGCACTCGAGCTCTGCGCATCTTTCAGTCGAGCTTCCTTCTTCCGAGGCTGCATATCTTTCGTCACCGCCGCTTTGCCTTCACAATCTAGGCCTCATTCCCTCGGCAGAGTGCTTCTGATTCTGTCAGCCGTCTGAGCTACTTCGCATATCTTCTGCATCGCAACACCTCCCCTTTGCCGTCGCGACTGGCGGTCATTTGGAATAGCTCGCGTTGGCCATCCTCACAGTCGTTGCCTCTCTTCCAGCCTCGCGCTGACATCACCGGCAACCAATCTCACAGACGCCTTATCGTCAACCCCAATCTGCGCTCACGAATGCCGTCGTTACATACACAGCTCTAGAGGCGACCGAAAGCACGTGAGCTAGCCCGAGCTGCTGGAAACAGGACATCCAACATCCCAGGGGCGCAGTCCGCCCCGTGTTCTCCGTGGACAGGCGACCCATGGGCCCCTAACTTTGGCTCCTCCATCTCAATTGCATAGACACCAGCATGTCGTTCCATCCCGACTCGCTCGTCACGAGTCCCAGCGCCGCGGACCATGACTCCAAATGGCAATTGCATTCTAGCACCGATTCCTATCTCAACTGGAATGCAAATGCCAAGTCGCCGGAGGAACAGCACCCTCTTCGCAGCTCAACAACCGCCGCGGCACCGGACATGGCCAAGCTACGCTCCACCAGTTCCAACGCTACTGCTCCAGCCGCAAACGGCGACACGCCCTCCGAGACTGCCTCGGCAGACGCAGCTTCGATCCTCTCTCATCACGGCCACACCACGAGCCCAGAACGCTCCATGTCGCCATCCTACTTCACAAAACACTACTTCAAACCGCCAAATCGCTCATCTGCCACCAGTCCAACCATCACCTTCACGGGTGCGCCCATCGAATCGGCCCTACTTGCCAGCTCACGGTCGCCGCCGATGCCGCTCGATTCGAACCGTGATATCCAGACCACGCGTCAGTCCTCTGGTGGTACACTTGCGACCAGCCCACCTGCTTCCTCCACTGCGCCCATCTCACCCACTTTGTCCAGCAAGCCACCGAGCAGCGGAGGCTTTTTTGCCTCTTTGCGTCCTTCTTCTCCAGGCAATCTGTCGATCTCCACCAATTTCAGGTCTCAGGACGCAGAGAGCTCCGCGAGCAAAGCAAGGAGGCCTAGCAGCGTCTTGGAACATGTTGGCAACGTCTGGGAGCGTATCGGACGTAAGGTCCACCACACGCGCACGGCCACCTCGGAGCAGCACCCCACCTCAGCTTCGCACGCCCGTTGCTCTGCCAGTCAAACCTCGCCTCACCTCGGACTGGATCCTGACTTGGTCGAGACGCTCGAAACCACCCGAAGGTCGCCGTCCGAATCGTTCACATCTCAGCCGTCCCCCGCACTGTCGACAACCACCGAGTCCGAATGCCGTACCCCGGCGACGCCGAGTGGAGAGACACCAGCGAACTTGACCACGTCGCAGCCTGCGCCGTCGGCCCCTGCATATTCCTCCGTTTCCGCGCAACTGCCGTCTCCCAGCGCGGCTCAGCAAGAAGAGAGGGAGGAGCTCCCGTATCTTGCTGCAGAGTCGCCACGCTCGCAAGGTCTGGGCTCGACCTCTGGCGATTCGCCCAGAGTAGCCAGTGGGTCAAGAAGTTCCGCCGCGCAACGAAGGGTCTCGAGCGCGTTCGAACGTGTTTTGATTCAAGTCACCGACGACAACGAGCGATTCTCGGTTGTGGACATCTCGGGCGTCGACTCGGCGGACGCGATCAAGGAAAGGATGTTTGCCAAGCTCCACCTTTACGACGCAGATCACGCCAGCTTCCAATTGTTCCGCACCGAGATCGGTCAATCGGAAGCGTCCGGTCCTGTGGTCAGTGACGATGTCCTGCTCGTCCTGTGCTTACAGATGGGCGATGATCGTGGCACGCTCAAGTTCTTGGTGCAGCAAACAGCGCCGCCGTCCAATTCGACGGTGCGAGCCATGCCACCTCCAACTTCGGTTGCTGTGTCGCCAAGGGCGCTCAACGACGTTCGCAGGACGTCCGGCAATGGCTCGGCCACGAGCCAGCACTTCCGAACGGAGAGTCAGTCCTCGAAGAGCTCAATGAGCGATGCTTTGGTTCATCCCGAGATGTTCGGCGCGGACGGGAGCCACGAGGGATCCAATCGCAATTCAGCAAGCAGCCTGACGCGATCTAAAGCTACGGCCAGACGAGCTCTGCCGAGTGCTCCGCCGATGGATGATTTGCGCTCGCCAACGCAATCTGGCTCGAATGCTGGATCCCAAGGTGCACTGCAAGATCGTAGGTCCATTGCGTCCTCGGGCGACAGCTCGGCAAATGAGTCGTCCGGAAAGCAGGGTGGCTCAGCGAGCGAGGGAGCCCCTTCTGTAGTGGTCACCCAGCGCTCCAGCTCGATCTCTGCGAACGTCCCTACGGCTCCAGGCTCTGCTGCCAGCGGAGGCCGCCGTCAGAGTCACCATGACGCTGAGACATCCCGTCCCGACTCGGAATTCTACGGCGAGCGATCCTCTAACGCATCTGCAGCGAACAGCTCTGGCCACAGGCAAGAGCGGTCCGACGACGGCGCTCGCGGGCTTGCGAGACAGCAGGGGACGCCAGCCTTGACCTTGCACAACGCAAAGAGCATGGACGATCTGCATCGAGCCGTGCAGCCCACTGCCCACGTGCCTTCGATGACGACGCAGGCTGAAGTACGCAAGCAGGCCGGCATGGATCGGGACGGCCGATATCCAGCACCAGCCATCTTGAGACCTTCTACCGCAGCTCCTGCTGGCCCAGGCGCTCGAGAGGGTGCTTCTTCGCACAGACAATACAGCTCGGAAATGCTGCCCAGCGGACGAGCGACCGTAGAGCCCGTCCCGGGGCCTGATCCTCGTCTGTTGCAGCGGAATCGCAGTGCGCAGGCGGCCATTCCCAGCGGTCACCACATGGAGGACCATGGTCCAATGAGGATGTCGAGTACCCCTCAGATGCGATCGCCGCCTCTGCCGAATGCTTATGCTGGCCAAGGACAAGGGGAAACTCGCTTCCACGGTCAGCCTCCGCCCTCTGCTCCATTGATGCAAGCGCGTCCTCCCAACATGATGGGCCGCCCTCAGTTCAGCGCACCTCCCTCTTACGCCGGACAGCCGGCTTATGCAACCCAGCCATACGGGCAAGCCGTGTCTCGGCCCATGGGTCCAGGGTATGGCAACGAATTTGGAACGCGAGCTGCTGGTCCGGGCCCGAACTTCAACACGTATCACGGCCATGATCCTCGAATGAGTGCCAGCGCAATGCAGGCTTCGCTCACGCCGCGTCCGTACTCTTACCATGATCAGCCACCGCCCATGCATCAACATCCTGCCTACAGACCCTACGGTCCACCCAACCCAGCGGTGGCTTCTCCGTATCGGACGCGCGAAGACCCTTTCGCCACGCGCTACTTCCCCGCGTCAAGCTCACGACAGGTTTCCGAGTTCCAGATGCAGGCCGGCCGCTTGGAGCCTGGTATGACGGTGCAGCAGACTTTGCGAACACAGGAAGTGATTCGTAGTCATACTCCGATGGGATCGCCAGGCCATCCCTACCCAACCGGCCATGCCCACCCGCCGGGTCCTTCTTATGGCCCTCGCGATCCGCGCCAGCCTGCTCAGCAGAGTCAGTACACGGGCATGCCGAACTACGCCAATGCACCGGGAGCTCCTCAAATGCAGAAGCGTCCGAGCTACAACGGATCTGCGGTACCGAACCCGCATCACCAGCCCTCGCCGCGACCGCACCATCACCCTTATCCTCACAACCAAGCTCCGACACAGCCATTGCGCAGCGCACACGACAGCTACGCTGCTTCCCCTCCAGGCCTTGCCAGTCCACAAGCGAGGCCACAGTCCGCAAGCTCGTCGGCAGGACGCGGACCGACATTTCAGCAGCAGTACCAGCAGCAGCAGCCCCATTCGGCAGGCGCCATGTCGGGTCCCGAAAGTCATCGGCGAGATCCACCTGTGCGAACGAACACATCCGAGCGCTCATCTGGCTCGTCCTTCTCCAGTCAAGGTAGCTCTCAGCACCGGCGCCCATCCATTGAGGGCCGCAATAGTCGCACCTCGATCGAGGACTCGTTCAGTGCCCCAACCTCGGCGAGAAGTTCCCAGAGTGGACCCATCTCGGCCAAACCTGCCAATGGCGAGCCCCGGTCCTCCTTTGGCAATGCAGAGCGAGAGCTGGCCGACGACGAACTTGAGCACGTTCGCCCTCTGCCTCGTCTCCCGGACTCGTCAGCCACGACGCCGACCGATCCGTCCCGTCCAGTTTCCTCGAACGCCTACAGCGCGCTCGGCGAGCACGTGCGTAAGTCGGAGGACGAGGACACGTTGCGTGCTGGCGAATGGGCCCAGCTTTGGCGTTCCATCGATCCGAATGCCGAGGGCACGGTGTCTGGCACTGCCATCAGCGGTAGCAGTGGCGGCGATGGCGATACGGTCAGAGCGGATTCGGGCACGCCAGGACCGACACGACCGCAAACCACGGAAGGCTCCTCGTCGTCCAGATTTGGGCCACCGCGCGCCTCGAGCCCGAGTTTGGCGCCGGAGGAGAATGGCACGGTCGCATCCTTTGGCAACTTTGATGACGACGAGAGCGAGTCTGGGACATGGGCGCAGCCACTGGACTCGGACGTCAACGCACCGCGTCTGCCCTTGCGGCTGGGCGGAGATGACGAGCAGTCCTCGGAGAGTCACGGCACCCTGCTGCCGGGCGAGGGCACCCTGCTTCAGACATCGTCTGGTTTGTCAACGAGGCCCGAGTTGAAGCTGACGATCGATCCTGCCACGGGTCCGACGATTGTCAGTTCGGATCTGCCGCCCACGAGCAGCTCTCCTCGGACCAGCTCTTCGCATCTCTCCTCGGCGATCAACAGCGGCGGCATCACGCGCAGCAACTCGTTCGCACGCAGAGACGACGACTGGGCGTTCCGTCCCCCGCCGGAGCAGCTGTACGAGAACCTGGATGACTTCTTCCCGAAGCACGACCTCGACAAGCCTCTGCTGGACACGGCGGCTGTCCCCGAGAGCCCCATGGTCAACAGTCCGCGGTCGGACGGCCCCGCCGAGATTGCCTCCAGCCCGCCGAGCGTGTCGTCCCTTGGACCGCAGCAGGCGTTCGGCCAACGCAGCCGTCACAAGAAGTCGATCCGACTCGTCGCACAGGACCGCAAGAAGATCATGGACAGGAGACCCGCAGCACCGGGATCCGGAACGGGCGACGGCCTCCTTCGTCGACGAAGCACCAAGCTATGGGGCACCAAAGTGGTCGAGATGACGCCCGGACAAGAGCTGACTGCGCCTGCATCGGCAACGCAAGCCGAGTCGCCGTCCTCGGACACGGCGTCGCCCAAACCCGTGTTCAAATGGGTCAAGGGTGACCTGATCGGCAAGGGCACTTACGGCCGCGTCTACCTGGCGCTCAACGCAACCACGGGTGAGATGATTGCGGTCAAGCAAGTCGAATTGCCCCGAACCGCCAGCGACCGCGAAGACTCGCGCCAAAAATCCGTCGTCGCCGCGCTCAAGTCCGAGATCGAAACACTCAAAGACCTGGACCACCCGCACATCGTCTCGTACCTCGGCTTCGAAGAGACGACGACATTCCTGAGTATTTTTCTGGAGTACGTTCCCGGTGGGTCGGTCGGCAGCTGCCTGCGCAAGCACGGCAAGTTCGAAGAGCCCACGATCAAGTCGTTCCTGCATCAGATCCTGTCCGGCTTGGCGTATCTGCACAGCAAGGGCATCCTGCATCGCGATCTGAAAGCGGACAACATCCTGGTCGATTTCGAGGGCATCTGCAAGATCTCCGATTTTGGCACGGTACGTCGGTCGGACGACATCTACGGCAATGTCGAAAACATGTCTTTGCAAGGATCAATCTTCTGGATGGCGCCCGAAGTGGTTTCGCTCAGCAAAAAGGGGTACAGTGCCAAGATCGACATTTGGTCTCTCGGCTGCGTCGTGTTGGAGATGTTTGCCGGTCGTCGACCGTGGAGCGACGACGAGGCGGTGCAAGCGATGTTCAAGATCGGTGCGGAACGCAAGGCGCCTCCGATCCCATCGGATGTCAAGCTGAGCAAGCAAGCGGCGCATTTCCTGAAGAACTGCTTCGAGGTCGATCCTGCCAAACGACCTACGGCGCAACGACTGCTGGATCACGTGTTCAGCGTCCCCGATGACGGATGGCATTTTCAGCAGAGCGCGCTGTGGAGGAGTCTCCAGCGATGACCGACCCGGAACGGCAGACCAAGCAGACTCAGGGAGGGAGGGGGAGGCAAGAGAGCAAGCGGAAGAAGCAAGCGGAAAGTGCAAGTGGAAAGAGGAAACCGGAGCGGAAAGTGCGCCAATATGATACCTGATCCCGACCTGCATTCCCCTCGATGGGGCGCGCAGTCGATCACTTTTCTTCTGATCTTTCGTTTGTGCAGCGACCTGCTGAGACGGATGGTCAATGTGTGATCGCGAGCTGAACAACGGCTGGACCATCTGTCTGAGCTGATGGCCGCGTGACGTGCAGCCCGCCTCAACACGGCCCGCCTCAACCGCGCAGGAACCGCTTAGCTTCTCACAATCTCACCGTCACAGTGCAGCACGCGACAGATGAAGAACAGATCGAAAACCAGATTTTTTGTATTTGACACAAGGCGAGCGCGAGCTCATATTGTTTTGACGAAGTGACGATGAGATGATGGTGACTATGATTGAAGGTGACGATGATGATGATGATGTTGGACGAAGGAGGAGGGAGCTTATGGGGCCAGCTTTCCGTTGATTAGTGTTGGGTGGATGGGAGTAAGTGCGTTGATAGGGATGCAGATGCTGGTATGGGGTTCGGAGTGAACGAGCGCTTGTTTGACTTGTTCCTGAAGGGGGAGCTTCCTCTGCTTGATTCTTGACAAGGTTTCACTCGTGGTGAATGCCGTTGCCGTTGCCGACGCCCATGAGCATGCCGTTCGACATGGCAGGCATGGTACCAGCAGCAGCGCCACCGCGCTGAGGCATGCCTTTGTTCCTCTTGGCCGAACGGTCATCCGAGGTGTCGGGGCTGTGCGATTCGTCGCCCTCAAACTTGTAGCCATTCGAGCCACCGCTGCCACTTCGCTGCATGTCGCGTTCCGAGGGCGAGGCCGTAGCAGAACCGTTGAGGTCCTCGGCATCGTTCCAGGAGCGCTTCAAGCCAGACACCTTGCGAGCTCCGTTGACCAGACCGCCGTTGGCAGCCGCCATGTTGGTAGCGCTGTAGTCTGCGTGACCGGCGTGGTTGACACCGTTGAGCGTGATGGGAGCCGATTGACGTCGATCGCCGGCGGGTGGACGAGCAAGCTGTTGCGCGGCCGTCATGGGGTACTGCTGCTGCGATGAGTACGTGGGCGACGAAGTACCGTGGCCCGAAAGGCTCATGTGCATGGTTGTGCCGTTGTGCATGGAAGAGGGCGAAGGCTGCGTGGTGGTCGGGGCAGAAGTGTGCCCCTGGTCGTGGGAGCCGGCCCAGCTGGTGCTGCTGCTCAACCCACTACCAAACCCCGAAGTGTCAGCGTTGGAAGGGGTGGTGTTGGCACGCATGAGGGGAGGTGCTTGCGAAGTGCCGTTGGCACCGGGGCTTGGCATGCCAGGAGCGCGTTGGCGCTGAGCCTGTCGCTCTTGAGCGGCAGCAATGACAGCCGCAGTCCTGGGGTAGTTGTCCGGGTGGTAGAGGAACGACTGGATGTTAGGCTCAAACAGCGGGTAGAGCGCGTCGGCGATGCCGTTCTGCTCTGCCAGCTGCTTGGCACGCGCGAACGAGATCCAGACACCCTTAAGGTGCATAGCGCCAACCTTGACCACGATGCGCTCCTTTTCGTTTTTGAGGATACCGTCACGCTTGCCACGCGACATGCCGCAGACATTGAGCAGCTTGGTGCCGTTGATCATGTTGTTGTCGTGTCTGCGGGCCACGCAGACGCCACGAGCGTCGACCTGGAAGCAGAGCGTGCCTTCGTCTTCCCAGAGCGTGGTGGTGACGCGGTGTCGGCCAGCAAGGGGCAGCTGGGTCGAGTATTGGGGCGCAGATGCGTACGAGGGCGAGGAGAGGTGCGTCGAGCCATTGAGGTGGCTGTGAGAGCCGTCGCCGTTCATAAAGTAGGCGGACGAGTGGCTGTGAGTGTGAGTAGGAGTGTGCGATCCGAGGTGGTGGCTGCCGTAGCCGTAGCCAGCGTGCTGTCCGTGGTGCATCATCATGCCGTTGACGCCAGCATGGTAGGTGGTACCGGTGGCAGAAGGCGTGGTGGGAGCAGTGGCGACGTGGTGAGTCGCGCCGTTGGCATAGCCGTAGCCGCTAGCGTACTGTGAGTAGGCATTGTGGCCGTAAGGGCTGGGGCTGCCACCGTAAACGGGAGCCGAGGGGTAGCCGTAAGGAGACCAGCTAGAGCTGTGTCCACCATTGACCCCCGGGCTGGCCAGCGTTCCATGTGAATGGGCGTGGTGACCCGAGTGGTGGTGGTGAGCAGCGTGGTGGGCGTGACCTTCGCCGTACAGGGAGCCGGAGGCGGAGCCGGGAGCGCTGCCAGAAGCGGACGCAGGCACCGAGCCGGATCGAACGGCCGAGTCAGCGACGGCAGCTGCGGTGACGCCAGCGTCTCTGCCGGTCACGCCGGCAGGAGCGGGCGAGTTGGCGTAGCTGCCATTGCTGTGTCCGTGGTGGAGGGGAGAAGCGGTTGACATGATGTAGAAAGGATGCAGGAGGAAGGAGGAACGGATGCCTTTTTGCGACGCGGGGAGACGGGGATTCCTAACGGTGCGTGAGATAGGCGAGAACTAATGAGTATCCTGCCTGAGGAGATGAGCTATGCAAGCTAGTGCGACCAAAGAAAGGAGACGAATGGCTAAATGCACAATCGGCTACGCAAGGAGTCTGGGGCCTGTCCTGACAACAGGGTGATCCTGAGAGGCTGTTCCTGACAAGGCCAACGAAACTGACTTTATCCGGGGATGAGAAGCAAAGCAGACCGAATGCTCGAGCTGCGATGCAGAGGATGGGGTGATCCAAGCCGAGATGGTGTGTCGGAAAGTGTCACAAGAAGTCGCAGACACTGGGTCAGCGCTCGATCGTCCAAACAGGGTGGAGACCTTCGAGTCGAAGGAACACGTCAAGAAGTGTTGAAAGGGAAGAGAAGAAGATGCGATGGCCTTCCGAGTCGCGTCGTCGACGGCAGATTCGATCGAGTCTTGAAGAGAAGCGGTACCGCGAGGATCGAGAGCCAGATGCTGACCACGACGAAATGTACGTGTCGAGATGCGCCTTCGACGATGAAGGGACAAAGACGATTGAAGATAGAACGACCGAGAGGGGATGCGGACGATGGGATCGTTGCAGAATGGAAGAAGTGAAAGGAAGAGGGGGAGCGAAGTGGGTGCGACCGGAGAAACAGACACGCAGGTTGCAGATGGCCCTTTTGCTTGTCGGTGGCAGCAGCAGCAGCGAAGAGGAAGGCCAGCCCAAGGGGAGGGAAGAAGCACGAGGAGCGTCAAAAAACGCAGAAAGAAGCAGCAAAGCAGCAGCGCAGGGCAGCCGCAGGCGCAGGCGCAGGTGCAAAGCAGCAGCAACCAGCTGCAGGTGCAGCGACAAGAAGAAGAAAAAGCCAGAGCCACAAGGAACTGTCACTCGGTCCGTCAGTCAAATCAGATGGTCACTTCATCAGTCAGAGTTCAAAATTGAAAGAAGGACAAGAAGAAGAAAAAAAAAAGGCGAATCCTTCAGCGCAGAGAGGATAAAGTTTGACACGGTCAAGAAGAGGCCAAAAACCCAAGAGGGGCTGCTGTCACGGCTGATCTGCCTTGCGTGTGCTCTGCACTGCATTGATTTGCCACGAAGCCAAGAGGGGCTTGAGGAAGAAGAATTTTTGAGGGTGGCTCGGCCAGGAGCAAAAAGGCTCGCTCGCTTTCGGCTCGACTACGCCGCTCCCGCTGCCGCTGCTTGTCTGCCGCAAAGTGTTGGACTGAAGCACAGAGCAAATAAGGCCCTGCAGCGGTCAACTTGTCTGTCACTCTGCCTCGTAAATCTGTGCGTTGGCCTAGCTCGCTTTCTCTCTTCCGTTGTAGCGCAAAGCCGCAGACGGTGTGCCAACGATGGCATTGCCACACGGACCTGGGCACGCGTACGCACCCACGCACGCCACGCATGCACGCACTAGCTAGCTCGAGCTCTCATGGCGAAGGATCTACGTCCAAAAGTCTGTGCAGAGTGCAAAAGGGCGAGCCACGATGGTCTGCTCTGCCTGAATATAACTCACCATGCCTGTCTCAGTCGCTACAGAGCCTCAACCTTGGCCCCCTCCCTTTGCCCCTTCGGCCGCTTCCGAGAGCTCTCTCTCGTCCGATCTGAAGGCCAACAGTCAGCATACGGTCTTGTCCCGGACATTTCGCTCCTCGACAGACCCACGCAGCTGGCCGTGTGGCTAGCGCGGTGAGCGTGAAACGAGAGAGCACACTGAAAAACGAGGGTGAATGTGTCAGATAGTCATCTCCAGCCGAAGTTGTAGTCTGAGTTGCGTACCGAACCGGTCGTCTCTCCTCCGCCTCTAAAAACGCCCAAAAGTTACAAATTTGAACCCTGAACTCTTCGCTTTGAATACAAGTTTCTCTAAAGTCACACGCCTGCCTTTCTTGTGGCTAAAGTTGAACACCAGCACGAGTTGCAGTCACACGCACTTTCAGCCCGACCATTCAAGCCTTTCGATCCTTTCAGATCTGCCAGCAACCTGTCTGTGAACGCCCCTTTCCGTCATCGACTACGCCCTCGCAGCTGTATCGTGGCGTCGACAATGGGCTGCCTCTTGTGCTCCTCAAGCAGGAGAAGGACCGAGCCAGCCTGACAAGCAAAGAACCAGGCAACGACCTTGTGATCGAAGTCTATGGCTAGCACTCTATTCGTCGGTGCCAAGTTGGCCGTGGCCGGTCACTTCTTGTCCCAAGGCGACAGCGGTGTGCTGGCTGGCCGAAAGTTGCAATTTGGCTACGCCTTGGCGCCGAGCCGCTCTTCCCGCTGCCTATCGCTTTCGTTTTTACCTTTCCCAAAAAGGCTTTTACGGCGGATCCTTTGTACGAGAGGAAGAAAGAAGAAATTTTTTGGTTTCAACTCTGTTTGTCTGAGTCTGATTCGCTGCTCCAGCCGACCCCTCGTCCAGTCAACTAAAAAGTAAGCCGGACTAGCCGAGACCGAGCTGGTTGCCCCAGCCTTGGATTTTGCGTCCATGCCTTCTAAGGCATCCCATGATGCTACACACCGCGAGTTCTACGATGAACAGCTTTAGAGGCAGAGCATCCTTGTCACGGCCATGGAAAACGAACGACCAACAGGAGCGGCAGTCGGGGTCGCGGTCAGGGCCATGATCGGACTTTATCGCGAGCGACGAACGGACTAACTGATCGAATTGATTCGGCTCTACTGCTCCGCAGTCCCGCTCCTGAGACGAGCGAAGAAGAAGTGGTTTTGGTCTCGCAAATCTCCGCCGACTCGAACAACAAGAGCCGAAGAGCGCTAGGGCTCCTCTCATGCGATCTGCCACGGCTGTCCCCATGCCTTATCTCGCTGCTGCTATTGCTGCTCGTTCGGGTCGAGGATAACGCGGCCCGGAATCCAAAACGAATTGGTTCGCGACCAGAACTGTGCCGCAGCCCCTGCGACTTTTCCTGACGCTTAAGAAGACGCACTCATGCAATTGGGTGCTTTTTGGACTCGACCCTGCATGCTCCGACGTTGACCGGTAACTGTCTGGTCAGCACGCAACCGATCAGATTTCCTGCGGATTTGGCCCTTGTCGCTCGCTCGCCCTTCTCGGCCCGCTTCTCCTTCCTGCTGCTCCTTTTACTTCGCTTGTCAAAGTCAGCCAGGACCGAGCTGACTCGCCTAGCTCTGTTGCAGATACACTCCGCAAAGTCCACGCGGGCCAACCACAATTGCCAGACAAAGAACTCACTGCTTGTCGCCGAGACGCGGTAGAGAGGCTTCAACGAGAAGCAAAAGCGTGGACTAGCGCCTAAAAGATTCGGCTGCGATTGCCTTCACTGGTCAGGTCGGCGGAAAATAGGTGCGAGCTTTGCGGAGTGCAGCCAGCAGCCAGCTCTGTACTAGCACAATGAAGCTCCCACTCGCCTCAGAGAGACACAGGGAGGTCTTTCCACGGCACGCGGCCGAGATGAACCTTTCTCGACCCACAAAAGGCAGGATGCCAATGCAAAGAGCACGGTGTCGAACATCTGCTTCTCCTGCAAGAGAAATGAAGTTGCAAAGCTTGCAACGTGAGAGCTGGTTGATCGGAAACACGGTCTGACCCGCCCGACAAGGCACCTGGGACCGCGTGCGTTATCGCGTGCCCATCCAAACGCGGACGGACATTCCCACCCTAGCACTCGGCTGTCCATGACTCACAAGTCAGTGATCTCGGAAGCTCCTGAATCCCTTGATTCTTTTGCGGATCCAACTGAACCCAGCGTGAAATCTCCAAAACAGCAGCCGAAGAGCGAGATTGGTGTCGCTATTCTCTCGCTCGAGCCGAATCAGGCTCAGTCATACACTAGGGCGGAACGATTCCCTCCGTCGGCACACCATAATGACAAAAGGCCATGACACCTGGAGCGACTTGGTGGCCGAGCTTCGGATGCGGCCGTGGCCCACCTGATCGACCACACGCCTCTTCCCGAAGCTGATCTTTCCTGCATCAATAAGAGCACAGCCCGGCTGCCCCTTTGACCGAGGTCCCCCATACGTGCTGCGACCACACCAACGAGCTGGTCATTGTGACCCCTGCATGTGCTGTCACCGCACTTGGCTCGGCATGGACGGGTCATCGCTGCCGGCACGGGCAGGGCGGGCAGCCATCTCGCCGCCAACCCTTTTGTTCCACCACGAATCACGCATTTGCATTTCACGCAGTCACAAATTTCGGCTAAATCCGCGGTCTTGATGCAATGCGACGCGGGTCACACCCGAACCTGCAGGCGTGGCAGCAGCTGGTCAGTGCGGCCTCGCTTTTGCGTTCTTTTCCGTGCGTGATCGACAAGGCAGGGTCACACCTTTTTTGTTGACAGCTTTAATCGAATGTACCGAAAAAATGAGCCTCGAAATTATGCACAAAAAACCCTGCAGAAAACAACAGACGTTTCTCGCACCTGCAGTGTCCTGCTGTTTGACAGGTCAGCGCCTGCGAAGTGCAGTTCGAGCGTTATAGGGTGATCGCAGCCCTGCTTGTGACATGTGATCGATGCACATGCTGTGCCGCAGCAGATGCGCGCTTCGCCGTGCCGCTGTACGCTGTACGGTGGCAGGCAGGCAACCGTGCATGCAGGAGCAACAGCGCTTGTTGCCCACACAGATCTTCATCTCGCTGCTTTCTTTCCATGCAGGCCCGCTCCATGCTCGATCACGCTCTGTTCTGTCATTGCTTCTATGCAAGCCTCGAGCAGCCCACATGAAACGACCATCTGCAAGCCCTTCATGTGTCCCTGCTTCCACGTGTGCGGCACACACCGTCTCACGTCAAACGAATGCAGCGTACAACATGAGATTGCTGAAAGCATACTGATACAGCCTGTCATCTACTTCCTCTTCCTCGGCGAGCCGCCGTTGGCAACAGCCACAGCGACCGTTTCGCCCAGCCTCGCCCCGCTCCCCTGCTCCGCCTCCACGTCCTTGTCCAGCGCCCACTGTCGGACGGCATTCCACACCTGCGCCCGTCTCCTCTTGACCGCAGCGAGTCTCGAGCGCACCTCCTCGAGACGTTCCACGTACTCGCGCGAGTCGGCGGCGAGGTCGTGCAGGCACTCGAGCGCTGCTAGCACAATAGAGCGTTGCTCGGGGGCCGGCAGCAGGGTCGTCTCGATCACCGCCTCGTGGGCCGCTTCCTCGGACACACCGGCTTGCGTGCGGGCGGCCTGGGTCGCTGGTGAAGGGGGCACAAAGATGGGCTGTCCAACATCGTCAAGCCTTGGAATGGCGAGGCCCTGTTTGGTGACGAACAGCCGATCGAGGTGCGACAGCGCCGGGTTGTCGATGGGCGAGCCGAACAGCGTACCTGCCCCCTCGTCCTCTTCGACATCCATCCCATTCGCAGCACCGTCCTCGTCGGCCTCATCACCTTTGGGTTCAGGATCCTCGTTCCACCCACCTCGCTCCATCGCAGCCCAACACCTCCCCACCGCCCTCCCCACCACCCCTTCGCTCTCGATCAGATCCAACGCAGTCTTGCCCAACGCCGCAATGTGCGGGTTCCTAAACGTATGCCTCAACGTATGACTCGTCAACACCTGTCTCGGCGTGATCGCCGGTTTGAGCAAAGTCGGAGCCAGTGACGTCGACGTCAGATGCTCCTCCCGCTCCACCTTGCCCCCATCCAGCCCTAAAACCGCATCGATCCGCGCGGCCTCCGAGATGTCCGATGCCAACAGTCGACCCTTCCCGTCCCTCAACCCTTCTCCTCCATCCCGCATCAACCCGGATTTCAACACCGGGAACTGGGAGAGCATCGCCTTATCCTCCGCAGGCATAGCAGACAGCAGCGCACGCACGTTGTCCTTCTGCATCGCCTCGACGCGATGCCGCACGCGATCGCCGATTTCTTTCTCCATGCGCATCTCGGTGAACCCGCCGAGCTTGCCGCGGCGGATCCAGCGGGCGCCCTTTTCGCGGGAGAGCTTGTTACCCCGGTTGCCACTGCGATGGCCGTGTCGACGCTTGCGCTCAGAAGCGATGCGGGAGGACTCTTCGTCGGAGGACGAGGCGGAGTCGTCGTCTTCGTGGTGGGAAGGGGTGTGGGCGGGGATGAGGGGACGGGAGATTTGGCTGGTGAAGGGACGGTCGGAGGGCGAACCGCGAACGTCCGAGTCCGGGATGGGAAAGTCGTCGATGTTGATCATGGTCGACGGGTGAGCGTCGCGTGGCGCGGTCGACGGCGCGAACCTCTCAGCAGCAGGAACAGCCCCGTGTCGAGAGCGACGCGACGAAGTCCCATCCCCATCATCCCCCCTCTTCCGCTTGCCGCCATAACCCAAATCATCAAAGTTCCTCTCGCCATACGTCGGCGGCGGATAAAACTCCTGCGCCGTCCTCGGCAGCGGCGGATCCAAATCTTTATCCTCCTCATCCGTCAAATCCACCCCAAACGCCCCACCTCCCCCATAACACGAGTCCGAGTCCGTATCCGTATAGTACTGCGGATGATCGTTGCCAGGTAGACTCAGCCAGATCAGCCGCGCCTCCTCGTTCTCCCGCGCGATCATCATCTCTCGATCGCGCTCGGATTCGCGGATGCGCTCACGCTCGCGTTCGCGCTCGCGCTCGAGCCGCTCCAGTTCCCGACGACGGTCCTTTTCGCGCGCCCGTTGTTCTCGGTCCTGAGATCGCTCGGATGGAGGATGGGAACGGTCTTTGGTGCGCTCCCGCTCGACCCGGCCGGGGATGGAGCTGGGCGCGGCTGAGTTGCGGTTCGTGGAGCGCGACTCGGCGGGGCGAGATGCCGATCGCTCGGGCCGCTCGACGGTGGAGCGAGATGGGACCTCTTCGGATCGCGGTCTGTCCAAAGTGGAAGGTGCGTCGCCTTCGAGTGGCGCAGAGGGCGCTGCTTGCTCTTGTTGTGGTTCGGGATGGGCATCGAGTGTGGTCGTGGTTGCTTCTTCCTTCTGTGCCTGCTCCTCGACGCTTTGTGGCTGGGCATCGACCGGTCCTGCGAGGGGTACTTCTACGTCCTTTACAGTGTCCAGCTGTGGCTGCTCCTGCGCCTCTGACTGAGGCTCGCTCTTGACGATCGCCGACTCATCCACGGAAGCTGCAGGTTCGTCGCGTTCCTCGGCCGGGAGAGCGGCAGTGGGCGCAGCAGGGGTCTCGGGCCCATCCGAGGGCAGAGCAGGCGTATGAACGGTGCTGTCCACCTGCATGGCGTCTTGCCCGACGTCCGCGGTGAACTCTACCGCTTCGTTGGTGGGCGGTGCTTGGATGACGATTTTTTCGTCGACATCCATGTCTGCCGGCTCGTCCGCTGTCGGAGCTACCTCAGCGGTAACAGCATCGGCTTGCGGCTCGGTCGAAGCGAGATCTTTGGCAGCAGCGGGTGCATCTTCCATGGCCTGATCTTGTGTGTTTGACGGCGCAGCAACCGGTGCGTCAGAAAGGGGTGCTTGTGCCTCGGTGAGCTTGGGTGTGACTGGGTCGGCGTTCTCTGGCGGAGCTGTGGTCGTTTCGACGGGCTCTTGGGGTTGTGTCGGGAGTTCTGCTGGTCTGGGTGCGGGAGTGATGACCGCGTCAGGGACGGGGTCGGTGACTGCTGCGTCAGTGGTCGGCTCAGCGGCGGGTGCGGAGGCGTCCGCGGCAGAAAGCTGGGCCACTTCGGCCGCTGCCTCTGTTTGCTCTGTGGGTTGCGATGCCTGCGTGGTTGGCTGTGTCACGTCCTCGACGGAGGCTGCTGGTGCGGACTGCGCCTCATCTTCCTGCTGGATACTCTCAACGGCCGCCGCTGGCGCAGCGAGCACCTGTGCGCTGGGAGCCTGCTCCGGTGGCTGCTCCACGGTCTGAGGAGTGATAGCGGATGTGGGCGGTGCGGGTGTGGAGACGGAAGTATCAGCATCATCGGGTCGACTCTCCGAGATCTCGCCTTCTTCCTCGTCGAGAATCTCGCCCTCCTCCGCTTCGTCGTCGGTGGGCACTTTGGCTGGAGGTAGCGATGGCTTGGTATCGAGCGAGGCCGATGCCGGCTCTGTTGAGCCAAGCTGCGACATGGCGAAGAGATGTGCGAGGTGTGCTCAGATGAATGTCCGCGTGGTGGTACGGCAAGCTTGCGAACGAGGCGGATGGGTAGGTGCGGGTGCGGGTGCGGATGCGCCAGGGTCCGTGAGCAAGCGCAGCAGGCTCAGACTTCCGGACTTTATCGGATGGAGCGCGGGAAGAGTTGATGAGCGTGTCAGTGTGACTGCGAGAGACGTGGTCAAGATGTGAAGGAGGACGATGATGGGTATGGTGTGTGAGAAAGGTTTGGTTGGCCTCTTCCATTCCATGTGCGGCACGGACGGATTGACCAGGTCCAAGTCTCTCTGTTCTCCGCTTTCGAAGCGCTCGGCCGCCCTCTGCGCCTCTCTGTCCGCTTTCGCATCGACGCGTGAATTTCCGCAACCCGAGTCGAGCTCGCGTACCTCTCAGCGTGACTAAGCCAAATTTGCTTTTTTGGAAGACTTCTTCGAACCCTTGCAGCGAAACCTCCTCGAACCTCTCCACCACCGAAGCATCACCGCCAACGCACAGCAACGATGGTGGCAGCACGCAGGCAGCGACAAGCTCAAAAGCTGCAGGAGCAGCAGATCTCCAAAGCGCTCGCTGAAGCAAAGCCTGCTTCGAACCACGTCTCGTTCGACGATGATGACGAGGACGACGTTCAGGCCACACGACAAGCGCCGGAAGCTGCGACGGCCCACGGTGCTTCGGATCAAGAAGAGGAGGACGACGATGCACCCATCGAGGTGGTGAGCAACAAGACTTCACGTCGGCAGGCTTCGCAGGATTCGGCCAAGCTCAAGGCGCAGGAGAAGGCCGAGAAGGCACAACGTCAGGCTGTGTCCGAGAAGAAGAGGTTGGAGAAGCAAAAGCAGAAGCAGGAGGAGGCAGAAGCAGCTGAGCTCAGCCTGAAGGCGACCCATGCACCAGAGCCCATCGTCGACGCTGCCGTGGAGGAAAGCGACAGCGAAGCAGACGAACCTGGCCCATCGAATCGGCTCGACCCCTCGCTCTTCGCCGAAGTCTTCGCTCGACCGGTCGCAGCACCGAGATCCATCCTGAAGAAGCGCTCAGCCGAGGAGGAAGCAGACGAAGTGGTCAAGCTGCAAAAGGAAAGACGACTGCAGCGCAAGAAGCAGCGAGCAGGTGGCGTCGTCAAAGGGCGAGACGGCATGCCGATGAAGCGCACCAGCGACGGCACCGTGCTGCGAGCTCTCAACACCAGCACCAGCCACAAGACGAGCTTCGACGACCAAGACGAAAACTCACCCGAAGAGCCGCTCGATACGGTCGCCCGACCTGACCCACTCGACCCCTCCGTCTCGCTGCCGAATGCGAAGGCGCGAGCTTTCAAGAAGCGGACGCTTGCCAAGAAGGGTACTGTGAAGACGACTACAAAGGGCAACGGCGCAAAGACGAAGAAGAACGAGGACGATCCGCTGGGACTCAACGACCCTGCGTTCTTGCCCGGGGGAGAGTTCTACCACTTGGTCAATAAGGGCGATAAGGCCAAGGGTGGCAAGCAGGCTCGTCAGACGGAGCAGCCGACCGCGCGCCAGGCTTTCCGTGGAGGCGGTGTTCGCGAGGACGCCGTGTCGGCTCTCCGTGCGAGAAGTCGCAGCGGTCCGTCGCTCGGCTTTGCCCGAAGTCAAGAGGGCTCAGACGACGACTACTGAGCCGCCTTTCGTGTCAGCATCTTCATCATTGTACTTGTACCGTCACACGCATCATCCATCACACGCATCTTCTGGTAGCCTTCGATTGCGTGCATCTGTGAGTCGCTAGCGCGCATCAAAGACGCTCCATATTGGCGGGAAACCCATGTGCGGGCCCTTTTGCAACACCAGCACGCCTTTCGAGTGCAACACATAACCCTTGATGAAGCCTTGATCGATCATACTCGCCACGATCGCCTCGACGTCCTCCAGCTGCAGCGAGTCATCGCGCCAGGCCACCCGTGCTGCGGCAAGCAGAACGTCGAGACGCATCGTCGGAGGCGCCGATGTGGCCGGTGAGGACCCTTGCGAGAGCAGCAGACATTTGCGCGCCAAATTGCGCCAGAGACTGATCTGCAGCTTCTCGCGAAGGATCAGGTAGAGCCCGCGCACTCGGAACCAGTCCATGTGCTGGTCCAGTTCGTCCAGTGCCGATGCCGCTTGGCCAGTTTTGAGGTAGTGCGTCAGGCCAGCGTAGACGGGCGATAGATTGGCTGCGTCCAGCAAGGCCGGCGAGGGATATCGACCCAAGATGAGGTATGTCGCTACGAGTGGGATCAAGATGGCCCGCTTGTTCCGCAGATTACGTAGAGTGCAGTTGTCAAATGCCCATCGTAGATGTGTCGAAGCCTGATGACGGTCAAGACACATGAAGAGAAGAATTAGGATCACGTCGCTGCTGCGAGTAAGGCGATTGAAGCTGAATTGGCACTTACAGCCCTGATATTGTGCTGGAAGAGACGCAAGCGACCCAAGTAGTACCTATAGGTGACACGATCGGCCTTGGAATAGCACTGTTCTCCCGATTCATCGTTGATGCCACTGTTCCTCGCATAAGTGCGATTCACCTTCAAAGCGTTCTCGACACTGCCCAGCACCGTCTCACACAGCCTTGTATTGTTGAGCTTGAAGTACGCCTTGAAGCTGAGATTGGCGAGCATGAGGACGGCGGCGCGTTTGGTCTCGGAACCCAATGCCTGCGATCGATCGTTACCCGCCATACCGGCTGCCTTGGAAAGTCGTCCTGCTGCATCGGTGGTCTTTCGCTTCTGCACTGCATCGGTGCGTTGGTCTACCGCCATGGCGAGCGTGACGAGGCTGGAGGCGAAGAAGCGAAGGGTAGGTATGAACCAGGTGGTGTCGGGGAGGGAGAAGAAGGTGGAGGCGCGCGAGTAGACGAGCGCCCACGCATCGTAGGCTCGTTCCCAGTCGGTTGGGTAGGGAGGCTCGCTGGTTGGTGAGGCGTATTGCAGGGGGGCATGATCGCGAATGTAGGAGAGAAAGTCGGATACTAGCGTCTGGAAGCGGTCCGAGTCAGTTGGTGCGGCTGATACTGGGATCTGGTTGAGTACCCAGGTGGAGAGATCGCGACGAGGATCCTTATTCAAGTCGGCCCGCAGAGCAGAAAAGATGGTTGGGTCCAGGCGGAAGGCAGCGAGAAGAGACCGAGAGTCCTGGGTATAGTAGGCGTTCTTGATGGACGCTACATGCTGCTGCAGCGCCGCCATGGCGTCTATGCTGTCCCTGCACCTCTTGCAGTCCCAACTCGAAGCTTTTCAAGATGGTCGAGCTTGGTCGAGGGGGAGTGATGAAAGCCGGTCCTTACACCAGCGCTCGAGCGAGGTGGAGGTTTGACTTGGCTGGTGGGTCAAAGCTTCTCGAGGACCCTGGCGTGTCTTGACTCAAACCCCGATTTCGATTTGGCTTTGAGAGGAGGGTGCAAGTGGCTGATGATCGGTTCCGTCAAGGCAAGGGCGAGCCGCGTTGAAGACGCGCGAAGAGGGACAGAAAAGGAAAAAGGAGGCAGCAGACAGCAGCAAAAGCAAGTCGAAAATTGTGGGACCTGTCAGGCTGCCCAGCTGCAATTCCATTTTGGTCGGTCGAGCTTGGCCGACTGCTGCCCTTCGTATTCTTTTTCCAGCTGAGCCCGCCTGTGAGGGTCTCAGTCACAGTCTGACACGCGCGAGCGAGCCAATATGTGCGGGCAAGGCTAGCCCTCTGTCTGGTCAGGCGGACAGGACCCCAAAAGGCCTTCTGACAAAGTCGCCCAGATGCGCAAAGCGACTCGCTCAATCGCTCTTTCTCCTCGTCATCCAGGCTGCTCAGCCAGCATATCTTCCATCCACACTATCCCCTACTCCGCTCGAGCAACCCCCGGCTCTTTCCGCACACTCCTTCCGACTCGCCAACGACTGCCGAACAGAGCGCGCCGATCCTTTCAAGTCGGCCTTCTGCGCGTGTCGCACAGAGAATCAGTGACCCTGGCCTCAAATCTTGTGGCTGCATCGTATCCGGAACACCATCGACACAGCCCAGGCTGCTGCATCTCACACCGCCACTCACTCGAGCTATCTCTCTTTGGACCTACGCATCTCGATAATCTGGACAACCCTGCTCTCATTCTTTTCACCGGCTCGCAGCTCGGTTTGATGACCATTGGTCAACTTTCGACGTCTTCAGAACGCACCCACATATGAGCGAGGAAAAGGCAGGAGAGGTGGCTGCCACCAGTCCTCCTCCATCTGACCAACAAGTGCCCAGTAATGCGGACCAACCCTCTTCCGAAGTAGCCCAGACGCACCGAGGGCAACAGACAGACCCAACTTCAACAGAGCCGATTCAACAAACTCCTGCATCTGAATCCAATGACCAAGTATCCGAGCCCACAATCGCTGCGTCGGGATCCGAGCAAGACGTCGAGGCTTTGACTGCTGTTCAGGATCGCAATGAGCACGGTGCAGAGATCGCGCACGCTGACGATGGCGCACCACTCAACTCAGCAACATCGTCTTCTACATCTCAGGCGGCAGGAGCACCGGCCAAGAAGTTCACCTCGCTCAATGTCAACAAGCGCTTCCTTGGAAAGGCCGTGCCCGCCCCTGCAGCTGTTTCGCCAGCCAATCTCAAGCTCGGCACCTCCGTCTCGCCGCTGCCCTCGCACCGCCTTTCATCGCCCTCAGCTTCGTCTCGTCTGACATCTGCCAAGCTGTCCAGCGTGCCTAAGCCTCAGCCAGCAGGATGGGCAACCAGCAAACCGGCAACGCCGACGTCCAAACCCACCTCCTCTTCTCAGCCTACGCCAGCCGGTGAGCCCACCCCCGCCTCCACAGCCAACGCCGATGTATCAACATCCGCCAATGTAGCCACCGCCACGGACTCTGCACCGGCGGAAGCTACCCAAAGTCCTAGACCAGCCAACCAGCCAGCTTCGCAAGTGTCCGTCAGCTCGGCAGCAGCTTCCACAGTCGGTGCCACTGCTTCGCCGCGACTCGTCAGCATGGGCAGGGACTCGCCCCGACCAGGCTCCGCTGGCCTCGATTCTGGCTCCGGCCACGGCAGAGCTAGCCCTGGTCTTCGCAACGCAGCGCTCGGCTCATCGCTGCGAGCTCCCAGTCCAGCCAATGTCAGCCGTGCTCCTTGGGCTGGCGTCAAGTCAGGTCTGTCTCCCAATCCCAGTTCCAATCGCGTCAACACCCTTTCCGACTTCCCCACCGCCGCCGAAGCCGCGCGAGCAAAGCAGGAGCAGGAGGAGAAGGCAGCAGCCGCCGCCGCACGCGAGGCCGCCAGACAGCAGGCGGCTCTCCAGGCGCTCGACCGCTTCCGAGGCGCTTCTCTTGGTTCCGGCAAGCACTGGGACGAGATGGAAGACGAGGATGGCGGCTTCCTTGGCGAGGTGGTCGAGTTTGGAGACGGAACGCAGTACAAGATCCCAACCTCCAACGACGGCTCAAGAGGCAACGAGGACGACGGCCCCCCTGTCACCAAGGACGAGCGCTTCAAGGATGTCAGTCACGACCGCAGCTGGCCGCAGCGCAATGCGGCACGGCCCACGCCCACCGCTCCCATGGATCGTGCGAGACCACCGGCGGCTGCCACGCCGCCCGCATGGGGTCCCATGAAGAACCGCGAGATGGCCGCTCCTGCTGCGAGCGAACCAGTGCAGGCCGCAAGCCGTCCCTCGCGCTCCGAGCAACGAGCCGAAAAGGTCATCATCCCTACCACGGGAGCCTCCGTCTCGTTGCGGTCGCCAATCGAGAGCAGAGACCCGCCAGGATTCTCGTACGGCCGAGAACGCCGGCCAGGTCCTGGCGCGGCGCCTTATGGTGGACGACAGGATCAAGGTGGGGCTCCGCCAGCCATGCAGGCCGCTTCGACGCAAGCTGTGAGAGCTTGGGGACCGCTTGCTCAGCGTCAGGCTTCGCTCAACCCAGGATCGACACCGCCAGCAAGTGCTCCTTCCAGACCAGCTCCGTCTGCTGAGCCACAACAGACCACTGCAGCGGCCCCAGTAGCTCTCGAAGCGGCGAGACCTGCTGACTTGCATCTTGCTCCACAACAGCATCAACAGCATCAACAGCAGCAACAGCAGCAGCAGCAGCAACAGTCGCAGCAGCAACAGCAGCAGCCAGACGTGCCGCGGGCTGCTCCACATGCGATCCGCGAAAGAAACGCAGCGCCGATTCAGCCAGCAGCTGCGGCGCCTCCCAGCAGCAATGGTCGCCCTCTGCCTCCCCACCTCCTCGTCGCAGGCTCCGGCGACGGTCATGCCACCGCGCAAACGAACAGGCCTTTGCCTCCACACCTCGCACAGAACCTGCGTCCTGCCGCTGCCGTTCCTGCTCAATCGGCTGATCCAGCAGGTCGTAAGACATCTCACTCGTACGAGGAGACACGACGACCGCGCGATCCTGCTGCGCAGCCAGCAGCGCCCCCTGTAGCAAATCAGCCGGTTCCTCATCAGTCTCAGTCGAGGCCCCAGATGGGCGAAGCCGGCCAGGGCAGAGCGCCGTGGGGACCCAAAGCGGCTGCCCAGACCAGAAGCCAGCCACCCGCCGACGCAATGGACTCTCAGCACCAAGTGCAGGCTGCGCCCGAACGGACTGCGGCAGTATCTGAGGAGGACGTTCACGCTTCCATCGAGCGTGCTCGAAAGCGACGTGAGGAGGAGGAGCAGGCGAGACTCGCTCAGATTGAACGCGCACGTCAAAAGGCTCTTGCCATCGAGGAGAGAATCAGGGCAGCCCAGCAGCAGAAAGAAGCCGAGACGCAGAGGGAAGCCGAAAGGCGAGCAGCAGAAGCAGCCAACGCCACCACCGCCGTCAGCGCCGACGTGTCGAGGAAGACTGGACCGGCAGACAGCGCAGCTTCATGGAGGACCGCGCGTCCAGAGCGTGTTGCAGGGGACAATGCTGCGCCGAGGTCACGCCAGCAACAGACCACGACGATGCCGACGGGTCCTACTGCTGGTCCGACCGTCACGAGTCCTCTCGAGCAGAACCGCAACGGCAGGGTCGTATCGTCGCAGCAAAGACCAATCCCCGAAGACGATCGCCTCGCCATTCGACGAGATCAGCGAGAGCAGGCTTCGAGCCCGCACCAGCAAAGAGGCGCAAATGTCCTCGACCTTGCGGCCACATCTGGTCTGCCCTATGGGGACGGTCAAGCACGACCTAGGGATCTTGCATCAAGACTGGGAGCCGTCGAAGCACCCAAGACTATCCTTGCAAGGCCCGTCAAGTCGCCTCCTGCGCCTCAGCCTACTGAGACTCGCGGTCACCAGGCCGCGCCAGCTCAGAATGGTATCGCAGCGACGCAGAGAACGGTCCCCTCGGTACAAGACCGAACTGCCAGCAAGGCGTCCCTCTCGAAGCCAAGAGAGACGGCAGCGCAAGCACGACTGCCCCGAGCCTCGCCTCCTGCACCAATCAAGGTGGCAGAGCCTGTGCTGGCCCCTGTTCCAGTGCGACTGTATCCTGTCGTCCGCAAGGAAGCTCTCGAGACACGTTCGGAGGCCGCGCAGGACGCACCACCCGCATGGAACCGCTTCGTGGTGCAGTTGAAAGGCTCACGTCCTCAACCCAAGCTCAACCGCTATCAGCAGAAGCAGCTGTTCGCCAGGATGGCAGCCATGAAAGCGCCAGGCCGAGCTGTGTATCCTCTCACCTGGGATCCGCCCCTGGTTCATCTCTCTATCAAGACGCTTTCGCGCGACGATCAGCTCTTTCCGAAGCGCTTCTATCGCGGTACTGTGATCGCGCCGGTCAAGCTTCCAACACGCGTTCTGCCTCGCGGACTCCCTTCGATCGTATCGCAGATCGCCTCGCAGGGCGCTGGATCCAGGAAGCAGGCTCGTTTCGATTTGACGCCTTACTGGTCCGAGGGTCAGAGAGCGACAGGGCTCAGCAATGGATCTGCAACCGACGCTCAGGCTTCGAGCACTCTTCCAGCCAGTCAGATTCAGGTACGCCTCCCTGGCCATCACGCCACCGTCATCCAGCCTCACGGTACAGACGCTATGCAGGCTGCCCTGCCAGCGGCAAATCGCCGAGCACAGAACTTTGATCCCACAACGGATGCCATCATTGGTGAAGTGCTCATGTCGGGAGTGCCCCAGTCTGCGTACGATGACCGCAGCCGAACTGCTCGCAATGCAACAGCATCCGCCGCAGCACAAGCGCCTGGCTCGCTGGGTCCTCTCGACTATCCGCAGAACGGCTACTCCGCAGACGCATTTGATTCGCACAACTCTGCCGGCGGCTACCGAATCAAGGGTCGATCCGGAGCCAACAACGCCGCAGTTGCCTTCTACGAAGACCGCAAAGTCAACACGCCTTCGCCTGTGTCGTTCATGGTCAACAGCGAGATCAAGGCCGATGCAGGAGGCGCGCGAGGCAGCCTATCGCCATTTGTCATTCCTGGCTCCACCCGAGCATCTCAAGCTCAGACACCCGCCAGCGGAGGCTCGATGCTGCCCTCGCCTAGCATGTCGACGCAAGGCACTTGGGGCCAGAGCTCGCTCACCTTCCCTGTCCTCGAGACTCGCTCGTCGAACTTGGCCGATCGCGATCACATCAAGAGCGTGTGGTCGCTGGCAACCAACTCGCACGCCGGCGAGACGCAGAACTCGCTCAGGGACATTGGCGACGACTTTTTGCCTTCGGCCTTGCCTATGAGCGTGCACGATCTCCGTGCCGATGACGGCCGGGCGAGGGCTCAGCGAGAGGGCGGCGATTCGTGGGCATCTTCGACATTCAACCGGTACCAACAGTACGGGCGCAGTCAGCATGAGATGAACTCGAGCTCGCGCGACCTTTCGCCGGTGACAAGCCGATCTAATGGCTTCGATCCCACCTCGCGAAGTCCTGGTCTGGGTATGGACGCTTCCGCCGCTGCTGCGGCACGTGCTCGCGAGACGGGTCAGCAGTACCAGACGGCATCGCAGCAGGCCTCGAACGCCTACTCGTCCCTGAATGGCGGAGCTTATGGCAACCACCAGACGTCCTCCTACTCGCCGCGAGAGCGGCAGCAAGAAGGTGGTAACGGACTGGGCTCAAGTGCTTTCGGAGCCTACGGCGGCGGCTACGGCAGCTCTGCTGCCGGCAACGTCTCGAGCATGACCACCGACGCTCTGTACGCCATGTCGAGCTACGATCGCGGGTCGATGACGCCCAACCGTTCGTCGTACAACCAGTACTCTTCGCAGGCTACCTCGGCCCGTTCCGCTCCCGGTTCGCCGTACAGCGGCATGCGCAATCACGCTGCCAACCTCGGCAGCAACGTGGCGAGCTACTCGCTCTTCCCCACCAGCGCCAGTGGTACGTCTGGTGGCAAGACGAGTGGCATGGACGGCCTGGGCGTGCTGGACGATAGCGCCACGTTCTCGTCCAACCGGAACCAGTTCTACAACGCTCGCGCGTACGGGCAGAACGACTCGCCAAAGTGGCCCTCGGCAACCACGCCCAGCGTCACCGGTAGCGTCCTGCGACCTGCGGCGAGCGTGTTCAATCCGTCCAAGTTCACGGCTCAGCAACGTGCGCAGCAGCAGGCACAGCAACAGCAGCAGCAGCAGCAGCCGATCGATGAGTACGACCCCACAGCAGGCGCCAGCGCTGGTCCTATTGACCAGTTTGGCGCTGCAGGTTACGGTGGTTTCTCGTCCAGTTCCGGACTGTGGTAGTCTGACGGATGGGTCGTGGTGAATACAAATGGATGATCCGCATCGCTTTCCGTGTGGTTTGAGTTTGTGCGTTCGTGTGTTATTCGCCAAGCGTGTAGCATGTCACTGTTCTCCACGGCGTCTCAACCACCTCACATGGACCTTTCTTCCACAGCAGCTTCTCAAGCTCACTTCGCACAATCGCATACTGGAATGAGACAAGGGTTCGAAAGCATTCGAATTCGGAAAGGCATACACGCATCGGGGCGGTGGTATAGGACGTCATTGCCGCGTCGTGAGAAGAGGAACAGAAAAGTACATATCTACATCAAACGTAGCGGTGCTTTCACGAACGAGGCGAGTGCTCGCCCGAGCTGCCCTCGCTGGTGGGCGTAGCGGTGGCGTCCTCGGTGGCCACATTGGTGTGGTCCTTGTGCGCACCGCTGTTGTTCTTCTCGAGATCGTTGCCGCCGTTGAGGTCCTCGACAATGTCGACGTCGTCGCTGATGAGGTTGCCGTGCTTGTCGTAGCGACGAGGGGTGACCTTCTCCTTGCGAACCACGTCGTACGGGTTGACCTTGCTCGAGTGGGCAAAGATGGCCGACATCTCCTCGAGCGAGCGACCGGCCGTCTCGGGGAAGATGAAGAAAGTCACGACGAGAATGACAAAGTTGAGGCCGGCAAAGACGCCGTAGGTGCCCTGACCTCCGATGTTGACAAACATGACGGGGGTGACCATGACGACGAGGAAATTGAAGATCCAGTTGGCACTGGTCGAGATACCGTTCGCCTGCGCACGGATGGCAAGGGGCGTGATCTCGGCAGGGTACAGCCAGGTCATTCCGAGCCAACCCCAGGCGAACGAGGTGTTGAAGAGGAAGTAGAAGACGACCGAGACAACGTTGGGAGCCGGACCCGAGTTCTGGATCGACTCGATGGCCATGACGGCAAGGATGATCATGCAGATGGTCTGACCGGCGGCACCGCCCAGCATGAGCGGACGACGACCCATCTTCTCGATGAAGAAGACGGCGAGCCACGAAGCGATGAAGTACTCGGTTCCGTTGGCAGCAGCGAGGATACGCGAGTTGATGTCCGAGAAGCCGAGGTTCTCCTGGAGCGTCTTGCCAATGTAGTAGGTGATGAGGTTGATACCCGAGATCTGCTGGAACATTTGCGACATGAAGCCAAGCACGGTTCGGTGGAAGTTGCGCTCAGGACCGTTGGTGAAGAGGTCCGAGATACGGGTCGTCTTGGCGGCCTCGAGCGACTTTGCGATTTCCTTGAGCTTCTTGCCGACCATGGGGTCATCGACAGGGACGTTATCAAGGGCCGCAACCACAATTCGAGCGTCCTCCTCGCGACCCTTGAGCATGAGCCAACGAGGCGACTCGGGAAGGAAAGCAGTGACGAAAGTAGGGAAGATGAGAACCAGCTGGAGGGCCAAGGGCAGTCGCCACGAGGCCGAGCTGGGCTCCAAGAAGAAACAGCCAAAGTCGATCCAGTAGGCCATGGCGATACCACCGGTGATCATGGCACCCTCGACCATGATGAGCATACCTCGCTTGTGAGGAGGCGAGCACTCCGATTGCCAAACCGGAATGGTCGCCGTGTGCATTCCGTTGCCGATTCCGAGGATGACGCGGAAGACGAAGAGCTGTGCCAAGCTGTAGGAAGCGGTGCATCCAATGGCACCGACAGCCATGATGATGGAACCGATCCAAATGTTGGCCCTACGACCGAGCAAGTTACCAAAATAGAGCATCGAGATGGCACCGGCAAAGCAGCCGAGCTCGTAGACACCAGTGACGAGACCTTGGAGGACGGCAGCGGTGGAAGTCTCGCCGTTACCGGAACCGGGGTTGGTGTTGATCTCGGGGAACTGAGCGACCCAAGAGGGAAGCGTGTAGAGCGAGCCGAGCACACCCTGGTCGTAACCGAAGAGCAAGAAACCGGCGGAGGCGGCGAAACCAATGGCCCAGTTGAGCCTGATTCCTCGCATGCCGAGGAAGGTGGGGACGCCATCGGTTTCGGGGCGTCCCTCCTTCATACCAGCCATACCCATGGTTGCGGCTAGAAAGGGGTTAGAGGAGTGAATGTGCGGATGGTAGCGGGGACGGAGGAGAGATCCGAAGAGTGTGCGGAGAGACTCGAAGAACGGGGCGGGAAAGCGTCTTCTTGTTGCTTGCTGGAGCGTCGCGGGATGGTGAAGGTGGGTGCAGAAGGTGTGTTTGTCACGAGGCGACGGTGTTTATATAGAGGATGAGCGAGTGTGCAGCTGTTGCGCCCCTTCTGAATGAAAGGGGCGCTAGACGCAGACGCAAAGGGAGGCAGAGGGTGGGGACGGCCGTCGTGTTCTGCAGCCGAAGCCGGAAAGGGCTCGAGGGGATCACAAGGGGTGTGTGCCAAGAGGGGTGCTTGCAAAAGATGAAACGGCTCGCGGCGGCTGGACGGTCAACAAGCCAGAAGGGCGGTGACGATGCACGATCCGTGGGACAGTGTCAAACGATGCTGCACCTCCCCCTGCAAAGCTTCATTTAGCCGAACCCACTTCAGCGCAAAAGGGTACGAGTGAGGGGGCAAGAGCAGAGCGGGGCATCAACATTGCCGCCCGCCCAACTCGCCGTTCTTGGACAAAGTGCGCGCCTATCACCTTCCCGCAGCGTGACAGCTCAGAGTCGGTCGTTTTCCCTATCCGCATCACAGACGCCCATTGTGATTCGCCAAGAGGGTCGTCGGCCAACCCGAGTTGATCTCTAAGGGTCACCAACAGCTGCATTCGCTCAAGATCCAACAAGGGCAAAGCACGGCCAAGACTCAGAGGGACAAAGCCGACGGACGACGCCGTAATGGGCAGGCGGGCAGGCAGGCAAAGTGCGGAGAATCAACCCATGTCGATCTATGACGGCTGTCGAGCCCACCTATTTCCCTCTTTGTTTTGAGACACCAGGAGGGTTCTTCGTTTTGACCGACTTTGTGCCGCTGTAGGATGGGAGACATGTGCCCAGCTGACCCACAAAGCGGGGTTAAACCTGGCTTCGACGCGCGCCTATGCCTGCTGATGCTCCTTCACCTGCCGCTGCATTGTCCTGCCTAACCCTCATGCCGGCGATCAAAGACAGCGAGCGCCCGGCGCGCGCGACGTTTGCACAAATTCTCCTTGCGTTGCTTCTACGCCACATGCCGAAGAGTCGTCGTCCTCCTTCATTCGCTGGCGTGTCTTCTCTGGTCAGCCTCATGGTGGGCCAAATCGACGCAACTAAGTTAGCTCAGTTCCTGGCGCCTCACATGCTTGAGCTTCGATCGGTCTCAGCCGAACCCTGGATCGAGGATCAACGAGGTCGAGCTAACTTAAGTCGTATTTGAAATCGGCGAATCCGAGAAATCGAACAGGCACGAGGCCAGTCAAAATTCGCCGCTTTTTCCGCCAATTCAATAATCTTTCCGTCAAGCGGACTTGGAAAAACGGAGAGTTTTGAGAGGCGAAATGACATCGTTGATGCTTGACTTTGGCTCGCTCGTTTCCCACTCCGCCTCGCCTCGCCGTGGTTACGATGGCCGCTTCGTCCGATCGTTGCAAAGCCCGCCCGCTGCTCCGCCATGGGCAGGCGGGCGACACTGTCGAAATGTTCCACAATCGGCCCCCCACGCACACCGACATCACTCAGTCTTGGCGCTCCCAGTATACAGTGGTACCAGGGTTCAACGCCTTGACGGGTCGTTCGAGTCGATCGATCGAACAAAAGCTCAAGGAGAAGGGCGTTGCGGAGCGTAGATGGAAGCGACGGGAGAACAATCAGACTCAGAGATGGCCATCGGAAACGAGCTCAATTCTCCCCGCAAAAGCTTAGGCTCGCCACGCCTTTTAGCGGGTCTTGCACCCTGGCCAGCTAGGAACGCTTCGCCAGCATCGTGGTTGCTACGGAGCAGCTCGCTTATCCACTCGCTTTTGCACGCTAGGTGCTTCGGGATTGCCTTCCAAGGGCGTATGACATGAGCAAAAGCTTGTCATCTCTCTCGAGCTCAAAACAAGCTTCGATCTTCGCCTGAGCTTGTCATTGCGGGGAAGCGGGGGAACCATAGGGTTGTCGACCCTTGCCAAGTACCGCTCTCTGGGTCGCACGAGCATCCCTCTGTGGACTCGAGGATTGAGCCCTTCAAGCCACGCTTTCATCCCGAGAAATCGCGGACGATTTCGGCGTAATTACAGCGGCCAGAATGCGAAGCCCCCAGAGATCCTGTCTTCATGTTATTATCATACTGACTGCGGCAAGGCGACGAGTCAAGACCTGCGCCCTGACCCTACGAGGCTAGCTAGCAGCACGGCAAGAACCGAAGTTCCTGACGCTTCAGCAGGCGAGCTTCTGCTCCAACCAGCCAATGCCACGACTGCGGCTCGCGAACCTTCCCGCGGCGCCATTGCCGAGCCTCACTCTGCAGCACCCTCAAATTCCAAGCTTCGCGCCACGAAAGTCGACCCCACTGAAGCTGTGCGGAGGAACAAAAAGGGTTTATTCTGCCGAGGCCGGCCTGCATGCATCCTCGTAGAAGACGGCTCAGACGCCGACGCTTACGATGCTCGACCTCCTCGGCGACTAGAATCGAACATCGTCTGGCGGCTCGCTCGCGCCGCCCATACAGGAACAATGCGGCACAGCCGCTAGCGTGAGAACCTTCGGGAACGGCGTCGGGAATCTTCTGCCTTTGCAATCCTCCGACGGAAGCTCGTCTCAGCATCACAGACGTCGTCGGTGCTGACCGAAAAAGCGTTTCGGACAGTGGCATCGGGCCGCCCGATATTTCTGTGATTTGACGGAAGAGGCCTTTTCGATGACGTCACTGGGCGTCTCTGCCAAGTCCTCGCCTGCTGCAAGCGTCGAACAGTGCGCCGTTTGCAGACAGCTCAGCCGCAGCCTCTTCGATCTGACTCTGATCAGCACGGCTCAGCCTCACCGGTCGAGCCGGCAAAGTCGGCATGAGAAAAACCGCTGCCAAGCTGCTTTAGCATGCGATGCATGGTGATCTCGACGAGCAGAGAGGACCGGCATCTGGGCAGGTGCGTTCCGGGCCTGCAACGCAAAGCTCTGGCACTTGCCGGGTTGAAGTCGGCAAGGTCAAAGCTCACTCCCTCGGTCGATGCGGTTGTGTGTGGGAAGCTGAGATTGACGGTTGGCATACCAGAGGCATATCAAGGCATGGATCGTAACAAACAAAGCAAAGCCGACGGCGAGAGCCCTTCGCAGAGGCGCTGTTGGACACCTCGGCCCAGCGACGTCTTCGGCAACATGGGAATACCAACGACAACAAGACCTTCGTTCACGTCCACCAGATCCGACCTGGCTCGACATACTGCTTCTGGAGGACATCCTGCATCTCGGCCTGCCGCTCCTTGCCGAGCGTCTCCGTCGCATCGCTCGTGTCCAGACTCGTCAGCACCGTCTCTTCGTTCGGCTTTCCCGGTTCAGCAACCGTCTTCTTCCCATCGAACCGATCCTGCATCCACCTCACCGCCATTGCGCAGCCGGTAAAGCACAGCACGACATGAGCCGACAGCTCGTCCTTGGTATAATCGATGCAGGCGCCGTGCTTGCTCCACGCGGCGACGAGCGTGTCGGTGGTCTCGTGTGGCACCACCTCGTCGTGCAGCGACTGGTAGATCTGGCATGGCGTCCTCGGCCACTGTTCGCCCGCTGCCAATGTGTTCTGCGCGACAATGTCGGCGGGTAGCGATTCAGCTAGGAGGTCGGTAGTGTCGAAGTACGTGCCGAGCACATCCTTTTCGAAGTTGCTCTGCATGATCACTCCAAAGCTTTTGACTGAGGCCATGGCGAGGGCGGCTTTACCTGTCGCATTAGCATGCTCGTTGAGCCACGCCTGAAGTGTTGGGTAGGCATTCGCGAGACCCTGCATGACGCCCACGATGAGGCCTGCAGCAACGCCCTTATTGGTCCACTTGGCGATCGCCCCGAGGTTGCTGGGTAGACCGCCCATGCTCGCGCCTACCACATACCTCGTCAGATCAGGCGCGTATTCACTCTGCAGCTGTGCAGCCCAGCCAACCGCCAGAGCACCACCGGAGTACCCCCACATGTTGACTTTCGCCCTGAACACCCCCGTGTCGTCCTTGGGCACTCCCATGGGTGCAAAGCTCAATCCTGCCCTGATGGCGTCCAGAAACGCGTATCCGGACTGGTTTCCGGCGCCGAAGGCGCACGTCTCGCTCTCGTAATCCGGAACGATGACGATCCAGCCACGATCCAGCAGTGGGCCGAGGAAGATTTGCTCGCTCGCCGCACCCAGGGTGTCGTCGTTGCCCGCACGAAGCGCGTAGCTCGTACGGAAGTTTTGACCCGCCGAATCGCACTTGGCGCCATAGGCGACGATGCGATAGCGACCATCGGCATCCGGGGCCGCGTTGGACGGTCGCAGGATCGTAGCGACGGAAACGAGCGGGGCGGTGCCATCCTGGGCAGTTGTCTTGTAGGCAACTTGCCAGGCGGAGAGATGGTCAAAGCCAGGGAAGTAGATGATTTCCACCTCGCGCGAGCGCAGGATGGTGCCGGCGGAGAGGGTGGCAAATTCAGGGGAGCAGGTGAAGTAGAACGGGTCGTCCTGTGGGTGTGGAATGGTGGTCTTCTTGGAGAAGAAGCTGTGCGGCTTTGAAGCGGTGTCAGCGATCAGCGCGAGAGCTGAAAACGGTCAGGAGGGCCAAGAGCTTACCTTTTGACGGCTGCAAAGCAGCTCTGGGCGTCGTCGGTCAGATGCATGGTCGCTGAACGCCAGATCTTGGCTTCTTGTTTGTTCGACGGGATGACGGGATCGTGGGGTTGTACAGACGTAAGTGCCGTCTCCTAAAAAGGTGATATATATGCCAAGAAGGACCGATGGCAGCAACGACAGTACAGCGTGCAGGTCCCGAACATGCCCACCTCGCTTCTCCTCTGTCGTCCAAGCTTTCACATCCTTCATGACGGCAGCGGCTGCAGCGGCCCGCACAGTGGGACACTAGAGGGGTTCCGCCGTGCGACGACCTCATACGCATATGATCTCTGCAGTGGGGAAGCTAAAGTGGATCAGGGGCACGATCCCTTTCTCCTGAAGACTACCCTTGCTAGTCTCATGCAGATTGCAAAGCACGCACGCGTCCAGGACTGCATGCGGGCCGCCAGCCGCCTTTGGCGGTCGGGAAAGCGGGCTCAAGACAATAAGCACGGTCCTCAAGCGCATGCTGGCAGCGTGAAATCGGGTCCATTGCGTCGTATAAGCGCTTCATACCTTACTACACGCTCCAAACTGAGGCACAGAGCTAGCTTGGGAAAGGGCCATTCGCAAGGTTGAGCTGGGTGCTACGATTTTGGTGTGGGTGATCCCACGCTTTAGTCAACTACGGACCACCTACTCAGGAGGTCCATCCGTAGATTGCGGGGAGGCAGGCTACAAGCTTTCCCTTCGAACCCCTCAGCTCGATCCTGGCAGAGTCGAGCTAATCGGTCTGGGTAGCGCAGACGCTGTCTTTGTCGCCAAACCAAGGGTTGACCCCATCAGGAAGGCTTGATTTTCAGGCTTTGTTAGACTGCAGACACGATTTTCGCAAGCCGCACGACAGAAACCCCTCGATAAGGGTGGAAAGACCGGACCGCTTCGCGGCCCTGCAAAGTGACGATATGGCCCATGCACCCACTGTGCTGTGACGCTGCCCTGCCATGGCAGAATTTATTTTATCGATCGAGTCGATCTTTCAGCATCAACAGAACCCTTGATTCGCTTCGCAACGTTCTTCTTCCATCCACAACACCATCCCTCTTTCAACCACACTTTCTATCAGCAAAATGGCTCAGTACTTCGTTGGTGACGTTATTGAATGTAAGTGGCATAGCGAGACGGCAGCTGTGTTGCTGGAAGCTGCGCTGACACGAATCTGGTTGCTTTCGGAATCGATGCTGACGGTACAGACCGACCTTTCGGCGGCGACGTCAAGTCGGGCAAGATCGAGAAGATCGACGTCAAGACTGGCGGTCACGTAAGTATTCCACTTGGCACATCGCTGGGATGAGAAACGATTAACTAACAGCCGCACATCTTGCTCATCTCGACGATATCAGGTTGACATCAAGTACCACGTCAACGGCGAGGAGATCATCTCGACCCAGATCATCGGCAAGAAGCAGTAGTTTGCCGTTCAACCGACTCGTGCCACCTGTAGCAATCGAATGTCACCTGCTTTCTTCAGCAAACTTCTCAGCAGACATCGTGCGGAACTGTGTCTTGGCCTCTCTCTCGCGACTGGTCATGGTCAGAGTGGAAAGGACTTGGATCTTTTCCGACATTAAGACCCCATGAAAGTCAGCACATCAGAGGGACGGCTGTCGAGCGAAGGCGAACGGTACTACGACGTTGTCTCTCCTGCCTTATCCTCGTTCGCCAGATCCACCACACCCTCCTTGGACGACTTTGTGCGGCCTGACATTCGACCCTGAACATAGTCCTGCCCGACGATCGTGAGCGCGTTCGAGAGCACGTCGACGAGCGATTCTTCCACCCACTCGTTCTCCTCGAACGCGACGTCCACTGTGTGAGAGAGACAAAAAGGGAGAGCAGAAGTCAGCAACTGTTACGCCCTTTCCATCTGAACTGTGAGAGGCACTGCACTTACACCACGAAGTAGGCACGGCCTGAGAGACCGTCTTGTGGCTCAACCCATGCTGCGGGTCTCGCAGCAGCACCAGGAAGAACAGCGATTTTTCCTTGTCCTCGCCCTCCGCATCGTCTGCGCCCGGCAGGCCCGCCAAACACGCCTGGATCCGCACGAACACCGGGCACGTCGTGATGGGCAACGCTGCGCTCTCCTTGGTCTCCTTCACCGGCGGAGTCACCTCATGCTGCTTGATGCACTCCTCCAAATTGACCCTAGCCAGCTTGAACGCGGCCGCAAAACCCTCGACGGCATTCAACTCCCTCTCTCCCTCCCCACCCTTTGGCATCGCAGCGGGCGTCTCGGTCCTCGCCTTGTTGACCACCAACTGCTGACCCGTCCCGGCGCTCTCCACCTGCTCCATAACCTTGGCCAGCGTCTGGTACGTCACATCCGAAATCCCATCATAACCAACCATGTCGTGACTCAGCGTGACCTGGATGATCTCGTGCGCGCTGATGGGCGGTGCCACCGTGTTGATGATGTCCGTCCACCCACGCTTGCCCACCTTGGTCACCTCCTCGCTCCACTTTTCCAGATTCGCTTCCGCGACAAAGCCACGTACGTTCTTCGCAAGGTCCCATCCCTTGCTGCCGATCTGACTGCCGAGTTCGCGCGCCTGCTCGGCCTGGGTTGGCGCACGCTTTTCGAACTCCTGTCGCGCTTGGTCGGCTAGCTTTGTGGCTTGGGTGAAGAGCGAGCTGCCCCATCCTGCCCATCCGCCGCCACTGCTCGAGGCGGACAAAGTGGGCTCGGGACTCTTGTCTGCGGGGACAAAGACGGTGGGCGCAGGCGCAGGTGCGGGGGAGGGCGATGTGGGCGCCATCTCGGTCTTGGGCGTCGCCGGTGCTGGTGCGGTAGGCGTAGCTGCTCCACTGGTGCCACTCTTCTTGCGCAACGAAGCACGACTGCTCGCACTCGTTCGGCTTTGCACTAGGCTGTCGAGGTCGTCGAGCAGACTCTGTGCGTCATCGGGACCTTTGCGGAGGCCGTCGGTCGAGGTGGAGGAGGAGAGCGAAGGTTTGTCGGCAGATTTGCGCGCGGGCTTGGCGGGCGGCTCGGTGCCTAGATTGTCCAGATCCGCGAGCAGGTCATCGACGTCTTTGCGGTTGCGTCGACTCATGTTGGGGATGCGATCGAAGTGGACGATGATGGTTGGTGGACAAGTCAGCTGAAATTTAAAATGTGGCTGAAATGGGCGGTCTGTGCTTCAAGAGCTGGAGCGGGAATGGACCCTGAAGCGACTTCTCCACACTTGCGCAACAAGCTGCAGCTCATCTCGTCCAACATCGCCTTTCTCTCCTGACCTTATCATCCTCAACGCGGCATCATGCCCGCAACCACTACATCCGCCAACGCGGTATCCGACGGTGGCTCTGGCGCCAAGCAACCCGCGACGACCGTCCGCTTCCGCCTCGTCCTCCTATGGATCCTCTTCTCGGCAGCCAACTACGGCTACGGCATTTCGGAGCTCAATGCGCTCCAACCCATCCTCACGTGTCAGCGCCGCGATCCTTCCTCATCAACCCTCTCACCCATCGCCACAGGCTGCATTCCTTTGACGGAATCACAGTTCGGCCTGGTGACGTCGCTGTTCACGCTCGGCGGTCTCGCGTCGTCGTTCCTCATCTCGCCCGTCTCCAAATCGCTTGGCTGGGGGCGGCGGACGTGCATCTCGTGGTCCGCGGCGGCGGGCATCCTCGGCAGTGTCATCCTCGCCATCTCTTCCTCGCTGGTTGGACTTGGACTGGGAAGATTCATCCAGGGCATAGGATCGGGGATAGGCGTCGTGATCGTCCCCATCTTTATCAACGAGATCTCGCCCGTGGCGCTCAAGGGGTCGATCGGCGTGTTGAACCAGTTCAGCATTGTGCTCGGCATCTTTGTGGCCCAAGCGATAGGTGCGAGTTCGCTGGGAAGCGATGGGACGTGGTGGAGAAGCGTACCTGCGGTATCGGGGATCGTGTCGGTGGTGCAGCTGGTGATGTCGACGGTAGTTGGGTTGGAGTCGCCAGGGTGGTTGGAGGGGGAGGGGCGGAGTGGGGGTGGGTTTGCGCGGGATGCGGCTGACGAGGTTCGCTCTTTGCTCTGGTCCACTTCCGAGGTGCAAAGCTTCAAAGCCTCTCGAGGGTCGTTTGCAGGGAGCGGCGATGAGGAGCGTCAAGGTCTGCTGTCCGACGAAGAGCCTTCTGACGCCCCACCTACCACCACGGACGACCAAGTGGGTCTCGCTGGCCTGTTCTCCGACCCACAACTTCGCCCAGGAGCCATCCTGATCATCCTCACTCAGCTCGGCCAGCAGCTCAGCGGCATCAACGCCGTGCTATACTACAGCGTCGGCATACTTGGTTCGATCCTTCCCACCTTGGCCCCCTCCATCGGCCTCCTCATCACGCTCATCAACATCCTCCTCACCTTCCCACCCATCTACCTCATCGACGAGCATCGCGTTGGGCGGCGGCGGCTCATGCTGCTGTCCGCGCTCACCATGGCCGTCTCCTCCGCGCTGCTCGGTGCGGGCATTGTGTCCGGATACAAGATCGTCAGCGCTGTGTGCATGGTGATAATGGTCGCTGGATTCAGTTTTGGGTTGGGACCCGTACCGTTTGTCATTCTACCCGAACTGGTGCCGAGCAGAGCAGTGTCCAGTGCGACCAGTCTGGGACTCACCCTCAATTGGACCGCCAACTTTGTCGTTGGATCGGCGTTCCTGCCCATCAAGAACTTCCTAGCGCGCTTCGACGAAGGGCATACGGGCGGGGCGGTCTTCTGGATCTTTGCAATGACCAACACGCTCACCGCCCTCATCGTAGCCAAGATGTACCGCTATACCGAGTGACCGCTCATACACTGCATTCAATTGTATCATGGATCTTCATTGCATCACCTGACTATCAAGTCTAAGCAAAGTAATCCGACCGACCCAACGTAAAGTCATTGACCTCGCCCAATCGGTCGCCGAACTTCTTGGCGTCCTCGGACCACGTATCCTGATGGGTCCTCTTGAAATCCGCCGCGCACTTTCTTACCGTCGTGCTGATCGGCACCGGATCGTCCGTGTGCTGGGCGACCGTGTCGACGATCAAACTGGGCATCCAATCCGGCACGTCGTACGGGAAAGCTGCGAGCAGTGCACTAGCCCCCAGAATGCCGGAATGGAGCTTCAACAGCTGGGCATCGTACTCCTTCTCTCCGCGCTTGGGCACTCTGGTGCCGGCAACTACGCGGGTGAAGCGGTCCTTGAGCGTCTTTATCAGTCGACGTTGGGAGCAGCGCACGATGCCAGAGAGCGTCGTTGCGGCCATCTCGCGCACCTCCAGATGTCGATCGCTGAGCAGCTCGAGCAGCAGATCGACAATCGAACCCACCAACGCATCATCCAGGTAGAACAGGTTCTGGAAGTAGATGACCTGCAGTACGGGTAGCGAGTCGAGTCGGGCGCGCCACGAGTCGGTCGACGAACGTGTCACCTGTAGCAGCGTATCGATGAGGCGCGCGGCGTACTCCGAGGTGAACGGGTAGGTCGAGATCTTGGTGAGCACCGCACGGGCGAGGATCGAGAGTTCCTTGTTGTCGTGCAGCTCGAGCATCGCAAAGATGTCCGGGATGTAGCGGATCACTTCGCCCGCCAGCGCGCTGTTGCGGTGGTCACCCATGGTTGTCGAGATCCACAGGAGCGCCGTCATCGCCGCTCGGTCGTACTGCGATGTGCCCTCGGCGGTGGGCTTCCGCTCCGCTCGCCACGCAGCTAGCTGCTTTGAGAGCGTCGCCAGTCGATCACTGTACAGCTCCGGACGCGACAGCAACGACCCGTGCCCTGTACTACATGCATCTAGCATCAGCTCAACGCTGCCGAACGACGGATTCACCTGCAGAAGCTCCAGGTCCGCCAGACCCTCGCTGATGACGCTGCGCACCTCCTGGAAGTGGTTGTCAAAGTTGTCCGAGTAGATGCGGATGAAGTCGTCCGCACCGAACGGCGCGAACTGCAGGTTCATCGAGATCATCGCCCCGCGCAGCAGGTTCTGCGCTTTGGCCTGCTCCCACGGGCTGGCGGTGCTGTTGTCTTTGCCGATGTTGTCGCGAGCCGCCTGCACGATGTACCGCACAAGCGGGAGCGCTCGACGTGGATCACGAGCTTGAAGCATGTACTCGATGCACGACTGCCACGCGGGCTGGCTGTCGGGCGTGCAGCCTTCGAAGATCTTGGGCAGCAAAGTCTCGAGCCACGCCCACAGCGTCGCCTGGTCCTTCATGTTCCAGTGCTTCGAGCCACGGTAGACACCGCAGACCAGCTCTGAGGCGGCGCGATGACGGTGTCGGTCCTTCTCGGCGATGTACTGCTCCACAGTGGTCTGGATGAAGGGCAGCAGTTCGACACCAAAGATCTGGAAGATCGACTTGAGCAAGGTGACCGAATCGCTTCCGGGGTAGTCTCGATCCTTCTCCTGCGACAGGTGACGAGAGAAGGACTGCCACCAAGCCTCCTGCATGAGCGTAGAGCGCACCGCAGCGATGCAGGACGCGGAGTTGGCGTCCCAGTCGAAGACGACGCCGTCAGCGGGAGGTGGATCGTAGAAGTCCTCGTCCTCGCCCCAGACCAGCCATCCCTGCGATGGCTTGTCTCGCAGCTTGCTGCTCGGCGTCAAGGGCTCGGCGAATGATGCAATGTACTCCTGAGTCCACTCATTCGATACGGGAGTTGGCAGCTTCTCGGAATGCTTGAGCGGGTTCTTGCCCTGACCGAGCAAAAGATCCTCGTCGGTAGGCGCGAGCGTACGCAGTTTGACGTAGTAGAGGATCTTGGTGACGGCGGCTTGGGCACAGTGGCGCATCTTGGGGTTCTCAGAGATCATCTGCTCTGCCAGGTACGTCGCCGAGTCTTCGACTTGAGGCCTGTCCTTGCGCACCAGCGCCCTGAGCAGCCTTGCCGCGAAGATGGAGAAGGCCCAGTGCGTAGTTTCTTTCTTGGCAAATTCCAATGCCTTGCGTGTCAGCTCTTGATGCAGGCCGTCGATTCTATCTAGGCGGAGACGTCGCTTGGCGGCAACCGCTTCGATGAGCTTGGCATCGGGAGTCTGCAGGTAGGCGGGCAGCGCTCGTTCCAGAATATCTGCTGCTTCGTTGAGCGCGGGCGAGTCGACCTTGGCCGTCAGCGTTGAGGGCTCGGCGAACCGAATGATAAAGTCGTTGATGATGCCACGCACGAGCTTCTGGATGGACGGCTTTGAGTGATGCTGTGCGTCGAGCAGGGTCATGATGTACTCTGAACTGAAGCGAGCGTCCGTGATGCAGAGGTACGAAGCGCCCTTGCTGCCGAGCACGTACAAGGCACCCTTCATCTTGTCGTCCGGCACACCCGGCTTCATGGCCTCCAAGAGCTTGGGCAAGCACAGGATCCAGGTGCCGTCGTACACGCCGCCAATGGCGTCGAGCGTGTTCTGCGCTGTCTGTCTGATGCCGACGTAGTTGGACATGCAGAAATCGAGAATCTGCAGGATGAGCTGGTCCTTCAAGGGCGTACGCTTTCGGTGGAAGCTGTTGAGCCTCGCTCGGCTGGTGTTGTAGAATGCAGCGCGGCGGATGAAGAGCACGCGAGGGAAGGCCTTCTGCTTGGCGTAAAGCTTGGCGATATTGCGGAAGAAGCTGAGCGAGCGCATGTGGGCTTTGTAGTCCTCGCCATTGTAGCTGTAGCAGGTGAGGTACGTGCGGATGGTGCGGACCAGGATCTTGACGCAGTCAATCTGATCCTCTGCACCAGATGTCTGCGTGCTTCGGGCCGCGAGGTTCAGGATCTCTCCACAACGCAGCTTGAGAGCAGCCACCTTCTGGTATCGAGGATCCTGGCGGTCCGTAAGGCAGAAGTGCGAACGGAAGCGGGGAGGAACCTCGATGAACTCTGGGACCTCATCGCCAAGGTCCATGGCCAGCTCTCCGCCTCCAACCTCGTCCTCTTCGATAAGGCTGGGCATCCCGATGAGAGCCATACGGACCACCATAAGATAGCGACAAAAGTCGTTCGACCATGCCTTGTCCCTCGTGAGACCATCTGCTTGAAGCGCTTCAACTTTGTCTAGTGCTGGGACTACGACGCGGTCGAGGAGTTCCAAGGCCATGCTGATCTCGGCCTCCACGGGCACATGCCAATTGATCTTGACGCTCTTCTCGTCGTACACCTTGCCCCAAAAGAGATGAGAGCGCTTGGCAAAGGCCTCGCTCTCCCACGTGTCTTGGTTGACAAAGCGCTGCTCCCTTGGATAGATGGATGTCAATGACGAGATGATCTTCTGCACCAGCTTGGTGCCGAACGAGTAGCCCCTCTCGCTCTTGCAGTGCTCCGTGATGAGCTGCAGCACGGAGATCAAGTCGTCCTTGTACTCCAGCAGGTGCTCGCTGGGTCCGTTGAGAGCCCCCGTCAGCACGCTGAGGTTCCAGTGCAGCGCGGCGTCACCCTGCGCGGGGAGACTCGTGCTGGTAGTGCGAGTCGAGCTGGCACCACTCTCGATCTCGGTCCGGATGTTTCTGATGCATTGCGGCACCAAGCGTTTGAGCACCATCTTGCAGTCGGCACGCGCAAAGCAGCCGACCAGCGAGCCGATGACGCGGACCGACGTGGCTGAGACAGTGGTAGCACAGTAGTCTGCGATCTTGTCGAAAGATCTCTGCAGCAGATACGGGCTCATAGCTCGACAGACGCCATCAGATGCAGCCATGATCATGTTGATGACCTGTTCCTCGGACTTGCCGCCTGTGCGGCCTCCCTTGCCTTCCTCCGGCAACGTCTCGAAGAGCGACAAGACCCTCTGGAAGAAGGCCGACACCCAGGCGTCAAAGTCGGCGGTGCTGATGCGCAGTTGGTAGTCCTCTTGCTCCGGCGATGCGGACATCATGTCCTCGTCGGTGAGTGCAGAAGGCTCAGGAGCATCCACTCGCAACTTTGGTTGGTCCGGAAGCGCCTCGAATGCTTCTTCGTCGTCGGCATAGACTTCTGGCCTGGTCAAATCGTCGATGCGGATAGAGAGTGTTGACAAGAGCACGAACATGCAGGTGCTCATGGTCTTCATGGGGTCGTTGAGGTCGATGCCTGGAATGCAGAGCTGCAGCAGCGGCAGCAGATGTTTACCACCAGCACGGTAGAGCTGACGAGAAGTGAAGACGGGCGACAGCGTCGACAGTGCCGTGATGACCGCGTTGGTGCGGTGTGTGGTCTCGAGCGCCTCGAGCGAGTTGAAGGCCCGATCGAGCACGGCTGGGAACACCATCTCCGGCGCCAAGATTGCCATCCTCTTCAAGCTGGCTTGCGATGCTGCGATAGTGATCGGGTCCTTGGAAAACATGGAGAGCAGACAGACAGTGCGCAGGATTGAGACGATCTCTGTCTTAATCTCGGACGTCAAGCGATACTGTTCTGAGGTCTTGCACTGCGGCCTTTCCTCCTCCTTGGCGCGCTTGAGGAACTCGAACATGATCTGCTGGACCAAGTTGGAGAGTGACATCTGCCACATACCCCAATTGGAAGGATGGAAGTAGCTCTCGGTGGCCTGAACGAACTTGGCGAGATGGTCAAGCGCCTTGGATCCTGCAGGGTACGTCGTGAGGGGCTTGCTTGGTGAAGAGCCGTTGGTGGGAGTCGGGATGTAGGAAGCTGATGCTGACTCGCCGGCACTCGGTCCGTCCTTCGCGATCGAGTAGGCGATGATGACAGCAAAGGAGCGGAGACGATCGGTCGGCTTCTTCATCTTGAGCGTCGAGTTCGATGCCGCAGCGTCCGGACCGCTGCGGACGCTAGCGGATTGCGCCATGAGTGCGGCATTCGCTGCTTTGGAGGAGCCCACTGGCAGCCCAGCCGATTTCAGACACTTGGTCATGATGAGCGAATATTGCTGCTCTGTGAAGATGCCGATGTCGCTGAAGAGTCCGGCCTTGCTCGATGGACTGGTCGTGCCTGACGAGGGCGTCGAGTCTGCGTTTTCCGGAATCCGTAGCGATGCGTCCTCGTTCATTCGTGCGTCGCCATCCGCCTTTGAAGCAGGGTTGGCTTCAGGGTTCTGTACTTCTGGTCGTACTGTTGCCTCGGCTAGGGAGCCAGCCTTGCGTGCGGACGATGCTGAGCTGATGGAAGGATCCGTGACGTGCATTTCGGCCATGCGAGCGAGCAGGTCCAGCATCTGATCATCGAAGAGGGACGAGTTGAAACTTTCCCAAAGACGGAACATGGTGGGAAGCCATCGTTGCGGGTGGCTGATGGGAAGAAAGTGCACGAGGAAGGCTTGAGTTGCGATGACTGAGTTGAGATTGGAGCCGTCCATCTTGGGCAGGAAGGTGCGCAGCATCTCGTCGGCCTCGCTAGCTGGGAAGAAACGCTGTGCTGTTTCTGCGAGGTCGAGAAGGACGTCGGCAATGTTGGTGAGACCCGTTCTTCTGCGTTTGGGGAAGAGCTCCTTTTCAAGGATGTTGTAGAGCGGTCGCCATGGCAGGACCAGGTCTCTGATGTCGCACTTCTTCTTGTTCTCAATGAGGGTGATGCACATGTTGGCAGCCAGCTCGACACATCGTGTGGTGAGACCGGGGAGGACGGCGAGCTCGTAGTAGAGCCGAGCCAGCCTCGCTCGTGTCTTGCGCACGATGGGGTATTTGAGGGAGAGAAGACATTGCAGCCGGTGGTTCCATTGGATGAGGCCAATGTCGTAGTCCTTGGTGCGTATGCAATCGACGAGGCGGCGAATGATGTGGTCGAGACGAGCGTCGAACTCTTCGAGCGTCTCGCAGGTGTATGGCAAGCTGTTTGGATAGTCGAGAAGTAGATTCCTGTTCTCGCCCTTGTTCTTCTTGGCCTGCGGGCTTCGCTCTGTGATGGTTCCGTCGAGATTCAAGACGGGCATTTCCTCATCTTCGTCCTCGTCGATGTCGACAGCGGGCTCCATGGGGCTGTCGACCTCGAGAATGTCGTCATCGTCCATGGTGCTGTCGATCTACGAAAGAGCTGCACGGCGTGGATAGGTGTTGAAAAGGCTGAGTTGGCGTTCTCGGAGGTGAGGACGCTGGGCGAGGGTAGCCGGTGAAGACCTTCTAGTGCCGGGCTTTCGAGGCTGTGCGATTGTCAGTGTGTAAAGGCTATGCTGGGACGCTGACTGGACGGTCGTCAGATGCTTCTCTGATGTATATATGCCTTGGGATGGATGGTGGGGACGATTGGCCAAGTGTCACTTTCATCAAAGGTGACGCGGTCCTTCCTTTTCCTCCACAACAGGCCGCGCAACGGTGACTTTTCTGTCACTTCAGCGCAGCCTGTCAAAGAAATCATTAAAAAAATGATTAATTTATCAACCCTCTGTTGGGAAAGACAGAGAAAGGCTGAGTCGCGTGGGCATGCATATCAGGCAGATGATCGGGACGGCTTCACAATGTCCGTCTGCAAAACTGATTGAAAGCGGCAGAGTCTCGCAGACCATAGGAGCAATACACGGAAGGCTTTCAGATCAGGCAAAGCGAGGCAGTTGTAAAGCGAGAACAGCGTTTGATGCCAGAAAGTATAAGATTGTACAGGGTAGGGCCATCACAGGGCAGACGTGTTTCGGAAGGCTGAGTGTAACCGAGTTGCAACGAGAAGATGGTCTGAGAGCACGCTCAGCAGCATCCGTTCTTCTTGGTTTGTCCACCGTCGTCGGCGCTGGGCTGAACTGTGATCGTCTCTCCGCCCGAGGGCTTGATGACGTCGTCCGACGACTGCAGTGCCTTGTTGGATACGATGCGGTAGATTTCTGTTCAGAGACGGAGGTTGCGTGAAAGGAAGCCACAAAGGGGGGAAACAAGGGAGCGTCAGCAACCAGATTGTCAATTGTTTAGGTTCCCCGGCAGCATCGAAAGTGAAGCCCGCAGCGTTTTGCTTACCTGTGAGGATGTTCTGGAAAGCTTGTTCTACGTTGGAAGCGTCGAGCGCCGAAGTCTCGATGAACGAGAGGTTGTTCTCGGCTGCGATGAGATGATCAGGGTTGACGTTGCGCGTTGGTCAAAGAAGCGGGAAGAGGGGGAGTCAGCGTACTGGTCGGTTTGAACTAGGCGACCCCTGATGCTGTGGACCGCCAGACTGGTGCGCAGAGGCTCGCCCAAAGAACAAAGAGCCGGCTCTGGAAAGCGGCCTTTGTCGGCCCTCTTCCCTGATTTGAGCTCTATGTCCAGGTAGGCCCGACAGCGCTGACCGCAGGGACGCGATGCGATGCGAGTATACTTACCAGCAAAGGCCTTGGCCTCCTCGGTGGGCACAGCGCGGAGATGTCGCAAATCGCTCTTGTTGCCGACGAGCATGATGACAATGTTGCTGTCCGCGTGGTCGCGCAGCTCCTTGAGCCACCTCGACACGTTGACGTAGGTAGGGTGCTTAGCAATGTCATAGACCAGCAAGGCACCGACGGCGCCTCGATAGTATGCAGAGGTGATGGCACGGTATCGCTCCTGTCCTGCCGTGTCCCAAATCTGCGCCTTGACCGTCTTGCCGTCGACCGAGATGCTTCGGGTCGCGAACTCGACACCGATGGTCGACTTGGACTCGAGGCTGAACTCGTTGCGGGTGAAACGCGAGAGAAGGTTGGATTTACCGGTGCCACTGTCACCGATAAGCACCACCTTGAAGAGGTAGTCGTAGTTGGACTCCGCAGCCATTGTGTCGATGCCCAGAGAAACGATTCGGTTGGAAAGAGCCGTGCGTGGATAGGAGTTCTTTCCTAATGGTCGGACGTCTGCAGAAGAACGAAGATGCGGCGACTCGAGCAGATACTGTAGAGGAAGGCGAGAGCCAAAGTGTGAGACGGAGGAGCCCTTCTTGTTGAACGGTAGAAGTAGCTGACTAGCGTGCGTCCATTCGCGGATGTAGGCGAGCAAAGAAAGGAGAGACGATGCGTGATGGAAGTGGAAAAGAGGATAGCGAGAGACCGCTTCCGGGCGTGTGTGTCTCTCTCAGTGCAAGCAACACACAGCGGCGGCGCGCCTGAATTCGTGATTGAGCCAGCAAGGCGGCGCTCGCTCGCTTGCTCGCCCACGCGCTTTAAGCTGAGGCCGTGCAGCTGCCCATTTTGTCTCGACTCAGGCCAGAATTATAAATCGCACGCCAAACCGAATCCGCAGGCAAATCGACCGATGTGAGATCCCGATCTGACAACCCAGCTGAGCGTTCGTATGGTGAGCGTAGACCGACTTTCTCATCACACACCTCACTCGCAGCAGCGTCAGTCTCGAGGCAGGCAGAGCAGAGTATGGCATTGTTATCCAGGTGACATTCTACGGTAGTCAATCATGCAGAAAGAGGATGCGGGAATGTTCAGCGAACGATTCTTCAGGAAGAAGATGACGCGAGACCTATACGCAAGGCAACTCCAACGGCCTGCGAACGACGACGACAGCTCAGTGACGCATGTTTGGCTGTATGCTATAGTCACTCTTCAATAGAATTGCAGTCTGGGGCGACACTGGTTGCTCATCATCGCTGTCGTCGTGTCGCCGGCCGTCGAATGCGTTGCCCTGTATGCGTCGCGATGGGATGCAAGACTTACCTTCTGACCGATAGCCTACCTCGTCACTGTTGCAGCGACGAGATGGCAAGCAGACCACAGCAGAGAGGGGAGCATCTCTGACAATATAGCTCCAGGAGCAAGGAAACGGAACACTTACCTTGCGTAGCCATCCCCATCCCGTCCAGGGGCGAGAACAGCTCGCGAACGAAACACTGAGCGCGAAACAACGAAGAATATCGGTCGAGACCGCTGCCGACTTGCAAACGACCCGATCCACCACCGTGATGACCTAGATCCTGGGACGATGTGTGTCGGGATTCTCACGAAGAGACTCACCATCGCCATCCTCGGGTCATTACGTAGTCATCAACGACGAGCGAAGAATGCGGTGGACCAGGCCTCGCCGGTATCAGCAGATGCTAGCGACCCATCCCATCTGCCACGAGGAGCAGACAGGACGGGAGGGAAGGCCTCGTTGGACCAACTCCTCCTGTTACTCTTGAAGACGGGAACGCGAACTTGGCACGGAGAAAAAGTCCAAGCTCGAACTTTTGTGTCTGTTGTGGTTGGTGCGCGATGAAGGACGTGGTCGTTGTCAGCACCATGTCTTGTCGCTGAGACGATCCTGTGCAGCTGTAGAGCAGCGCCAGAGACGAGCTTCTGGTGACCTACCTTCTTGGATTTTTGTTCGAAGAAGAGAAGGAAGAAGTTGGCTCGCCTTGCACAAACTTTTCTACAACTTCCGCAGCGTGCAACAAATCAAAAATCTGGCTCTGCAGACGCTCAAAAATCGCGTGTCGGTGTGCGACTGTAAGATCCGACATCGTCAGGAAAATCGACGCCGACGCGTGTGATCTTCTGAAGCGTTGGTTGGTCTTGGACCCTGAACTAGCAGCTCAGCCTCCCACGTTGATTGCCTCTTTGACATCACAAGGCGCTGTCAAAGCTCATCCGCAGCGCTGACAGACTCGCCCGCCCGCATCCTCGCCGCCACCAGCCAAAACACAAGGAGCTCGAGCCATCTCACGCATCAGCTTCGTCTCTCCATCACTCGAGATGACAAGCTATTCGACCTCCCCGGCGCCTTCGCCAGGTTCACCAGCCTACCGCAAGGGTGTAGCATTCGGCCAGCCAGGCTGGCGTGCTTCTCGAGCCTCTCGAGGGCGTGCTAGCGGCATCGACTCGCCATTGCAAAGAGTCGGATCGGCGTCAACATCCATTCGAGGTGGAACGCCGTCGTCACTGCCAGGCTCTCCTCTCGTCCGCACTGCTCCTCGTCTGAGCAGTCAGCACATCGCCAGCTCTGCAAGCACTCCAGACCTCGACGGGAACGTTGAGAGCTCAGCGCTAGCTGGACCGCAAGCACCCGAAGATGGACTCTCAACTCCGCCTCTCGCTGGTCAGACGAAACGAAAGCGCTTCGTCCGCAAACGACCTCTTCTGGAGCGCATTCAGCAATGGCCGGTCGACGCATACGATCGAGTCACCTCGTACGTCCTCGACATCGAGGAGCAGCTCTTTGCGGACCAAGCCGGCAACGTCCTTGGCATCTTTCTCCATTGCCTCTCTCTATTCGCCCTCTTGCTGTCTCCCGACTCGACCCTAGGCTCGTGGTTCATGAACAAGCCCTCCTACCGACGAGCGCAAAACCCCGCCATCGCCTACGAGTACCTCGTCAGCCACACGGGAGACGAACACGCCATGGCAGACGCCCTGACGCGCCACTCCCGCAAAAGCGCCGTCTATCAAGCCTCGGATCGCTTCTTTCGCTTTGCATCCAGCGCGCTCTTCCTCGTCATCTTCATCACGAGCTGTGCCAACGCCTACCTCTTCTTCACGAAACGAAGAACGTACAAGTTCTACTCGCAACCAAAGGCCAACGAGCCGACCAGCACGAGTGTGCATTCCAAACACGGCATTCGGCAGCTGCTAATGTGGGATCCGAGCCCGTACACGGCCAATTTGTTTGCGACGTTCTCGCCTGCGCATGCGGTGATCTACCCTGCGGCGGCGCTGATTCAGATGGGCGCGCTGTCGTGGGTCGTCTTTGCGTTTCTCATCTTGGCAGTGTCCGCACCAGTCCACCTCATCCTGCATCAGTATCAGCAGCTCGTCAAGGACAAAGGCGTGGTGCAGGCAGCGGTGCTCACAGAGTACAATGAGAAGTACGTCTACCCTCGCGCTACACCTGTCGTGCGCGATCAGACCACTCAGACCGACTACTAGAGCGGGTCCATTCAGTATTGTTTTAGCATGTCACGCAATCATACCCGAATAGATGCAACTTGTTTGATTCACGAGTAGTGCGCAGTGACTTTGACTGATTTTGTTTTCGTGGGCGTGTAAGCCTTGATTTGATGATGACCTTTGCCTGAGTGGAGTCGAAGGAGATGTGAGCATCATCATGCGTCGGAATGGAGCACGCGTTCGGGACTTTCTTTGTCAGGACCAGCGGTTGAAGGCCGTCTTGACGCCCACTCGGTGCAGGAGACAGCTGCGGCGGGGCAGATTGGCGGATGCCGCAGAAGCGACCTGTGTGCCCTGGTCGTGGCGGAAGCTGCCGAAACGCGTAGAAGCAGAATAGACGACGTCAGCCGGTGTCGACGGCGTGAGCGTGAGTAGCGAGACTTACCAGCATCGCTTAGCGAAATGGCACGAGCCGTTCCTGGCAGCACACGACAAGCGGAAGGAGGGAAAGAGTCTTAGCGACAAGAACCATGGGTTGTATGTTCGCCAAAGCGCTGCGTACTCCTTGAACGCCTTGCACTGCCTCGTCTTCCAACGAGGATCGCGCTGGATGGGACGGAGGTCGTGTTCTCCGTGGGCAAACTGGCAGCGACTGTTCGAGCGAATGACAAAACGTCGAGTCAGCATCTCCATGATCGGTATGAGCTGGAAGCAAGGTGAAACGCACTCTCCATAGTAGCAGAATCCCTTCTCCTCCCAGTTGCGGCAAAGCTCGGTCTTGTACAGCTCGGTCTTGTGGTTGAATGGAGAGGGACCTCGAGGCTCATGCGTCGTGCCACTCGAGCCATTCCAGTGTCCGTGGCCGGCGTCAAGGCGGGGAGGGGCAACGACGGCACGAGGGGCGTTCCAACTTCCGAGGACGGGAGCAGGAGCGGGAGGCGATGGGACCGGAAAGAAGGACGGACGCGGCTGGCTATCGATCTGCCAGCGCTGTTCGGACTGGACTTGCGAGTGCTGCACACAGCTCGATCCGAACGTAGGAGTATACGCGGTTGGAAAAGGGTTGCTCGAGATCAAGCGAGGGGCTCGACTTCCGATGGGAGCCTGAGGTGCTGGCTGTGACTCAAAACCCTGGCTGTTGATGTAAGGCTTGTTGTACGAAGTCAAAGCGCGAGGAGGTGACACGGCTTGAGTATGTCTGAATGCATTGAAGTCGGTGCGCTGCTGATGAGCAGCGTAGGTCGACTGAGGTGTAGGGTAAGATCCACTGCCCAGTACGAACGGGTTGTTGGACATGGCCTGACTCTGAGACGAGAAGCTGAAGCACTCGCCCGCGGTCTCAGCTTTTTTGGTGGGGACGAAGTCCTTGGCAGCGTTGTTGAGGCTCCAGGTCGGGCAGAACTCCCAGTCTTGAGATCCGATACTGGTACGAGGGCTGATCGACTGTGAAGCGCGGGTGTTGCTCGGGTCGCTCACCTCCGAAGTAGGAGACGAGGAGGAGAAAATATCGTTACCATCCAACCAAGAGCGGCGAGTGCTGAAGCCCTGACTAGCTACGGGCCAAGCATTGGTAGGCCCGGTCGGGTTCTGCAGAAAGCGGCTGATGTCGCTCACCTCGAGTTGGCTGTTCGTCCGGACGACGTCATCGGGGCGTCGATCGGATTGACGAATCCTCTCCCGCCAAGCATCAGTGAAGTCGAAGAAGCTGTGGGACGAAGTAAACGAGCGACTCTCTTGGCCGCTGTGCTTGGCTCCGAAGGTGGACGGCTTCGGCAGAGTATACGGGACGTTCTTTGGGCTGGCGGCGAAATGAGCGTTATTCCAGTACTGGGTCATGGTGGCCAACACGGTTGGCGACGAGTACGTCAGACGGCGAGTGATACGATGTCGAATCGGAACGAAGCGTGATATGGAGCGGGGAAGGGAGAATCTGTTCAACGAATGCAAGCTCAAGAAGAGTGGGAAGCAAGAAGGTCAGCATCTGTTGGACGAGGAGATGGTCCGTGTAAGACGACCACTCACAACGATACTGCGGAGGAAGCAAGGTCAGGTTCCGCACAAAGCTTGCGGGTGGCAGGATCCTACAAAGCTACGAGAATAGACATCGAAAGGCAGGTCTCGGCCAAACTTGGCACGACAGAAGGGATCCGGGGCAAGTGGCGGTCGAGCGGCCCCACTCTTTATAGGATTCACACTCTCCACTATGCTCGCCGGTACGAGTAACGAGCCTTTGTGGCAATGTAGGCGCCCCATGTTAGACACATCCGACCCGCGCCACATCTCGACGCTCGTGTCCGCTTGCTCTGACGTTTCAATGCATTCCATGTCGGCATTGCACACTTGGGCAAATTCAGGATGAGTCTCCCAATGCTTCGGAGAAATGCGCGGAGCGAGCAGTTGTCAACCGCTCAGGCTACTTCCGCCGTCAGAAGAAGCGCAGCGTCGTTGTCTCTGATTTGTTCGACTTCGACTTCGTCTTTTTTGGGGGTCTGCAGGCGAGCCGAGAGACTGTCGCTTCGCATCGTCACTGCAGCAAGATCCTCCTCAATCCAGTGCGACATTCTGCCGAGCCCCACCGTCAACGTTTCTGCTTGAGGAATTAGGTACTATGGGCACGTCAACTGAGCAGGCCTTGGCATCTGTTGAGCGGCACCTGGCAATTCGTCAGGGAGCCTTGTCTGCCTCACATTCAATGATCCCAGATGCCATTGTTCGGCTAGTGACGACATTGACGCAGTCTGCTCATGAGCGATGTTGCGGGTGTCTTGAATCTTAATCATAGGTATTGTGATGGCAAATGAAGCTGCAAGCGCTTGCGAGTCCGCCTGATGAGGTTCGCGACAGGTCACGTTGCCTCAAAAAAGCATGGCTGCGGCAAGCTTACGGGGGCGCGGCAAGTGGGGAGCAGCAAGCTCTGAAGCGGGCTGACGATAAGTCCGAAGTCTTGGAGCGCTTTTAATGTCGCAGCAAGTGATCAGGCGTTTGACAGATGGTCAAGGGATGGCCCTTCTTGACACGCAGATGGGGGAGTGGAAGCGCGGATAAACGAGTCTGCTTTGTGGTGGGTCCAGGCTGCAGTCTCTCTGCAGCACGCATCTCGGGCAGCTGTCTCGTGCGATTCGAATTTGTTTTTTTAACCATTTAAATTAATCATTTTCAGATGAAAGAAGGCTTTGGGTCTTCGTGGCTCTCTCTCTCTGTGGACACGCTTCTCGCTCGCAACTCAGGAATGAGCTGAATGCTTTCCCATCCTCGTCGACATCCGCTCCGTTCCATCTCATCCCCCTTCCACCCTGCACAGCTGCTATCCCGCGCCTTCACGCTAGCTCAACAAGTGATTGGTCCTTCTCAACAAGAAAGCACGCCCGCTCTGAGCGAATTTCTTCCGCGGTCCCTTCTCATTTACGCCTACGCGCTCCACTTTGAGCGCGTTTGTGTTCTTCTGCACCCTCAGCAGCATTTTCAACACTTCTCGTCGCCATTCCTCCTGCTGTAGCGGGCTTCAGCAGCAGACCTCTCGGCGAGTGCAGCTGGAGACACCACCAGCAGCATCCGACTCCATCCGCCATCCCACCGCGACGCGTCGATCCGGCGTAGATCCCTCCATCTGCCATCCTCTCGTCATCATGGCCTCTCCATTGCGCAGATCCACCCGCAGTGCGAGGAATGCCGATGCATCTGGCACTACGCCGGAACCCTCCGTCGCATCGCCATCCACTTCTCCCAGCAAGCTGGATCGCAAGCGGAAGCGTGCAGACGAGCCATCAGATCCTTCCGCCGATGTCAACGGCACCGACGAGCACATGGCCGAGGCAGCACCTGATGCCAGCGCCGATGACATGAACAAGGCATCCTCTGATCTCTCCGACGAGGACAATGGAGCTGATGCAGAGGGAGAGGCAGAGCCCTCGACAACACAAAAGCAACAGCTACCCAAGCACATCCAGTCCCTTCTCGGCTTGCCTGGCCCCTCCGCCAAGTCAGTACACGCGCCCAAGACCGCGGACGTCGACCTCGATGCGGCAGCACACAAAGCTCAGGAACTCGTACTAGGCGAAGACGATGCTCAGAAGCTTGCGACCATTCTCGCTGCCTTAAACTTCTCGGACCTGACCACGGCCGCGCGAGCCCCCGCCAAAGGCAAGCTTCGCAGCACCAATGGCTCGACAGACGCCAAGCCCACGCTTCGAGACATGCTGCGTCCTGGCACGAGCGTGCGTGAGCTCAGGTCGCATCTGCAAAGTCTACGTCAGCCGCTTATGGCCAAGGAGGCCGTCTCACAACACTTGCGAGCGGGTCAAAGCGCCACAGCGTCCGAAGAGGTCGCCAAAGACATGGAAAGGCTAACCAGCCTCACGCTCGTTCTCGGACTCGTGGACCAACTTGCATCACGACAACGTCAGGCAGACACCAGCACCGATGCGCTCAAAGGTCAGATCCTGGCATCCATCGTGGAAGACCGGGCGAGATTGGCGGAAGCAAAGAATGCTGGGAGAAAGGGCTCGGCAAACGGTGCGGTCGACGGCGACAGCCCAGCCAGAATCAAGCCCGTCGGCTCTCCCGTCGTGGATCCTTCGACGAACAGATATGCTCTGCACATGCGACTGCCTCGAAGCGACTACTTCACCAAAGCCATTCCGCTGGACAAAGATCAGCTCAGCCAATTGGATGCCGCTCAGGCAGATCTCGTCCAAATCAGTGCACAGAGCGAGGAGCAGATGCGCGCGCTCAAGCGTCAAGGTCTGGTACCTGCTCCCACCCTTGGTCAGAGGCTAGGCAGAAGCGGCCACCGTCATCATCGCTCGGACTCCAAACGAGCAAAGCAGCAAGGCCGACCTCAACCGGTCACTTTCCTCAACTACGGAAACTATGCCTCGTTCGCGCCTACCTACGACTCGTCGACATCTTCGATCAGCTACGCTACCAGCAGCAATCTCTGGCGAAGTTCTGTGCGAGCGCAGCGCTCGGTCACCATGGCATGGGGCGAGAAGCCATTCTCGCTGTACGACGAGGAAGAGGAGTACGAGGAGGACGATCATGATGGAGATGCGCCTGTGGAGCCAACGCCTTACTCGACGGCGACCAAGCCGCTCGCTAGTGTCGACGCTGATGGTGATATTTCCATGGACGCGATCTCGAGTGACGGCCTGGCGGAGGTCCTGCGGACCTTAATAGAAGACGTCGACCAAGGCAGCGTCAGCAAGAGCCTCACCAAGCTTGATCAGGACGAGCTCGTCACGTCGCACCTGCGCTTCAACATGATGCTGTTGCATCGCTTGCAAGAATTCCAATGGGCTCGACTTCGACGGTCGTATCGTCCATCTGGCCGGTCGAGCAAATCCGCAACCGAAATTGTGGCTCCAAGTGCGGAGGAGGAGGCGACCGCAGCGCTCCTGCTGGAATCTCTCGGCGCGCTCGTCGCTTTGCAGCCTCGCGCTGTTGACCTTACGTCCAACGCTGTTGACAGCGTCATTCCGGATGCCAGCAAGCTGCGCGCCTTCTCTGCCAGCAGCGGCGCCATCGACCCTGATCTGCTCGGTGATGTTCGCGATGGCTTCTGGGGTGCACTCGATGCGAATGTGGTCAAGGTGACGAAAGGGGGAAGTGTTATCTCCGAGACGCCATTGGTGTTGCGCGACGATGTCACGATCCGCCTCGTCGACGGCAGCGGTTCCAAAGCCAAGAAGTCCTCGCGCAGGGGTGGGCCCGGTGCGGGTCACGTCGAGGATCGTGGCCGCGGCGCTCTGGAGCGTTTTGCTGCCACTCGCACGTACGACCACAAGCAGGACCGTCACGATGTCGATCCACTTCGTGCAGAGCCTGTTCCCAGCGCGGGCGCCGATCAGCGAGACATGTCGTCGCCGGCAATGCGTCAAGCGGCCATGTCACCGAATGCCCGCATGCAGCCAGGATATGCGCCGGGGGCTGGTCCAGCCATGACGCCTCAGTCGCAGCGATTTGCCCCCGGACCGAATGCTTCCTATGCCTTTGCAAGCCCCAGCGGTGGTTTGCGACCCATGCAGCCGAATGCGCAGGCGAACTACCAGCAGGGCCAAGCAGCGCGTCAATGATGTGCACCCCAATATCTATTCGCCTAGGCTTCTCTATCCAATGTATTTGTCATCGATCAATCGCACGTCACCTCTTCATGCCCTCATGACCTCGAAAGGAGCGTCTGTCGATGATCTGCTGTCAAAGAGCTTTGTAAGGAGGCGGGACATCTCGTGAGCATCGGCTGAGATTCAGCCTCAAGGGCTCGAGTCGCTCGATGGTCAAGCGATTTTCTATATTTTGTTAGGTTTCCCGATAGGCGGGGATTTGCACGTGACGGTCAAGTCGCGAGGTGTTGGTCTTTTTTGGCTCTGTAGAAATTTGGTGGACCTGCAGCTTCTAGGAGGTTCAGGTGGGAGAGCGGTGCTCAGCTTGAGCTGTGTGACATGTCAGTGATGGAAGCGACTCGCCTCCCTCCTGCTCACACGTTCACCTTCATTCCGACACTCGAAGACAAGATCGACGACTAGCACCTCAAGACCTGCTGCTCCATCGATACTTCCTCAAACACACGACGCAGCGGTGGAGATCCGAAACCAGCGGCTCATTCCAACAAGTAAATAGCTCGGTGAACCGGAGTAGCGTCGATATGGCGGGGCGTGGATACAGCGGCGTGGCGATGGACTCGCCTCTCAAGGATGTGTCGGCCAATCTGCGCGACATGAAGCTCGGCACTTCGCCTACCAAGAGCAGCGGGCTGAAGAACAACTCTGCAAGACTGGGCCTGTCTCGGAAAGATCGCCTTGACTCGGTGCCCTCCTCGTCAGCGGACCTCAAGGTCGGCATCACAAGGGACTGGCAGGGTCCAGACAAAGCTCTGAAGCCAAAGGTGGCAGCTAGCATATCTCGTGGGGACCGGTACATTCCAAACCGAGAACTCAAACGGTCGACCACCCCGCATGCTCATGACAGCGATGGAGACACGATTCGCTCGATGACCGGCGATGCGACCGATCCGAACATCGCGGCCAACATCGCAGCGGCCAATGCTAATCCGACCGATCTCGATGGACAACCATCTTTCGAGGACTCAGTCTCTTCTGAGATGGGGCAGAGGATCCTTTCGTTCTCTGCTGCACCGCCAAGCTCGCTGGCCAACCCAGACGTCCGAAGCCGATACGCCATGACCAAGCCCAAATCTACCATGCCGAGCAGCCTGCAAAGTGCAGGTCGCAGAAGGATTCCGACAACACCAGAGAGAACCTTGGATGCACCGAGCATGGTCGGCGACTTCTACTACAACCTTCTCGACTGGTCTTCGACCAACATGGTGGCAGTAGCACTGCAGACCGGGTTGTGGATCTGGAATGGCAACACGGGAGACGCAAGTGCTTTGCTGGACACATCGACAATGGCGGAAAAGGTGGGTGGTGGAGGACTGATCACCGGTTTGCGGTGGGATGCGGACGGCAACATCCTTGCTGTCGGTCTCGAAGGTGGCTTTGTGCAGATCTGGGATGTGGCGAGCAGCACACGCATGCGAACGCTCAAGCCGAGCGGTGACGGTGGAGCCGACCACGCCTCGGTTAACGTCTGTGCCTGGGCACCCGACGGCACGCTCAACGCCGGCTTCCAGAGCGGTATCATCCGCGAGTACGATGTGCGAGAGCGAGATGCTGTCACTCGCACACTCGAGAAGGCGCACCACGGACCGGTCTGCGGCATGGAGTGGCGTTCCGATAGCGCTCTCATGGCCTCTGGCGGCAACGACAATGTGGTCAAGGTGTGGGATCGTCGCACCTCTGTGGCCAAGATGCGCAAGGAGAACCACCAAGCTGCGGTGAAAGCGCTCGCGTGGTGCCCGCACAACCTCAGCTTGCTCGCGACAGGCGGTGGCACGAGCGATCGCAACATCCACTTCTGGAACACGACGCAGAACTCGCGCACCATGACCATCTCGACGGGCGCCCAGATCACTTCGCTTCATTGGGCACCGCACTACCGCGAGATCGTCTCGACGCACGGATTGGGCACGACCGAATCAAGCAAGGGACTGCTCAACATCTGGTCGCATCCATCGGGAACCAAGGTGGCGGAGATCGAGGCGCACGAGAAGAGGGTTCTGCACTCGAGCTTGAGTCCGGACGGAGAGGTGCTGGCTACGGTCAGTGACGATGAGGAGCTCAAGCTGTGGAGGATCTTCGAGAAGCCGGTGGAGTCGACCAAGGGGGCCAAGGCCACGGGCGGATTCGGATCACACGGTGCTGGTAGCGGCTTGAACGTTCGCACTCTTCGCTGAGGTCGTCAAGGCAATCCTTACTCAGATGCTGTCGCATACAAGTTTGGAGCCATATCTCTTCCAGCATGCCTCGTCTTATCATTTTTCCGTACCATTCGCATCGTCATGTTCGTAGTAGGTCAATCATAGCAGACCTTAGCATCATGTTGGTGCGCTTCATCATGCATGTGCAAGACCGCAGCGCCTCTCTCTGAGGTCAACACATGCACAAGGCAGCAAGCGGCTGGCGCCTGACAGGACGGGGCGCGTCGTCCTCCAGCCAGCGCGACTCAAAACACTCTTGAGCTGAGAAAGACGTGTCGCGTAAATTGCAGAATTCATTTACGCGTCGAACAGGCCAAGCGCACCAGACGCGTTCAGAGAGAGCCTAGTGGAAAATGGAAGCAAGCAAGCAACAGAGAGGCACTGCAGCTGTGTCGTCCGTCGTTGGATGGATGGATGGGCACTTGAACAGCAGAACGAAGGAGGCGCGCTCAGTATTTACACAGAGTCTGAGCGAAAGGGCAGGCTCAGAGCACAGACGAGAAGAAGGCTCTGAGCAGGAAAGAGTTCAACACTCTCTCGACGAGTGCGCCGAGGGACAAGGGCGCTGTGTTTTGTATTGGGTGCGCTTTCCTTTCAGTCTGCGCAAGAGATTGTAACAGATGCAAGCAAAGCGAGTCTTGCCGTCTCCTCACCATCACTCCCAGCATACCTCTCGTACACGAGCTTCGACCGGAACGATCACACCATCATAGAAGAGCTCAGGACTCGCGGTCATCTCCGAACACACGTTCCACACCTCACAACAAGCACGGTCGAACAACCGCTCCCCTCTCACAATGTCGACCCCCGGCGGTCCACCCAGTGACGCCGAGATGCGCGACGCAGACCAGCGAACGCCTCTCGCCCCAGCATCACTCTCCAACAGGAACACAGCGGGCGCTTCGTCGCCACTCGCTTTCCCTTCCAGCAGTCCCCTCAAAAGCCAGGCGTCCAGCGTCAGGGCGCCACAGAGCTCGCTAGGAGGTGAGTCTTTCTTAAGCAGCCCAGCACTATCACAGCTTAGACGTTGTTAACTCATACCCTTTCCGTTTTCTCTACGCAGCTTCATCTCCATTGCACTTCCCAACATCATCGCCGTCAGCTCGATCCTCAAGGGGCCAGAGGACACCTCTTGCTGCCGCACGACGCAGTCAGAATGCAGAGAACCGTCTGCCCTCCAGCAGCAGCGGCATCAGCCGTCTCGACGAGCCCCTCTTCTTTCCCAGCTCTGGCGGCACCACCCCTCGCCACCAGCGTCGTGGAGAGATCCACTCTTCCGTTGCCCTCTCCTCGCCATCGTTCTCGAGGAGAAACCGTATCAACAACGGTATCGACAGCGCCAGCCAAGGCGATGGTGCACCCACCCGTGCCTCTTCTGTTTTTGGTGGCAGTCAGCCTACCGCCGACGGTCATAGCGATGCGTTGAGCTTCTCACAGCAGGGCGTCTCCAGCGACGCTGCTGCCCCGGGCCAGGACGGCGTGTCCAAGGTCATTTGGGGCACCAACGTGTCGATCGGCGAGACCATGGAGATGTTCCGTTCCTTCCTTCGCGGCTTCCGTCTCAAGTACCGTTGGGCACACGCCAAGAAGCTCGGCGAGCCCCTTTCCCCCGCTGCTACCGGCAACCCCGCCGAAGGCGAGCGCCTCGTCTACGAAGGCTACCTGCGTCGCATGCGCATCACCGACCAGACCAACCTCAATCTGCGCATCTCGGATCTCGAGGCTTACCCACCGTCGAAGCGGCTCAAGATGCAACTCATCCGCTATCCGCAGGAGATGGTGCCCATCATGGACCAGGTTCTGAAGGATGAGATGCTCGAGATGGCCTACGAGGACCAGAAGGAGGGGCGCGACGGCATGGGCGGCGACATGGGTCTCGCCGAGATCGAGCTTATGGAGACCAAGCTCTACAAGGTGCGCCCTTACGGTGCCGAGGCGATCAACATGCGCGATCTCAACCCGTCCGACATTGACAAGCTCGTCACGGTGCGCGGTCTCGTTATTCGCGCTACACCCATCATCCCCGAGATGAAGCAGGCTTTCTTCCGATGTCTCGTCTGCAACCACACCGTACCTGTGGAGATCGACCGCGGTCGCATTGCCGAGCCCGACCGATGCCCGCGACCGGTGTGCAACCTGCAGGGCTCCATGTCGCTCATCCACAACCGATGCGAGTTCTCGGATCGACAGGTGGTGCGCATCCAGGAGACCCCGGATGTGGTTCCGGACGGTCAGACGCCCCACACGGTCAGTATGTGTGCATACGACGAGCTGGTAGACGTCTCCAAGCCAGGCGATCGAGTCGAGATCACGGGCATCTTCCGCAGCACTCCCGTCCGCGTCAACCCGCGCCAACGTAGTCTCAAGAGTCTCTACAAGACGTTTGTTGACATCCTCCACATCAAGCGCACCAACGGTAAGCGGCTCGGTGTCGACCTTTCGACGCGCGATGCTGCGGAACAGGCGGCCGGTCCCGGCGCCCAGGCCGTAGGCGTTGGCGGCGAGGAGGACGACGAAGACGTCGAGGTGCCAAGCGACTTCGACACCGACGAGCCTCGCAGCCAGGACCTCGAGGACAAGCTGCGCACCATCGCGAGTCGGAACGACGTCTACGAGGTGCTCTCGCGCAGTCTGGCGCCAAGCATCTACGAGATGGACGACGTCAAGAAGGGCATTCTGCTCCAGCTCTTCGGTGGTACCAACAAGACGATCAGCACGGGTGGTGGCGGTGGTGGTCCTCGCTACCGTGGTGACATCAACGTGCTCATGGTCGGTGATCCTGGTATCGCCAAATCGCAGATCCTGCAGTACGTGCACAAGATCGCCCCACGTGGAGTCTACGCCTCGGGCAAGGGCTCTTCGGCTGTCGGTCTCACTGCCTACGTCACGCGTGATCCGGACACCAAGCAGCTGGTCCTCGAGTCTGGCGCGCTCGTTCTCTCCGACGGCGGTGTCTGCTGCATCGACGAGTTCGACAAGATGTCGGAAGCCACCCGAAGTGTTTTGCACGAAGTGATGGAGCAGCAGACGCTGAGCATTGCCAAAGCGGGCATCATCACGACCCTCAACGCGCGTGCGTCCATCCTCGCCGCCGCCAACCCAACCGGCTCGAGGTACAACATCAACCTGCCCATCACCAAGAACATCGATCTGCCGCCAACGCTCATCAGTCGATTCGACCTGGTCTACCTCGTGCTGGACAAGATCGATGAGGCGAACGATCGACGCCTCGCCCGCCATCTGGTCAGCTTGTATCTCGAGGACAAGCCGGATACGGGCGGCAAGGATGTGCTGCCAATCGAGACGTTGACTGCGTACATCTCCTACGCGAGGAATCGCATCTCGCCGATCCTCACCAAGGAGGCGGGTGACGCGTTGGCAGCGCGCTACGTCGAGCTGCGCAAGGTTGGTGAAGACCCGCGCAATGCCGAGCGCCGCATCACCGCCACCACCCGACAGCTGGAGTCCATGATCCGTCTCTCGGAAGCCCATGCTCGGATGCGATTCGCCGACGAGGTCATCGTGGACGATGTCGAGGAAGCGGCGCGACTCATCCGCGAGGCAGCCAAGTCCTCAGCCACCGACCCGCGCACCGGCCTCATCGACTTGGATCTCATCAACACAGGTCGATCGTACCACCAGCGCAAGCTCGCGGGTGATCTGCGCCGAGAGTTCCTCCAGCTCCTCGATGAGATGGGAAGCCTCTCCTCCACCCGCGCCACCTCGCCCTCGGGCCCGTCGGGCACTCAACCCACCAAGGCCGTCAGGTACACCGACCTGGCAAAGGCCCTCAACGACCAGTCGTCCGGCGCTGTCGATCCCAACGAACTCTATGAGCTCGTAAGGACGCTCGAGAGCGAGGGCATCGTCAAGACTGCCGGCGAACGCGAACGCAAGACGGTGCGCCGCATCAGCTCCTAGTCTCACCCATCCCCACCCTTTCGATGTTGCTCCCCTGTTGCTATCTTTTCATGTGGACCCTTGTACCTCTATCAGAATTCGATTTGTTGTCACCAAACCTAGGCGCTTGAGCTCGAATGAGATTGAGGGAGGGCGAATGTGCGCTGAAACACACAGCATTGCACAGACAAATCCGCAGATGTATAAGCTGTGCCATTGATGTTGGGCGAGTCCGTGAACGGTGGTAGGTGTTGGTCGAGGAAGAAAGCGATTCAGGGTCTCGCAGCTGGCATAGCCGAACTAATTTTGGGCCGAGTCGAGAGCAACAGACGCGTGCACTGTCCAGCTGCAGCCTCGAATTGCACACACACACTTCGCGTCACTCATGCAGTTCCGGCTATCCTTTCCATCCGCAGCATCATCGGATCGAACATCAAACAGATCGCCTCGAGCACCTTTGGTCATTCGTATTGCAGCAAGATGGACGAGCCGCTTCCCAATCCGCCGCCGGAGCTCAAGACGGTGCTCCCCTTCGTGCAGCGCGCTAACGAGCTTCGCACCGCTGATGCCGTCATCGCCTACTGGTGCTGCTACTACGCCGCTCAGCTCGGCATTTCCTCGCCCACCACCGATACAGCCGCCAAGATGTACCTGCTAACGCTCATGGATACGCTGGAATCGCTCAAGGCCAAACTCGCCGACAACGACGCTGTCACCAACGACGCTGCCAGCGCAGCCTACGTGGAGAACTTTGCGCTCAAGGTATTCGTCGGCGCCGACAACGAGGACCGTGCCGGCAAGGCGACGAGGCAAACTCCACGAAAGTTCCTGGCTGCGAGTCACTTCTTGGAGCTGCTCAAGATCTTTGGCACCCTCGAGCCCGAGACGGCGGAGAAGATCAAGTATGCCAAGTGGAAAGCAGCCGACATTGCAAAGGCGTTCAAGGAGGGGAGAAAGCCCACAGCGGGACCGGCAGGAGGCGATGCAAAGGAGGAAGAGGCGAAGCTCGAGACCGCGATGGGACCAGCGACGGACAGCAAGGAGGAGGCAGAGTATCTGGCGAGAGAGATGGCCAAGTTGACCACTGCAGCTCCACAGGAAGGTGCAACGGCAAATACGCCGGAGCTGGCTCGAGGAGCAAGCTCAACGAGCGACAACAAAGCCTTGCAGATCCCACCAAGCGTACATGCAGAGCCTCATCCGCTCGACAACGCTTCTGTGGACGGCGACGAGATGTGGAGGAGCGGCAGCAAGCCCACGGCCGACAAACTATCACGAAGCTCTTCCACGGAGCTTCCACGGTCGACGAGCTTCACTGGCTCGAGTCCTGGACGCCCGCTTCCCACTCCACCACAAAGGGGCGGTCTTGATGCACCGCCCATCAGTGCGCACGACCACATGCTTGGCTCGAGTCCTGGGTTGGAAGCTTCGGGTGGACCGGGAGCTGCACCCGCATCTTTTTGGGGTGCATCTGCTCCGACGGATGAGCCGGGAGACTCGGGTGCGACGTCGACACTGCCGTCTGTACCCATGGACCGACTTCCCACGACCGGCAGCGGTGGGCTCAGCGGCAGCCATCCAGCAATCGAACGCATCGATCCACCGCGCTCGCCCACCGCACCGAGCCTGCCAACGACGCCTGGCGCACACCTGGGCGGCGGTGCTTTCCCTTCTGCTCCGCCTGCTCCGCCCTCGTTCGCGGCACAGCCGCAGCCGACCGCGCCGCGCCCGATAATCCCGACCGCCCTCGTACCGCCTCAACCAGTCGCTCCGCCTCCACCAGTCGCACCGCCAACGGTCTTCCCCGAATCGCTCGACGCAAAGCTCTCATCACGCGTTCAGAAGCTCGCCAAAGGAGCAGCGAGCGCCGTCGATTTTGAGGATCTCGAAACGGCCAGGATTCAGCTCAGACAGGCGCTGGACATTCTCGAAGGCAGGACGACCAAGTAGCAGCACTGTCGGCTTCCACATCGGTGCATTGTCAGGGGGTTCCGAGTTTGGTTGTTGGTGAATGGCCCTTTGTCCACGACTCTGTGCCAAGAGGTGACACTAAGAGGTGACGCTCAGAGGTGGCGCAATGCCAGACGTTTCAAGACTGTGCAGGGAGCTTGCCAGGAGTGCCCAAGACTGTGCAGGGAGAGCTTGCAAGGAGTGCCCAAGACTGTGACTTGCAGGGGAGCTCGGCAGGAAGCCCCGGGGTTGTGCCGAGATCAAAGTTGCCCCAAGGCTTTCCAAAGACTGTTCCAAGGACTCCAAGAGGTGCACGTTGCTCTCCCAAGGCTGCGCAACGATTTGACTCGGAACCTCTTGGCAAATCGATTCTGGGTCAAACGATCAACGGAGTTGTGCGAGCGTGTTGGCGAGAAGTGGGAGGATTCTTTCCGACGGATGAGAAGATGAAGAGTGGGAGCACAGCTCGGCTAGATGCAGCTTTCGACCGACGATTGTCGATTTTGAACGGACGCTTGTCAATCTGGACGTTTGTCGATTTGGAAGTTTGTCGGTTGTCTGTTGTCTACGTTTGTCGGTTGACATTTGTCCCTCTGGGCACTTGCTAGTTTCACAAGCATTGTTCTTGACGCACAAAAAATGTTCTGGGCGATTGTGCATTTGAACGTGTGGGTGATTGTGGGCTTGACAGATGATGTGTGCGGGAAACTGTACGACAGCCTGTGGTCCGTTCGAGAAGTTGTCGGCAGGCCACCTGCTAGCTCCGTTCCGCGAGCTGTCAAGCTGGCCAACAATGACCTGTCAAACGTGATGCTTGTTTACACCACACGAGTCAAGCGAGTCCGCTAGCTCCACCTAAGGGATCCCAAACATCAAGCTTCGGCTGATTGCTGAATATCTCACCCAGTATCAACAGTGTGACTCATGCAACCTTGTTCGCCTCGCTCGAGTCACGATGCAATGCTTTTTGGGAAGATAGGTTGCGTTCATGCAACCCCTTGTGTGGGCGTAGTCGACCGGCAAGGTAGGGATAAGGTTATACTTCGAGGAATGTGCTCAGCGGGTGGCGCCTGCACTACGCGCTATCACTTATGAAGCTGCCGCATTCGGCAGGCTGCAAACGTGGTAGGCTTTCACGGCAAGGTTGAGTGGGACGTCAAAGGAGAGCTTGAAGAACACTAGCCGAGGATTCAAGCTCACCGTTGTCAAGCTGGCTCCTTGCAACATCCGCGTTTCATTGATTAGCATTTGGGCAGAGAACAAAGAGCTGAAGACACGTTCGCAGCTCTCAGAGGTTGGCAGTTGCTCCAAAGCTGTGGCCGACCGGACTGATGGGACAAGGAGGAAGCCTGATGCCTTCGTTAGTCTCACAGAAAGAAGAAGAGAAGTTGGGAAGAAGCCTAACACGCTCGTTAGTCTCGAAGAGACACCGTCATCCGCCGTCTTGCCATGCTCGGCACCGACTTCAACGGGAAGCAGCGAGAAAGTTCCGCTTCCCGACGTCAATCGAAGCAGGTGCTGTCCGATTGATGTCAGCTCGAAATTGAACGGGAGCATAAGGCCCCGTTCAATCTCGATGTGACTTGAGCCAGAACAGGTCGCAGGCCCGGCCGAACACAGCCGACGCATTTCAGCCCCGTGGGCTGACGTAGTCGAACCTTAACACGTCAATAATCGGCACGAGTAGCTCTGCAAATGTCACAGATCCAATCGCTTGTGACGTACGCCTTCATCTGCATCCGTGTAAACACTCTGAGATCACACGCAGAGGAGAAGTTGTCCCTTTGATTCGGCTGAGTCGCACGGAGTTCTCGCTCAACACAGCAGGTCTGTGCCCCGAAGGGCTACCCGAATGAGCGTGACTCGGGTACTTGGCAGGTGAAGTGCCGAGTCGAAAGGTGGATTCGATTTGGGTGGACGTCGCTACGCATAAAAGGGTCTGATCAAGAGCTCTCTTTCACCACTGAAAGCACTTCTTTCACCGCCGAAACCTCAAGACTCAATCCAACGATCTTTTCAACACTCCTTCCCACTCTCCTTTCCCCATTCCAAGCTCCTGGAATCCACCCTCGCAGGCTGGAAGCTGAGCTCCCCCTGCAATCCGCTGTATCTTCACCTATGTTTTCTTACCTCGAGTTCTCTCCCTGGAGCACTCCACCCCATGATACCTCCTCTTTTCCCCCGGTCGCTTCCCCGCACGTTGGCAACGCGTCCGAGCCGAGCCTGGTCGCGAAGGCGGTGGACCGTCTCAACCATCCGCCCTCGGCAGCCGTTGATCATGCTCCCGGGGTAGCTTCGCTCGACGCGCCGCCGTCCTCCCAGCAGCCTACGTCCGATGGTTACCACAATGTCCTCGCCACGCCGCTGACGGTTCCCAGTCAGTGGCCTCATCTAGCTCATGATTCTACCGGCACGGCTCGCGATCCGTTCAATATCGACGAGATCCAAACGAGCTATGCCTACATGCCGGAGCACCCGTCAACGTTCGCGACCGACTTATCGCTCAGTGGCACCTTCAGCGTCGAGACGACCCCAGGAGGCTTCGAGGAACTGTTCAGCGACCCCGCAAACTTCGATACGTTGATCAATGGCCATTTTCCCGTACAGAACCCGTGGTCGTCTGAAGGCTTTGTGACTGCGCCTCTCCGGGCCAATGAGTCAGCTTTGATCCCTGACTCGTTGGGTCTGATGAATGAGGTCGTCGGTCGTGATCCGTTCGACATGACCTACTTGAACGGGTCCACCATTGCGCTCGAGAATGGAGTCAATTCGCTTCCCTCCACTGGCGAGTCCCGCGAGCAGGCGATCAAGGCCGAAGGCTCGCCTCTTTACCTGTCGAGCCCGTTGACCGTCGACGGGTCGTCGAGTACTCCAGCTATGTCTAGAGGCAGCTCGCAGTCGACAGGAAGTAACACCTCGAGCGTGGACACGCGCATGTTCGACGCAGCCAACGTGTTCTCTGCAGTCGATGCTGGAGTGCATGCCAGCAACCCCTTCGCGCTTCCAGCTCACACCCTCGCGCAGCCATTCGCAAGCACTATCCAGCCCCTCATCCCCACCTTCCAGCCTCTTCACCAAATGATTCCTCACGACCTCGGCTGGATCCCCGACCACAACTTCGGACACCAAAGCCTGTCAGTCCCCTTGCTCAACACAGCCGACCGTCTCGTCGCGGCGTCCGGGTTCACTCAAGTCGGACTTCAAGTCGGACTTGATGATATCTCCCAGCAAAGGCTCAACCACACCTTCCGCCCCAGGGACACCCACGTTCCCGCGTCGATTGCCACTGTAGCCCCTCGTTTCATAGCGCCTCCTCCCACTACACCCGTCGTCCCCTCGACTAAGGCTCCTCGCGCACGCAAGCGCACAGCACCTACGAAGGCACCGACCACGAAGACAACGGCCACAAAAGCGTCGAACAAGGTGCAGCAGGCCGCCAAGTCACACCAGAAAGCGCTCGAGCAGCGACAGAGAGAGATCCAGCAGAGTAGAGCTGCGGTGGAGCGCATCATGTCCGAGATCGAGGCCACATCGAGCCGCAGCAGCCTCTTCGACCAGATCTTCTTGCAGCAGCAGCAGCATTTAGAGCATCAGCAACAGCATCAGCAGCTGGACAGCTCCGCCCGTGTCTCGGCGCCAACGCCTACGCCAATCCCCACGGACTATCACAGCTCAGGCAGCGCGATCCCCCATCTCGCTGGTGCGATGCCGGCCCATACCACCGCTCCTGCACCCGTTTCATCCGGTCCGGCCCCCAAGCGCCGAGGCAGGCGACCCGCCGCTGCCAAATCTCCAGCCGCTGCTGCCGCCACCAAGGCGCCCAACAAGCGGCGCGCCAAGCCCAAAGTCGCCCCCGAGGAAAAGCCCCCGTGCCCCGACCCCACCTGCGATAAAAGCTGCACGACGCGACACAACCTCACGGCGCACATCAAGACGCACGAGCCGATCCGCTACTGGGAGTGGCACTGCGGCATCCCGGAGTGCATCACGCTGGGCCGGATGTATCTCAACAAGCGCGACTGCAACCGACACTGCAAGGCGATTCACGGCAAGGAGAAGGAGCTTTGCGGGTACTTCTATACTGGTACAGGTGATCCGAAGGGCGCAAACATGCCGCCGAAGGAGTGGTGGGATCATCTGAAAAAGGGAGGCAGCAGATGGCCTAAGAACAAGGCGCCGCCGGGCATGTGGTAGGCGGAACGGTGGCCCAAATCGACGTCGAGACGTCTTCACGAACGTCTCGTCGTCGTCGATCCACCTTTCCTTCCTCTCCCTTGCTCTGCGACGTCCCTTCTTTGGGTCATCGGCTCGTCACCCTCGCCCGATTCTTCCACCTCAGCCTTCGTCTAGTCCAGCGCCCGACCTTCCCCTCGCCCATGTGTCCCGTCGTCTCGTCCATCATGACGTTCTCGTCCGCCTCGCCGTCCTCGCACATCACCTCGTCGATTGGTCGCCTGATCCATCCTCAAGCCCTCGTCCCGTCCATCTCGCCCACGTCGGGCGCATCCCTCTCATCGATCCTCCGCCAAAGCGCCGCCTCACCAACAATATCACCCAAGAGCGGCCCACAAGATCCCAAGCGGTCGGCCCTCCAGAACGCGCATCTCAACATCGAATCGAGCAGCACCGCTGCCACGAGAATCAAGCAGTACCTCCAATCATCCAGCATCAAGGTCAGCAACAAGCGTCGACCACCACCCAGAAATCAAGATATCATCACAACATCAAGATCCCAAGCAAGCACCTCCATGCAAGCATCAAGTCAACATCTCGCATCGCAACAGGCTGGCACCTGGACCTCCCAGCCTCCCATCCAACCTAGTCGAGCCCCCTGCGGCTCCTTCGTCAATACCAAAAAAAAATCCACTGACATCTCTGTGTGTGCTTCCGTCGTCTGAGCATCTTGTGTGAGACCCTGCCCGAGATGCGACGCCCCTTGCCCGCCGCGTGAGACCTCAGCTCGTCTCAGCCGCTACGACAGACGGACGCACAGCCCCAGAAATCCAAATTTACGACGGCCACAAAGTAGTCGACGACGACCAGAATCCGAAGACGCGGAACCGGCCACAACCCGCACCACACGAAAGACCGAGTAACGATGCATCAGAGAACGTGAGAAAGAGTGTATTTGACATGTAGGATGGGGCTGTTCGCCAAACGTGGTCGGTTTGCGACTGCGCCCTATGGGGAAGGTAGATGCTGGTATCGTCGGATGGGGAGGATGCGTGCGGGGGAGAACTATCCATGTGTGTGCTGCTGCGGAGCGTGTTCCGCTGGCAAAGGAGATTTCGCGACGCGAGGTGCGATCAAAGAATGGTGCACCGGCTCTTCTTCTTCTCCTTCTTCTGCGTGACCGTCCCCTCCCTCTGCTCCCGGATCATCCGCACCACCGTATAGTACGCCCTCTCGACATTGACACACGTCTTTGCGCTGCTCTCGATGAACTTGCATCCCAACCGGTGTGCCAGTGCCTGACCTTCCTCTCTCGACACCTCGCGTTCGTTGACCTTGTCGCACTTATTCCCGACGAGCATGATGGGGACGGTATGTGGTTCCTGGTCCTTGACGCGCGAGATCTGGCTACGGAAGCGCTCGACGCGCTCGAACGTCGCGCGCGCCGAGATCGAGTAGACCAACAGGAACCCCTCGCCTTCGCGGATCCACTGGTCCCGCAGTGCGGTATACTCTTCTTGACCCGCCGTGTCGAGCACCTCGAGCATGCACGGTTGATCGTCAATGACCGTCTGCTTGCGATACGAATCCTCGATCGTCGGATCGTACGTCTCGACAAAGTGGTTGAGACACAGTTGGATGGTGAGCGCCGTCTTGCCCACACCTCCGTCTCCCAAGACGACGAGCTTGTAGATCATCATTTTGCCGCTCATGGTGGGCAATGTGTGCTGTCGCTGCTGGTGAAGCTGCGATGATGGTGCTGATGCTCGTGGCTAGTACGATGCTGCTGAAACTATCGCGACGAGGTGCGATGTGGGTAGGTCCTCGTGCGCTTTTGATACGTGACCGCGATGGACCGTAGCTGGTGCAGAGGAGAGCGAACGTGGAGTTGCAAGATGCCGACTGATGAGCGGCAACAACAAGTCGTGAATGCGAACGCAAGAGGCGTAGCGATTGCGGGTGCGTGAAAGAGCGCGGACCGCGTTGTAGGATGGGTCCGTGAGCAGCGAGGCTGGCCAGATGAAACGCTGCGCCGATGCAGAAGGCGAAGCGTCAGGACAATGCTGCGCCGATGTGATGCTTCCGAGGCAGCTCGAGGCGCGCGATGCTGGTCAAAGCGCGAGATGCAATGGTCGCGTGCGGGTCCGTGACTTGGTTCGAGGTGCGCAGGGCGGCTCGAGTTGAGCTGCGGTTGAATGGGCGCGAGATGCAACGCTTAGGGAGCAGCTCGAATGGCGGACGAGACGAGCTCCTAGGTAAGCAGTGAGACAGCGACTGCGTGCGTGAAGCGGTCGGAAGCTTGGGCCGAGAAGGGTATAAGGGACTACGCTGCTCTGACGAGAAGACGCAGTGAGCAGAAATGTCGCAGCTATGGCGATCGTGATCGGATGGCGTAGGGTGGGTGGTGGTGGTGGGAAGCGGAAGCCGAGAGAGTGGTCAAGGTGGTGACGATGGTGGCGAAAGGTTGGATGAGCAAGATGAATGTTGGATGAGTGTGGAACAAGCAAACGAGCGGAAGCTGAATGAGAGGGTGAGTGACCGAGTGACTGAGTGTGAGTGTCGCACAGGCATGTCAATTTGGCCTCAGCGACGACGCAAGCGGAAAAAATAAAATACCACACGCACGGCCAACACAGCCTAAAAGCACTGTGCCCAACAGGCCAACGACGCGCGGGCCTACCAATTTTGGACAATTTATTTATCCCAAGTATTATAGAAGAGGGTGCTGCGCTGTGATGTGATGGTCCCCAATCTACGCATGTCAAAATCGCCGCCCACAGAGCAGCAAGTACGCAAAAGCCAGACCCCGTAGCTGCCGGTCAATAGAATGTCACACCCCACGACGGTTGGCTGGTAGGCGGTATGGCGATGTGGGTTGAGGATCGATGCCCCCCTTGGCGTTGCAGTTGAGTTATATTATCAACGAGAATCAGCGGGTTGGTGATATGTGGGATTGCCATGGTCAATAGCGTGAGCCACAGACATCATCACCAGCGCCAGCATGGGCCTCGAAGCGATACAGGGTTGGTCTTTGGGCAACAAGGACAGCCTCGCTAGGATAAAGCGTTGATTGCATATAATGAAGCCACGCCTTTTCTGGTTGAGCGTCGTGATGCTATGATTTGAAATTGCCAATACAATCTAGCCTGGGAAAAAGGAGGGCGTACAATAGAGCCTTGATCTAAAGAATACCTCTCTTGACTCTCCGCTCCCTGCCTTGGCTCTCATCTTCTTCTCCGACCAACTGTCAAGCTTACAGTAGATCATCGTGTCTTTGCACAAGCGCCCTTGAACACAGTCTCGTTTCTGCGGAAGGATGAACGCCGAGCGTGAGAAGATGCAGAAACAGCTCGATGCAGGTCCGAAACATGGCCCTTGCCCCTGCGCTCCGTCCTGTCTGTACCCTCCTCAACAGTGAGCATGCTCCTCTGGCGGACTTGCAAAGCTGGGCACCACCAGAGTTTGGAACAAATCACAACGATCCGGCGTCATTCCGTCCGGCACAGCGAGAAGCGCTTCCCAATGTTCACATGGGTCTGCATCAGGTGTCACATAGACCCCTTCCATCCTTCCCGAATGGGCCTCGGCTGCTCAGCTGTTGACCGCGATATCCTTCTCGCTTAAGGATCGGACTGGATGATGGCGAGGTGCATCCGAGTCGGGAATCAATCTTCTGATCGATCAATCGAGCCCGGCCCCTTTCGGCTACATGCTGCAGCTGCCTGATTACCGGTCAAAGTGCCCCTCATGGGGAAACAGCCAAACTAAAACGTTGATGCGAGGGGCCCACTCCAACTCCGCTCGCTCCTCTTCTTGCTTCTTTCGTGTGCTCGGGTTGCAGTCGCATGAAGATCTTCGAGGCCAGTCAGCACGAGCAGCGGCAGCAGCACTGGCAGCTTAAGTCCGAAGAAGCATCGTGGGAACTTCCATCTCGGCGGAGACCACGAGGTTGCCGCATGGAGCCGCTCCAGTTGTCTCACTGTACATGCACTGCACACACTTCGCCCGCTTCCCTCCGCTTTTGACAAGACAATGTTTCCACCTGACATTGTCTCGGGGAGGACGATTGTACCTCAGAAGCTACCGTCAGATAGTGAGTACGAGTCGTGCTCATCCTCATCGACATCGTCGTCATCGTAGTCGAAGTCGACCTCGTCCGCTTCGGGAAGCTCTTGCTCGGGATAGTCGTTGCGGTAGAAGCCCTCGTCGTTGCTGTCCTCGTCTTCGCCTTCATCAAAGCTCTCAAAGCCTTCCTCATCCGCCTGCTCCAGCTCGTCGTTGCTGTCTTCGAATCCTTCCAATGATGCGACGACAGCATTGGGCCCAGCAACGTCGAGCCCAGGGAACCAGTTGGGGGTGTGAGTAGCCGATTCGGGTGGGACCACCTCACCGCCGAGCACTCGAGGCAACGCCATCGAGTCAGGCACAGCAGCAGCGGACGACCCTTTCCCACGCCCTGCCACCTGTGCCGGCTCGAGCCCTGTCTCTGCGGATCCTTGAGGTCCTGCTTTGGTGGGCAGCATGTCTCGATAGTAAACATCGTAGACGTAGTCATCCTCGTCATCGTCTTCTTCTGCAACCTGGTCTTCGTGACCTGCGACCACATCCTCTTCGCTGACGCCTGCTGCCGAAGCTCCCTGAGCTATCTGATCTATGTCCTGCGATGGCTCAATGTTGTTGGACCGCAGATAGTCACCCAGCATCTCGGCAAACTTGGCGTCCAGCCCGGCCATCTCATGATCCTCTTGTGTTGGTGCTTTCTGCTTTTCTGCTTTGGCTCTCGAGCTCGATGCCTGCGCAGCATTGCTGGACTCGGTCTCGGCATCGATGATGCGTCCAAAGATGGCTTCTGCTTCCTTCTCCTTCTTGGACCGGATCACGGGTGGTCCTGCTGGTGTGTGCCAGGGACGATTCGGTTCCGCCGTAGAGCGCATCTTTCGTAGACTTGCTGAGCTGCCAGATCGTCGTAGCCCTTTGCCGCCTGCATGCTCCTTTGCGATGACCTTGAATCGGATGCCGACAGGTGTGCCGCTGCGAGACCGACGGTCTTTGTCCCGATCAATCTGTTCGGATGCCAGCGCCTTGATCCTCGAGGCAGGTGTCGCTGACGACAATCCCTCCGTCGAAGCGCTGAGCGACGAAACCGAGTTGCCGAGCGAGCGGTGGGCCCGCGTCTGATCGGTGTCCTTCGTAGATGCATCCAGCGGTCGCAAACCTTGCAGCGACGGCGACGAGACGCTCTGAGCTAGCTTCGAGGGCTGCAGCGGCTTTGTGCTGGGACCCGCTGGACTCGCTCTGCTCAGCGCCGATATGCGTTGGTGAAGCTTCCGTGCTGCGACAGGATCTGAGAACGATCCGAGCGAGACTGTCTCTGCCAAACGAAACACGCCACGTTGCTTGCTCGCTGCATTGGTGGCATCGGAAGCCGCGCCTTGACTGGACCCTCCTTGCTCATCGGCACCGTCGTTGGGCAGCACTATCGACCTGCGCTTGCTCCTGCGCTCATTCTGCTGGATGATCAGCGCATCGACCGGGTCTTGGTTGCGCTTGCGTTTGATCCTGAGGATCATTTGCACGCCATTGCCGTCGTCGTCGTCGCTGTCATGCTGCTGAGATGCGAGTGGACTGGAGGAGCCCTGTCGTGACGCTGCGAGTGATGGCGATGCGGACGAGGAAGCCGCAGTCGAGGGTCGAGTGGCCGGCATGCTGAACACTGAAGGCCAACGATGGCTTTGTCGTTCCGCTTCTCAGGAGGAATCGTTGCGCAAGTCAGGCGCAATCCGTCTGATGCTTCGATGGGTCTTTGTAGTGCCAAGGGAGGAGCCCAGTCCTTCCGAATGCTGAAAAGCGATGCTGCCAGTGAGGGAGACCCTGGTGGGAAGCTCGAAAGATGATGTCCGTGCTTTCTTGTCGAACTTTTTTGGCTTTTGACTCCACTTTCAGAGCGCGTGACTGCTGCACGCGACCCTGTTTTTGCCGCCGAGATGTGAGGCAGGAGAGCTAACATCTTGATGCGGGCAAGTTATCGCATTGGACGGACATGTCCTTGCGTTGGTTCACCCTCTATCGACACATTTTAGGATATAGACAAGCGCCAGACGGAGCTCTTTGAACGCCGAGGGGCATCTACAATGAACTGCAGAGTCGAAAGTGACAATGTGATTGCATGCAGTCGACTGTGGGTCAAGCTATCACATGAAGCTCTGCCGCCAGCGAAGCGACCCCGCTTGCGCAGTTTTGAGCCAAATTTGTGGAGCAACACTACTTGATCCGCTCGAGACCAACACTTACCTTCAATCTGCAGCCTGTCTTCCTCTTCTCACCACCATCCCGCCGTTGCCTTGACTCAGTCTTGCAAAGGTAGCAAGCAGACGGGCACACTCTGGTCGGCGCCACCATGAGTCGATACCCTGGCGAAAATGCAGCGCAGCACAGCTACCACAGCTCGGCTTGGGACCCATCGCCGTACGGCAACACGGAACACGATCGAGTCGAGTACATGATCTCACCTGCCGGAGCCTCCAATCTTCACCCTGCGAGTAACGACACCACCACAGACGCCCATCGAGCTGTCCTCCCTGCTAGCCACATGGGTGTCGATTCTCCCTCTATGTATACCGATCCCTTCGAAGCCTTCAGCACTGCGCCGCCGCCGCACCCCACCGTAACCGCCGCCGCACGTCACTCATACCTCCAGCACGATCCTTACTACTCCGAAGATCGAGCGCTCGCGGGTCCATCTATCCTTGACAGAGCAGACACACTAGCACCCCACGACAGCATCAGCTGCGTTGGCATTAGCAAAAACACCGATCCTGATCACGCCCCTGCTTACTCGGACGCGGGAGCGGACCGCAACTCCCGAGCGCACTACTTGCAGCAGAAGTCAGCGCCCTATTCTAGCCACTACGATGATCCGAGCCCTTACTACAACGAGCATTCGATGGACCGTGGCTACGACCACGCTCGATACGACACCAGCACCACCGCGCTGCCGCTCAAGCACCACGCCGGACCCATGGGCTATGCAGAGGACGAGCATGATGAAGCACAGCAGCTCAAACGCGGAGATGAAGCACTCTGGTCGAATCAGATGGATCAGTCTTATCCGCCAGCTGGAGACGAAGAAGCCAAAGGCGGGCTCTTCGCCAAATTCTCCCGGTCTTCCAACCGCCATCTGTCCGACGAAGACAAGCTGCGCGACCAGATCGAACGACGTCGCCAGGGCATCGGCCGACAAAACTGGCCATACGTCACATATATCGTCGCCGTCGCGCTCGTCATCGTCTTCGTCATCGAGCTTGTCAAAGCGGCCTCTGAAACGGGGCAAGCGGTCCAAACGCGCCCTTCCATCAGCCCGATGCTCGGTCCCTCTGCGGAATTCCTCATCTCGTTCGGCGCGCGGTTCGTGCCCTGCATGCGCAACGTCCCTGCTCTGCCCACCTCGGAACAGCTCCCCTGCCTGCGCGATTCAACCTCTGCCTCGAACCTCTTTACGCCCTCGCAGCTGTGTCCCATATCGCAGATCTGCGGGCTGAAAGACGCCTCGAATCCGAACCAGAGTTATCGCTTTGTCAGTGCGATCTTCGTCCACGCTGGATTCGTGCATATCTTCTTCAACCTGCTCGTGCAGCTGACGCTGTGTGCGCAGATCGAGAAGCTGATCGGTTCGGTGGCGTATACGATCGTCTATTTTGCCGGTGGAATAGGTGGCAATCTCTTGGGGGGCAACTTCGGGTTGATCGGTCAACCAGCATTGGGGGCGAGCGGGGCGATCTACACGTGCATCTCCATCGAGTTGGTGGATCTATGTTACAACTGGCGCTACGAGTACCGGGCGAAGATGCGACTGGCCACCTCCGTCGTCTTTGCGATCGTAGGTTTAGCATTGGGCTTGTTGCCCGGGTTGGACAACTTTGCCCATATCGGCGGGTTCTGTGTGGGTCTTTTGGGCGGCTTGGTGTTCGCACCTGCCATTCATGCGACGAAGAGGCATAGGGTGATAACGTGGGTGCTGAGGATCGTTGCGCTGGGGTTGGCGGTAGGCTTCTTTGCCGGGTTGGCAAGCAACTTTTACAACTCGCCAGATCCAACCAAGGCATGCACGTGGTGCAGGTACCTCAGCTGCTTGCCCGTGTTTAGCAGCTGCAAGGGCAACGGGCTCACCGTCAGCAGTGGCGGTAGCACCACTTGATGGAGGGAAACGATCACAGACACTTCTGCACATTCACTTCAATGGACAATGACCTTTCGCTCACGCGCATTCAGAGCAGCACACGAGACAGCCGCATCAGCTGGCGAGCGTTGTTGAGAAAACATTGTTCCAGAGATGGTATACATAGCAGAGTGTCCGAGAAGCGTTCGCCGTCGCGACGGCTGTGTTGGGCGGGAGGCCAGCGAAAGGTAGTTTACCATTCTTAGACGATGCACCAACCAGCAACGGCCAGTGCCAACGCCATCAACATCCCACCCATCACGCCCGCCCCACTCGTTGCAGAGTTCGCGTTTCCACCCGTCCCCGTCTGGGACGTCGTAGGCGCAGCACCCGTAGCCGTGCTATTGACACTCCCACTCACGTCCGGCCTCGGCGTCGTCACCCCAACCGGATTCTGACCCAAACACGTCTGGTACGCATTCCTGATGCTCGTCTGGTTGCCCGGCGGGGGCGCCCGCACCGTGCCATTGCCCGCAAAGTCGCAGCTAACAGCATTAAACCCAGTCACCTCGTAATACCTCGACATGGCCCACTCCAACCTTTGGCCCGCGGAACAACCCGAGTAGTTGCCGTACGTGCCCGTCTGACCATCCGCAAGAATGGACGCGCAGGACCCACCTTGCTCGCCGAGATACATGCATGCTTGGCCGGTGAGGACGCCGATGATGTTGGGCGAGTTGAACGCGTCCGTTGTCAGCGCGCAGGAGAAGGCGCTGGACTCGATGCAGTCGCACAGCTCGGGGTTGGGGGTTGGCGGCAGAGTGGTCGACGCAGGGAAGTTGGCGGTGTTCCCCCTGCAGGTGGGGTAGCTAGGGTTGCTACTCGCACCGGCGGGGGCGGAGGTCGGAGCGGACGAAGTGGCGGCAAAAGCGTTCTTCAACGCCGTCCAGTCCCCCCGCGTCGACACGCTGTTACCAGAGACCGACACCAGACCGTAGTCGAGCCCAGAACTCTGCGGAAAGTAGCTGAACGCCACACCACCACTAAACGTATCCGTCATGGGGCTAGAGTACAACGCAGCCACCTCGGTCCAGGGTCGATTGCCCGTACCCACACCCTCGACACACCCAAACTCAGCGAGATACGCCGGCACAGGCAGATCGGCCAGATCCGAGGTGAGCAAGTTGTAACCCGACTGGGCGTACGAGCTCTGCCCACACCAGCTGTACGAGTTGAGGCCGTACAGGTCGATGCTGGTCGCAGCGGAGCCGCAGGTGAGGTAGTACGCCAGCTGATCTCGCCACTGGTTGACACCGTTGGCGCCATCTGTGGAGGAGTACGATACGAGGACGTTGGAGTTCTTTGATTGAAGGTAGGCCTTGACGTCGCGCACGGCAGCCTTGATGAATGGTGCGGAGTCGGCGTTGGATGACTGCGTGACAACTTCGTTGGCGATGTTGACAGCAAGCAGATTGTCGTACCGCGTAAAGACGTCGATCGTCGTCGCATACAGATTGAGCAGACCCACGTCCCAGCTAGGCTCCGCGCGGTTGATGGAACCATTCAGCGGCAAGGCAAGGTCGAGGATGACGTAGATGCCTGCGTTGCTGAAGGTGGACATGCACGAATCGTGATTGAGGCTCGCATTGACCGAGTAGACGCGGATGGTGTTGATGCCGAGGTCGCGGAAGTTGGCAACGTCGCGCGTGCATGCGTCGGGGAGAGCTAGGGGATCGGTGAAGCTGTCCGGCTCGGGGAAGCCGCCGTTGGCATCGTTGGCCGCGGTCGAGGCTGCTACGGGAGCGGGCTCTTGGTAGGCGACACCCTTGACGTAGAAACGGTTGGAGCCTTGGTAGAGGTACTTGCCGCGTCGGGTGACGGAGGGGATCGCGGAGGAGGGTTGTGCCAGCAGGGCGATGAGGCCGAGGAGGGCGAAGAGGAAACCCAGCGGTCTGAGTGGATGGCGCGCCATGGTTGGGGATGACCTCGAAGCTTGACGATGATGGTGGAGGGATGAGAAGGAGTGCTTACTAGTGAACGGACGGCAAAGGGCGGCTAGTCGGACCCAAGGGCGTGGACGCGGACGCAGCAGGGGGATGCACAGGAGAACGGCGGAAGAGAGCGAACAATTGGAACGCCAAGCCCCGCGGTCAGATGCTGTGTGACGCTGCACTTTACACGCCTCTGAAGCTGCACGTCAAAGTGGCGTGAGATGCGCTAGTCTTCTCTTGGAAAGATTCGGCCTGCAGACAGCGTTCAATGAGGCTGTCGGGTTATGCGATGCATTGACAAAGCATGCTTCAGATCTGCAAGTGAGCCGCAGGAGGCGTTCCGATGGTCTGTGGTTCCTAGATGGCCGCCTCACGCCAGGGGAACACGCAGCTCAGAAGCACGGTCGATCAGGGTCCTCCTGCTCTTCAAGCTTGAACGGACATTCCCGCGGCCCAGCACGCGATGACCTTCAGATTGGCTTCGATCACCTCCGTCTGGATGCGCTCCGGCTTACGGCAGCACGGCGGCTCATCCGAGGCCGCGGTGGTGAAGAAAAGCGCTCGTTCCGCCAAAGCTGAGCTCGCAGATCACAACACTCGGCTGAGTGGCCTTCGACAGCGTGTTGGTTCGGTCGCGAGCGCCGAGCAAGCTCTGAATTTTGAAAGACCGGATTTTGCCTTTGTCGGATAGGTGGGCTCTGCTTTGGCCAGCGCGCGACTCTCTCTTGGTGATGCACCTTGCAGCGGATGACCGAGGAGCAGGATTGCAGTCGCTTCCACAAGGTCTTTAGCATCATCATTGGCCTGAACTCTGGCTTGTTTTGATTCGACACGGCTTTCGCTCGCCTGGCTCATTCGGAAGCCCTCTTCCGAGAACAGAGCATCAAACGCCATCGCGGCCGCTGCTTCTGTCTCGCTCCGAGCTTTCTGAAAGCCAGCCTCTGCCAAGAGTCAATACACTTGCTCGTCCAAGCGAAGGCTGTGCTCTGACTTGAGCGCTAGTGTGATCTCGTCGGAGGCAAAAATGATGATCTGCTTCATCAGCTGATAGCCAAGTGTCAGGCCTGGGACATACGATGGCGACAAGCTTGGCGCGAACGGTTTGATGTCGGCTGCGAAAAACACACGCAGCACATGTCTTGGCGCTGTCGGCTGGAGCTGACGATCCAGACGCTTGGCGCTCAAACACCATGCTGACGTTGAAAGACCTTGCCTTCGTCTCTGATCAGCCACTGTGATCATTCAGCGGATCCGAGATGCCTTGTCAGATCGTCGAGGTGCCACCTTGCGTTTCATTTCGTGACAGTGCCCTTGCCAATCTTGCATTTGGCATGCTGTCAAAAAAGGCGCTAGGAAATGGTAGCGAAAAATTGAGGCACAGAAAAACAGCCTTTTCGGCCGCCCATCATGATCGAGTCCATGGTGACGCTGCAGACACGCCTATCCCGGCATAAGCCGGCCCCCTTCAAGTAACTATCGCATACGGGAAGGATGGAACGAAGAGTGGGTGCCTCGCCGCAGCACAAGAGCCAGAACAGGTGTGGTACTAGACTCGTGCGATAGCCTCGAGGCCGAGTTCGATCGCGGCCTCGGCTGATGGCGGCTGCATGATGAAGGGTCCTTTGTCGATCCCCCACCGCACTGACCCTCGAAAGGGCTCGCTGCATGTGATTGCACGCTAAGTACGTACGATCTTAAGCGGCGTGTTTGCTGGCACAATGGAAGCAGTCCACCGAAATGCAGCGTCGATCGCACGTCGCTTCAGTGAGCTGCCGTTACAAGGACTGGTCGACCAAGCATTATCACGAAGCGAGAGCGAGCAACAGTCAGACCTGCCACGGGACGGACAGCCTACGACCATCACAAGCAGGTGAACAGGTCGAGAGGCGTTCTGGAGAGACGAGCCTATTGAGTCCGTCAACGGTATCATTCGACGTAACATGGCCAACCTGCACAACTCAACTCCATCTGTTTGGTGTCCTGCTTTGCCGAACGTGCTGCCCCTCGATCTGCCAAGCGACCAAGCCATGCCAAGGGTTCTCTATCGCCGGTCCCAACCAGATCATGGCGCACCAAGTTTGATTAAATTCACCCACCCAAGTGACGCACTGCCGACGGTCTTTGAATCGTTCGGAGACGAGCTGGTCGAACCGACGCACAGGCTGCACGCTCCGAGCTTCTTTCTCTTCCTTGGCCGGCCAAGACTCTGCCGACCACCTCTGTGTTTGTCCTTCCTAATCTTGAGCGATGATTGTGCAGCAACTATGGCTCGACCGAGCAGCCCAAAGGCTAGCTTACAGGTAAAACAGGGTCGATGGCGGCAGCACGTGCAAGTGACCAGGGTTCCCGTCGAGGAAGTTTCGATACTGTACCGCGTTGCCATTGTTTTGGCTTGGCTCGATCTTCGCTCGGTCGGTCGCTTCATGTGATGTGACGACGCGCGAAGACGAAAGCCGACGCTTGACAGCCTAAATGGTCCATTACAAAGGCGAGAAGCTCAACTTCAAATTTCCATAGCCTACAAGTATGGAAATAGATCTTTGTTTGAAAACAGCATCGGAGAAAAGGCGACGTCAAATCATCCAGATCGCCTCGAGGGCACTCGAGCAGTGTTTCTGGCTGCCGATCGGCATTCTGATCGTGCAGAAGACCAAGAGTTCTCGCTTCCCAAGAGTTCAAGACCTGAATACAATTTGTAATGAGCGGCTGCAGCACCACCGACTTGCCTTGCCTTGCCTTGCCTTGCGTGCTGCTCACATCGCTGCTCCTCGGTGAAGCAAGCAACACCAGCAGCTGCTTGTTCGGAGTCGATTCTGCACAATCGAGGTTGTGTTGCTGACTGGCGCCCCTGAGCTTGTGCATCATCTCTCACATCGTCGAGTTTCTTGATGGCTCGATCAAGCATGTTGGCTCTGCACGAATTTCGTTTCAGCATCGTCAGACCAGCAGCGACTTCTACCGACCCCTTTGTTTGCAAGGATCGCTGCCAGGAAAGCGCGGCAGTCAACGAGGGTGGAGACGAGCACACAGACAAGCTTGGTATGGGCGGAAGCACAGCATCCTCGTGGTTCCACACGCACACCCGACAATTTTCAAAAAGTTTCTTGACCCTGATCCTGCGCTCTGAGACAGGAATTTCAGAAAACAAAAAAGAGAGAGAAAAAACACTGCGACACGGCCGCAGATGAGACGCGCAGCGCTCGGCGTGCCCAGTCCAGGCTGTGCTTTTCTGAAAATCGGTTCAAATTTCGAGATTTTCGAGTACTCCTGACGCATCCCCCTCTGACTGCTGCCGCCTGCTCCTCGCGAAACCTGCAGGCGCGCTGCTGCTGCGATCTCTGCGCATCTCTCTCGTTTCGCTGTCAGTTTTCCTGGCCTCGCCTGGGCCCTGCGCCGTGCTGTGCTGCGCTGTGCTGTGCTGTCCTGCCTGCGGTCGGTCTGTCCTCTCTCGCTGCCTCGACACCACGCCCCCCTCTCTGCGCCGACGCTCTCCTTCACTCCGTCCACACACGCCTTTGGCTATCGCTCGTTCTTCGCTCCGTAGTTCGACCTCGCCATCTTCACTCTTCTCCACCCACCTCGTCATCTTCTCGGCGCCTGTTTCGATCGACACCATCTGCACTACAGCGATAGCACAATTCAAGCTATCGGGTCGCGTCGACGAGACTCACCACAGAGACGCGGTCACACACAGGAGTCAACAGTGGCAAGCAACGGTCTTCGTGACATTGACGATCACGGTCAACAACAGCTTCGTATCTCGCTGAAGTGTTCATGCATGCTCCTTGACGAACTTGCAAGCATCGACACCTAGCTTCAACATCTTCATCAACCGCCTTGATTGTCGATCGCTTCAATTTCAACACCCACCAGCACAACCGACAACTTCCATCCATACCTCATCGCCCGGGATGTCGTCCCAAAATGGCGCTGGCCAGCACCAGCTGCCGCCCAACAACCCTTTCGCAGGCGCTGCGTACCACGACGATCAGAGCAGTGAAGCCAGCTACTTCCCCAACGAACGCAGAGACACATACGCTTCCGAGCGCTCAGAGGCCGACCTCATCGGCGGCCACGGCTACGATGCCGACTCGTACGAGGGCGGCGCCTACAAGGACAACTATGCCTACTCCTCCGAGTCCGCCCAGCGAGGCTACACACCCGGTCCCGGCAGTCAGTTCGGTCAGGGCTCGTACGCTCCCTCGGGCATCTCCAGCCCTTACCCTGATGCTGGTGCTGGCGGTGGATACCGTCAGCGCGAGCCCTACCCGGCCTGGACCGCTGAGCACAACATTCCTCTCTCGAAAGAGGAGATCGAGGACATCTTCATCGATCTCGCCAACAAGTTCGGTTTCCAGCGCGACAACATGCGCAACATGTACGACCACCTCATGATCATGCTCGATTCGCGCTCGAGTCGCATGACCCCGCAGCAGGCTCTCATGACCATCCACGCAGACTACATCGGTGGCGAACACGCCAACTACCGTAAATGGTACTTTGCTGCTCAGCTCGACCTCGACGACGCCATTGGCAAAGTGCAGAACCCCGGTCTCGCGCGCGCAGCCAGCATGGCCAAGCGAGGCAAGAACGCCGCTGCCAGTGCTGCTGCCAAGCTGCAGTCCGCCAGCGCAAAGTCGCTCCAGTCCGCTTCGGCCCGCTGGCGTGACGCCATGCTCAAGATGAGCGACTACGACCGCACAAGGCAGGTCGCCCTCTACCTGCTCTGCTGGGGTGAAGGTGGCCAAGTGCGTTTCGTGCCCGAATGTCTTTGCTTCATCTTCAAGTGCGCAGACGACTACTACCGCTCGCCAGAGTGCCAGAACCGCATGGAGCCCGTCCCCGAAGGACTCTACCTCCGCGCGGTCGTCAAGCCCCTCTACCGCTTCCTCCGCGACCAGGTCTTCGAGGTGGTTGACGGCAAGTTCGTCAAGAAGGAGAAGGACCACGACAAGACCATCGGATACGACGACGTCAACCAGCTCTTCTGGTACCCCGAGGGCATCGGCAGGATCATCCTGAACGACAAGACGCGCCTCGTCGACGTGCCGCCAAGTCAGCGTTTCATGAAGTTTGACAAGATCGACTGGCCCCGCGTCTTCTTCAAGACGTACAAGGAGAAGCGTTCATTCTTCCACCTTCTCGTCAACTTCAACCGTATCTGGATTCTGCATATTTCGGTCTTCTTCTACTACACGGCGTACAACGCCCCCAAGATCTACGCTCGCTCTCGAAACCCCACCACGGCCGAGTCGCTCTCAGCAGCCGGCCTCGGTGGTGCCATCTCGTCCTTCATCATGATTGCTGCCACCATGGCCGAGTTCTCGTACATCCCTACCACCTGGAACAACACGAGCCACTTGATGCGCCGCATGATCTTCCTTGCTATCTGCCTTGCCATCACGATCGCTCCTGCCGTCTACGTCTTTGGCTTCAACAACAGCGGCAACGTCGCCAACATTGTTGCCATCGTCCACCTGGCTCTCGCTGGCTGCATCACTGCGCTCTTCTCGATTGTGCCCTCGGGCCGTATGTTCGGTGACCGTGTCGCAGGCAAGGCGCGCAAGTACCTGGCCAACCAGACCTTCACCGCCTCGTACGCCCCTCTCGTCAAGAGCCACCGTGCCGTCTCGATCCTGCTCTGGACGCTCGTCTTCGGATGCAAGCTCACTGAGTCGTACTTCTTCTTGACCCTCTCGTTCCGTGACCCGCTCGCCGTCATGATCACCATGAAGGTGCAGGGTTGCAGCGACAAGTACTTCGGCACCGCGCTCTGCTCCAACCAGCCTGCCTTCGCCTTGACCTTCATGACCATCATGGATCTCAGTCTCTTCTTCCTCGACACTTTCTTGTGGTACGTCATCTGGAACACGGTCTTCTCCATCGGTTGGTCCTTCCACATGGGTCTCTCGATCTGGACGCCCTGGTCCGACATCTTCCAGCGATTGCCCAAGCGCATCTACGCCAAGCTGCTCGCCACCGCCGACATGGAGATCAAGTACAAGCCCAAGGTGCTCGTCTCGCAGGTCTGGAACGCCGTCATCATCTCGATGTACCGCGAGCATTTGCTCTCGATCGACCACGTCCAGAAGCTCCTCTACCACCAGGTGCCCGCCGGTGAGAACGGAAAGCGCACCCTCCGTGCCCCGACCTTCTTCATCAGCCAGACCGACAAGGGAGTCAAGCCCGAGTTCTTCCCCAAGGGCTCCGAGGCTGAGCGCCGTATCAGCTTCTTCGCCCAGTCGCTCACCACAGCCCTCCCCGAGCCACTACCCATCGACGCCATGCCCACCTTCACCGTCCTCGTTCCCCACTACTCGGAGAAGATCCTGCTTTCGCTTCGTGAGATCATTCGCGAGGAGGACCAGAACACGCGTGTCACGCTGCTCGAGTACCTCAAGCAGCTCCACCCCGTCGAATGGGACAACTTCGTCAAGGACACCAAGATTCTCGCCGAAGAGTCGCAAGGCTTTGGAGGCAACTCGCCCTTCGGTGGTGACAGCGACGAAAAGTCCGGCACCAAGAACTCGGCCAAGGCGGACGACCTTCCCTTCTACTGCATCGGTTTCAAGTCGGCTGCGCCCGAGTACACGCTGCGAACGCGCATTTGGTCGTCGCTGCGTGCTCAGACCCTCTACCGTACCGTTTCTGGTTTCATGAACTACTCCAAGGCCATCAAGCTGCTCTACCGCGTCGAGAACCCCGAGGTCGTTCAGCTGTTCGGCGGCAACACCGAGAAGCTCGAGCGCGAGCTCGAACGCATGTCGCGCCGCAAGTTCAAGTTTGTCATTTCCATGCAGCGATACTCCAAGTTCAACAAGGAGGAACAGGAGAACGCCGAATTCTTGCTTCGCGCCTACCCCGACCTGCAGATTGCCTACCTCGACGAGGAGGCTCCTCGCAAGGAGGGCGGCGAGTCGCGATGGTTCTCGGCGCTCGTCGACGGTCACTCTGAGATCCTGCCCAACGGAAAGCGTCGCCCCAAGTTCCGCGTCGAGCTGCCCGGTAACCCTATCCTCGGTGACGGCAAGTCGGACAACCAGAACCACGCCATCATCTTCAACCGCGGCGAGTACGTGCAGCTCATCGATGCCAACCAGGACAACTACCTCGAAGAATGCCTCAAGGTGCGCAGCGTGCTCGGTGAGTTCGAGTCATTCAACGTCTCGAACCAGAACCCGTACGGATCCGGACATCAGGAGTTCGCCAAGGCGCCCGTCGCAATTCTCGGTGCACGAGAGTACATTTTCTCCGAGAACATCGGTATCCTCGGTGACGTCGCTGCCGGCAAGGAGCAGACGTTCGGTACCATGGCCGGTCGTGGTCTTGCCCAGATTGGTGGTAAGCTCCATTATGGTCACCCGGATTTCCTCAACACCATCTTCATGACCACGCGCGGTGGTGTGTCCAAGGCGCAAAAGGGTCTTCACTTGAACGAGGATATCTATGCAGGCATGAACGCATTCGGTCGCGGTGGTCGCATCAAGCACGTCGAGTACTACCAGTGCGGTAAGGGTCGTGATCTTGGTTTCGGTACCATTCTCAACTTCACCACCAAGCTCGGTAACGGAATGGGTGAGCAGATGCTGTCGCGAGAGTACTACTACCTCGGCACGCAGCTGCCTGCCGATCGCTTCCTCACGTTCTACTACGGCCACCCCGGTTTCCACATCAACAACATTCTCGTCATTCTCTCGGTGCAGCTCTTCATGTTCACCATGGTGTTCATCGGTACGCTCAACTCGCAGCTGCGTGTGTGCGCCACCACCAACAGCGAGTACATCGTGGGCACGGGCGGTTGCTACTACCTCAACCCGGTCTTCCTCTGGATCAAGCGTACCATCATCAGCATCTTCCTCGTCTTCATGATCGCCTTCTTGCCGCTGTTCTTGCAGGAGCTCTCGGAGCGAGGCGCTATCTCGGCCTTTGTCCGTCTGGCGAAGCACTTCATGAGTCTCAGTCCCATCTTCGAGGTGTTCTCGACCATGACGTACTCTCACTCGATCATCAGCAACTTGACCTTCGGTGGTGCTCGCTACATCGCCACTGGACGAGGTTTCGCCACCACGCGTCAAAGCTTCGCGCTGCTCTACAGCCGATTCGCTGGTCCTTCGATCTACTCGGGCATGCGCCTGTTGCTGTTGCTGCTCTACATTACTCTCACGCTTTGGATCCCACACCTGATCTACTTCTGGATCTCGATCTTGGCCCTCTGCATCGCTCCCTTCCTGTTCAACCCTCACCAGTTCTCTGCTTCGGACTTCATCATCGACTACCGCGAGTTCCTGCGCTGGATGTCGCGTGGTAACAGCCGCAGCCACGCCAACTCGTGGATCGGCTATTGCCGTCTCAGCCGAACCAAGGTCACCGGTTACAAGAAGAAGCGTCTCGGACACCCAAGCGAGAAGCTGGCCGGAGACGTGCCTCGTGCAGGCTGGAGGACCATCCTGTTCGCCGAGGTCATCTTCCCCATCTGCCTTGCCGTCATCTTTGTGGTCGCCTACGCCTTCGTCAAGAGTTTCCACCAGCAAGGAGACCCGCCCCAGGGTGCGATTGTGCGCATCGCCATCATCGCCCTCGGTCCCATCGTGTGGAACGCCGCCATCCTGCTGGTGCTCTTCCTGATCAGCATGTTCCTCGGCCCGGCGCTCAACAACTGCTGTGCCAAGTTTGGTTCAATCATGGCCTCGATTGCCCACGTGCTCGCCGTCGTCGGTGTCATTGTCGCCTTCGAGTTCCTGTGGTTCCTCGAGCTGTGGAACGCCTCGCACGCCGTGCTGGGTGTTATCGCGGTCATCGCGATCCAGCGTGCCATCTTCAAGATCCTCATCGCCCTGGTGCTTTCGCGAGAGCTCAAGCACGACGAGACCAACCGTGCTTGGTGGACCGGTCGATGGTACGGCCGTGGCCTCGGTGGTCACGCCTTCAGCCAGCCCGCACGAGAGTTTGTGGTCAAGATCATCGAGATGTCGCTCTTCTCTGCCGACTTCTTGACAGCCCACATTCTGCTCTTCGGTCTCTCGCTGCCATGCCTGATCCCGTACTTTGACAGGCTGCACTCGACGGCGCTCTTCTGGCTGCGACCGTCGAAGCAGATCCACGCGCCCATCTTCTCGCTTCGTCAGCGAAAGCAGCGAAGGTCGATTGTCTGGAGGTACCTGATCCTCTTCGTCTTTTCGTTCGCGGTCTTCCTGGCTCTGATCATCCTGCCAGCGGTCTTCTCATCAACGATCGACCTGAACTGCTCGTTCTGCAAATCGCTCTGAGCGCATCCCCCCAAAATTCCCAACCAGCATACCTCTCGCGCCTCCCGGCTTCGTCCTGCATTTCTCGTTCCCAAATTTCCTTGTCGCTAATGTCTTTGAACATTCTCACTGTCACTATCCTCTAGAGTTCTGTACTATGTAGGCTCTCCCGACGTCTGACATCGGACGTCGGAGCCGATGCTGCTCTGCCCCCCTCTCTCTCTCTGTCAAATAGCTTTCTCCCTGCGCTCTCCTCCTCACTTTTGCATTACCTTTTGCACAAAGCATCAATTGAATGGACCATTTCTCTTTCCCTATATTCTGTGTGCGCATGTGACTGCTGCCTCGGCTTACCCACTGAGCTTGAGCAAAGACGTGCAAGTGATTTCTGGTGAGCATCATGAGGGCAGGTGTTTGATTGATGCTTGGATGACTATTTGTGTCGGTCACGCCAGAGAAAGCCAGCTGGTCGCGTCGACGCGCCTTGCTTTTCAGGGTGCTGCCTCCTCCAATTTTGAGATTCTGCCGTCTGCAGCTGCTGCAAGTCAACCAAGACACGCGAATTTGGTGGTGGAGGATTGAGTGTTGTGCTTTTCGTCTTGGACTTGTCTTCTCGACTTGATGCTTCGACCTTCTTCACTATCACCATCATCGATACACTTAACAGCCAACCCCAAAGCACGACTCGGCTCGGGACATCCAGACTATCCGCTGCCGCCTCGTCAGACACGAACGCCTGCTCAGGTTGCACTACCAAGAGCGCGCTTCCCGAGCCCCTCATCCCTCCATCTCATTGCACGCACGTCGCCGGGGCTATTCATCAGGCGTGACAGCTTCGATCGTCGCCTTCAGTCGGTAAAACCTAGCGAGTCAGCTATATCGAATTGTAGCATCTTCACATCAGCACCATGTCATCGTCCTCCTCTCGCAGCCAGCTCGACCAAGGCATCTCGGCTTCGCGCGCAGGCGGCGCACAGAAGCGACCACCAGCGACCAGCAAGGTACCGTCAAAGAGGCCGCGCTCCAATGTCCGCCCTTCGCCATCCATCGGATCAGCCTCGCGTCGATCCGGGGAAGACTCTGCCACCGACTCTGGTTCGGCCGCCTCGAACGTTCGCAGACGCGCACGCGAGTCGGCCGCCAGCGCGGTCCAGGATGACATCAAGTGGGCGTATGCAGAACGCGTCCTGCTCGACCGAACATTGCGGCTTCACACGGTGTCTCCGCTTCACTTCTCTTCGCTACCGGCTTCGATTCAAGAGGTATCTCGACCGCTCTTCCAGATGCTGAGAAACGAGCTCCAGCACTATATCAACTTGCGGCTCAGTGACGGGTTTGGATTCCTCGAATCTGGCGGCACCACGATCGATGCGCGGGATCCTGGTAGCGGCGACCTCCGACCTCCAGAACGCAGGCGTCGAGCAGATATCGATAAAGTTGGGCACGTCCGCATCGGCTTCCTGGAGGACGCCGAGTTCACAGGTGCTCTGCAAGCATCGAACCGATCCGGCGAGGCAAGAGCGCGTCCATGGGCAATCGAGATCGAGCTAGGCAAACCAGCAGCCGAGCAGGACAAGAACAAGATCGCCTCGCTGCGTTCACGCTCCGCGCAGGAAGCGACACCCGCCGAGCTGTGCCACATCGTCTTCGTCCCTGCATCGACGACTCGCGACGAGCGATCCCGTACCTCTCGCAGATACCCGCTGATCGCGACCAAGGCACCGTCGTCGGTTGCGTCCGGCGCCGATCCGTTGCTCGCCACCTCGGTCAACGTGGGTCCTGTGGTGCTTGGTCACGCGCTCGACTGGATCCAGAAACGCTTCGACTGTCGTATCTCCTCGGCGGGTGGTGTTGCTGCCATCTCATCGCGCCTCCGTGGATCGCGGCTCGAATCGCTGGTCGAACTCATCGTGCGTCAGACGCGCACCGAGATGGGCATCCAGGACGCTGTCGAGCGCACTCAGGAGCAGCGGGCCGCGGATAGCGCTGTCAAGCCTGTGGAGCTCGTCTTTGGGTTCCCGCTCAAAGTCGCGGGCAAGGGCAAGACGATGTCCGGCCCAGCACCCGATTTGACCTCGCTGACGTTGACCGTGCCGTGGGAGGTGTGCATGAGCCTGCTGGACGGGCTTGCGCTCGACGAACCACTGCTGCCAGCGTTGAACCACTACTTGTCGACGCACACGTCGATTCCGTTGGACGCGCTGGAGCTGACCCGGATCGGCGTTGCGGGCATCAGCGTGGGTGCAGGCAGGATTAAGATTTCGAAGGTGCCAGGAGGCGATGCTGCGGGCAAGGCGAAGAAGAGTCTGCTCAAGCGGACTCAGCAAGGCGAGGAGGAGGGCGAGCCGAGCGATCGACGCAGGGCTGGCGCCGTGTTTGGGTTCCTCAGGCGGGTGGTGGAGGGTGAGGAGGGTGGGGAAGAGTGACACGCGCGTCGTCAATCAGTTCTCAATGGCAACTTCAATGTGCTCTGCTAAGCGGGTCCATGCTGTGCTCAACGTACACGTTGGTTGCTCGTGTGCAGATACATGATGTCGATCCAAGGTGGGTCATGATAGATGGACCGGTGTGGTTATGAGAAGGTTCAAAGCATGCATGCAGATCGCAAGGGTCGTGAGCTTGCCAGTCAGCGACTCTGGCCGCTGAAATCGCCCCTTTAAATTTTAGATTTCGACAGCCTTTGTGCTGCCTTCTTGTCTCAGCCCCCGCTCGGTTGTTTGCCAGATCGACGGAGTGTTGCATGCACGCTCGCAGCAAGCGGCGGGCGTGTGTTGAAATCCACCCATTCAGCATCATCCTCCACTCTCTCCTCTCCAACTCCATCCACGACGTCGAAGCTGCTTGCATCCTCTTTGCTTAAGACCGCTCACTTCCTTGGAACGGACTCTCGCTGACAAGGTTTCATCCGACGCATCTAGCTCCAGGCATCGACTCGCTTCACATCCAAGATGCAGATCTACGGCTTGCTCATCCTGGCCAGCCCACCCGGTGCTGGTGCGGTACCGCTGACGACAGCGTGGGAGCTCGGCTCGTTTGGCTTCTTCCAGCGTGGAACGGTGCAGGACATGATGGGATTCATGGCGAGGGTAAGTCCGGCCATCTTTACTCATGCAAACCTCGAAGTGCATCCTGCTCACTGACTCAATCTGCTATCCTTTTTGCTCGACCATTGTGAACGTAGACGGTAGCGGAGCGAACACAACCGACACAGCGTCAATCCGTCCAAGAGAACTCGTATGTTGCGCACGTACACGCGCGCCCGGCATCCGATGGGCTCGCGGGCGTCCTCATCACCGACACCGAGTACCCCGCGCGCGTCGCCCACTCGCTCCTCAACAAGACCCTCGACGAATTCGTCATCAAGGTGCCAAAGTCGCAGTGGGAGGCCAAGGTCAATGCGATCACCACCGGGTCTGCCACTGCACCGCCAAAGGGCGAGCCGCTGCTGGGACTGAGCGCCTTCCCGCAAAGCGTCGACTACGTCAAGAGATACCAGGATCCCAGACAGGCGGATACCATTATGAAGGTTCAACAGGAGCTGGATGAGACCAAGATCGTGCTGGTAAGTGCAACATACGTCCATTTCAGGAAATCTAGTGACAGGATGACGAGAGCCACTGCTGACAACTTCTTTCATGGTGTGACCGCAATCTTCGATCGACGGCCAACAGCACAAGACCATTGACTCGGTCCTCCAGCGCGGCGAGGACCTCGACAAGCTCGTCGAAAAGTCCGGCACGCTGAGCGAACAGAGCAAGATGTTCTACAAGACGGCCAAGAAGCAGAACTCGTGCTGCGTAGTCATGTGAGGAAGTCGGTGGATCGCCGCATCACGCTCCATCTCGCATGCGAATCACCGCTCAAGCCGATCCCTTCGGACTGATGTGAACTGCTCGCAAGAAATGTTACTCGCTCAGCGTTGGTTGGGCATGCTTTCCTTCCTGTATATAGGCTCCCTTTCCGCGTATCTGATCTCTCTAAGAACAAAAAGTGACAGGCTGGGCCTCTTGTGCTGAGTGATGAGCTGTCGAGACGGAAGAAGCCGAAAGGCGATCCAGGTCGTCAGACTGGGAGGGTCAAAGAGCGAGCTCGAGCCTTTGTGACGACTCTCAGCAAGCACCTTGGCATGAGCGCGCCAAAGTAACACTTCTGAGCTAAATTTGGCTCGGCTGTGCAGCCAAGGGTCTCTCGGCGAAATCTTTCCGCTTTGGAACGTTAAGTTGGCATCCTTGCTTGCCTGTCGGCTTTGCTCTGCCCCACCACCATCATCGAGCACCACGCGGCTGGCTCGGACGGCTGTGCGCAGGCGCCCTTCACAACTTAGCAGGCCTGACCGGACAGGATACGACTTCGGGCTTGCCATGGCCGTCTGAAGAACGGACCCAAGCAGCTGCTTCCTTCTCGAGGTCCCTCACGGTACGGTGCGATCCCGCACAATGTCGCAAGCAATGTCTTCATCAAACGGTCGCGCAGAGACGATCTCGACTCTGCGCGCGAAAGGCTGCCCAGCAAGCGCGTCGAAGGCAGACCTCGACGACGGCGCTTACCCCAACTCTGAGAGCGATGGCGAGGTCGAAGCGCACTCTCTCTCAAAGGAGGGTCAACCACTGCTATCTCACAGAGACGAGGCCGCGCAGCCAGCCGACGGATCCATCGATCTCTCCTCATCCGGCTCGAGTGGCCCGTCAATACCCAACGGCAAACGACGCACGCCGCTCAAATGGTCCGAGGTCATCTGGGTAACGCTCACCACGCTCCTCATCTCCATCCTCGGCTACACCTCTCAACTCTTCATCATGCTGCCGTACTACCACAAGACGCCGTCCTTCACCCTTCCCACCCTCCTTTCCGTGCTGATCCCATTCAACCTCGGCCTGGGCCTGATCTTCTACAACTACTACCTGTGCGTCACCACGGACCCTGGCGGTGTGTCCTCTGGATGGGAGCCGGACTGGTCCGCCCTCGACCCCTCCTCTTCTGCGATCATGGAGCTCAAACAGCACATCTACCGTCCACGCTACTGCAAAACCTGTTCGGCCTACAAACCTCCCCGATCGCACCACTGCAAGACGTGCAACCGGTGCGTGCTGCGCATGGACCACCACTGTCCCTGGCTTGCCAACTGCGTCGGGTTCCACAACTACGCCTCCTTCCTACGGTTCCTCTTTGCCGTCGACGTGACGTGCACGTTTCATCTGGCGATGATCTCAGGCCGCGTAGGTGACTGGTGGAACAGCTATGGGTATTGGAGAGAGCCAGGGACGAGCGAGGTGGTGTGGTTGGTGATCAACTACGCTTTGTGCATACCCGTGTGGGTGTTGGTTGGCTGTTTTAGCGCGTATCACTTTTACTGCGCAGCGGTGAACCAGACGACCATTGAGAGTTGGGAGAAGGAGAGAGTGGCAACGATGGTAAGGCGGGGGAGGGTGCGGAAGATCAAGTATCCCTACGACCTGGGTGTATGGCGGAATGTAAGGGAGGTGTTAGGGAGCAGCCCGTTGATGTGGTGCCTCCCAGGGAGAGGGGGTGTAGGTGAGGGATTGGAGTACGACGTGGCAAATGGGCTCGGTAAGTACCGCTCTATCAGTGTGAGGAGCATCAAAAGTCGTAGATGGAAGATCCAGACTGCGCTGCAGGATGGAGGGATGGAGATGATGGAGGAGGAGGACGAGGAGAGCTACGTGGATGCCGAGCTCGAGGCGAGCGTGATGCATCGGCTGAGGTGGGAGCGGTGGCATGCGATGCAGGCTCGGCACGATCAGGCCGGCGACGGTGTGCAAGAGGGAGAAGCGGGGTGAGAGGAAGGGGTACATCTGCTCAACTGGTACGTGCCCCTCCCTTTCCCCTTCCTTCATCATCCAGTTCAAGCCGATGCCACAACCAACCGAAGATCCGTTCACTGACCCGCCCCCCATCCTTCTTCGCACCCACAGACCCAGGCGCGCAGTACAGATGGCCACCCAAAGATCCGACCAAGACAACGTACGCACCCGAACTTTTCTCGGCTCCACCGGGCGCGTCGTCCAGTAGCCCATTCACCTACGGGTCTGGGTTCAATCCCAATCTGCGCCCGTCCAATGCTGGTCTACGCTATCGCGGAGCGGCATATGCACATGAAGAACGGGAGGAGCAAAGTGCGAACGAAGAGGGCGAAGGGGATGAGGAGAGCGATTCGGACGACGACGTTGTTGCATACCCCACAGGGCCACGGATGATGGCGGAACCAGACGCAGATCAGCTCGCCGCGCTGGACGGCTTCGATGCCGACTACTACGGCGTCGATGCGCACGATCGACCGTACGCGTATGGAAATGGCTTCCACGACAACGAGGACGCTTTCCAGTATGGCGTTGTGGAGGAAGAGGAAGAGGACGACGAAGAGGACGACGAGGAGGACGCAAAGGTCGGCGGCGCTCGGGTGTTGGTGCGCCGCGGGTCGGAGGGGTACGAGGTGCGGCCGAGGGGCGGGTGGACCGTGTGACACTCCTACCTCACTCACTGGCGTAGCCTTCCACAGTCTCGGCCTCGTGTCAGTTGTTTTGCATAGAATCGCTTCTCATCGTGCTCGCTGTCTCACCGTGCTCACATCAGACCGGACAATCGCATCAAACTGCATCATCATATCAGACCTCAAAATAACATCCTCGAACCGATCGTGTTTTGACAAGTGCAATGAATTGCGAGAGAATCACAGGAGCGGATCATGCTTCATGCGAAAGAGGGGGGGAATGAATGCTGCGCCTTCTGGTGAGGACGCAATGCAAATGAATAGCCATGGTACAAGAAGCCGATGGATGATTCAAAGATACACGAGTGTGTACCTCCTGGGTTGCGGGCGGATGACCCTTTTTTCGATATGTGGTGCTACATGCTGGGAGACGGGAAAGCTGCTGGATCGGAACGCAAAGTCGGTGAACAACCGATTTACGCCTTCTTGCGGAAAGAGCAGCCCTCGGTCAAGCGGGCCTTACCACCGGTGGGCTGCGAGAGCACCTGGGCGCACGAGCCGCAGACAACAACGGTCTGGGCGTGCGAGAAGACGGTGGTGATGGCGAAGCAACCGGGGCACTTGACGTCCATGAAGAACGAGTTGGGGTTCTGTACCAGTCGCTTGAGCTTGTGCGAACGAGCCTGCTGCTCGGCGGAGGGGTTGAGGAGGTCGACGGCGAGAGTCTGCGGAGGAGTCAATACGATAGAGGGGGGAATAGTCAGTGGATGTGCTCGCTGTGATCAGATCAGTGGCGGAGCAAAGTCTCGTAGCGTAGTGTGATCGGCTGACAGCAGGGTGTAGGTGGTGCAGGAATGAGGTCGTCGGCACGACCATCGAAAGAACAGGTTGGTGCATGTGTCGAGCTTCTTTGCGATGCAAAGGTGATGTATGGTGGCTTGGAAGCCAGGCACGAGCGGTGGATGCCATAAGATGGCATGGTGTGATGGTCGAAGCGCCACTGCGGTATGATACTGCGGTATGATCGATGTCGCGGCTGGAGCGGAGCAGTCGAATGCGATGAGTGTCGAACCTTGTGGCTGTTTACGCTGAACCGCGAAGACGGATGTGGGAGGAATTGAGAACAAACGTCTGTCCCATGGTAGCGACGATGCAGCGGTGGAACATGGAGCTACTGCAAGGAGATACGGGTGGAGCTAAACCTCCGAGTCCGCGATCTCGGATGCGCACGTCGCGCAACCCACTGCGTAAGCGCGGGCGGGGACATACGCACACAGAGACGTCGACGCTCCGTATTGCGGTTTGCTGCGATGCTTGGCTGTTGAGATGGCCCGTCTGTGGTGCGTGCTGATGAGAGCCTACACTTGCGATGGACATGCAATGGCCTGTGTTGAACGACGAACGACGCAGATGCAGGATGCGCCGCCCAAAGAAGACCTGCAATGACTGGCTGATGCTGCTGATAGCAGGTGGCGATCGCCGTTCTGGCTGGGCTGCAACGTCATAAACTCGTTCGTTTGCGTGTGAACCTTGGTGGCGATGCTCGTCTCGACTGCCGTTTGGTAAGCAGTGCGCTGTCGAAGGACGTTGAGACATCATGTCTGAAGATATAGCTCGTCGACGTGCCATGCTGATTGCCACTATCCTCCTCGGTGAGCTGTCGAGGTCGATTCGCCCCATTGATCGCACGGTGCTGTCCAGGACTCTGCTGCCAGCTGCTGGTACCGCTACACTACGAGACTGTTGACCCGCGTTTGCGAAATGGGAAGCTTACCATTTTGATGTATGTAGATGTGAGTGTGTTACTGGAGGGAAAGAAGGATGATCGCGAGTGGCGCCAATATCGATGTTCTCTTGGCTGGCTAAGCTGGTTGGTCGACTAAGGTTTACGAATTGACTGACCAGCAGCCTGTGACCAGCCCAACCCGCCACTGACTGCGCTCTGCTGCCTGTGATTGCGCGCGCAAAAATCCTGAGTCGAGGCTGAGCAAATTTCGGTACCAGAGACTCAGCAGCAGTCACTCTCCAGATTCGAGCCAGCTCAGCGCAGTCAAAGTTCGAATTCTGCCGGCAGCTAGGCAAGACACTCGTCTGCAACCCACTTGACCGGCCTGGGAAAACCAAGGCTGCCGAGCCAGTATCGTAGCTGTCTTCTGAGCCTAGCAGGCATAAGAGCTCTCTGAGACTCAGCACAATCGCAAGCGAGGCAGCACAAGGCGAAAGCATCACGCGCGCCTGACGTGAAATTTGCCATAGCAAGGTGGATTACAAAATGTCTTCCAAACGTGATCTTTAACCTCGGCCGAGGTGTTCTTTCCAAGCTTGGATTCAAATTGTCGAAATACAATCCATGTTGACTGGCAGGGTAGCCCGACTCGAGATTTCAGGCTTGGATGCCGCAATCGAGACTTTTGCAGAGAGCGGCCGCAAGGCTGTGACGCAAAACAAGGCAGCAGACAGGCTATCTCGAGGCTTTTGGCGTAGCCAACGAAGGATGCGCGCCAAAAGGGCCACGAGCAGGCGAAAAGTTGAAGACGGGACTTTTTTAGGCAGCAGCTCAGCAGTCTTGGTTTTCTGGCAGCTCGGAGACTGGCGCAGTGGCCAAAAGCGTTGAGCTCGAGCGAGAGTTGGCCAGACAGCCAGTCACTCAGCCAGACTTTGAGGTTTGGTCGTCACCTCTCTTCCTCTCCTCGTCATCATCATCAAGACCCCTCAAGTCCTAAGAACGTAAGTGTCTAGCATATCGCAAACGTCTCTGCTCGGGACTCCTGCTATCGACGAAGAGAATATACAGCGCGCAATCAGCAATATCGACGGCGTTCGCAACTCCACACAGCATCAGCATCAGCACAATTTGCAATCGCCACTGCTTTGACGTCCGACCTCAGGCAACACTCGTCGTCTTGCCAAACATAGCATCTCCAGCCGTCCACGCCTCTCAGCCATCATATCATCGCCATTCGCTTTACACCTGACATCTGAAATGGTACGCATCGCATTGCAAGGACGGACTTTCATCTCTTATGGCTAGACCCAGCTGCTAGGGCTACCTCGTGACGCGGCTCGGTGCATCGCGAGATCGCTGTCCAGAGACGTCTCGCTCGGTTTTAGGAAGCTGCTTTCGGTTCGTCGGCAGAGGCAAAGCAGGAAGACAGTCGCGAGCACATGCAGATGCCACGGGACGGATAGGGGATAGCACACTCGGCTTTGCTTGCTGGTCATCTAAAGAGGCCCCCCTTAGGGGCTCGTCGACCCGGCAACAACCAGCTTTGCATTTGCTTTCATGTACCGCTTTGCGCATTCGCACGGCGCCTGCTATGCAATCTCGACTCGTCGGCAGACCTAGCGACATCGACCATCGACCAACACAATCACCTTCATCAACAGCAGGAGTCTCGGAGCACGCAGATACGGAGTCCCTTGCAATATTTGGCGCACACATATCTGACCTTTTCTTTCTCCGCTCTTCCATCATCATCACCACCCACAGTCATCAAGATGGTCAACCTTCGAACACAGAAGCGTCTCGCGGCCTCGGTCCTCGGATGCGGTAAGCGCAAGGTCTGGCTCGACCCCGCCGAGCAGAACGACATTGGCAACGCCAACTCGCGTGCCAACATCCGCAAGCTCATCCGCGACGGTCAGATCATCCGCAAGCCCGTCGTCGGCGGCTCGCGATCGCGTGCCCGCGCCACCGCCGCTGCCAAGCGTGCCGGCCGTGGTACCGGACAGGGTCACCGCAAGGGTTCCTCGGAGGCCCGTATGCCCACCAAGGTCATGTGGATGCGACGCCAGCGTGTCCTCCGCCGTCTCTTGCGCAAGTACCGCGAGTCTGGCAAGATTGACAAGCACCTGTACCACGAGCTCTACCTCAAGTCCAAGGGTAACGTTTTCAAGAACAAGCGTGTCCTCATGGAGCACATCCACAAGGCCAAGGCCGAGGCTGCCCGATCCAAGCACCTGTCCGACCAGATGGAGGCTCGTCGTATGCGCAACAAGGCCATGCGCGAGCGCCGTGCTCAGCGTGTCCTCGAGAAGCGTGCTGCCATCATCGCTGTCGAGAACGAGGCCGAGGAGAAGAAGTAAATGGGTTCAGCATTGGTTTGTTGTTCCTTTCTGCTCTCTTGTTTCTTAGTACTTGTTTCTCTACAGTCTCGCGCACATTCTCTTGTCATCGCCCCACCCATCATCACACTCGGCACACCGGCTCTTCTCTTCTGAGACAGTCAGCTTCTTGTCGCCTGCATACTATGCATCTGCTCGTCGTCGCCCGTTGACGACAGCAGCATCTCCTATCATCCCCTCTCCGCCTCGCGGTGGTCACCGTAGGCAACCTCTACGACTTCCCTCGCATGTACGATACTACCCCTCTCCACCCTACATATCGGCTTGGGGGTCGTTCCCAAAAAAGCAATCCATCTGCACATTGACCCAGAAACTGTTGCGCGTGAGGTGTCTAGTGTGAACAAGCGTGTACGGACGTTGATTTGTGCGCATGAGCCAGCGCGCAATCCGAGAAGAACCGCGATGGTCAATGTTGAGATCCGACCACCACTAGACAAGGTCACCCCTTCCCTGAGAGGATGCCGTCCGCAGATCTGGACAAGCAGCGCGTTGCGGACCAACTTCAAGGTCGACCTCAAGACGGCCCAGTCTCGTCCGCAAGCTCAACGTATCGAGCGATCAAGCTTGGTCTCCTCGCTATCCTCCTTGCGCCGATCTTGCTCAACCTGCGGTGGTTGCTGAGCGCCTTCGGCCCAGGCTCACGCATGCCTGCCTTTTGGGTACGAAACTCGACATCGAGCCAGACAGAATGCTTCAACGTCCGTGGCGGGCCTTCTTTCCGCTTTTGCGAAGACATCGAGTTCATCCCTCGCGGCGACGGCGAGACGGCGACGGCGCTCATCAGCTGTGATGCGGGCCGAGCGCAGTGGAACACCGTCATGGGTCCCCTGACCGATCCCTTACCTCGTGGTCAGCTGTTCACATACACCTACCCCACATCGCCCTCCTCACCACGAGCAGGCGCTGTGCCGGTGGACCTGGTGGACTTCCCCCCGAACAGCACATTTCACCCACTCGGCCTGTCCGTCCACCGCACCTCGACGGGATTGACCCTGTTCGTGGTGAACCATCGCAGCGAGTCTTCGAGCGTGGAGCTCTTCCGCCTGTCCCCGCCTTCGGGGGAGGGAAGGTGGCAGGCGAGGTGGCAAAGAAGCATCGTGCATCCGCTCGCAACGCACACGCCCAACTCGATTCACGCGCTCGACGGGTCCAGCTTTGTGATCAGCAACGACCACCTGTTCGCGCGGCGTCCGGGCCCATGGAGTACACATCTGGTGCCGCTGCTTGAGCACGTTCTGCCCCGCGTCACTCCGAGCTGGGTGCTTCGGCGCTTGGCGAGACCGGCGAGCGTGCGATGGGTGGCAGCGCGACTAGCACAAGCGGAAACGCTGCTCGGTCTGCCATTGGGCTGGGTGAGTCACGTTCACTTCTCCCTCGACGGCGACGAGGGCGAAGTCGTCGACGCGAGGGTCGTAGCGAAAGGCGTGCCCTTCGCAAACGGTCTCGTCGTCACCCATGACACTCTCATCGTCGCCTCGACAACCTACCCAGGCGTTTTCATGTACGACATCCACCCCAACTGGAACCTGCAGCTGCGCACAAAGGTCCATCTGCCGTTTCGTCCTGACAACCTCGCTCTCTCCACCGGAAAGGGAGAAGAAATGCTGCTGGCAACGGGTCATCCGGCACCGTTCAAACTCATGGCTATGGCCCGCGACCCGATGAGGAGGACCAGTCCGAGTTGGAGCGTCGGCATTCGCCCCTCAGCTGGCAAGGAGAGGGTCGACGACGCCCCGCTACCGTCACAGCAGATGAGCCTGTCGAGTAGCGAAGAGTGGAATGTGAGGACGCTGTTCCAGACGACAGGGGAGCCGGTGGTCATGGGTAAAGAAGAGGTGCGACTGGCCAGCAGCGCGAGTTCCTACTATCATACGTACGAGGAGGACGGAACTGGGACACTGTTGGTCTCGGGCCTCTATGACGGGGTGCTCGCTTGTACAGGTGTGTCAACCTAGCCTTCACCTCCAAGTCTCAACGAATCAGTCACACTGAAGAGAGACACGGTTGAAGTTAACCATTACACATAAGAGCAAGTGGACAAGGACGAAGCAACCGAAAGAAAACGAAGCGGGGTGAGGCGATCGAGATCGAGCCTGCGTGATGAAAGAGTTCCGAAGTGCGAAGCGAAGTGTGAAAGAAACAGTGCAAAAGAGAGCGATGGATTGGCAAAGGGACGACATTCGGTGGGGATGACAACGTGCCAGCAGCGCGCATCCCACTTCCACGAAGTGTCTTCCTCAGAGAGCAACGAGCGCAACGACCGCCGATGCAGCGAGCGTGGCCAGAGCAGCCATGCCGCGCCCGGCACCCGCAAAGCTCGCTCCACTGACAACAGCAGCAAACTGGGTGGTGTTAGCAATCTTGTTGACCTGCGCCACAAAGTCCAATCCACAATCCGTCTTGGCCGCCTTGTAGATGTCGCTCTGGGGTGCGAGGATCGCCGACGTCCTCAGACCGATGGCGTACGGAATCGAAGTTTCGAAACGGATGTAGCTGGCGAGGATCTGCTGGGAGCACTTGGAGCAGAGGATGCTCTTGGGGGATGTGGACGAGATGAAGAGGAAGGCGGCGTTGGTGTTTGCTGCGCCGGTGGATTGGGTTTCGTTGTAAAGGCCGGTGGTAGCGGCCGACTGCCTGCGGTCGAGCTGAGCCACCGTTTCTGGCGCCTCCTCCTCCTCCTCGTCATCCTCAACAGACCTACGCGAGGGCGTGCGAGACGAGGACGCCGCAGCCTTGGCAATCGTCTTGAGACAGTACTCGTTGGTGTCATCCTTGCTGCAGATGCTGTTGATCAAGGGAGTGATCATGTACAGGTTATCGTACATGGCCTGGACGACGGCGTTGGCGGACTGAAGGTCTGTGTGGCACGCCTGCCAGAACTGGTCCAGTCGCTGACGGATGATGTCCGCGTCGCAACCGGTGTTGCTCGAGCAGAGGTCGGCGAGCGTAGGGTCGAGCTGCGAGGCAGCATCGGTTGAGTTGGACGCGTAGTACTGGGTAGCGGTGAGGAGAGGCTTGGTGCACGCGTTGAGCTGCGCGTCCGAGTTGAGGGTGGAGAGGAATGTCTGACAGCCGGACGAGACGTCGGAGGGGATGGCGGAGACGTTGGCGACCGCGGACTGGGCAGCAACCGGTGCTACCGACGAGCCGAGGAGGAGGAGCGTGGCGGCGAGCGAGCCAGCGGCGGCGGAAAGGGAGAAGGTCTTCATGATTGCGGTGCGATGAATGAAGAGTGTTGGTGGTGGTGCTTTGGTCGCGTAGGAGGATAGAATTGCGTGCGGGCGGTGGACGAACACGAGGATGCTGACGAGCAAATGAAAGGATGGGAAAGAGAGGGTCTGAGCTGTACAAGAGAGGAGGAGACGAGTTCCGGACACGGGTCGCGAGGCAAGGGGAGGGAGAGGGGTAAGAGTTGGTGGTGATGATGATGGTGGAGATGGTTCTCACCATCAGACGACGACCATCATGCTGCCGCTGCCTGCTGGTAGAGTGGCATGCAAACGGCGAGAGGATTTCCCAGTCTGCTCAAGGACGAGGCTGTCAAAGGGGCACGTCGGCGTTGGACTGTCTGAGTGTTGATCTGCTGTCGTGACGCGAGTCAGGCATCTGACCAGTGTCAGTCTTGAATTTTCACCCTTCATGTGTGTGTGTTTGGAAATTCGTTCTCCTCTCCGTTGCATTTCAAATGCTGTCCCACGCTGCCAAGCCGGGATTGATTGAAAAGCTTGACAGCCCTGTCGATCCCATTTCAAGACATGCATCCGATTTGAATTGGCGAAATGCTCGTCGTCGATCCTTGATTCTGCCCTTCTTTCGGGGGCTGCTGCAAGACAAAGACTCGTCTCTGCGCTGCTGCATGGTTCAAGACTCTTCCCGCTGCCGAACAAGCCTTGACCCCTTTTTCGCTTGGACGCTAGCCTGCTATAATCAGCAGCACCTGTCAGATCGTGCCTTCCTTGCACACCTACGCCCTCACTCGCAGCACATCGAGCATGCAGGTCAGGCGAGCGGCAGTGCAGCGTGTGCGGCCATTCCTGGCCGTATCCCATAGCCGATTCCGTCCCTGAGCCGCTGCATTCTCACTCCATCCAACCTCACTCGCTCGAGCTGGTGGAAACAGCGTTCGATTTCAAACTTCCAGTGTGACCATATGAAGCCAATACAGGCGAGTAGATGATGCCGCTCCGAGGGGGTTGAGGATCAGTGTAAATTACAGGATGCCTCTGAGACGAGCGGCAGTTGCAGAGGACTCTTGGGTGGCAGGAACTGATCGAGCGTCATCGTTGCAATCTTCCGGCTGCTGCTTTTGTCTGGCCTTTCGGGAGCGTCGATCCTCGAAGCCGACTGAAACAAGAGGGGCGAAAGCGTTGATTAGGCGGGTCTTGTGTTTCCTCTGCTGACGAGAGATCGTTGCGAGTCGAAGGAGCGATGACCGTAACCTTTGAAGGAAAGTGTGTAGACGGGACGTCGGGCGCGGTGATTTTGCTGCTTGGCCTGCGGGCCTCACAGCTCTTGCGCTCTGCGGCAGCGCCGAGCTCGCTGCAAGCATCCAAACGGCAGAAGCGCGTCGTTCCAAAGCGAGGACCTTCTTCGGTCATCGTGCGTAACGTGGCTTGCCTGCTGTGCTACTTGTGTTGGTCCAAGGGCTGCTGAAGGTAAATCGTCGACAGTTGAGTGGGGTAATGGATTCTGACGGCCCACTAGGCAGCTAGTGAACGTCGACCGTAAGCTCCTTCTCGAGGATGAATTTGCCCTCCTTGTACTTCTCGGCAGCCACGTACGCCTTGTCGTACTTCCACCCGAGCGTAGTCTTGCATTTGACGCAGGCGATATCTCGCACCGTGTGTAGCCCCGTCGTCATGTGGCGATCCTCTGCCTTGCCTAGATTGATGTTGGTGACCGAATCGAAGAGGTAGGCTCGACCATGCTGCCCGTTGAACGCGCGGCTGACCAGATTCTCGATCGTGGTCAGGTGAGTCTTGCAGTCCTTACAACCAAAGATGCGCTGGCCGCTGAGATATTCCTTGTGTGTCATGCCCATCTTGACTCGCGTCCAAGGGCGGTTGGCCCAGGTCTGCTCCCGTAGATGGTGCGGAGGTAAAGGCTGGCTGAAGGCACACGCGGAGAGATCGCTCGAGACGCTGAGAGAGTGAGAAGGAGCGATCAGAGCTGCTGTATGAGTGAGGATGCTTGATCAGTGCTCTTCGAAGGATGCTGGAGCTGGCAGATAAGGTCGAGGAGGAGGGAGGCTGGCCTTTTATGACAGCCAAGCTGCATTCACAGCATTCAGGGTCCATGCCCCGCCAACTCAGCCATAATTTTGGCTTAGCGCTCAGGCCCACTCGCTCAGTGTGGAGCAAAGCTTGAGCCGGCCGGAAATATTTGGCTCGGCACACGGCGTCAGAAAGAAAGCTCTCTTCTCAACGACGCTCAAACCATTCTTCCTCCTTGTTCCTTGTCTACGATCTCGGCTCTTCGTGTCGATAGTACAGAGCGAGGCGCCCGACTCCAGCACATAAAATCGCCGGGGAAGTCTACCTTCGCACTCACGGATCAGTATCACCACCATGACCGCGGCGCACTCGATGACGGCTCCGACATTGCGCCTCCTTGGCACAGCTTCACTTCCGCTTGCACTTTCGGCTCGAGCAGCATCGGCCAGCAATGTTCAAAAGTTCGTCTATCGTCGCTACCATGTCTCGACGGTCTGGAATGATGACAAAGGCAAGTCGAGCTCGAGCAGCCTTAAAGGGTCGAAAGCAGCCTTCAACCAGCGACAGATCCTCGACGAGCTGCGCGCCTCCACCTCCTCGTCAACCTCTTCGTCACTCTCGGAAGCTCAACCTCGCCCACGTTTCAATGCAACCGCAGAAGCTGCGCTAGACGCTGCCTCAGGATCAAGAGGAGGTGGCATCCCCCTAGGCGTGGCGGGACTCTCTGCAGGCGGTGGTCTCAGCTCGCAGCCCACGCTCATAGATCGAGCCACAGGGCAGGGCAAACCATGGTCGCAGCTGAAGACGGGCCAAAAGGTAGCACGTGCCACTGTCCAGTCATCTCGAGCAACCCTCATCTTCGGCGGAGGCGCTCTGACGTTTGTGCTCATCTATGCACTCACCAGCGAGCTCTTCGCCAAGAACAGCCCCACCGTGATCTACGCAGACGCATGCAAGCGCGTACAGAAGAGCGCAGAGATCGGCAACCACCTTTTGATGCCGTATCGATTCCGCACATCTCCCACAGTTGAGAGTGGATCGAGCGACTTCTCACCGCTCAACCCGCCCTCGGTCAAGGACAGGAGACGGTCCCGCTCGGTGCCTTCGGTCTCGTTCACGGACGAGCGAACAGGCGAGGAAAAGATGCTGTTGCGATTCTGGATCGGAGCGCGGGAGAAGGGAGAGGAGTGGTCGATCTGGGACACGGCACGGTATGAGATCGTCGAGGCAGGCAAGTGGACAGGTCGCAAGATCATGGAGGGTGGAGAATGGCTCGGCGAGCAACTCGGCGTCGACCTCGGGTCGCATTACGATGCTGACGGCGACAAAGAAGCCGGCTCTATCGCCAGCACCTCATCATCCGGAGCAGAAGCGAATGCTCCATCGGATAACGTGCTGAGCCGAACATGGAGCTCGGCCCTCGGCGGCATCGGCAGTGTGGTACGAAGCTCAACAGAGGCCATCACCTCGACCCTTACCTCCCCGACCGCACCAAAGTCTCGCCGCTCCTCCGAACCCGGCACGTGGTCCACGGGCGAGGTGCATGCAGAGCTGGTCAAGGACCAAGATGGTACTCTGCAGTACCGCACGCTTTTCGTCGATGTTCCGAATTCGCAGGCGTTCATGCGCCAGCGGGTGTGGATCGTTCGCAAGCCGGGCGACGTGCAAAGGTGATCAGCTGTAATTCGATCATGCAGCCAAATCGGAGCCTGAGGTTCATCAGCGTGTGCAAGGGCCCGAGCGGAGCCGTCAGACGCTGCAATCTCGCAACCACTTTCCGCACAGACCAGAGATGTTCCACGGAAGAAGGATCTGCATGCTACGCAGGGTCTGAGGGGCGCACTGATCGACGCTGCGCGCATCAACCGCGGCGCTAGCAAAGGTAAGAGAGCAGCTCGAGCGCATTGCATGCCAAGCGACGGGATCCAAGCGTAAATGATGTACGCCGAAGGATCTGCACAGCAATGCAGCGCGAAGTTTACAACGGAGCGTGGCGGCGGGCTGACATGTCACACTCATTCTGTGAACCTCTGCACCCGAAACATACATCACCTGCAGGCACGTCAAAAAGCGCGTACCACGCAGCACAGACATGGTTGCATTCCTCAACCTTGCTGTTGCACAACGTCTCCTCCTGTATCTTTTGGGAGTGATGTATGTCGCTGCCATTGCGATGCAGTGGCGTCACTCCAGCCCAGACGTCCTCGACAATCCCCGGACGGCAACACTTCGTGTCGCACAGACTCACGAACAATGATCATCTCGTGACCCGCCCGCAAAGATGCTTCTGGACTGTCTGCGGTCTCATTGTTACGATGCCTTAGCGCCTTTACAGTCTCGGCAACTCGGACGGAACGTTTCTGATTCGATTGGCAGGACGTTCTGAGCTGGAATTGAGTGTCTGCATGAGCCATTCTATTGAATCCCAGCGCTCGGAGTGTGTTTGTATCGTCCCCGTATATCGCTGCCGACGGGTCCCAGCGCCGAAACGATACACATGGTTGCACGACAGCAGCCTTTGATGCAGATCAAATACATGCAGTCGTCAAATCGAGGCTGGCTGCGTGGCTTGTCGATCAGGCACCACTCTTGCTGCAGCCCTCTGGTTGCGCCTTCTGCAGCCGTCCCGTGTCTAGCACTCATATCGCCAGTGACTTTGCCGCCGCCGTAGCGCCGCACGTGCGGTTCGCTCAAGGGTCCTCGTCACGAGCTCACGCTGCCAATCTCTCACTAGCCCAGACCTCGCCACCCGGCACGTTCCTGTATTATCTATCGTCTCTCCAAGTTGACCTTTCGACCCTCCCCATTCTCCATCGCTCCACCTTTGTTACGCTCTCGCTCCACCTTTGTTACGCTCTCGCTCCACCTTTGTTACGCTCTCGCTCCACCTTTGTTACGCTCTCGCTCCTCTTACTTTTCGTCCCAATACCCGATCTCGTCGATACCCGTGACCACCACAGTCGTCCCCACAAGCTCTTTGCTCCAGCCTCTACCGTTTCTTGACGCATACACCCCTGTATCAGCCCTATCTTCTTCTTCTCGAGCTGATACACCATTTTGCATCTCGGCCAACCGCAACCATGGTGCGCATCAATCTCTTCAATGCCATCATTGGCACATTGGCCATCGTCGCCATGAGTGTCACCGCAAAGGCGTCCTCGACCCTGCCGGTCTCCACGGACGCGCTGACCTCCGCCGCGGACCTGGACGACGACGGTCAACCCCTGCGCTACATCAACTCGGTCTACGGTGACGAAGACGATGACGACTACTCTCCCTCCGAGCTCGAATCCCGTGCGGCCCTTCGTCGGACCAAGCACCACCACCGTCATTCGAAACACCGCACCTCCTCTTCCCGCAAACTCTTCACCATCGGCCCTGCTCTCACCGACACCCTCTGGGCAAAGAAGGTGCTAATCACGTGGTACGCCTCGCACGATCTGCTCAACCCCCAGTGCGGCAACGGCGGTGGCGACTGGCAACCCGAAAACTCCTCCCACATCGGAGCGGTCGTCAAACACTGGACCGATGGCCCGCAGTGTGGCGAATTCGTCAAGCTGTGCAATCAGAACGCCAACAATCGCTGTGTGTTGGTCAGGGTGATCGACAAGTGCGCCGGCTGTGGCGAAAACCAAGTCGATCTGACGAAGAGCGCGTTCAAAAAGTTGAGTCCTAGTGGGACGTTGAGCGAAGGCAGGATTCACGGCTTGCAGATGTACAGGAGCAAGCAGCCCAATCCTTGGGATTTGGCGCTGTTCGGGCCTAAAGTGCTCGCAGGTTAGGGCGAGGAGTCGTTGCGCTGTGTTGTCGTTGTGTTCTGTCATTGTGCGAAGGGCGAGGAGGATCGATGGCTCCTCTGGACCCTGCCCGCCGCTTCTTCGTCTTCACTGTCCTTCGCTTGCATTTTGCGATATGTAGATTCTCTCTTTGTCTTCTCTCCGTCTTTCTTCAATCGGCTCTTCTTTGGGCTCGTCAACGATCAAATAGGTTCGACTCTCGATGGCAGGCCAGAAGGTGAGCTCGCCAACGGCATCTGTCGTTGAAATGTGATGCTGGATTGAGACGGTACAAATACATTTGCTGCTGGATTCGGACCTAGAGAATATGGTATGAGGGCGATGCTGGACGGGAACCGAGGGTGAGATGCGGTTGCGAGGTGAGCTACCTTCGCCACCACCAGAGGAAGACCTGTTGAAATGCAAGACGCCGAACGCAAAGCAGTCAGTACTCCGACCCACCCATCAAGTTGTCTCGCCACAACCCAACTTACAAATAACCAAGTGACAAAGAGGAGAAACAGCATCATGTTGCAAAACCATCCGCCCTGCTTCTTGGCCATCTTGTTCATCCTCTTGAACGTGCCACCCAGGAAGGCCGAGGTGTTCTCGAACGCCTCGCCTAGTACGCCGAGGTCTTTGGTCCCCTCGCGTACCTCGGTCCCGATGTTGAGCGTGATCTCTTTCAACATGGATACTCGGGCGGTGAGACCGTCGAGACGCTGGTCGTTCTGCTCCTCAAGGTCCTCGGCTGTGCGTGTTGCGACGTAGGACGAGGCGGCTCGACCGAAGATGTTGTTCCCATACGATTCGGTGGGCTCCTTCTTGGGCGCACCGACAAAGTCGGCGCTGTTGTAGGTGGAAGAGCCGTTGGTCGAGGTGGAAGGGTAAGGGTTCGAGTCGTAGGGTGAAGAGGAGCGGTAGGCGGAGAGCGAGGAGGAGGACGGGTAGGCGCCCCCCGCGAGGAGTGCGTGCCGGTCAGTGGCTCCTGCACGACGATTCATGGTGGTGCCGATTGCGCAGCGTCGTACCAAGGGCCGTCGTTGACCTGCGTCGCTGCCCTCGCCTGCGTCGTTGGAGGTACAGGTGGTCGAGCGGAAGCAAGAAGATGGCATCACTTCGGCAAGTGGAATCCACGTGTCCCCCGCAACAGCGTTGCCGTCATAGCTGGCGTGCGAAGTTGAAGTACCTAAGCGTGACATAAGCGACCAGCTGGGTCTAACAAATATCACAAAATCGACTCGGACCAACGCGGATCAAATCGGCCTTGCAATGCTCGACATGAGATCGCCATCCCTTCCACGAAACAGGTCTGGACCAAGGTAGCGAGGTGAATGACCCGCTCCAGTCGGTACTCGGCGGGGTTTGCTTGCCGGCTTCCCCATACGGACGTCTTCATCGAGCTTGCGGAGTCTCGCTGGTTCTCTTTAGGACCCCGCATTCTTGGCTATTAGGATGGATCACCGACGGCTGCTTCAGGACCTACCAGTTGGTCGTCTTGGCAAGAAGCATGGCCGCCTTCGCCCGGCTAGGGCGTGCTTGAGCGACTCTTTGACGTCGCTACTCGCTTTGAGATGGTGAACTCTAGATTATCATTCCATCAAGAATACAGACTGCAGAGCTCACACAGCACCAACGGCTCGTTTCGAGGACGCTCTGCCAGCATCGAGAGCCGACGGGATGCTGCGAGGAAAGGAGCATGCAAATCAAACGAGCGCCGGCCGGTCTCTTTCAGAAGAGCCGGTTGATCCGAAAAAAGGGCCTGGCGAGGGTGCATGAAATCTGCAAGCGTGAGTTTGGGGCGGAGAGATTCTTCTACCAGCCGTGTCTTCCTGATGCTCTCTACAAAGTCACATTTTATGGATCGCTGGCTCAGATGATCGTCGGAACGCCTCCGAGCTTCGAACAGCAAGTCGATTGAGACGCTTGTCAGCGAGATTGAGCTTGTCGGACGAGGCGAAAGGCGGAAGAAAGGCGACAAGGAGCGCCAACGGTCACGGAAGGCCGACTCGGACGTGAAATCCGATAATCGATGCAAGAGCCAGCAGCAGACGGACGAGTTTGGGTAGGCCAACCCATCACAACACAGTCGGCCACTGTTTTCCTCTCAGTAGAAGGCCCAAAAGAGTCTTCACCTTTGGACAAGCTGGATCTGAAGTCGGACGTCTCATGTGTCGAGGCTGGTATCATTCGAGGGTATGAGATGGTGGTGTTGCCTGCCAAGTTGGGCGTGGTGCTGGACCAAAAGTCAAGTTGGGTCGCCTGCATGTGATTGTGATATTTTTTCTTCTTGATGGGATCGGCTCCCGCGCTGCTCCGCTGGGATCTGGGCTGGCTGAGAATGATTTTCAAGTGGATCATATCGTCATTTTGTCTCCGTCGCGTGTCTGCTTCTTCTGCCGGTCTGCCTTGCTCGCTTGGACCTTTTTCTTCTTTTTCGCTGCACCCGTCCGTGAGTGTGTGAGTGAGCGGGCGAGAAAGATTCGTCGGCCATTCCGCCCGGCGTGCGCTTCCTGTCGATTTCATCGCAACATCCGCTCGCCCGCTCTGGCCAATCGTCTATCGCTGTGCCGCGTGTGAGAGGAGAGCGAACATCGTCACTTGTCGTTTTCTTCCCCCCTCTCTTCCTCTCCTTCACCATCATCCACATCCCTGATCCCGTCACTCTCCAAAGATGTTGTCGCTCACCGTCCCTCGTCTCGCTCTCAGGGCCGCTGCCCCTGCCCGTCAGTTCGCTGCCGCCGCCGGCGCCGGTTCCGTCCGATTCGCCTCCACCAAGACCCTCAAGGATGCCGTCGCCGAGATCATCCCCGCCAAGCAGGAGCAGCTCAAGAAGCTCAAGGCTGAGCACGGCGAGTCCAAGCTCGGCGAGATCCAGCTTCAGCACCTTCTCGGTGGTATGCGTGGTCTCAAGGTCATGCTCTGGGAGGGCTCCGTTCTCGACTCTGAGACCGGTATCACCTTCCACGGCAAGTCCATTCCCGACTCCCAGAAGGTTCTCCCCACCGCCGCTGACCTTGGCCTCAACGGTAACGAGATCCGTGAGTATTACGATAAACGCTGTAGCACCAGCTTCTGCTCTCTTGCAGCCGATAACTTCGCGAAAATTTGATTGCTGACGCTTTTTTCCTCTTTCTGCTCGCGCTCACAGTCCCCGAGTCCATGCTCTGGCTCCTGTTGACCGGCAACGTCCCCTCCAAGGAGGAGGTCAAGGGTCTCTCCGCCGAGCTCGCTGCCCAGGGTGCTCTCCCCGCCCACGTCGAGAAGATCATCGACTCGTTCCCCAAGACCCTCCACCCTATGACTCAGTTCGCCGCTGCCGTCGCTGCCCTCAACCACGACAGCAAGTTCGCCGCTGCCTACGCCAAGGGCATCAAGAAGACCGAGTACTGGGCCCCCGTCCTTGACGACTCGATCGACCTCATTGCCAAGCTCCCCGCCATTGCCGCTCGTATCTACTACAACGTCTTCGGCCGCGGTGACGGCAAGCAGACCATCGACTCGAACCTCGACTTGATCGGCAACTACTCCAACATGATCGGCTACGGCGACAACCAGGGTATGACCGACTACCTCCGTCTCTACATTGCCATCCACGGTGACCACGAGGGTGGTAACGTCTCGGCCCACACTGCCCACCTGGTCGGCTCGGCGCTCTCGGACCCTTACCTCTCGTACTCGGCTGCCCTTCTCGGTCTCGCCGGTCCCCTGCACGGTCTTGCCAACCAGGAGGTTCTCGGCTGGGCTCTTGCCATGCAGGAGGCCGTTGGCGAGAACGCCTCGGACGAGCAGATCAAGGAGTACCTCTGGTCCACGCTCAAGTCGGGCCGTGTCGTGCCCGGTTACGGTCACGCCGTTCTGCGTCAGCCCGACCCGCGTTTCACCGCGCTCAGCAAGTTCTGCGATACCCGCCCCGAGCTGCGCGACAGCTCCATCGTCCAGCTCGTCCAGAAGGTCTCGCAGGTCGCCCCCGGCGTCCTCAAGGAGCACGGCAAGACCAAGAACCCCTTCCCCAACGTCGACGCCGCCTCCGGCTGCGTGCTTTACCAGTACGGCCTCACCGAGTTCACCTACTACACGGTCATCTTCGGTATCTCGCGTGCCATCGGTGCCCTCCCCCAGCTGGTCGCCGACCGATACCTCGGCATGCCCATCGAGCGCCCCAAGTCCATGTCCATGGACTCGCTCGAGGCTTTCCTCAAGAAGTAAGCGATGCTGGATCCCCACGAACCGGAGATCATCTCCGTGTGACTCAAGTCCTGTAGAAGAGTTTCGCTACTTTGCCGATTTTTCGTGTTACAACAATAGCCCCTCCCAAAAAGATTTAGCCTTTTATCCCTGTTCTTTGAATTGTGTGACGCTCATCGATCGACTGTTGAGTGTTTTAGGCCATTTGCTCGAGTGCAGAGCTATGAGCAAGCGTTTTGAGGGGAGTGTCATGAGGGATGATGTGTGAGTGAGACAGGAGCGGCAAGAGGACGTGTAAAGTGTCTCGCGCGGTAAGAAGAAAGGGAGGACGCGTCTGGAGAAAGTCCAACACTGCACCAGTCCAAAAGTGTGCATCTTCAAAGTGTCACATTTGCTGCGCTTGACCTTTGGCACTACACCATCAAGGGCCGTCGCCATCAACCCAGCGAGCGCACAGCAAACGCATCCATTCAGCACCCCTTCTTACGGTCTCGCAACTCTACGACGCACGAAGAGGACGAGTCACGATGCAGACAACGTCCAACGCGACGCTCTTCCAAACCTCGCACTCGGAAGCGCTCGGCGCCTACCGAGCACGGAAAGCAGTTCTCACCTCGGGCCTTGTCTCCTCTGCCAGCAGCGCCGACGCGCGCGCACGGTACGGCCATCCGATCCACCTCAATCCATCCTTCGAGTCGGCGGTGGTGGCAAACGCGGCGGATCTGGCGGTGGAAGGGTCGGGTGCGGACGGGGGGCGATTTCGCGTGCTCTCGTTGCGGGTTGCCGATGGGTGCGTGTGGACGAGTGAGGCGGGGGGTGTGGTGAGGCAGGTGGAGATGAAGAGTGGATGTACGGTGGCGGTGTATAGGGGAGCAAAGGCGCCCGTTCCTTCTTTCGACTTCCTCGATGCAGAGGGGGGGAGACTGTTGGTGACGGGATCGTGGGATCGGGCGATAAGAGTGTATCGCATCCCCCAAGAGACGGGTCAGGCAGGGAGGAATGTGGATCCGATAGTCGTGGTAGAGAATGCCATGGTGGACTTCATCAAGGCCATCCACGTCTTTGTCGCGGGGGCAAAGACCTACATCGCAACCGCGGGGAGCGATAAGAGCGTCATGCTGTGGGACGCCACCCCCCTCCTCTCCCCTTCTGCGGGAACGCTCAAGTGCGTGCATCAGTCGAAACATCATTCGCGACCGATCAACGCGCTTGCCTCTCTCGTCGGATTGGACGGCATCACGCGGCTGTATAGCGCGGACTCGATGGGTCGCGTGCTCGAATGCTCGCTCCACCCTTCCACTCAACGACTCGAGGTGCTGCGCGAGATCACCGGCTTTTCGACGAGCGTCTACGATCTCAAGGTGGGATGGCGGCGGGAGGAGGTGGAGGGCGACACTGCCAGCTTGGGCTCGGATGCCTTTGTGAGCGAGGTCAAGGAGGATCTTGACGGATCGCGATATCGTCTGGTCGCGGAACTGTGGGGTGCGAGTGGAGACAAGAGTGCGGCTGGCTATCGACTCTCTCCCGCCCTTCAGCCGGTGGCGTCGGTCAAAGCGGGAGGTTCAACATCAACACCCCTGCTCGGAACGCAAGATGCGGTGACGACGCCCTATGTCAAGGTGATGCATGAGGACTTTGTTAAGGCCGTGCTACCGCTCTCGCTCTACCTCCCGCCAGCGGCTCAATTCGAGCAGTACGCGGGGGCAGTGGTGACAGGGGGAAGCGACGAGCATGTCCGCGTGTACCCATCACCGACCGCATCCACCACGCTCTCCGCCGCACGGGAGGAAGGGGAGGTGCACGAAGTGGAAGCGCACTGGCACGAAATCACCACTCTAGCCCTCTGGCTTCGCCCCCCTTCCACATCGAAATCCGATCTGCCCCCAATCCAAGGGGAAGCAGAAGCATGGATCGTATCCGCCAGCCTCGACGGGTCGGTACGACGATGGCCCCTGCACCAAGTGGCGTCTTTGCCAAAGCCAGAGATGGTACGTCCCACGATAGACGCAAAGACGCATGGCGGGGAGGAGTGGGATCAGAATTCGCTCCCACCCGTTGCACCTAGGAAGAAGGGCGAGGAGGAGCCGCTAGGCGCACCCCAGATGACAGCCGAGGAGGAGGCCGAGTTGGCCGAGTTGATGGGTAGCGACGAGGAGTAATCTTAGGCGCCTCGTCGAGCATACAAAGGAGGTCTTCACGTGTCACACTGCTGTCCGCACTCACACTGCCATGTTTCTCAATCACACTGGTAGGCTCATTCGCAGACTTGCCATTCAAGATCATCACTCCAACGCCCGTCTGAAGAGCGCCGTCGCATCCCACCCTGAAGCGCTCACAGATCGCGCACCCAGATGTGTCCGCTCCTCTCGACCCTTCTCCCGATCTCGGTGTCTCTGTTGAGACCTTCGCACTCAGCACTGTCCTCGCAATCCACGCCCAACACCCACCGCGTCCACGCCTCGACATACCCCTTCTCCAAATCCCGCACCCACGCTCTGGTATCGAAGAGCGCCGACTGTTCGCGCGAGAGGAAGAGGCGTTTGCGCAGGCTCGCCAGGCTTTTCGCATCCTCAACGGTGGACCGACGCGTGATGGCGCCTGGGTAGGTCGGAGAGGGGGGCAGACGGATGGTGTGGCGGGGAGGAAGGGCGGAGGCAAGGGTGGCGTTGGTCGAAACGGTCGCGTCTGAATGTTTGGCGGCGGCGGCTTGCGAGACGCCGGTTGGGGCCGGGGCGGGGGAGCCCGGTAGGACTGAGGCGGAGCGCGCACGTTTGGCTGCTGACGTCTCGGAGGCCTCGTCGGCGTGCTTGCCGGGTGAGGACTTGGGCGTTGCGCTGGGGCCGGTGCCGCTTGAGGTGGTCTTGCGTGGGGAGTTCGAGGTGCTGCTGTCACCACGACTGTGAGACGCGCCGTTCTGATGTCCTTGAGAACTGCTCGAGCCCGTGCCTCCTGCAGCGGCCGCAGACGTCGCAGCACCCGTACTATGCGGCTGAGCAGCAACACTACGAGGATCCGCTTCGAGCTCGTTGGCGAACCGCACCTTGGTCTCGTCCACCACACCCACCACCTCATTCCCCTTCTCGTCCAAATAAGTGTACGACAGAGACTCGGCGAATTGCACCGCCCGATCCTCGTACTCCTGCTCGCTGTTCACCGTCATTTCGTCGCCAAACCCGGTGGCGTGGACGATGGACGCTGCGACGCGCGAACACATCTTGTGCATGTGTCTCGGCCAAGTCAGCACCGGCGTGCCTGACCACAGGATATCGGCTGCGGTGGTATGCGCGTTGCACTCGGTGGTGTCGAGGAACAGGTCGGCGATTCTACCGCGATGGATGTGGATGTGCTTGGGCGCAACATCGGTGAAAATAACGCGGGAAGCCACTTCGTCGCCTGCATACTGTCGTGCCTCGCGCAGCAGATGGTGCTCTCCGGCTGCCGGAAAGCGTAGCAGCCACAGGATCGACTTGGGCACGCGCTGGAGGATGCGCAGCCACAACCGGAACAGCATCGGATCGCACTTGTACAGCTGGTTGAAGTCTGCAAAGACCACATAGTCGTCTGGGAGGGTGGGGAAGAGCTCGCGTCGCATCGCGTAGCGTTTGAGCTCTTCGCTCGCCCACCGCTGCTCGTCTGTGGGAGAGCTGTCGGCCTTCTTTGCGAGTGGTTCGCCCTCGGTGCCTTTGGTGGCGAGCTCGATGGTCTCGTTGGAAACGGTCTCGCGGAATCCCTGCTTGTGATCGTTGACAAAGTACGAGTGCGGCATGTAGATGAACCGGTCGGGATAGACCCAGTCATCGGAAGCCTCTTCGGGATCCACGTCTGCCATCAAGTCGGTCGGACGCTGCTGGAGCGACGAACCTGTGATTGCTGCGGAATGCTTTTGCTGGCGCCATCTGTCGACGCACGTCATTTCGGAAGGACAGACGATGGGGTCCGCGACCACCCAATCGGTCCAGTACGACGCCATGCTGCCGGCAAAGCCCATGAACTCCATCTGCACTGGGCACGGCCGTGCGGCAAAGATCTCGTTACGTGCTCCCTTCGTGTACCCGTTGAGGTTCATTAGCACATGGATGTTGTCCATGACGATACGCTCGACCACCTGCTGGTTCGACCATGTCGACACATCTGCGAAATGCTGGGCTTCGCGTTCGATCTTTAGGCGGTACGGGCTTCCATCTGATGGCGTCGTCGCGTAAAGAAAGATGTTGAAGCGCGACAGATCGTGGAAGCCAAAGACCGATTGCATCAGGTGCGCGAGCGGATGGTTGTTAAAGTCAGACGACACGTAGCCGATGTTGATCTTGGGCGCCGGCGGTGACGGAGGCGGGTACACCACATCGGGCACCCACATCTGCGTCAGGGTGCTCTGGGAGATCCTCAACGCATTGCGATGGCAGATGAGACGGATTTGTCGCGGTGAGAGCGGATATGTGAATGTGTGGAAAGGCAGCACGGTGGGTGTCGCTGGCGTGACCAAGCAGGATGGGAGCTTTGGTCGGGCATAGCTAACGCCGCGTGCATCGGTGACCGAAACTCTGGGCAGCTCTGTTGCCGCCTGCAGCGCTCCAGCACCGTAGGTATCGACGTACCACCTCCGCTGTGATCGGCGCATCATCCTCTCGACCAGGTGAATCAGATAGCCACCTTCGCAGACCTGATTTGCGACTCGGTCGAAGGCGGGTTGGTAGAATGACTGCAGACGCTGAGTCCAGATCTGTGCTGCTGCCGCACGAGTGTCCCCCATGGACTGGACGATTGCCTGGACCCAGTTTTCGAGTGGGCCCACAGTCTGGAATGCACCGGCACCGTACTGACAGCCATCACTGAGCTGCTTGGACACCAAGTCCGAGACGTTGACCATCCAGCCACCAGGCGAGGTCGCAACTCCAACCGCTTGACTACCGCTACTGCATTGCTGCTGCTGCTTCGCGACGGCTCGCTTGTCGGTGTACACCTCTGGCCAATCGCACACCGCGAGCAGCGCATTGACAAGGCCGCAGAGCGCTTCGGGAAAGTGAGGATTGACCTGGACCGCTCGACGGTAGTAGACGACGGAGTCCTGGGTGCGCCCCTGATCTTTGATCGCGTTACCGAGGTTGGCGAGGGCGACGTCAAAGTTGGGGTTGCACTCGACCGCCTTCTGGTACATCTTGATCGCTTCGTTTAGGTGTCCAAGATCTTTCAGGAGAGAACCGAGATTGGTGTAGATGTGAGGATGCTTGGGGTCGAGCTGAAGACCTTGCGTGTAGTACTGCATCGCCAGTGCTTGCCCGTTGAGCTGCTGAGGCTGACCTGCTGCGTTGATCACAGTGGTGACGACTGGAATCGACGACAGCAGAATACCGAGATTGTTGCAAGTCGAAGCGGACGCATGCATCGATATCGAGAGATAGTAGAGCGGCAGCAGCAACGAAGTGGATGGCGGGATGCCTCCTAGCGTCAACGGCCCGTGTGGGCCGGCCATCGGGCTGGCGGTGGCGTCCTGGAACAATTTGGCGAGTGTCAAGAGGATGGTGGAAGCAGTCTGCGCGGCCTGCTTCTGCGCTTGCTGCAGAGTCGCCGGATTCTGTGGCTTGGAAGGTAGTGGTGATTGGACCAACGCAGGCAAGTTGCCGGTTGTCTCCGCGAAGATGACTTTGCAGAGCTGTGTCGCGGCTTCGGGCAGAAGCAACAGCATAGGAAGCTGTCCGTTGCCGAGGCGAAGCAACGTGCTGACCACAACCTCGCCGGACACTTTGACCAGGGCAAGGATGCCTCCAGGACAGAAGCGGTTGAAGGCACCGCTGGCCAAAATGGCAGCATGTTCTGGATTCGTCGAATTGATGCCCAAAGCCACTGCTATCTCGAGAGCAGCAGCTGCTGCAGCAGTGCCGGGAAGCATAGCGCCCATCGATAGCAGTCCCACGGCACACGTCGCAACCACTAGATCGCGTAGACTGTAGCAATTTGCTGCATCGCGAGACAGCACGACCTCGACAGCCTTCTGGTACTCTGCCGCAGCTGGTACTGCGCCTGATTCCGGCAGGACGAACTTGAGGTTGCCCTTGGCGTAGAACAAATTTTGGAGTCGAGGTGTCTGTGTCAAGGGTAGATTCGGCGGAAGGCAGAGGGGCAAAGAGACTCCTGGCGTGTTCTGTTCGCCTACGACGTGAGACTCGACGTGCTCGCACAGATGCAGTGCTTCCTCGAAACGTGGTTGCGCAGGCGGCGACTCATTCGAGCTCGACTGGGAGCCGGCTTGACTTTGCGCTGGCGGAGGATGCGTGGAGCACATCACGCCCAAAAGGTTCTCGTACGCATCCCAGTAGCCGGGACGAAGTCGAATGGCTCTCCACCACCAGCTCTCTGCCTCTCGGTATCGACCCAATGCCCGTAAGGTGGTTCCAATGTTGCTCATGCTCTCGACGTAGTTGGGGTCGATGCGCAGGATAAGCCGATTGTACCAAAGTGAGCCTGCAAAATTGTCGGCGGCATAGTAGGCACACGAGAGCAGCAGCAAAACCGGAAGATGCGTAGGGTGAAGCTTATGCAGGGTGTGCAGGAGCGGCAAGAGGGTGGGATGCAGCTTGTCGGTGCCTTTGGCAGAGGCATCTGGCTGCGGAGGCCCCTGTGTGTAGAGTCCATGGGCGTACTGAAGCAATTGGTCTCGCACTTCGGGAGAGGAGACATCGTGGCCGGCAGCAGTCGAGGCAGCGTTCAACAGCTCGACTGGATCTCGTGCGCCTGGACGCAGAGTCGGAGTGCGTACCGGAGGCTCGATATCGCTGAGACCCTCGATGCCAACCATATCCAGATGCGGTGTCCTCGGTGTGGGTGTCTTGTGTTCATCTCTTTTGCCAGTGGCGTCGTCATTTGCGCGATGCTCGCCGATGTGGGCTTTCTTGGCGGGAGGCTGTGCGAAATGTGCTTGCGCCAGATTCTCATTGTGCAGGCGAGCGTAGTAACCTTCGGCAAGCGCTTGGAGCTGCGTGCGGTAGTGGCTCGCAAAGTCAGGAGGAAAGAAGCGAGTTGCTTCCTCAGGTCGATGCAGCTGGCCATACTGATCATCTACACCAGACTCTGGCCCGCGACGATCGCGATCGTCTGGCAGGTCGTGATGGAATGCTTGATTGAAGAGATGTGTTTGGCGTTCTTCGAGCGCCCTTCGAGCTTCCGCCTGGGCGTTTGGGCCTTCCAGACCTGCCCATGCCCTCAGCTGATTGGCGATTGCTTCCTGCTCCGATGCCGTCAGCGATCTCAGCGAGCTTGGCTGTGACTCGCCGCCCGGTGTTGATGCTATGCTGGTGAGTGCTGCGGTCGCATAGGCCGCAGCGGTGGCGAGGGTCGAGTATTCGTCTTGAGTGAAGTCCCGATATGTCGGCTGGAACAATAGCTGAGCTTCGGCGTCGTCATGATCGGCGTGTGCCGGAATCGAGGTACTCTCTGGTGCATCCTCGAGCGAGGACGCCTGATTGAGGGCAAAGGTCGAGGATGCTGGTAGATCTTCGCCGATCTTGACTGCTTTGGCTCTCTTATCCGGCGCCACCTCGGAGACGGGCACCCACCAGCCTGCTCTTGCCGTGCCTCCTGGGGTCTGGACCACCTGAAATGGATATGGAAAGGGCGACATGACGTTCGGTTCAAAGTCTTTGCTGGTATCGATTGAATCGGTAGAGCTGACCGAGGCATTGGAAGCATGTCCAAGCCAAGAGCGACCACGGGATTGTTTCCTGCGGAAAGAAGGCGAGACGGGAGGTGGTAGCATCTGCAATGGTGGGTTGGGCATTAAAGGCATACTGGGCACGCCCGAGAGACTGAAGCCCATGTGGGGATTTGTCGCATCCCAGTATCGAGACGAAGAGCTAGCTTCGCGACCAAAAGATTGCTCGACCCCTTCAGAGGGCATTTCGATGTGATTGAGGCCAAGGAAGCGAAGGTATTCGGTGATAGACATATCCGACGTGTCTGCGGCCGCTCTTGATCGTGCATTGGTGTCGGGCGCTGTGCTGACGGAGCCTGGACGTGGACCGGATTGCGAAGCTCTTCCAGCGTTGGCAGGAGCTGACGCTGCAGGTGCATGTGAGGACGCGGAGGGCTCGCCTGTGGTTGCTGTTAATTCTGTCTGCACTGATGAACGGCGTAATGCCAATTGAGTTCGCCATTGGGTCTGAGCCTCTCGAGCCGCAGCTTGTGCAGCGATGCGACCCATCTGAGCTTCGGGATCGGTCGAGTCTGGGGATGCAGTCTCTGTATCGATAGCAGTACTGCGGGACGCGGCGGTCTGTGGTCGTCGGGAGGAAGACTGCGGCTTGGTCATCTGAGTTTCGATAGTGGAGGCAATGTGTCTGCTCATTGCTGCTGAGTAGCCCGCCGAGTCGGACCAGTTGCGGGCCATGGGAGTGGACTGGGGATCGCTTGCGCCGGCAGTGGTACTAGCATGTAATATTTGGGCGGTTGCGGATGCCTGGGCTTTGGCCTGGTTGAGGAGAGCAGAGCTGACAGCTTGCAGACCTTCCGCACCTGAGCTAGCCTGAGCGGCCATAGCAGAAGCGGCTCTGAGCATGTCGTTGGCGCTGCCTACCGACATGGCATTGCCTAAGGACGCTCTACGCGGAGCGTCTGCGCTGTTGATCGCTATCTGAGCATAGGGTAGCTGTTCTGAGCCTCTTCGCCCTGAGGAGGTGGAGGGAGCCTCCGAGGCGAAGGAGCTGGAAGGTAGGTTCGGCATGGTGCCTCGCGCTGTGAGAGGAAAGAGCTTGGGGTCGCTCTTTCGATTCGACTAGGATGTCATTGAAGGTAAGACGGGAGTGGGATCCAGTTAGGGAAATCGAGGAAGAACCAGTGATAGCCCCAGGCTGACTCGAAGATTGCCGAGGGACAGTGGGAGAGGTTGGTGCCGTGCGTGATGCCGTGCGTGATGCCGTGCTGGTGATGGCTTTGCGAGGGAGCGGCAGGGCGTTTGAGTCGACAGCGGGATCGAGGTTCGATTGATGTGTACAAAAGGTGGTGATGATGGTTGGATGTGAAGTTCGAGATGCACAACAATGGCTGCTTCCGAGGAATGACATACGGCTCATCCGAGAAGGTGGAAGCGACCTTCGACAGGGTCTGGTCGTCTTTCTTCTCGCATCATCCGAAATCTCAGTCGTCATCAGTCACTCTCAGTCACATTCAACACCTCGCAAGCATCCTTTCAGCCTGATCTGGACGCGCTGACAAGCTCCCAAGACACCATCTGAGCTGGTCACTTTCAGGCCTTAGTCACATGTAATGTCGAAAGTGGTCTGAGCGCCGTGTTGCTCCACCTTTCTTTCGCCTGCAGGAGCGGCCCTTCGCTTCATCACAAGCAACTGCCCGGTCTTGCGAGCCAGACAAGGGTGATCCTCGACACAGGCACGACGGCGTCTTTCAACGACAGTATGCTCAAGCTTTGCCGTGTCAATGTGAGCGAGCGTAAGACGACCTCGCCGGTGTGGGTACCAAAGCCACAGAGCTCTATTTTTCAGCGTTGCAGCTCGCTGTTTCGGCGAATTTCTTCTCAGGACGCAGAGTTACGTAGCGACCGCCTTCTTGGCTACGCCGTGTGTGGAGCTGACGGGCGAGTTTTTTAAGGCTGTCAGATCAATGGTTTGCCAACTCGGATTGAATTTTCGAGATTTCGTGCGTGTGCTTTTTTGGTCATGAGGGGAAGAAAGCTCGAGTCTGCTTGCCGAATTCACCCTTTCAAGTCGTTGGCTGAGCACATCACCGCCATCTCAACCTCTCGATTCATCAATCACCACTCTCCTCTGTCTCGTCGCTCAGGACCTCTGTCCAGACATGATTGCACCAACAGCAACGCGTGCGCTGGCACGAGCAGCCCTCTCGAGCACCTCCACCGCCTCATCATCCAGCCTCCAGTCTTTGCGTCCAGCGGTACGATGCATCTCCTCGAGCTCGACAGTCTCACCAGCACGCACAAATGCAGCCTCGAGAGCATCAGCATCTCGCTCTCTCTCAACTCCGTTCCGCCCCAACTCCTCGCTGCTCTTCCGCCACACACTGCCTAACCCCATCGCGACGCCCATCATGATCGGCGCCGGCCTCGTCATTGCCGGTCTCACTGCCAACCTTCTGTTCGGCTCCAAGGCCGGCGCCGGTGCACCTGGCGGCAAGTGGATCAAGGGCGGCTTCAACGGCAAGATGGACAAGAAGGAAGCCGCGCAGATCCTCGGCTTGAGAGAGACCGCGCTGACAAAGGCAAAGCTCAAGGAGGCGCACAGGCGCATGATGATCGCCAACCACCCGGATCGTGGTGGAGCACCATACCTCGCTTCCAGTAAGTCCAACTCTTCGAGGATCGAAGCAAGTACAGATGATGACGATGGTGCTGACACTTCGTCTTTTGCTTGTGCAGAAATCAACGAGGCAAAAGATCTGCTCGACAAGATGGTCAGCCGCTAAACATCCCACCTCGTAGCCCGATACACTAGACCAAATGTACAAAGGATTCACCTGCACCATTCAGCATCATCTACCAGACACCCACACCGTGCGACAGACAACAAAAGCTTGGTATTTCGAACGCAGAGCGTGTACACTCGACAAAGAAAGGCGGAAAAGAAAGAAAAGAGCCTCGAACTCTAGTTGGACGAAGCGCCCACGGCCAACCGCTTCAAGTGCTCCATGAACACCTGCAACGACACGTCGTCCGTAAAGATCGCAGCGCCGCTTCCACCGGACGAGCCATACATGCCGCCGCTCATGTGCGTCGTCGACGGGTTGAGCTTGGACAGCAGGAAACGCGCCTGCGAGCCGTTCTGGTCGCACACAATGTATCGCGGGATGGGGAAGCGGTCCGCCAGCAGATCCTGCGCGTCCGCCTTGGGGTTTTCGAGCACCTCCTTGAAGTTTTCGTATCCTTCTTGATCCTGATAGCCCGCTTTTCTCCATTGCGCCACCGTCTCGCCGTGGAATATGAGAATGTGGAAGAACGTGTCCAGCAACAGCACCACGTCCGGTCGGATCGACACCGAGTCGAGCAGCACCGGTTGCGGTGGTCCTTCGAAGCCATACGACATGAGAGTCGGCTGAATCATAATCAGCGAATTGTTGACATCCTCCGTGTTGAGAACGTGACGGTAGAAGGCCGTCTCGTCGGGTGAGTTGTTGAACACCTGCAGGAACTGCGATCGACGAAGGTGGAACATGAACTGCGGGTAGATGCTGAAGTTCTCGCCCAGTCGGAACGAGGTGGGGTCGTCCTTGCGGTAATCGGCAAACTTCTGGCAAAGTCGGATGAGCATGCGGTCGAGCCAGCGCAGAACGTCGGGGCTATCGTCGATCTCAGCCTTGAAGACGGCAATCCTAGCCATGAGCACAGCAGCTGCCTCCTGGTCGAACGAGGCGGCGATCTGACCGGATCCGCCCTCGGCAAAGTTCCGTGCGATGGTGGTAACACGAAGTCGGTACTGGCCGGAGGCATGCTGGTAGTGGGTGACAAATTGAATGAGACCTCGCGAGCCAGGCTGCATAGGCTGTCCTGCTGGTGTGACCACCTCGAAGTAGATACCAGCCGAGGTGCGTGGTGTCAGCGAGCACAGCTTCCATGCCGAGGTCTGGCCGATACCAATCTCGGTCTCGCCGACGCAGCCAGACTTCTTGTTGGCAGAGACGGCGTGGCCGATGAGACCCGAGACCTTGAGCTCCTTGGTGCACTGGACGTCGAGAGTAGCGTTGAAGCCCATCTGCAGGTGGCCCTGGTCGTCCTTGACGAAGATGCGGTTGAAACTTTGCTTGAAGATTCCCATCTGGAAGCTATCGGCGAGGATGATGTGACCGTTGGTGAGATTGGCGAGACTCTTCATCTCGAGCAGACCCACCTGGTCGAGACAGCCGGCAAACACGTCGATGGTGTGACCGTTGCCTGCCGCACGCTTGGCCATTGCCTCGTAGAATTTGATGGCGCGCTTGTAGTACTTGGCGTTGTCCTTGTCGATGTCGTGGTGCGATCGAATACGCTCACGCAGCTCGGTGGAGACGACCATACCGGGTCCTTCCGTCGCGGGACCACCGCAGAAGAGCATAACGCGAGCACCGGTGTTGGGGAAGGTGGTCTCGAGCATGCCGACGGCTACGCTAAGAGCGACACCAGTGCAACGCTGGCTTCGCTTGTCGTTGGCGACAGGCCAAGGATCCTTTTGCAGCTGCTCGAGGATCTGGGTGAGCTGGAACTCGCACTGCGAGACGGGCAAGAGGAAGCGCGATGCGCCCATCTGTGCGGGCGCGTTGGGTGGACGAGGAGCCTGCGAGGGTCCGCCGGGAGCACCAGGTGCGCCAGGGCCCATGGGACGAGCGCCGGGGTTGAGGCCGAGCATGTCCTGGATCGCCTTGGGCGCGTATTCCTTGGTGCCCCTGAAGACGTACGATTTAGGGCATGCATCGTAGCCGAGCTCGTGAACCTGAGCCATGGTACCGTAGGTGATGAGACCAACGAGAGCATTGGGAGGCAGCAAGCTCAAGCTGACGACGAGCGATTCGCGCAGAGCCTTGAGGTCGTCATCGTCCATGCAGGTGTCGACGACGTAGAGGAAGATGGGCGGAATCTGTGCAGGTCGGCTGAGGGTGTACTCGATGGTGGTGTACTTGGGAAGGAGCTCGGCGGGCAGGTTGGTGCTGCTGATGTCCTTGTAGTGAGGTGGGAAAGCATTGCGCGAAAGACAGAAGGGGCAGATCCAAAGCTTGCCGCGAACGTCGATCTGGCAATACGGGTTGAGAACGGCACGGCAAGGAGGCTTGCAAGTGACGGGTTCGTAGAGGACAGGAGGAAGGTCCTCGCGCTCCTTGAGAGGGGTGTAGAGAGCGCTGATGGGGACTACGGTCCTGGTCGCCTCGATTTTGGACGAAGGCCAGACGTTCCAGGAGAGGCGGACGCCATCGCGATCCTCGACATCATCGACGTTCATGATGGCCAAATTCGCTTGCTGCGGAGGTAGAGGAGATGAGTTGAGTGATGGCCACGAGCGCCTGCCTTCGACGAGCCTATAAAATTGGGGGATCGATCGAGAAGGATGCAAGCCAAGGCTAGGCAGAGGGTGTGGATGAGAAGAGAAGCTGATGTCGTCGCTGCTCGTTGGAAGATCGCAAGTCAATTCACCAAACGCACGGCTCCGCGTGCTTTGGTTGCTGGCCGAACAGGAACACGTCGCAGTCGCAGCTCAGAACTCAGACTGAGCGCAATTTCGGCGCTGTGCTGTGCAGTGCGTGCCAGAAATCAACGCGCAGGCCATCTCAGCCAATTATCGCCTTTTCTATGCCTCTCCAACCGCTCTCACGCCTTGCTTCTTCAACATCACCTTGCAAATGCGAGCTTGTCTGATTCAACGACAAGGCGAGTTCATCGAAACAAAGTATGCAGTGACACGACAGTAGATACGAGGCTGATCGACAGTCCATACGGGATCTGGCAGGCCAGACGGAAAGCCTTTGATGTTACCAGATTGGCCCCGCTGCTGGCTCGTGCCATCTGAGCCACGTCGCTGCCTTTCTTCCTGAAACACGATGGAGCACTGATCGCCGATTCGCTGCAAATCGTACGAATTGCCTAAAAAGTGAGGCTGTGTTACGCCGCTCAACTGAGCTCAGCCCGAAATTTGTGGGCCAAATTCGGTCCGCGGCTTTAAGGATGCTGCAGCTCGAGACATGCAACAACACCTTGTTCGACGTCGAGTCAACCCCTTCATATCAAGCTTTGGGTCAGGCTCAGCTCATATCTGATCGCTCGGATCGGCTCGGTTTTGGACGGACTCTCACAGTCCCACGACGCGCACTGACTGGACCGTTTCTCCCCGCAGCGTTCTCAAGACCATTCTAGATCGCACTTGGATGAACAGCGAGGCCCATCGATCTCCATCCGCTTCTGCAAGACCTCACGCTATCACAGACGTACGAAGAACCTCATCATGATGCGCGGAAACTGAAGCCGGTCGAAGTAGCCGCCGCTGCCGCTGTTGCTCTCCGCAACATGTTTTCCCCGGCCTTGAAACCTTCATCTGCAGGGATCCACCTCTGAACCGCCAAGCAACACTCGTGCTCCCACTTCGAGCCATCCCGCGCACCATACCATCATGCCGGACGAGACGACGCAACAGAGGACTGAGCGTCAGGCGCGTCTCTCTCACGCGATGGGCGTCATGTTCCTCCAAGACAAGGTCGACAAGCTCGAGCAGGACGTCAGCAAGATCACCTACCCGCGCGGCGTGCACAAGACGAGAAGCAGCCCAATTGCCCTTCATGGCGCCACAATCACGCGACACGATCAGTCCAAGCCTCGAGCTGTCACCGGTTCTGGTGTGAATCCAAAGGAGGAGGCCACCACAGGTCGTACTTCCGATGCAAAGCCCAAGACGGCCACCGCTATCCGCCTCGTAGATGCCAGCGTGCTCATCTTCTCGCTGCGCAGTGTTCATAACTGGAGCCGAGACGGATCCACTTGCGTCATCATCCCTCTCGAAGCCATAAACACACTCGACTTGCTCAAGAAAGGCGACGAGCCAATCAACCTTGCAGCGAGAAAGGCAACGCGGTGGCTCGAGGACAAGATTGCCATCTCGACCCAAGACGGCAATGCGATGCTCACCGAGCCAGTTCCTGGCATCTTTGCTCAGAAGGAGCACTTCCGCGCCACACCAGCTCAGATCGCCAAGGTAAGAGAGACGACCCTAGCCGAACGCCAGTCCGTCGCACACGATGCGAGGCACGACTTTGAGGACGCAAGCGGACCGTCGACAGCGACAAAGGACCTCTTCAATGCGGCAGAAGCACCACGCTACCTCCGCGAGCTTCTCAGCGTCTGTCTCTACTGTCACAGCACCACGGAAGCCAATACCGACTTTGCAATCGCCATCGCCTATCCGCCCGCCCATCTGCACGACAAGATGCTCGAATCGCAGACGGCCACCACGGACAAGCCCAGCTATCTGAATCGCACCGATGGTCGCGCGACAGAAGCGTGGCTGGACGCATATCGCATCCCATTCGAAGTGGTGCAAACGTCGAAGACGTGGACGGGCGAGAAGCCGTCGTCTCGTTTCAGGGGCGACATCACCGGTGGCGATCAGGGCATCGGCTCGTCCGAAGATCTGCTCGGCTCAGCCCATGGCTACAGAGGCCCATCGCGCGGCAAAGGCTCCCCAACACCGTCTATCGCGTCCTCTAGCGGCTCGTTCAAGTCCGAACTGAGCGGACTGTCGATGATGAGTTCTCACCGGAGCCCACGGCATCGCCAGGAACCCAGATTTGCTGGCACCACCGCACAGCTCGGCACGGTCAGAGGCATCTCGACCTTTGCGGGGCACTCTAGTTCAGGCGCTGATGCAATTGCAAACAGCGATGTGGAACCTCACATCGACTCGACCGACGACGAGGGCCCCATCTTCGCACGTCCTTCCTCAGCAGCATCGTCCCACACCTCGTTCGTCTCAACACTGACCGCCTCGACGCAGGACGAATACTCAAGCCAAACATCGGCGTCGCACTCGTCACGAAGCGGTGCAGCACGCATTGTGCGGCACAACGCGTCTGCCTCACCGACTCGATCTGCAGCTGCAATAGAGCGCGGGTCTTCCCCAGCAGAGGGCGCGCCGAGACTGACCACCCGCACGCTGCACAAGACGCGATCTGGAGCAGATAAGATGGAGGAGTACCTGCGTCGGCTAGAAAGCAATTCCACAGACCGTCGGTCGGCCGGAGCAACGCCTACGCCTGGAACGCCCACGCTGTAGCTGCCTGAATGCCGCTTCAATACAGTCTTGCCGGTCATGTGCACAATCCTTGGCTCGTGTGAGGTTACTGAATGTATTGTCTTGAAGTTGCGCGGTCTACGCACTCGCATTCTTGCCCACCCTGTCCGATCCGGCCTCCGCCTGAGCCTGCAGTCTGTTCTGTCTCAACCTCACCGCCAACTTTTCCCGCAATCCCCTCCCCCATTCGCCTAGCTTCTCACCCCTCGTATTCGCCAAATAGTAATCCAGCCCACCCATCTTGTCCATTGACCTCAAGGCACTCGTACTAACCTTTGCCTTGAAGAACTCTCCAAAGGTATCCGACCACAGCCTCTTGGATTGGACGTTGGGCGACCAGGTTCGAGCGGTCTTTTGGCGCGATTTCGGCACGTTATGTCCCGACTGGATGGTTCGACCGTCATAAAGGCCGCGTTGGGACCGTTTGAAGATCGTACCTGTTTCCAAGGCGGCCAAAGAGGCGTTGCGGGATTTGGGCGAGGAGAACGAAGTGGTGCGGGTCGAGGCGCCCGAGCCGGAACCGCGAGATCCACGATAGGTTGTGCGCGAGCCAAGACGGATGGCTGTGAAGAACATGCTGATGATGTGAAAGTGGTCCGCTCGGAGTGGGCTGTGATGGGTTTGGGTCCAAGGGTAGATCTGACGAATCAATCAGAGGAAGGATAATCGATTGCTGCTAGGAGCGCTCGTTGATGGATGCTGCGGAACGGGTCTCTACGTGAGCTCTGTGGAGATCAAGCTGCGGACGATCGAGCGCGTGTCTTCTTGCGTGTGGTGCTGGGCGATGTCGATAGGATAGAGAGTGACGGTTGCAGTGACAGATTCGACCTTCAACTCGAGCAACTATTGGAAGAAGCCCACTCGCCTGACCCTTTTCTTGCCTCTGACCCGGTTTGTCAGGATTTCATCAGAGCCTTTTGTTGGCTCGGATTTCGGATCTAAAATTTCGCCGCCTCAGGCTGAGCTCTCAAAATTTCCCTTTGGCACAGAAGAAGACCTTGAATTTGTTGCCGCACATCTTCCACTCGCACCCACACCATACCTCTTCATACCTTTGCGACTCTCCCAGCTTTTTCTCGACGGGTATCACCTCGACGGGTATCACATCAAACACAAGCCGGTCAACAGCCCCTCTCCACGGTCACGTAGTAGCCCAATCCTCACAGGTCTTCTCGTCAAACTAACCCTATTCGTCCCGTCCCACCCACAAAGCGCCTACCATGCTCCGCCGGCAAACGCGCGAGCGACGCGAGTACATCTACAAAAAGGCGCTCGAGAGCAAAGAAAAACAGATCTACGAGCGCAAGCAACAGATCCGGGAAGCGCTCGCATCCGGAAAACCTCTCCCACCATCGCTTCGGGGGAAAGAAGCCGAAGAGCTCGGGCGGGATTTGTCGCTGGATGCAGCGCAGGATGTGCCGGGGAGCAGTATCGACGATGAGTACTCGCGCGCTGGAACCTACGATCCACGGGTGTTGGTCACTACGAGTAGAGATCCAAGTTCGAGGTTGACGCAGTTTGCCAAGGAGGTGCGGTTGTTGTTTCCCAACAGTACGCGGTTGAATCGTGGTGGGTATACGGTGAGCGATCTTGCAGCGGCAGCACGGAGCAATGGGATAACGGATATGGTGGTGTTGCACGAACATCGAGGTGTACCCGACGCCATGGTGGTGAGCCACTTTCCTCATGGTCCAACTTTGCTCTTTACACTGCACAACGTCGTACTCCGCCACGAAGTCGGCGCTCAGTCGAGTACCGTCTCGGAACAATACCCGTACCTTATCTTCGAAAACTTCAACAGCAAACTCGGCGCGCGAGTGCAGAGCGCACTCAAGTTCCTCTTCCCCGTCCCCAAAGAGGAGAGCACCAGAGTCATGAGCTGGGTCAACAAGGATGATTTTATTTCCTTCAGACATCATGTCTACGTCAAGACGAGCCATAGGGAGGTCCAACTGGCAGAGGTGGGTCCGAGGTTCGAGGCCAGGGTGTACGAGATCAAACAGGGTACGCTGGATCAAGGGGAGGCGGATACAGAGTGGGTGCTCCGGCCGTATATGAATACTGCGAAGAAGCGGAATCAGTTGTAAACAAGGGAGGAGGTTTGTACTTGTATCGTTTGCATCTCATTCGTTTGTTCCAGCGCCGATGAGTGGTTGAGATCAGAGACACAGAAGCGCACTTCGTCAACAAGGGATGATTGCGGTCAGTTTATGGAATTGAGTCACAAAACGAGAACAGCATGAAGGAACAAACGAAACCAAGAAAAAGCGAGTCCAAAATCCGTCAAACGCCAACGACGGTCTACTCGTCATCCACGAGCTTATCATCCTTCTTCTTGTCATCCTTCTTATCGTCCTTCTTCTTATCCTCGCTGTTGTCCCTCGTATCCTTGTTCCCCTTGCCCTCCTCCTCCTCCTTACCCTCCTTCTTGGCGCGCCTCGAGTAGTACTCCTTGATCACCTTGGGCGAGATGCGGTTCAACTGCTCCTTGGGGAAAATCCTCAACAGATCCCACCCGATATCCAACGAGTCGAAGATGTGTCTCTTCTCATAAGCGCCCTGTTTGATGAACTTGTTCTCGAAGTTCTCCATGAATTCAATGGCGAGTTTGTCTTCGCTGCTGAGGGCTTCTTCACCGACGACGGCCTTCATCGCCGCAGCATCCCTTCCGGTGGCGTAAGCGGCGTACATCTGGTTCGACACATCGGAGTGATCGCCACGCGTGTGCTTGGCGCCAATGGCGGACTTCATCAGTCGCGACAACGAGGGGAGCACGTTGATAGGCGGGTAGATCTGTCGATTGTGCAGCTGACGATCGACGTAGATCTGGCCCTCGGTGATGTATCCGGTCAAATCGGGGATGGGGTGCGTCATGTCCTCGTTGGGCATGGTCAGAATTGGAATCTGCGTAATGGAGCCGTTGCGGCCCGCAACTCGACCAGCTCGCTCGTAGATGGTCGACAAATCCGTGTACATGTAACCAGGATAACCACGACGACCGGGAACCTCTTCTCGCGCAGCGGAGACTTCACGCAGCGCATCAGCGTACGACGTCATGTCGGTGAGAACGACGAGCACGTGCTTCTCCAGCTGGTACGCGTAGTACTCGGCCGTCGTCAGCGCCAGACGCGGGGTGATGATTCGCTCGATCGTCGGATCGTTGGCCAAGTTGAGGAAGAGGGTGACACGATCCAGCGATCCGTTCTCCTCAAAGTCCTGCTTGAAGAAGCGTGCCGTCTCCATGTTGACACCCATAGCACCAAAGACGATGGAGAAGTTGTCCTCGTGGTCGTCGTGCACGCCCTTGCCGGCGCCGGGTCGCTTGACCAGACCGGCCTGACGACAGATCTGCGCGGCGATCTCGTTGTGCGGCAGACCGGCGGCGGAGAAGATGGGGATCTTTTGACCTCGGGCGATCGAGTTCATCGTGTCGATGGTCGAGATACCCGTTTGGATCATTTCCTCGGGGTAGACGCGGGAGAAGGGGTTGATGGGCGAGCCGTTGATGTCGAGGTAGTCTTCGGCGAACACTCGAGGTCCCTTGTCGATGGGCGCACCCGAACCATTGAAGATTCGACCTTGCATGTCTTCGGATACGGGCAGCTTCATGGACGAGCCGGTGAACTCGATGTGGGTGTCGCGGACGTCAATGCCAGAAGTACCCTCGAAGACCTGGACGATGGCCTTGTTGCCAGAGACTTCGAGCACCTGACCACCACGGCGAGAGCCGTCGGGGAGGGTGAGCGAGACAATCTCGTTGTAGGAAGGGAACTTGACATTTTCGAGGACGACCAGGGGACCGTTGATAGCGGATACAGTGCGGTAGTCGAGACGAGGGTCGACGCTGTAGTTCTTGGTAGCAGCTTGAGCGTTGAGGTCAAAGAGCTCCTTGTCGCTCATGCGAGGGTCCGACATGGTGATGAAGGCGGGAGGCTGTTCGGCCCAGGTGAGAGGTGTCGAATTGCCTGGTGCTCCTGAGTCAGTGTCCAAGTCGAGATAAGGTGCAGCGGTCTCGGCGGTTGAGCTGACGCTGATGCTGATATGCTCGAGTCTGCTTTTCTGATGAGCTGCAGTAGGAAGTTGATGAATGCGACGAGATCAGGGATGTGGATAGCAGGGGTGGGAAGAAGGATGAGAGCTCTTGCTAGAAAAGTGGAGATCAGCGAGAGCAGCAGTATCAGCAGCAGCTCAGCTTGGCAAAGCGAATTTCTGGCAGCCTTGAAGCGGTGACGGAGTCGAATCGATTTTGGTGCGATTCGTGTGTGATCCAAGCGTTGGCTCGCTCCCTCACTCAAATTTCCACTTTCCAAGAATTTGGCCCAAGCGTCGTTCTTGGTGCAGCGAGGAAAGGGGCGAGCTGCTGCTGTTACGCATGTCGTTCAGCTCTCGACACACGGCCGATAACACTGCGCGCTGCCAACTGCCTTGCTCGATAGCTTCTCGCACCCACCTTCTTTGAGCAACACACACTATGCTCACCGCCTGACTTCGTAATGCAAGCTATCATCACCGTCGAACCAGGCTACAGTGAATGATCGTTGCATTCCAAATGCTACAGCGTGACAAAGCTTCTGGTTTTCGTGTGTGTGTTTGTGTGTTCCTAGCGAGTGAAAAAGATCTACCATCCACCGCCGCTCTTCTCGACGGGAATGGTGCGGCTAGCATCCCTTCGCTGCGACTTCTCCTTCGCAGCGGGTCCCACAGGATCATGTGCAGGGGGCTGCAGACCTTGCGAGTCCATCTCGCTCAGAATGTGCGTGAAAGCGTTCTCCAACCTCGCATCCTTGAGTGCGGCAAAGACGTCCAGGAAATCCTCAAAGTGGAGTGCGCCGGTCTTGGTGAAGTCGACCTCGCTCACAATGCCGCGCAGGGTGGAGTCGTCGACCTCATCATACCCAATACGTTGGAGCACCTCCTTGAGATCCTTCGAGTCGAGCTTGCCGTCCTTGTTGACGTCGAGCAGCTTGAACTTGGTGCGGAGCTCCTCCATCTCCTCCGGGGTGAACGAGGCGCGCGCGGCGACGGCGAGCGCGTCCTTCTCGTCGAGCGATGCAGCACCGAGCGACGATACCTTGAGCGCCTTCTGCTGGCCCTCGCGAAGCTTGCGCATCTGGTCGAGCGACGTCTCCTTGAGCTGCTGAACGCGGGCAGGTTGGAGACCCATGCTCGACATAAAGTCGACGCTGTCCGCCCACTCCTGCTTCTTGCGCTTCTCATCCCAGCCCAGCTCCTCGCCCATCACATCGATCACGCGAGGCAACGCATCCACCGTCGCCTCGGCGTTGAGGAATGAGAGTCGCGTTCGGCGTGCGATGAAGTCCTGTGCAGTGGCAGCGTACTCGCTTCGGCAAGCGTAGCGGATCTCGGCTTCGATGTATGGGTACAGCTGGTCGATGCGCTTGCCGTGCACTGGCCATCGCTGACCAGTAGGCTCGGCGATCGAGCACACGCTCCACGCTCGGTCACCGTAAGTGCTGGCAAGGTGACGTGCCACCTCTGTCTCGAGACCGAAACGCTGCAGGAGCTTGACGTACATGGTCTTGGTCCAGCCGTGGCTGCCCAACAGCCTGGTGTTCTTGGTGACGCATCCACGCTGCGGCTTGAGCTTGAACTCGTCAATGGCACGATCAACGGTCTGCTCGGCCATCTCACGGTAGGTGGTCCACTTGCCACCCGCGATGGTGAGCAGACCGGACTCGGAGACGTTGATCATGTGGTTTCGCACCAGCGACTGCGTGTCGGTGGCAGCGGGGTCCTTGACCAAGGGGCGCAGACCGGACCACGCGCTGAGCACGTCGCCACGTCGAACCTTGATATCGGGGCTGAGGTAGTTGCGCACCTCGTCGAGAATCCACTGGATCTCCTCCTCCTTGGGGCGAGGATGCGCCTCGACAGGAGCAGCCGTGTCGGTGGTGCCGGCGATGGTGTTGCCCTGCCACGGCAAGAAGAAGATGACTCGGCCGTCCGAGGTCTGAGGGTCGATGAGACCCATGTCGCGCGGCGAAAAGTAACCAGGGAGGGTGATGTGGACACCGGACGATGCAGCAACAATCTCCTGTGCGGTAGGAGCGTCGAGCTTTCGCAAAGTGTCGGAGAAGGGACCAGTCGCGTTGATAAGACACTTGCACTTGACGTCCCACTCTTCACCGGTGAGCACGTCGCGGACTCGAGCGCCGGAGATCTGATCCGCCTTGCCAGCGACGGGCTTCTTGTGGATGGCCACCACCTCGGTGTGGTTGGCAACCACAGCACCGTGGTGCACTGCGGTCATGGCAAGGGCGACGTTCATACGAGTGTCGTTGTGCTGTCCGTCATAATAGACGACGGCACCGGCGAGACCGTTGGCCTTGAGCATGGGGAAGGCTTCGAGCGCTTTGCCCTTGCCGAGCACGTAGGAGCTCTCCATGTTTTCGGAACCGGCGAGGATGTCATACATCTTGGTACCAGCCCAGTAGTAAGGAATCTGCCAGTACTTGTAGACGGGCAGCATGATGGGCAGGTGGTCGGAGAGGTAAGGCGCGATCTTGAGGAAGGTCTTTCGCTCGTGAAGCGCCTCCCTGACCATCTTGTACTGTTCGTAGTCGAGCTCAAAGACGGCCTTCTGGAGGTATCGGACACCACCGTGAACGAGCTTGGTGGACTTGGAGGAGGTACCGGCGCCAAAATCGTCCCGTTCGACCATGGCAACGCTGAGACCACGGGTAGCGGCGTCGACGGCAACACCAGCACCAGTAGCGCCACCACCGACCACGAGGATGTCAAATCCTTCGTCGTCCTCGTCACCGCTGCGGGAGGCAGCAGCGCCGCCAGACTGGGCGGAAGCAGCGGGGCTGGGACTGCTGGATTTGGCGTCTTTGGCAAGAGGCAAGAGACTGGCGTTGTCCGACTTGGCCTTGGACGACTTGGGTCGCAGGCTGCTTGCGGATGAGCGCTTGAGGGCGTCGAGCATCTGAGCACGGGTAGGGGGCGACCAGAGAGGATGAGGACGAGTGTCACCTGGTACAGTATCGGGAGCATCGGCGTAGATGCTGGGCATAGCTAAGGTGTATGCAGTGGCAGCACCACCGGCGAGCGCCACAGCTACGAGAGCGGATCGATTTGAAAACGCTCGCCTTGAAGCGGTGGTGGACGAGGTGGACGCGAATCGCACGCCAGCGCGAGGCGCTTGCGTGAGGGATCTACGGAACATTGTGACGACAACAAACAACGCCCAGAGCAGTCAAGATCCAGGGTGATGGTGGTTGTGCGAGGGGTACAACTCTCGACGAGTGTGTAAGAAGGGACGAGGGATAGGGTAGGGAGAGGTCGAGAAGATAGGTGCGAGTAAAGAAATTGAGAATGAGAGAGGCTTGGGTTGTGCGACTGCAAGTATAGCCGAAGAGGGTGCTGCTCTCACTCGGAACGGACAGACTTGATTTCGGACTTGGGACTGTTCACATGTTCACTCGTTCATCATAGGCGCTTGGCAGGGGATTCGATTACGTCGTCTGAGGACGATAGGGTGGATAGACCCTTGGTCAAGGCGCTTGGACTTTCTCTCTGTGGGAAGGCTTGAGCGCGACATGTCGGAAAGCGAAATTTTGAGCGGAAAGGCGGTCCGATCGTGGTTGAAAGCACAAGGAAATGACGGCACTTTGGCTGCTGTCACCACCAAACCACACTGCCGATCCTGTCTCTGAAGAAATGAGCGAGTCACAGCCGACAAGATGCATCGGTGATAGGCACGTTGCCATCCTGCTCAAAGCCGCCTGTCGATACCTGACATGCTGTTGCTCTCCTCTTTGCAAGCAAGCAATCGATCTTGCTTTGCGCGCATCAACCGGGTATAGACTCAGTTTGGCATCGCTTCCATGTCCAATCAGACTGATTCACTAGCAACATGAGCAAGTAAGCAAGTCAACGTCAGCTCGCGTTCGGGTGAACTTCAAGGGTCTGCTGCCCTGCTTAGTGTGTCGCTTCTAAAGCGAGTTCTGCCGTTCTGTAGCGCTTCTAGGAACAAGATTTTCCGAGACGCAGTTCTGGCTCGATTCGCTTCGCCTCCCGGTGATGTGTCTTCTCGGCGAATTCTGTCCGTCAACATGGCTCGGTGAGATGCATCAGCAACACATGTGGCTGATCTGCACCACCTCGAAATGATTTCCACAAGGTTGCGAGATTCGCCGAAGCATGCCATTTCTCTTGGCTCAGCTGATGGCGCACAGTAGACTACAATCTAGACGCCGTGGACGCCGGTTCTGCAGGATGCTGTCCAGTCGAGGTGAGCCGGACACCAAGTGCTCCCATCTTGCGAGATCGGGTCGAGATTGCTTCTCATCCTAGGCTTTGGTGGTGACAGTGGCCTCCTCCTGGTCCGGCTTGGCCCCGTTCTTGCTCTGCTCGTCTGCGCTTTGAGCGCTCTTGGCAGCTGCATCTTGTTCCTGCTTGAGCGCAACTTCCTTTTTTCTAGCAGCCTTGATCTGCTTGCGCAGCTGTCTGCCCTCCTTGGTCAACACGCTCGACAGCACTTGCTTGCCTCCGACAGATGCGAGAGCACTCTGATTCGTGACCACAGCTGCAGTGTTGGTCGAGTAGCTAAAGAAGGATCGGTCCGGTCGCTCAGACCACGGTACTCGGTAGCAACAGCTCACCGCTGCTAGCAGATCGCAGAGGTTGACAATGATGCCAAAGACGCCGCGTACCAGCACGGCTCCAATCTCGCCAAGGGCCAAGAAGACGTTCTCCAAGAATTCGCCGAGGTAGATGAAGGTCGATGCGAGGCATGAAAAGACCGAGCCCATGCTTGCGATTGCGCCGAGACTGGACGGTAGAAAGAGGATGCTTGGGTATGCCTTGGGTTTGGCGAGCGTCTGTGGTCGTAACAATTCGTGATTGGTCGTGATTCGTGAAGGCGAGGCCGAAGCGTCTGTAGCTTGAGTGGGGCTCAGGGCTCGTATATGTATCCCTGGGTGATCAGGAGCTGTCGAACGTTAAGCATAGCCTGACAGCCAAGCTCAGACCTCCCCCTATTGACACATGCACCTCCTTCAGGGGCTCAAGAATGCGAGGCGCATCCCACGGCTCGTTCGCGGCCGATTCGGTCTCCTTCTCTTCCTGCTGATGCCCCCCTGATGGATCGAATGGCGTTCTGCTTCCCCCGGCGTTCGACACTACATCCGTGTTGTGAGCATGATCAAGCTCAGCGCCTTCAATGACGAAGAGCAAGGCAAGGCAACATTAAAAGTCGCCCTCTTAAGGGTCCACTCAAATAGAGCGTTTTGGTCGACAGCCGAGCGTGTTTGGCCCCTTTTCTGAGCACAGCGGTGATTCGGAAGCCAGCAGCAGGCCGTAGTTACTCAGCCACTTCAGAGCCCGCGTGATGGTGTGAAGGGCTACAGAGACTCTTGTGAGTCATCGCGATAGCGATGCCACGGACCACACCTATCAGGCTTGTAGGCAAAGAGGTTCTGTCAACTCAATCAAATGCTCCTCTTTATGATCACACAAGGCACGCGCCGAGCATGTCCGAAATTACGATAGAAAATATGCCGCTCAAGTCGCCGCAGAATCATTGTTGCCCCACAGTCTCATCATGGCGTCAAGATCATCTTCCATCTCCACAACCACATCACCTCTGGTCGCATACAGACGGCTCAGCCATCAGTTCTACCGCCCATCAAGCGTATGCGGCCATCTGTCACTGCCTTCTTTGCAGTCACATCAGCCAGACCTCTTCGTTCTTACTTGCACAAAGCTCAAAAGACGGCATCAAGCCTCAGAATGTCTTTTTCTACGGGGCCCAGCTACGACTTCAACCCCTTTCTCCATATCCTCACCATCGATCCTCCAGTACAGATCGGTGCCAAATGGGCGCAGTCGTATCCTTCCAGCTCATCGCCTTTGGTTGCGGCGGGTGTGCTGTCCGAGTTCCCTTTGCTCAACCTAGCTCAAGGCGTTCCCGGTGACCCACCAACAGCAGCGTTGCTCGAGCGCATTCAATTCGAGTCAAGGCCAGAAAACGCTTCTTCACCAGCAGGTCATTCTCATGGCTACGGCCCCGTCTTTGGCGACCCCAAGCTCCGTCAAGCGGTGGCCAGAGACATCAACAGAGTCTACCGCACCCCGGGCAAGGGCGACAGGAACCAGATCACTGAGGACAATGTCGGCATCACTGCAGGATGCAACCTCGCCTTCACCGCTGTGGCCACGTCGATCGCCGCTCCGGGAGACGCACTCATCATTTGCGACCCGTGGTACTTCAATCATCAGATGACCATGACTGCATTTGGCATTCAGGTTGCGGCTGTTCACACCAAACCGCCAGACTACTTTCCCGACGTGCAAATGATCCGCGCCTTGCTAGCGAGCGACAGTCGAGCATCGGTAAAGACGATCAAGGGTGTCGTGCTCGTAACGCCCAACAACCCGACTGGTGCCATCTACCCGCCCGAGCTAATCCGCAACGTTGCTGTGCTGTGCAAGGAGTATCGAGTTGCCCTCATTCTCGACGAAACCTACCGCGACTTTCTCTTGACGGGCAACGACCTCAACGACCCTTCCAAACCCTCTGCTTCCGCTCCGACGCCTGCATTGCCCCACGACTTTGCGCGTCCGCACGATCTCTTCGAGGATGCGCCACCAGGTCTGGCTGAAAGCAGCTGGGACTCGAATTGGGACTGGCGCAGCACCATCATCCAGCTCTTCAGCTTCTCCAAGAGCTATGCTATCCCTGGACACCGTCTCGGTGGCTTCGTTGCGCACTCTGCCTTCCTGCAGCAGAAGATCAAGGACGCTTCGGGCGCAGACAAGCTTGTTTTTGGGCCCACCGCCAAAGCGCTTGACAACTTCCAGGTGGCTCCTCCACGCACCGACACGCAGCGAGCCGTAGCATGGGCCATGGAAGACCCGCAGCAGCTCGCATGGCGAGCATCCGTCGCGAATGAGCTTCGCGTCCGCAGACGGGCATTCATTGAAGCCCTCTCAGAGCCGGTCCCTCCCTTCTTCGGCCAGGACGCGAGCCAGGCCAAGTCACCCGAGCAGTGGGGCTGGCACGTCGAGTCCGCCGGCGCATACTACGTCTTCCTGCGTCACCCGTTCACGACCGTGCCCTCGGACAAGGTCGCTCAAGCCCTCGCCGAGCTGGTGGGTGTGGTCGTGCTGCCGGGCGCCTTCTTCATGCCCGCTGACGCCGACGCGACTTCGCCCGAGTCTTCCGGCTCACGACTGCGCGTGTCAATCGCCAACGTGGCGACCGAGAAGCTGTCCTCGCTGCCGACAAGGCTGGCGATCCTGAGCGAGCTGTGGGAAGAGAGGGGCGCTGGATGGGGCGTTGCTGCTCAGTGAAGTGGCTTTCACCTCCGTCGAAGGCTGACGGGCGTCGAGAAGGCAAAATGAAGGCGATCCGTGCTATGTACTCTATTGCATCTCAACGTCGACGTAAGATTGATCAGCCGCAACGGGTATGTGCGGCATTTCATCGAGACTCTGCTTGTCAGCTTTGCTTAACAAGCCGAATGATCTGAACACGACGTCTCGATGCTCGCAAATGAAGCGGGCTGACCCACCGACGGGGACTCGACCCGGTACACCAGATGCCGCATGGTGAAGGCGATCCTCCACGCCTCTTCTTCCTAGCTTTCCTGTGCTTCGAGCTGACCCCGTAACACCATCGTCGTCAGCTGCCGTCTCTGCTCACTATTGACAGCATGACTGACAAAGCCATCGCGCTTGGGCTGTTCATCGACACGAGTCGTCAGAGGACACGTCGTCTTCAGAATGTCGCCATTCCAAGCGCCTCAACGAGCGTTCAGAGGACACCTGGGACTTCTGAGTCCTATCTCGATCTGACGTACACACCTTCGACCGCGTGCACGAACCTTTCTGTCGCTCCAAGCTCCGAAGCCAAGGTCGATCCGCAATGGATCATTTCGCAGATTGACGAGTACCTTGCGCATCTCGACGTGCCAACTTTCAAGACGACCAAGCCGGCGCGTCGATCGGCGCGATTGTGGATCGAGACGGATCCCGCGCGGCTGTCGGTGGTGGAGCGAGCTCTGGCTTCATCCCCGGATGCGTTGGACTCGGGTTCCTTTTTGACTGTGCCAAGTTGCTCGCCCGGCTTCCTCTCTCCGTTCTTCCGCGGCTTCACGTTGGCAACAGATGGAGTGCAGGACGCGGCGCCGTTTCCGTACAGCCCAGGCAGCGCGCTCGATGCGAGCTGGAACGGCAAATTCTTCGATCGACCCAGCATCCTGCTTGAATCAGCGATCGACTCGGACTCTGACAGCGGTGAGAGCTACCGCACCACTCCGCAGAGCTCGCCTCCCAGCAAGGCGACGTCCCTATGCGTAAAAGGGAGTGAGAGTCGGGAAGCCCATTGGACGATGTGCGGTGGGCCCACTTCTCCAACTTCACAAGCGGAACCTGTGGCATCGCTTCACGTATCGGCGCTGCAGCGTTCGCAGGTGAGCCCACTTGGACAACCTGCGGGGCCACTTCAGCTTGGCTTGGCGAGATCTGCCTCGACGGGCAACGTTGGTCAGATCCCAACAGGGAATCACACGGACGCACTGGACTTCCGCCCACCAAACCGACCGGAAGCTCTCTCGCCCATCCCAGCGTGCTCAGCTAGCAAAACGTCGCATCGACCTGCATCCCCGCTCGTCGTGCGCCACGCCGAGACACCGCCTCCCGCTCGACCGACCGCGCTCCAACGCAGCAACACTTCGATGGAGATCCGCCCGGGGAACCGCGCGATGCTCGGTTCGCACAAGCCACGTGGGAGGAAGTCGTCGCGTTGGCTCGAGGGGTGTTAGCCTGCCTGGAGGGAGGCTGGCCTGCGGAAGAAGGAGTGATGTGGGAAGCGGACGGGTGCCGAGGAATCTGCGCCGGGGCCAAAGGTGGTCTACACTGCGGTGTACGAGAACTGAACGACGGCAAGCAACTGGGTAAAATGTTGAGATGCAAAAGTGTCTGAATTGATCATGAGTGGTATCAAAGGATGTGGTCGTGGGTATATGCTGAGTACGAGGCGGAGGGAGCGAATGCGAGGGGCTCTTCCGATGATGACGACGGGTATGGTGGTTGAACGAGACCTGTGGGTGGAGGCATCTCGAGTTCGGGCGATATCGGCTGCTGCATCTTCTCCGGTATTGGCAGTATCAATCTGAACGAGTCCTTGCCTGTAAGCCGAAGTGTGTCATACGAGTGTCAGCATACTCTCTTTCTCTGTCACTGCTACGAACTCGTCGTACTTACCGTTCAAGTAGAAGCGGTGCAACCGCTTCTCCCTGATGAAGCCCAGTCGTTCATACAGCGCCAGTGCACCTTGGTTATCCGCCTCGGTCTCGAGCACGACCTCCTGTGCGCCCTTGCTGACCATCTCGTCCACTGCCCTCCTTACAAGCCTCTTGCCCAGTCCTTTCCCCCGGTACTCGTACTTGACTGAGATCATGGCGATGTACCCACGCATCAGCCTCGAGCCCTTGAGATGCCGATCGAGTTTGCATACGATGACTCCGATCGCTTCTCTTCCCGCAAAGGCGAGGAAGCACAGCGAAGGCCATTGATTGACAAAGTAGCGGTAGGTGTAGACGATGTATGGTTCCGACAGCTCCTTTTCGATGAGCTGGATGATGGACGGCATCTGATGTTCGCCTGTGTAAGGCTCGAAGGTGATCTCGTCGGAGTTTGCATTGTTGCCTTGAGACGATGATGCGATGTTGTCGGCACTGTCGCCGCTACCGAGGGCGGACATCCTGGACGATGAGCGGAGGGAGAGAAGAAGAAAGCAGGAACGTCAGGGTCCACTCACTTGTCCGTTTGACAGCGCCGAGAACCGACCGAAATTTCCGAAACTGTAAGCTTGTGAAACGTAACATGATTGGGAAAATCGCTCGCCAACGGGATCGTTGCTCACTCATCCGCATGCTTCCCGAAGCTTGTGATCCACCGAGAGGCTCAACCAGCCGCCCCGATTGTAGGCTACTGACAAGCATCGAGCGCCACAAACGTGCTTTCCCGAGCGATGTGGCTGTGTGCGAGATGATGCATCCGAGCAACAGTATGTCCATGGCGCTCTGAATTGTGCGAGAAGTAGCCCAGCTCGCGTGACCTCGCACACATCCGGCTTTGTCCAGACCCCCTACTGCCGTCTGGACCGGATCTCTCGAGTCGACAGGGTCTAGGATTGAAGCAAAAGGAGCGGGGTTGAAGAGTGGTGTTTCGGTTGCGATGTGGACCGGAGAACTGGGAAAGGGTCGCACTGATCGAGATGGACGTGCCCTGGCTCTCTTGGCACCGCAGCGGCAGAACGTCGTCATCGCGTACTCTGTGTTGGTTGCTCCTTTCTCGAGTCCATTTGACACGCTTTTGCCTCCACATGTCATGCTCTAGCTCAACCTTGACGAGACTTTGCAACTGCTTGACGTCTCTGCTCTGCCTTTGTCTGCAGCAAAGTCTGGTAGCGTGAAGCTCAACTTGCAGCTGTATCTGTGGGAAGAAAATATAGACTGAGCCGCGAACAGAATACTGTAGAGAAGCCAGTCGAGCGGGACAGTAAGGTGAGGATGATGCCGAAAATAGATTTCATTGTTCCTGCCTGCACAAAAGAGTGGGTTGGCTGTCAGCCCTGCATGCGAGGAGCCAAAAATATGAACGCGAACGTGTCTCTGAGGGCCAGAACCCTGAGATTGATTCGAGTCCGTGCTGCGATGACGACCCTTGACTCACCCTTTGCAGCTCCAGCTCCAGGCGAGTCTCGGCCTGTCCCCCACACCAGACCCTTGACCATCGCTCCTTTGCCGAACTCAGCTGAGGTGCCACGCTCAGAGTGTTGAGCTAGAGTCAAAGCAAGAGCAGCCTCAGCGTCACTCGCTCGATGCCCTCTCCAACTGAGCCTGAACAGTCATGCTTTTCCACAGAGGTTCACCACTCGGCTGCTGCCACTGACAGCTCACCCACCCCCAGGGTCGACTCCACTGCGACCCTTGAGGCTGAATAGAGACTGTGCCCAATGCAGCCGGCCATCATCCTCGTCGCTCCAGACTGAGCCCGCCCTCGAGACTACTTAAGCCCTCCCCGTCGCTGTCCTCAAAAACCAACAAGTCTTCTCACCTGCTCTCTCTTTGTCACTTCATCCATCCGTCGGCCTCACCGTAACGCTCGCTCGCTTGCTCCTTTTCGAGCTTGCCCCTTACACATCTTGCGAGCCCCGTCAACGAGAGCCTACCACATCATCCTAACCACCTCACATCACATCTGCGTCACTCCTTTTGATCATGTCGTCCGAACGTGAGCCCCTCCTTCCTACCAACGCCCAGCAGGCGCGTCAGCGCGTCGAGCAGTACAGCAGCAATGCCGCTCGCGATGCCAAGGCCACCGCCCGCCACTATGGCGTCAACCCGGATGACATCGAGGGTTCCGCTCGTCAGATCGCTCCTTCTCGTCAGACGCTCGCCCACATCGCCCAGATGGTCGGCGCCATCAAGGCCGGCAAGCTGCCCTCGCAGAAGCAGATCAACCAGTTCATCGAGGCCGTCATGTCCAGCCCCGTCCTCGATGAACGCAACGTCGCTGGCTCCACCAAGCTCAGCCAGCAAGGTGCCAAGGTGCTTCAAGACATCAAGGGCATCCTCGCCTGCATCGAGCGCATCGGCGAGAGCAAGAACGGCGACGACAAGATCCAGAAATTCATCTACCAGACGTCCCAGGCTTCCATCAATGTGACCGACGAAGGTGGCATCTCGGCCAGTCTTCCCTCTGCCTCTTCGGTCGGCGCCGACGGTCGCCTGCTGGACGAGGCCAAGAAGGACGCCAACAAGGCGCTCGGAGAGGTGAAGCAGATGGCTCAGCTTTTGATCACCTCCAAGGCCTTCCGCGATCTTCTCGCCGATATCCAGTTCCTCCTCCGTGATCTGACCGCCGATGCTGCTGCCACGGCAGCGCAGAAGGCCGGCGGTGCCGAGGGCAAGCTTCGCCCTAGCGAAGAGGAGCGCAAGAAGCGAGGCGACGCTGTCGACATCCGCGCTCCTAGCAAGAAGGACCTCGAGAACGCCAAAGAGTCGGCCAAGCGTGGCGCCAAGCAGGCCCAGGACAACCTCCAGGACTCGGCCAAGCAGGCCATCGGCTACCTCGACGAAAAGACCCCCGACGACGTCAAGGACGAGTTCCTGGAGCGTGTCAAGCAAATTGTCGACGCCGTCGAGCGCGACCCCGAATTCAAGGACGCCCTCAACGGTCTGTACGCCATTGCCAACAAGTGGACCGACATTGTCCAGGATGTCGCCGAGAAGGCCAAGGAGCAGACCGATATTGATATTGACACGCCCGAAGCCGAGGCCAACGAGAACATGCGCGAGGCGTTCCACCAGCTCAAGGACATCCTCGAGACCTTTGCCGGTCGATCGCTCGAGCCGGTCGAAAAGTCGGTCACGGGTCTCCTCGAGCACGCCAAGCAGATCTACGACAACGAAGCTTCCAAGGAGAGCAAGGAGCTGCGCGACTTTGTCGAGGATGTCAAGGACTTTATCAACCGTGCTCTCAACGAGGATGGTTTCATCCAGACCAACCGCTCCAATCGCATGGCGTCCGATCTGTACGACCGAGCCCAGAAGCTCTTCAATGCTACGGGCAAGGAGGCCAACAAGCAGCTCTCCAAGCTGCGCGGCGACTTTGACCAGACGCTCGACGAGATCGCCACCTTTGTCGAAGGGCTCGAAGAAGATCCCGAGCTGCGCGAGCTCGGCCAGCGAATCGAAAAGCTCGGGTCGGATCTCAACTTTTTCGACTTTGACCGCATTTTTGGCAGCGGGCCCGGTCAGGGGTTGATCAACCTGTTCAACGATCTGCGCAGCCAAGCGGGTGGTCTGGTGCGCGACACGGTCGAGGTCTTTGTGCCGCGCATCATCAACGAGATTCAATCGATCCCGTTCCCTCGTATCGAGTTTGTCTCGCGCGAGGCGGATGTGGTGATCGACGACCTCTCGTTGACCGCTTCGACGGCGTCGTTTGTGCCGGATCGCATCCGCGTCGTCAACCGCAACGACCTCACGCTCGACCAACGTCGCTCGTCGTTCGGCAGCAACTTTGACGCTTATCTCTACCTCGAGATCGAAGGGCTGCGCGTCAAGGCGGCCGACGTGGCGTACTACATCAACAAGAAGACCGGCTGGGTGGGCTGGGAGGACTACGGCTTCCTCGACCTCGACCTCGGCGGCCACAACGGCACCAGCTTCGTGGTCAAGCTCGAGAACGCGGATGAGGACGACCAGGAGAGCTTCTACAAGGTCAACCGTGTTAGTGTCGACATGTCGAGCTTCAAGGTGAAAGTGAGGAAGACCAAGCACTGGTTCCTCAACTTTTTCCTCATGCCGTTTGTGCGTCCGGTGCTCAAGAGGGTGTTCCAGCAGCTGCTGGAGGAGCAGATCAAGTCGTGGTTGCAGAACCAGGATCGTAGCCTGTGGGCTGCTCAACAGAGGGCCAAGGTCATCAACAGCTACAGCAAGACGGCGGTGCAGCAGGGTCAGGGTGTGTCGCCGAAGGCTTACCTCAAAGCGATCTTTGCTCCCGAGACGGATGCCTTCGAGCCCTACGGAAGCAAGTCGAAGCAGCCCCGGACCGAAGTGGGTCTCGCCGAGGGCTTCCGCGTCCAAGGTCCGCACAACGAGTTCAAGCTCGCCATTGGCGCTTCCTACTCCAAGCAACTCCTCCCTGGCAAGGGTGGTCCCCTCCGTTACGCCAAGGAGAAGCTGGAGGAGTACAAGTACATTGAGGACTCGGTGCGTCAGGGGGTGAGGCAGGTCAAGCAGGGGGCGCAGGAGCTGCGCGAGGGTGCTAGCGAGGCGGTCGACGAGGTGCGCAAGGGCGTCAAGGGCTTGGAGGGCGAAGCCAAGGGTAAGGGCGGAAAACTCAAGTCCGAGGCCGACAAGCTCAGCAAAGAGTCGAAGAAGCAGGAGAGGAAGGAGAAGCGCGAGAGCGGTTGGCGCTCGTCTGCGTTTGACTGGGGTAGCTCCGACGATGTTGATCTTTGATTGCACATGTTTGTATTGCACTGTAGGTAGCGCTGGTTAATGATTCTTTTGACTGTCAATCTTGTCTGCGTTTGAGTGAACGAGGGGCGTCGGGTGGCGATCGTTGTGAGGGAAAATGAGGAGGAGGAGATATTTCGCCTTGCTCCGGGAGTGTTGGTGAGCGTGACGGCAAGCGAGAGGCAAGGGTTGCGAGCAGTGGATGAGGGTGGTGAGCGAGGGGCAGCGAGGGCGACAAGGAGGGTCCGGGGCGCCGGTGCAACGTCAAGCTTCTGGGAACGCTCAGCGTCTTCACACAGGTTGACAGACGAGCACGGTGGCCCAACCAGCAGAGGCCAGTTGCAGACCGTGACCCACTCAAAGCGGTTTCTCCCAGTGAGCCAACACCGAAGCGAGATCGGAAGCCTCACCTGCCAAATGAATTTCGCTGGTGCAGCAAAGACGTTCGACGTGCGACTGACCCGGACCGTTCAAATAACAGCGCTCCCGCAACAACGCTTTCGGGCTTGAGCCGACCCATCCACTCGCGTTGTGCGTGCGCATGTGTGTCCAAAGCCAACGTATTGTTTGCGTGAGTGAGATGTCTAGAGTACAGGCTGTGCTAGAAGTCGCTCCGTCACCTTCCGTGTCATCAAGCGTCTTCGCGCATCCTCTCCACAGCGGGAGACCTGACCCTCTGCAGCGGTGACTTGGTCCTGGCCAGCAGAGCGGCAGCGTCCTTCCTCCTCTTGTCTTCGTCTGCTGTTGAGCCTGCAATATCACCGTTGTCAGTGGCCGAGTCGTCGATCGAGAAGATGACCTCGGGCTTGCCCTTCTGTGACTCTTCATCGCCATTGGCGCCGCCCTGTCCAGAGACGTACGGCGCGCCACCGTTGCTGCGTAATGTGTCCAATGCGATGGAACCTTGTCCTGCGGCAGCTGTCGAGGCGAAACCTTGGTCCGGTCTGTTGCTCGGTGGCGCTGCGCTGGGTGGGGCGGGTGCAGAGTTGCGGTAAGGGTATTGCTGTTCCATGGCCTCGCGGAGTTCGTCGGTGAGGAAGAAGTAGAAGCAGACCGTCGCCAGGCATGCTCCGGCCACCAGATCGATCAGGTAGTGGTGCATCAGATACATTGTGCACCAGTACAGCCAAAAGCAGTAAGTCCAATAGAATATCCTCGTGTCGATCCTCAAGCGCCCCACCTTGACAGCGAGAGGAAAGAAGTAACTGCAGAAAAGGGCCTTCATGGTCGCATTGCCTGCGTGCAGCGAGGGGAATGCTCCAAAGACCACAGGAGCGGAACTGAAGGTTAAAGTGTAGCCGTGCCCGTGGAACAAAGCATCGATCCTCGCCAACCCGGCGGAGCTCCCTCTCATCCCGTAGTTCGCAGGTATGAGCCCTTCTCTCAGCTCGTACCAGGGCGGTGCGCACGGAAAGACAATTTGAATCATGACGCCGATCAGCATCATGAATCCAAATGCCTGGCCAAACACCTTGACCGTCCCTGGTGGGGCAAAGGTGAACAGGAACGCGGCTACGAAGAAGGGCGCTGCGAAGTGAATCACGCCATATGGCATCCATGCCAAGACGTCGAGTATCGGGTGACCGAATTGTGTGAGAATGTCGGAGATGTTGGCACCGTACCAGATGGTCTCTAGCGTCGGCAGCACTGACACCCAGATGTGCGGGCGCAACGAGGCAGGGATGTACTTGGACGAGTAGAACAGGATGAGCCACGCGAAGATGGGTGCTGCGGGCAGGAAGAACTGCGACGTCACCGGGAACAGGAGTGTAGTACCGTAGAGTGCTGGGATTATGAGTTTGTAGGGAAACGCCGGCGACTCCATGATCAAGAGCGAGAAGACGGCGATGAAGAGAAGGAAGCCGTACTTGAAGCGTTCGCCTATGGACGGCGACCATGCTCGGAAGCGGTCGAGGTTCTCGCTGACGGAGGTGGAGAAGGTGAGACGGGTTGCAGCGGCGAGGATCCGCGATAAGAGGTAGTGGAGCCAGCCAGGGAGGTAGAGACGCGCTTTGGGAGGTAGTTGGAAGACGGCACCGTTGGGGTTGTTGGGTGCGCCCGAGGCGAGACGTGGTCCCGTAGCGGAAGAAGCTCCCGCGGCGGAGTAGGCTACTGCCATGGTGAAGTGATGAAAGGCAGCGTTGTCGTCGCCTTGAGCCTGATGGTACTTGTCGTTGTTTCCGTCGTCGCCGACGCCTCCGTTACGTTGACCAGCCGGGGAACGTGTGATGGTGAAGAGCGTGTAGGAAGAAAGTGTGTTTCTCGCTTGACAGACACACTTCACGCTGTGCGGGCTGTGGTGTGTGCGGATCGGGTCGAAAAAGTGACAGAAGCGCGCCTATCGGGCGGAGCTCAATTTGCCGAGAAGGGACCTGCAGGCGACCCTTGTGATTGTGTGACTCTAGTCTGGGGTCCTTGCACTCACACTGTTCGAGACTCGAGCGGAGTGACCGCACGAGAAGCTTCAGCTCTCCTTCCTACTTTCACACCCCCACCCCACGCCTCAATCGGCTCGGACACGGCTCCAGACCGACGACAGTGCGGAGCAAGGCGAGCTGTTCCCACGCCCTTTCGGAATCTTCCCGAACGCTGACGAAGGGCGCCGAGCAAGTGCCTCTTCGCATACAGTCACGGAGTCAGCTTCGACGGAGCCTCCGACTCAGCCGTTCCGAACTCAATTGCCTCGCTCAGCCGCATCGATCACTTCTCCTATTCTCGTCATGGAACCTTCATCGAGTCCCACCCTCCTCCGCTGAGCACAGAGTTGCCTGCTGATCAGAACGAGTCGGGCAAGCAGCTCAGCGTCCCAGCTGCAGGACCGAAGTTGCCATGATGGCATCGCAACATCCCTCGAGCAGGGCGACGTCGCTCAGTGTCGACCGCTTCGCCAGCGCCAGCGATCGTCGTCATTCCTCCTCGTCATCCTCCCGCCATCAGCGTCCACAAATCAACGACCGCCCTATCACACTGTGGACGCATGACCCGCCCAATTTCTCCCGAAACGAAGTTGTGCTCAATCCAGAGTACTCGCTGCCCCGCGTCACAGAATCTGACCTCCTTCAGCTCACTCTTCCTGCGGGCTCGAGACTGCCACACAACAACATCCCCTTCGGTCCAAAAGATCGACGGCGCAAGTTCTCCACCAAAGCCACCTTCGTCTTTCGTGCTGCACAGGCGACGGCCGATGCTGACTTCGTTGCCCGCCAGCCGCAGCTGCAGATCAGCGTATCCAAGAACATCGCCAACAACTATGGCTTCTACAATCGTGCGGAAGCTGTTCTCTCGAGAGTGTCCAAGGACGACTACACCATCGACCACGTCGAGCTCTACTTCCGAGATCAGTATGTCGGTCGTGCGGAAATGTGGAGAGTCTTCCAGAATCTCGAGGATACATGCGTCTACTGTGGACAAAAGGTCACCCTGGCCGGCAGCGTTCGGGCTACCATCGGTCGCATCTTTATCAAGGAGAAGAAGGTCACCAGCGGCTATGTGTCCGCATCAACCAAAGCCATCTTCCGATCCGAATCAGCAAAGTACAACCTCTTCATTCAATTGGCACGGGAGATGTGGGAGTTCGACGAAGATGGAGAGATCTACTACGAAAAGGCACTCCAGGGCTTCATTCCGGAGCTGCTCAGGCGATGGAGAGCAGTACCAACCAACCACATTCTCACTGTCATTTTGTTTGCACGAGTGCACTACGACGAGACAGAACTGCATATGCTCGAGGGTCCAATACGTCAGGATCAGCGAGGTAGGTATTACATCGACCATTACAAGGTCGTGGTCGATCTTGAGTCCAACTGCAACTGGGATGCGGTCATGACGACGCTCAAGGAAGAGTTTTTCCGATTCCAGCACGACATATTGCTCCTGCGTCGGCCCATCTCAGGCCCAGCCGCATCTCACGAGGAGCTCCACGCCGAGCTCATCCGCGATCGCGTTCACATGGCAGGACGTCTCTCCTACTCGTACGAGGGCAATCTGCTGGAAGCCATCAATCTTGCCTTGAATCCGTTCGACGAGCACTACATCGACCGGGATCTCAACCGCACAGGTCTGTCCATGGTCTTTGTCACGGCAGGTACGGGTCACTTTGACGTCGACAAGAAGCTCCTGCGTGTCACAACCGAGCGCATGATCGAGAACGGTACCGGCTTGGACTTGGTATGCCTCACCAAGATGCCGCTTCATTCGGTGCCCCTGTTCCACTTCAAATCTCATTGGCCGGATCCAAGCGAGCTCAAGCAGAACGCCGGTAACAGCCGTACTCAACGTCGACCTGCTCCTGGTGCAGGGCCAGGGATGACTGTGCACCGACCCGGTCAGCCTCCTCTGCTATCACGTCACTCCTCGTCACGCCTGACTGCAGCGACCTTGGCTGCAGCGAACCCTCCAGACCCGCTGTACTTCGATTCCAAGAAGCCAGTGGAGGACGAGGAAGACTTCTACTCTATGCCGCACTGGATTGACTGCTCGTTCTACAATCTGCAGCAGGACAAGCCTTTCCGTGCCGACCGTTTCGTACCTCGTTGCAAGATGTACGAAGTGCAAATGATGGGCATTATGGAGAACCAAATCTCGGACATCGCCATCCCTTACCTCGACCTCAAGCAAGCGAATAAGTCTTCGTCGGTTCAGTCTTCATTCTACTTGCCACGGTATATCGGTCCCGTTAGCTCAGGGTTCCAGTCGGAACCACGAAACAGCGAGCTCTCGGATCTGGCGCTAGGCGGACTCTCGCCGAAGCAGCAGAGGCGAATCGCACGAGAGCGCTTCGATGGTGACGTCTTCAAAGACGTTCCGCCCGCGATCAAGCCACGTTCTGCGAAGCTACTCGCGTCCGGCGCAAGTGTGAATGTTGACAGTCCTGCCGGTAGCGAGATTCACAGGCCCGGTCTGCGCCGCAATCCAAGCTCGGGATACGGAGGCGCACCAACGACGAACGCCAACTCCGCTGCATCCTCGATCTCGCCTGGTAAAGCAGTCACTAGCAGGCCAACACCCGGTCTGCCCACGCGGACGTCCAAGCTGGGTCGTGAAGCCTTGTTCCGTGACGAAGAGTCGGAACGAGATGGTTCGGCAACAACATCACCGGACAAGGGCCGCTTCACGGTGCTCGAAGAATCGCATACAAGACCTCCGCTGGCGAGACCCGTCTCGCAGATTGTTACTTCGTTCAGCAGACCACAATCGCGGCCTGGATCCATTCGATCGGTCAACACCTTCTCGCGAGGTTTCTTGCCGCTGGAACCGATCGGCAAGGCCAAAGCTCTGGTCGCCTCGACTGATGCGGTCTTGTCCGCGACTTCGCACGTGTTTGACGAAGAGGAGGATGCAGACGGCGGGACAAGCAAGCGAAGCGAAGCCGATGACAGTGTCAGCTCGCTCAAATCTCCTGTGCAGTATAAGCCGAAAGGCTACAGCTGGCTGTGGAAGACGTTGACCGGCTCGACGCCGTCACAAGCCACGAGCTCCGAACATGTTGCGGTCAGCAGCCATGAAGACGGAGGCAAGGACTTCTCGACGCCTGCCACACGTAGTATGCAAGAGGTGCTGAGCGCTCAACTGCGTCAGCAGGCCGGCGGATCGAGCAAAGGCAGAAGCCCGGCACGGAGGCCGCCTCTGTCCAGCGCCATGGGTCGCTCAACATCGCTGCTTTCTGTCCACGAGGCGTCCAGTCCCGCTCCCATCAAAATCCCTGCGCAACAGACACCACGGACACGACAGGAGCAGGAAGCGGAGGAAAAGATCCTCCGCGATCAGGACGCGTACGAGCAGCAGCTGGAAGAAGAGGAAGCTCGCCAGCGCTACGCACAACGAGCGCAGGTCGAAAAGCAGACCCTGGTCAATCCGTCCAATCCGAGCAAGAATCTCAAGAACAAAACATCGCAGCTGCTTCGATGGCAGCACCTGTTCCCGAGACGACTGAACCACCACGCTGTCAAGTGGCGGTCGATGACTACGCCAGCATGTCTGCCATTGACCACGCTGTATCTGCCGACGGAGAGCGATCTGGCGGCCATGTGGAGCGAGCATCCTCACACGACGTCGATCTCGGCAGAAACCGCCTCATTCCTGCTTAAGAAGTCGAGCTCCACGCACCCGGCCCTCGCAGTCCTTCGCGAGATGGCCTATCACCGTCTGGCTCAGGGTTATCAATTCATCGTCCCAGCAAGCAAGCAGACGCGCGCTGTGTCGAGTCGCAAGCTCATTGATCCGAAGCACTTCACGCTGCGATGGCCGTCCGAACTCCTCCAGCCTGGCAATCTAGCGACGGGCAACCCGATCTTCCTCAGCGTCACGAATCAGATTCACCGCATCTCCTACGACAGGTCCACGTCAGCGATCAATGTCAAGAGATACGTTCGCAACACGGACTACTCGACTGATCCGGTTGATTATCAGTGCTGTATCTGGCCACGACACTTGCCCGGCTATCAGACGGTCACGGCGCGGTTCAATTATCCGGATTCGTCTACCTACAATTGGACCTACCTGGACTCGCTGATCGCCGGATACGTCGACGAGAAATTTGTCGAGTCCCTGCGGTATTGGCGAACGCGATTCGTCTTGGTGCCCTCTGAGGGCTCGCCGCCGCCGATGAAAGCGCCGACGGGTGAAGATTTGGACGACGAAGAGATTCGCCTCATTGGAACGGACAAGCTGGCGGACCTCTTCCACCGTGCTCGCTTTGTGCGCAGCAAAGAGGAGCGTGATCAGATCCACGTTCAGCGATTCTTGCCCACCTCGCTCGATCCTGCCATGTCACTGCAGGACGAAGACTTCATGAAGCAGCTCGCTGAAGAGAATGCTAAGCAGCGTGCGCAGTCGGCGTCCAAGAAGCGCCTGCACAAAACACTCGCTGGTCGTGCGATCGACGCGGTGGCAAAGGATATGCGATCCGGCGGGCTCGTCATCAATGACAGGATCTGGCACAGGATGCTGTACTCGGACACGTTCACGGGAGCCGATATGGTCTCATGGATGTGCAGCGAGTATGCAGATGTGCGGGCAAGGGAGGACGCCGTGGAATGGGGCATCAAATTGATGGAAGAGGGATTGTTTGAGCACGTGCACAAGGTACACGGCTTCTTGGACGGACACTACTTCTACAGGCTCAAGAGTGAGTATGCTGGTACGAGAGGGCCGAAGGGGTGGTTCAGGGGCACTGACAGCCAGAGAGGTTCTTTCGCGGACAAAGAAAATCCGATCAGGCCCTTGGTCCATTCGAGCAGCACCCAGTCCGGGCTGAACTCGGGCGAGGGCAAGAGGCTTCCTTCGAGCGAGGTGACCAGCAGCAGCGGTGGAGAGAGGGGCTCAAACGCAGGCGCAGCCACATCTTCGAGGGCTTCTGCAGGCGGACATTCGCGCAGCTCATCTGTGCACCATCCTCATCCGCCCTCTTTGACGATGTCTTCCGGCGCAGCGGGCGGCAATTCCTCCAAGAGGAAGAAGAAAGTGCAGCTGTCGCGAAGCATCGTCATCGATGTTGATTCCGGTCGTCGCTCGGATCGCGCCGAAGTAGCGTTCCTCCACCACGACATCGCACACAATCCCGCCAATGGCTTCAACTTCCAGATCCACTGGCTCTCCACGTCGGCACGCTTCATCGAAGACACGGTGCAAATGTGGACCCGCACACTCGAGCGCTACGGTCTGCGCCTCATCGAGGCCCCCATCGGCCAGATCAAGGACGTCTCGCTGCACAACCCGTTCCAAGCGCCCATGCAGATCGAGATGGCCCTTCCCCCACCCAGCCCGGAGATGTACAGTGCGCGCCTACCGCGGGGCACACTGGGCGAGCTGTGGTTCGAATACGCCCTCCTACGCAAATTTGGCTTCGTGCTCGACCAAGAGGCCAGCACCCGCTATCCACGCGATGTCGAGCTCACCTACAGCAGCCGACCGAACGAGTTCGAGTACAGCCAGTTCGTCCATCGCTCCGGCGTAGCATTCGTGCAGGTGCTGGGCGGACTGGATGGGTTCCTTTGGCTCAACAACCGGCTGTTCAACAGTCATGCGCATGGGAGCGGCAGGCAGCACGCTAAGCAGGAGGGACCAGACGCGGACAAGTTGCGGCTGGAACTGACGCGGTTTTGCGCGGACAGGGAAGAGCTGGAGCGGTTCTACAGGTCCACCTTGGCGCAGTTGCTGCAGGTCGAGCGCGAGGGTCTGGTGGACGAGTACGTCCGCGGCGCGTTCCAGGAGGACGAGGGAAGGAGGAAGGGTAAAAGCAGACAAGGGAGCAGTCATTCCAACGTGAGCGACGGAAGGAGCTTTCAGGGCATGGCTCACATTCAGTGACGATCATCCATGATCTATCTTGCATTGCAATCCGATTTTTTATCACTGGTCAAGTGGGTGGTGTATCTAGCACTCAAAGATGCGTGCAGTCGAGACATTGATCCGGGACCACTTCTTGCCACGCACCACGAGCTGCCAGAGGAGCAGCTGGGGCCATTGGAGATGGTAGAGTGCGAAAAAGGGCCACGGGTCGTCCTTTGCGAAGCTCGGATCTGTGAATGGCGGGAGCGGTGCCGATGCGGCTAGATCGTATGCCGCCACGCCCGTCTTCCCCTCGGCCGTGGTTGGAATCGAGATGACCTGCCCGACTGGTGCCTCACTGTTGGACCAAAGCGGATGCACCAGGCGCATGATGGATTGCACCCATGCAGCCGAGAGCAGCTGCGCCGCAGGCAGGATGCGAGCAGGCAAATCGTGCCCGATCCAACTCTGGGGCAGCGTCGCATCACCCACATAGGCCTTCTGAAGGAGCGACTTGGCGTGGTAGAAGCGGACGCGGCTGGATGCCCAGGTCGGCGGAAGGGCGGTTAGCGCATCTAAATCGGCCTGCGTCGCCAGCTGCGTCTCCGGTGGACGCTCCATCACCGGCAGCGAGAGGGCCGAGAGGTAGGACAGCTCGTCCATCGTCTCGGCTTCCTTTATCGAGGGACCTGTCACTTTGAGAGAGTGAGCTTGCGAGGCAGGGACGAGCGCCTCGCCCAGTGCGGGGTTACCAACGAGCAGGCAGATGGCGGTGTGAACGCGCGGGTTGCACTCGATCGCCACGAGTCGCGCTTCTGTATCGCCGGTAGCGGGCTGATAGATGAAGTCCATACTGAATTGACCGGTAATGCCGGCTTCGACGGGGGCGTACTTGCCGACCAGCGTATCGCGGTTCCACTGCGTGTCCCGTGTCAAAGGGCTCAACGGCACAGAGGACCGATTGGAGGTAGCACCCAGCTTCGCTAGCCGGTACAGGAAGGTCGACGTCCAACGCAACGCCAGCTCGCCGACAATGGTATGCGACGCCGGATAGTACGTCATGAGCATGTCGTTGCTCGGACAGCAGACGAAGGCGGTCAGTTGGCCGTCGACCACCGTTGCGTGGGTACACCATTCCGAGGCTTTCCCGCCGTCCCTTGCCCCCGGTGCTGCGGGTCGATCCCCGATGAACTCTTGCAATATATATGGCGTCCGTACGCACAACGGGATGGAGAGATTCGAAAGGCGATGGCGAGTCTTGTCCCAGTCCGGTCGATTTGTCCTTGCGTCTAGCAGCGGGTAGAGTGTCATATCGGCCCGGCCGATGTCATCCAGCTCAGCGGCGCATTTGAGGATCGATCGTGGGTACCCGTCGCTCTGCAGCTTTGCAATCGCTTCGTCGACCGAGAACACGATCTCGCTGCGTGGCGCGGCCATGTCGAGACGCTGAAGCAGCGCGATGAAGCGATCCTTCTCGTGCAACGCTTCGACGAGTTCGGGTGTCTGGATCATGCTTCGTACCCTGCCCTTGGTCTTCTCCTGCAGGATCTGCGCCGCGACCGCATCCGCACCGGTGCTACCGGCTCCGGAGCAAGGAAAGAAAAGATCCACCTTCTCCTCCAATGCGACCCGCACCAGCGCTTCGATGTAGGGAGTGACAGCGTGCTCGCCCTTCTCCGCCGTCGAGCTCGCTGGCAGCGACGAGGACGGAATGAGGTGAAACTTGGTGACAGAGTTGCTGAAGCGAGTAGCAGCAAGATTGCCCCACCCCTGCTCTTCGACGAGCACGACGTTCCATCCGTTGCGCGCGAAGGTGCGGCAGATGGTGAGCGACTTCTGCATGCGCGCACCGTTGACGAGGACGGTGCGCCGCGAGAGGGTGGGCAGGTCGTGACCGTTGGCATGGCGCGAGACCGAGTATCGGTTCGAGTTGATGTTGGATGCGGTGTGGGATGCCGAGTGGGTGAGGGAGAAGAAGAGCGAGATGAGGAAGGAGATGGGTGCGAAGAGGAGGGAAAGGAGGAGGAGGAGGAGCGTCGAGAGCGTCGATTGGACGCGGTTGGGGAGTTGCTGCGCCATGGTGGATGGGTCGGCGCGGCCTCCGAGTAAGGGGAGATTGGTCTATATGGTGTTGGTGGTGAGAGAGGAAGAATTGCTCTATCGGGCTGCCGTTGAGGGGCGTGCAACCGTGATTCAGCGTTGAGAAGAACGCGGATGACCAAGCTTGGGCCACTCTCGTTCCAGTTCTGCTGCAGGCTTGACAGATCGGCGCTTCATTCCGAAGGACCCTGAATTGGTCCAAGACTGCAGCAGCGCACCGCGTAGATGTGGAGAAAAATCGAGGCTTGACGGCTGCACCCTTAGCTCACCTAGCTTGCTCTTCTGCATCGAATATGTGAATGTCGCGTGAGCCGTCAGATGCTCTTCAGGCTGCAGCTGCAGACAAGATCTTCTTTCGGCTCGGGACAGGAAGGATCATTCGGGACGGGTCGGGTTCAGTCTCTCACATCGAAGCCGAAGTCTGGTCCGTATCGGCGATGTAGAGACCCGATACCCGCAGATAGGCGGCAGTGAGTGCCAAAATGACATGATTTGCTTTTCTTCGCCTGCAGAAGGCACCATGCAGAAGCGAACTCGGATGAGCCAGAAACCCTTGTGCTCGGTGCCGTCGCTTCGACACCAGTTTAACAAGAGCTCGGCATCGCCCTGGTGATGATTGCCAAGTCGGGGCTGAGCAAGATGGATGCGGTGATCGTCTCGGGAAGCCTTTTGCTCCAATGTACCTGTTCTGACCAGTTGCGATGTGATGCATGTGGGCGTTTGTGTGTTTGCACGTCACATCACGTTTGCAAAAGTCCGACAAAGTAGTGAAATGGAAGCTGAGGAAAGCGTGCCTGAAATCTTGGATAGCCGAACTGGGGCGAGAGAAGAGCGAGACAATCAAGTCGGCGGCGCAATGATTTCCAGAAAAAAAAGTGAGTCTAAAGTCACATCATTCGATACGTGATGGTGCCGTGGAGAGAGCTTAGCCGATTGGGATGCTACTACGGTGCTGACTCTTTCGGCTAGTTCCATCCGAGAGACGGCACAGCTTTCATCGTGGTAAGCTTGGTTGACAAAAGTGCTGCTATCCTCCCATCCACCGTGTCCAAGCTTGCTTGTCAACCTTCATATACCCTCCCGACCCACCAAAGCGTTGCATGAAACCATCCGCATCTGCAACCTTCCTCCTGACCCGGTCACGCCCTTCAACTTCTCTGGCACATTCACGCTCTCTCGGCCTGAACTTCGTTGCAGCAGACCTAGCCTGCCTTGCTCGTCGCCAAGCCTACCTTGCGCAAGCCTCTTCGTCCAGCGTCATTGTCTCGCAAAGGTCACACTCCTCCAAGTGTTGTAGCATCGACACCATGGCAACTTCGTCAAAGCCAGGCCCTTCGGGCACCGAGCCCAAGACGCCCGTCTACATCCAGGAGGTCACCCCGGGGATCACCACGTTCGACTACCCCTTCAGCCGCTTCGGCATCCTGCCCATCGGTGGTCGCAGCATCGCCATCAAATTGCGCGATGGTCGTCTGTGGGTGGTTCCCTCTACGCCCTTGGACCAGCCTACCAAGGCCAAGATCGATTCGATGGGTGAGGTAGCCTACCTCGTGGCGCCAGACAACGTGCACCACCTTTTCCTCAAGGACTTCCACGCAGCATACCCATCCGCCAAGGTGGTCGGCACCGATGGTCACGAGGAGAAGCGACCAGATGTCAAGTTCAGCGGCATCTATGGCAAGGACCCTCCCGACACACAATACGGCTACGAGTCGGAGCTGGTGCCCCAGTACTTCGCCACCTTTGCCAACAAGGATGTCGCGTTCCTGCACAAGGACAGCAAGACGCTCATCACGGCCGACCTGCTGTTCAACCTCCCATGCCACCAGCAGTACCGCAACACGCCAGCCGGTAAGGCTACGTCTTGGATCCCAGGCATCATCTGGTTCTCCAAGCTTTTCAACCCCTACGCTTCGTTCCACAAGACCTTCCTCGGCACGGCGGGTGTTGCGAGCCCCATCCCTGGTGTCGAGAAAGGCGGCTCGACGCAAGAGAGGAAGAAGAACTTTGCGGAGGCAGCCTCTAATGTGGCCAAGTGGGACTTCCGCCGTATCATCATGCTTCACGGTGATATCATCGAGAACCACGGTCAAGAGGCATGGCGCGCTGCGTTCAGCAAGTACCTCGACGCCGAAGGCAACTCCAAGTTCAAGTCGTCGTAGGCAGTGTTCTTCTGATTCGAAGCATGTTCCGTTTCTCGTCCGTCATCGATTACCCCTCTCGTTCACTTCGCATTCGAGCTGTTCAGCAGCTCTGGCCGTGATGCCGCAATCGATTCTGTCACCAAGACCACAGACTGAGCCTAGGACTGATGTCGTGTGAGGCTGGCGAGTGAGCAAGAGATGTGCAGCAACCTTATCGCGATCGCGACGAGGCCCGATCGGGGGAAGGCTATGTATCTTGCCCGTGACTTTTCACGTTCCAGGCCCACGCTTCGAGAGCGACGTGCGTCACCGCTGTGAGTGGCTCGGGCCAACTCTGGACGCTTGGCTGAGAAGAAAAGGCGAGACAGAGAGAATTGAAATTGCGTATCAAGCGAGGGCGTCTGGGCGTAGGCGGGATTTTCTTCTCAAGACACAAGTTGGGTGGAGGCGATTTCATTTCGAGGTGAGGTCGAATACAACCTGACGCTTCATGACAATACAAATACTGCTGGCTGCATTCACCAACTGAAGGAGGCGTCATTTGGGTGGACACACCTCCAACCAGCCCACGCCGTGTGACTGACTGACCGACTGAGCGAGCGGCGCCCGGTGCCTGTCGAGCTGTCACCGGTTCCTGTTCCTCCCTCCCTCTTTTGTTTCGAGTCGTCATGACCTCAAGCCGGGAACCGCTCTTTGGTCACACCTTGCACCACACACTCTCGACGCCCTGCTGAGCTGCTACTGTAAACTTAGCCGACACTCTGTAAGTTGTGAACCGCATACTGCGTGCTACCCTTCCTCTTTCATTTCACTCTCGCCGCCCGCTTGCACGGCTCTCTCTGCTCAGACAGACGCTGTGAACCGCAGTCGCCTCGAATACTTCCCCGCACTCTCGTCTTCCATCGTCATCATCCTTCCGCGCCATCTACCTTTCCCTCCCACCAACCTCTCCGCCATTGATTGTTGCATCTTTCTTCCCAAAGATTTCGCAGCTCGTCTTGGCTCATCGTCATCAACCCACCAACAATCGCTCCGGTTGCCAGGACCCATCAAGCTTATCCCCATCGCTTACGCCGCAACTTCGTCTTACCGCTTCTAGCCAAATCAGGAGGCAAGCGTCGTCTTCGGTCGATTTTTAGCGTCGAATCGTTGCTGTCTCAATTCTCGTCAATCCGCAAACGCTCAACAGCTCTGATCGGTCGCCATGTCTGTCGAGTGCGTACAACTCACATCTTCATAGGTGTCCAGGTCAATGCATTTGCGGCAGTCAATCTTTCAGGAGGCGTCTGTTATCATCGCTGCAGCTCAAGGGTCGGCGGTTCGAACCCGCTGATCACGCCACTCCACAGAGACGAGCCGCAATGCTGATCAGGCGGGCCTGCAATGATCACAATCGCTGACGTTTCCCGTTTCTTATCCACATTGCCGCACTTCCTACGAACAGACTCAGCCCTCACGTCCAGCTGGGCTTCCCTCGTAAGTAGATGAATGGCGCATCTCTTTGGTCAGAGCCCTTGAGAAGCTTGCTGACCTCATATCTGATGCTTCTGTACTCTGCTGTCGACTCTCATTACAGGCCCTTTGACCCAGCTCGTCAAGCGCACCTTGACGGTCTCTAACCCCAACAACCAGCCTGTTGCCTTCAAGGTCAAGACCACCGCTCCCAAGCAGTACTGCGTGCGTCCCAACTCGGGCCGTATCGAGCCAGGAGAGAAGGTCGAGGTCCAGGTCCTCCTCCAGCCTATGAAGGAGGAGCCCCCTTCGTCTGCCAAGTGCCGAGACAAGTTCCTGGTTCAGTCCACCATCATCACGCCCGACTTCGAGACCGCCTCGCTGCAGGAGATCTGGCCCCAGATCGAGAAGGAGAACAAGTCGGCAATCCACGAGCAAAAGATCCGATGTGCATACTTGCCCGCTACCACAGCGCCGCTCGCCGAGGAGGACGAGGGCAACCAGAGCCAGATCAACGGCGACGACAAGTACAGCACCGTCCGAGGTTCGCCCAACGGTGACGAGAGCTACCAGTCGTACAACCCCATCGCTGCTGCTCAGAACGCATCTGCCAAGACCGACGGCTCGTACCCTGTCAAGGCCAAGGAGGCGCTCTTTGCCGCTGGTGGTGCTGCTGCTGCTGGTGCAGGTGCCGCGGCTGTTGCTACCAAGAATGCCGGTGCAAGCGCTGTCAACGGTGTCACTGGCGGCGGCAGCTCTACTTCGTCTGGCGGTAAGGACGTGTCGAGCCTCTCGCAGTCCGAGTTGCAAGCGGAGGTGACCAAGCTCAGGAAGGAGCTCGAAAAGGCCAGAGGCTCGTCCGGCAACACGCAGACTGCCTCTGCCGACGGTGTGCCCATCCACATTGTCGCCGGAATCGCCTTTGCTGTTTTCGCCATCACCTATGTGATGTTCTGAAGCGGTCTCGACTTGTAAAACCGGGAACAGGTGGGGCCGTGTCAGCAAGAGGCACCGGTTTCACGTACCGCCGCCACAAGAGCCCCCGTCATACATTCCAAGAACAAGCAGCTTGCTCGCAAATCACATATACACATGTTCAAACACAATACCTCGTCGATCGTATTCGCACCCTCTTTGTTTCTTCCTTGTCCATTCTTTCTCTGTCACTGCCGTTTGGTGGTGGCATATGCTTGTTCTGAATCCAACAGATTGACACATTCTGTGACGATTTGCGAAGCAAGCTGCGATGAACCGAACGCGCTGTGGGAAGTGAGACCGCACAGCCGGGCGGATAGACCTCGACCCGTTGTGACTGCATCAACAAAGCCGAGCGGGAAGGGACGCGACAGGCAGGCCTGGACGTTGCGCCCTCGCCCGGCGCTGACACACTTGCTCGTGCTGCAAAAGCAGACCTCATTGTCAAACAACACACTTCTCACAGAGAGTAGCAAATGAATAGAACAGATGACTTGGAGAAAAAATGCAACGAGGACACGTATCTACATGAGCAAGACTACTTGACATTGCGGGCGCTCCTCGAGACGCTGGAAGCGATCTTCTTTGGGGTACCCTTTGCGGGGGTCTTGGAGGGCGTTGCGGTAGCAGCAGCCTCGACGGCGATGTTGGCCTTTGCGGCGGCGGCAGCTCGGGTCTTTCTCGGGCTTGGTGTTTTGACCGCTGCGGTTTCGGCGAGTTGGACCTTCTTCACCGGGCTCTTCTTGGAGGGTGTTGCATCCTCCTGGATCTCAGCCACGCGCTTGGCAGGTGTCGCGGGCGTTGCGACCTTCTCCACCGAGGGAGTGGCGTGCGTCTTAACCCCCAACTTCTGGTTCCACACCGGCAACGCAGCCGAATTGCCCGTCTTGACATCCACATTGTGCACGTTCTCCCATCCGCCCTTGACGCGGCTGAGCACGGCGGGCATCGCAGCCAGCAGGTTCTCCGTCAACTCCTCCGGAGTGTGTTTGGCCATGTAACCGATCTTGATCGTCGTACAGCTTCCCTTGTTTTGGGTGAAGGTGGTTGCCTTGATAGCACCTTCCAGCTCCTCCTCCAGCCGGGAGGGCTTGGTGAGGTTGACGGTGAGCGGGTTCTTCTTGGCATCAAAGAAGACTTTCCCACACAAATTCGGAAGGGTGGGAACAATCCGGCTGTCGGCAAGAAACATGTCATGCTCCTGCACCAACGCCCTTCGTGCATCGAAGGGTTTGAACTTGCCCTTCAACTTGGTGACACCGACAACACGAGAGATGCACTTGATCTTTTGCGCCACGAGCAAGTCCTTGTACTCGCGCTGCGGGTCTTTGACCAGCAAACAAACGGACACCTCACCGGGGGTGTGAAGCGCGTGCGGCAGGTTGATGCGCACCGGCTTGACGTGCGATGTAGGCGAAAGGGTGTTGAGGGTGAGCTGGACGTAGACGGCGTTGGACGGATCGCGAAGGTTGCCAGACGCGCCGTCGAGGGGGAGTGCCGAGGAAGGGACGGTGGTGCGACGCGAGGTGTGCGCGGACAGGGCGCGGAAGGCCTGTAGAACCTGGGCAGAGTCGAGGTTGCTGTTCGAGACGCCGATCTGGGAGGTCGAGGGGGTCGCAATGACCGCTTTTGCTGGCGCGGCGGCCGGGCTGGGCTTCGTCCTGGATGGCATCGTTGCTTGCCTATAGACCACAGGTATCTGCTGCGGTGTGTCGATGGTGAATGTTGAGGGGAGGAGGGGAGGCAAGGCCGAGAGTTGATGGCGAGCGCTGCACAGGAAAACTTCTCACACAAAAAAGCTTCTCGTGGCGCGGGGTTGACGAATTTCCCAGGGTTCGAGGCAAAAAATTCCAGCCCTTTGACAGGTGGTAATGCTTACATAATACAGCCCTCCTCGACCTCCACCTGTGTGCCTCCTCGAAGGCAAACAAGAAGAACCGCTCAAAAAAAGTGACAGGCTCCGCTCAGCAACGGCAGCTTAGGACAGCACCTGCAGGAGGGTCCTCTGCTTCGACCTGACCTACTTCATCTTGGCCTGCCTTTTCTGCAAAGAAGGCAAGCACTAAAGTTCTTCCAGCATGACCACCCAGACCTCGCTCGTGGAGAGCACCACCCTCGCTTCGCCCCAAGACCGCATAGCTGCCGAATTCGAACCGCTCTTCGCGCAGCTCGAGCAGGAGCGTGAGCTGTCGGATGCCATTCGCGAAAAGTCCAAGGAGCTGGATCGGTTGTATCGGTCGATATCGTCGGTGTTGAATGGCGTACATTCGGTGAAAGGGGTCGAGTTTGGGCGGGTGGTGGAGCGGACGACGGGGTTGTGGGACGAGGTGAGGGGGAAAGTTGCCGACTTGGCGAGGATGGTCCCCGAGGACGGGTTCTACCGTGTAAGTGCACCACCCTTATCCAAAGTAAAGACCAAAGGCTGACACCCTTGATCACGATGATGTGGACAGTGGTGCGACGACTTCTCCTATCCGCTCAAGAACCTTACCTCCTCCCTGATCCTCATCGTGCTACTTACGACCGGCGAGCTGCTGACGAAGCACCAAGCGGCCCACATCCTCGGCCTCACCAGCCTTCCACCGTCCAAAATACAACTCGTGACAGAGGACTACCTGCATGCGCTCATCAACACCATCAACGACCTCCCCCGCCTCGCCGTCAACAGCGTCACCCTCGGCGACTTCCGCACCCCCGTCCGGCTGGCCAGCTTCGTCAAGCAGGTCCATGCGGGTTTTCAGCTGTTGAATCTCAAGAATGATAGTCTGCGGAAGCGCTTCGATAGTATAAAGGTACGTTTAACGGCGGTCTCATAGCACAGAGGAAGGAGCGGATCGCTGACACTGATTCTCGTGATTGGTGTGTGACGTTGCAGTATGATGTCAAGAAGATCGAGGAGATTGTGTATGATATCTCGTTGCGCGGGTTGGTGAGCGGGGTGGATCAGGGCGAGGACGGACTGGCATTCCCGCTGGGAGAGGAGAGGCAGCAGCAGGTCGTCGATCAGCTGGCACAGTCTTGACCGTTCCTGCAGTCTGCGAAAGTTAAGCTCAGACTTCATACGGAAAGACCGCGGTGGAACTCTAATCAAGCAATAGCATTGACATCGGCATACAGAGTGCGTGCTACTACAACGTCTTGACGCGCTCATCCTTGCCCTGGCTCGCCTGCTGAATCAACTGCATCTGATCCGGCGTCAACTGGCTCGTGATCCTCTCCCATACCTCCGGCCTTTGCGTCTGATAGCTCGACAAGAGCGCCCTGAACTGCTCGAACACCGGCACGGCATCCATGGGGCTCTCGTAGCTCAGCTCGTCCTCCTCGTCATCCTCCTCAAAGTCGTCCTCCTCATCATCGTCTTCGAGCTCCTCGCCGTTGGCTCGCGCGCGCAGCTTGGCCCGCTCGCGCGCAAACATCTCGAGATACTCGTTGTCTTCGTCCACCACGTCCTTGTCGTCGTCGACGTCCTCAAAGCCGGACGTGTCGACGTTGGGCGCGGAGGACGAGGCGAAGGAGGTTTCGTCTTCGTCCTCCTCGTCTTCGTCGTTCTCGAAGGCCTCGAGCAGCTCGTTGCGCTTCTTGATGGCTTCCGGAAGACCGTCGAGCTGGGTGGCGAGGGCGACGAGGAAGGGCGCGAGGTTGTTCTGCAGCGCCGGGGGCAGCGAGGCAGGTTCGAGCGCGAGCAGTTGGATGATGGCCGACGAGGCGACCTTCTTCTCGTGCACGCGTGTCAGCTTGGGCAGCAACGACGTGATCGCGCCGAACAGCGCCGTGGTGGCGTTCGCTGCTTCGAGCACCTGCAGCGTCGCCCCCGCGTTGTAGACCAGCGCATCGAGCACCACGATGATCGACCATTTGCGCACGTCCGCCTTGATCTTCTCCTCATCCACCGTGTGTGGCAGCACAGCCTGCACAATGCGCGCCAACGCCTCGTCCACCCCACCGCGCAACAACAACAGAATCACATCCGCCAACTTGCACGCCGCCACCTGATCCGTCATGCCCAACTGATCCGACGTCATCGCCGTCAAAAAGATATCCACCAACATCGACTTGTACTCCGCCGACGCCTGCACCACCTCGACACCGTACGAGACGCAGTTGTCGATCGTCGGCAGCATCTCGCTCAAATAATCAATCCCTGGTCCCTTGAAGCTCTTGTAGATCAACGTAAAGATGTGCCACATGCCCGGGCTGACCTTCTTCTGGTAGTACGTCAGCGTGTCGGTCAACTCGAGGCAGTCGTCGAACAGCTCGACGCAGTCCTTTTCCAACGTGAAGGCGACGATGGGCAGAACGACACTTTCGAGCTTTTCGAGGATGTCCGGTTTGGACTCGGCGGAGGCGATGATCTGGAAGATGGTGTTGAGGCAGCCCATGGCGGCGAACAACTTGTCGTCCTCGTGGTTGTCCACGTTGAGCTCCATGGTTCCGTCCGGATCGCGGTCCGCGCTCTCGAGGTTCTCGTTGACCAGACGCAGGTACGACTCGGCCATCTGCTCGGTGAGCTGGATCGAGAAGGGAAGCAGTTCTTCGCCAAAGTTGGCGACGACTTTGGATTTGGTCGGAGAGAGAATGTCGAGGTCCGTCTCGTCGGACAGCTTGAGGAGCTCCTGCATGAGACGCGCTGCGTTGGGCGCCATGGCGGCGTGCACCTCGTCGTGATCGATGAGCGAGCCGATGGCTTCGGCAGCCACCACACGGACGGGCAATTCGGCGTCGCCGATGCAGTCCATAACACCGCGGAAAGCGGCTTCGAGCGTCGCATTATCGCTCCACTGCACGCCTTGAAGGTCGAACGCCTTGACCAGGTCGCAGGCGCGGTATCGAAGGAACTTGTGCTCGCTCTTCATCTCTGGGATCACGTGCTGCGCAAAGAACGAGTCGAGCATGCCAGACACCTTTTCGTGGTTAACCATGGTGAGATCCATCGCACGGCAGAGGTGGAACGCTCCGTCTTTCTCCTTGGCGCTCCTCTGCGCGGGATAGGCGTTGACCACCGAGGTGACGAACTCGAGCAGAGGCATGAACGACGTCTTAGTTCGCTTGGAGGCGACGGTCTGGACGAACGTGGCTGCTGAGCCAGAGATGGAGCCGATCTCTTCGAAAGGGTCGAGGTTGGCACGGACGAAATCGACGGCATCGAGCTCCCACAGCTCGTCGTCTTCCTCGCTGAAGCAGAGGCGCGGGAAGATGAACGACTGTGTGAGTTGAAGGACGTGCGGCTTGAGCAGCGCCCAGGTGGCCTTGGGCTTGACGCATTCGGTGAAGAACATGCAGAGGAAGTAGAAGGCTTTCTTGGAGATCCACATCTTGCCCTGGCTGTTGGCGTCAGCGATGCGGAGGTATACTTTGAGGATCTCGGGAGCGAAGGTCTGGACGAAGTTGTCGGCGAAGGGCTTGTAGTTCTTCATGTCCGAGGGCAGTTGCGATGGGTTTCCGTAGCGGGAGAAGAGCTTGTTGAGCGAGTGGAACGCCCACTTCTTTGCCTTCCACCAGGGAGCGACCTCCTTGGCGTCGTCGTCCGAGGGCAGCTGCGAAGGGTCGATCTCCTTCTGTACGACTTGCAGCAGGAAGGTGCCCCATGGTACGATGGATTCGTGCGATTGCTGGTGCTTAGTCAGTTCTGCGTGCATGGACGTCTTGTAGACCTTGAGGATGACATAGAGAATCTCGCCGACCTGTGCAGATGAGGCGTTGTCTGAGTCGAGCAGATTCCTGCCAGTCTGCAGGATGAGTGGCAAAGTAACTGGTGCAAGCTGCTCCATCATCTTGACACCGTTGTTCCACCTGTAGGCTCGCACGACTTCTAGAAGCGCGCGCAGACCACCGTAGACCTGCTGTGGCTCCTGGCTCTGAAGCAGCTGTCCGATCTGATCCATGAGTGTGGGCCACTGGTCGGGAAAGTCACATCTCGCGATGGTGCCGAGTGCGTTTGCGACGTGGACACGAATTTGTGTCGGAGCGTCGACAAGCGTCTGGAGGATGTTGGCCTTGATGGCGTCCCTGTCGCCTTGTGGGATGACTACTGCCGTTGGAGCGCCACGCACAGGTGTCGCGTCCCAATGCCGGCGGACGCGATTCTTGAAGTAGACGGCAGCAGCTTGCCTTACTGAGATATCGACTTGGGTGGCAGCGACAATCTGAAAGACGGAGGATAGCATGCCATCTTGGGCCTCGACTTTCTTTAGCTCGAGCTCGGCGGCTTTTCGAGAGTTGGGATTAGGATCCAACGAGTGAGTGAAGACTTGAACGAGGGCGTCCATATTGAGTTATGTGTGTAGCCTTGAGACAGTCGGTCGGACTATCTGGCAGAGGCTCGATGGGGTATAAATGAAGAAGAGGAAGATGAAGGATGAGTTTGAGAAGGAAGATTGGAGGACGTGGCGGAGTGTGCAGTTCTGCGCAAAATCAAGAAAAATTTAGAACTGAGGCGCTTGCAGGCGAGCACAGCGGCAAACGTGGTCCGAGCTTTGTTTTTTGGACCGACACAAAGCCATCTGCTGCCAAGAATATTCTTCTCACACTCAGACCGTAAGAAATTGTGCACTGCGCTGTGCTGCCCTGTTTTTTCAACAAGGAGAACAACACTTTTTGGATTCGCGTCTCAGGAAACCAACACCAAAATGCAATCCGGCCGACTCAGCCATTGTGCGGGTCCATCTTGCGGCTATTTCATATCACAAAGAAGCTGGTGGCACCACCACTTGCTTCCGCTCAACAAGCATCGACGCTGCTGCACACAAGACGCAGGACCGCCTGCTGTCATTGTCCAAGTTGCAGCAGCAGTCAGAATGCCACCCAAGAGGACCTTCCAACGGACCCTCTCCAGCAACTCGAACACATCCTCCTCATCCTCGTCGAGCAAGGGCAAGCTCAAACAGAATAAGCTCGACTTTTCGCTGCATTCCACCTCATCGACAGCAAGGCCATTCGCTTCTAGACCGCTCAGCATCACACCTTCTTTTGGCTTGCCAGGGGCCACTTCGGCAGCCACGATACCACCTCCGCTGCCAACAGCTGTCGAAAAGGGAAAACAGAAGGAGGAGCAGCCGACTATAGTCGAGGAGGAGAGCGAGGTTGATGAGGCCAGCAGTCTCTGGTCCGAGAGATTGGCGCCCAAAGGTGCCGACGAGCTGGCCATCCATCCCAAGAAGGTAGCCCAGGTGCGTGGCTGGCTGGAAGAGGCCTTCTCCTCCAAGCCCGCTTTGGATAAGTATCGCAAAGTCCTTGCCTTGACTGGTCCAGCTGGAGCCGGCAAGTCAGCGACAATCCGTGCGCTGGCTTCCGCATCAGATCTCGACTTTGACATCCTCGAATGGCATAATGACCAGCCGTCGTTCGACCCCAACGCGCCCGGCTCCTCCTTCATCGAACGGTTCACCGACTTCCTCTCCAAAGCGGCCAAGTTTCCCACATTGGACTTCCATGCCTCTGACGAAGATGCATCCAGTTCATCGCTCACCATCGACTCCGCACAGCCCACCAACCGGCGCAGAGTGATCTTGCTGGAGGACATGCCCAACTTGCACCATCTGCCCACCAAGCAGCTCTTCCAGGCGTCCATCGAGCAGTACATCCAGCAGTCGATGCAGCTTTCGTCTCGAGGATTCGCCAACGTGCCCATCATCTTGATCGTCACAGAGAGCACGCCAAGGGAGGACGAGGACAGATGGGCTGGCGACTCGTCCGGCAACACCTGGAGAGACAGGATCGCATCCATCATGGACACTCGCACGGCCCTTGGTGAGGGCATCCGAAAGCATCCCGCTTACACTGAGGTCAGATTCAATCCGGTCGCACCAACAATCGTTCTCAAGGGTCTGAAAAGAGCTGTCGAGCTAGCACCTTCGTCAAGAGGCAAAGCCAGCTCGAAAATGTGGCTTGAGCTGCTGCAGGCCATCGCTGAAGACTCGAATGGCGATCTCAGGGCTGCAGTCAACTGTCTGCAGTTCGTCGGAGCAAACAGCAAGCATTTCGAGGCGATTACAAAGCAAAAGGGCGCCCGAAAGGCAGAAGATACGAGAAAAGCCATGCGGAAGTTGATGCCGTTAGTGTCGGGGAGGGAGAGCTCTCTTGCTCTGTTTCATGCCTTGGGCAAGGTGCTGTACAACAAGCGGCAGGGTGATCCGAACGATGACGGAGGCGGGACGAACGGCAGGGCTATCGCAAACGAATCCATCGACAGCGACGAAGACGAAGGCGGTGGCGACGATCTCATCGACAGGGTCGAGCTCGAGGCGCGATTGACACGCGCCATGCGGTCCATCGTTCAGGCTCCTTCCAACGAGGGCAGCCTCCGCGAACTACCAGAGCATTTCTCGCATCTGGACCGGCGGACTTCACGTGTGGCACCCGATCAACTCTGGGCCGACTTGCCTGTCGACTCTTCCGTCTTCCAGCTTTATCTGCATCAAAACTTTCCGCAATTCTGCACCGAGGTCGAACAGTGCGAAGACATCCTCGAGGCGTTCAGCACAGCCGATGTGCTGACACCTCTGCACGAGCAGTACCGCCATTCATCGCTCTCAGCCTACTACTCTTTTCTCATATCGACGAGGGGCACGCTGCTACATCTGCCCAGCCCGGTGCCTCGAAACGGGCAGAAGCTGGGCAAGGCGACCTGGTGGGACGTGCAAAAGAAGCTCAGGGTCTTGTTGCAGGATGTCGAGGATATCAAGGCGTCCTCGACTGGCGGCGCGGGCCGTGTCGAGAGGGAAGACGCGGGCGGAGGTCGGTTCCAGAGGACCAAGTTCAATCAGCCTACCTCCCTAGACGAGGTCGAGAGAACAGATGCGGGGCTTGGCGAAGAGGCGACACGAGCCACGCTCCTCCACAGCAACCCGGTGACGCTCGTCACTGAGGTTCTTCCACTTCTCGCAAAGATTCAACCCTCTGGTGTGGACAGCAAGGTGCACGAGCTGGCCAGGATGCGCTTCGAATACGCCGGGGTAGCAGATATCGCGTCTAGAACCCTGGACGAGCATGAGACTGGCGTCGTAGTGGAGGACGACGACGAACAGCTGCCAGAGCAGCGATCGGTACAGGAGAAGCAAGCGACGAAGAGGAAGGCATCGCCGACAAAGGAGGATCAGGAAGAGGAGGCGGAGCATTTGATCCTATCCGACGACGATATCGGCGATTTCTGAGTTAGGCGCTGTCCACGCTCGTTGATTCCTTGCCATCAATCATGGCTGCACCAGCAATCTGGCAGCCCCTTTTCCACCCGACTCGTGCTCCTGTGTGAGAGGATGTGCCCTGACGTCTTTCAGGCGGCAAATGCGGGGCGTCGGCCGTCGGCGAATTTCGCAGCGTCTCCACCCGGCGTCCAAAAATAAGCTTTAGCGAGGATGACCGGTCAATCGACGCTCCAAAGTCTAGCGCCGGGAATCTTGCTTTCGCCCCCACGTCGAGGAATCTGCTCTATGATGCCTCCTGATCGCCATCCAAGCGGACAGCAAGGAGCAGTGTTCGGTGCAATTTTGGTCTGTACTAAGGTCGTGGAGAAGAATCAGATGCGGTCGCGTTCCGGCGAAATCCCCGTGCATACAAGGGCAGCGCTTCTCGAAAGACTCGCCAAGCGCCGCGCCTGACAGCAACGCGGCGAACTTTGCTCAGAACAGTGTTGGTCTCGTGAGCTGCTCGGCCCCTCTGTTTGTGATTCCCGTGGTTTTGACTCAAAGTTGAGCATGTATACGTGCCTCGAGGGTTCTCAATGAGGGGTGTCGAGCGCATATATAGTCAGCGTCGCTGTTCCGACACCTACTTGCTTCGTCTCCACGAACCTCTCCCGTACTGACATCAAGATGAGGCTTCTCGAAAGCGCCTCTTTGGCGACCGTGGCTGTAAGCCTCGCGAGCTTGCTCACTGCAGTGCCGGCGGCAGCCGCTCCCACAGATGCCCTCTCGACTCGTCGCACGCCGACGCCCGTGGCAGCTCACGACTTCATCCGCGTCGACAAACTTCGACTGCGAGACTCATTGCACAATTCGCACTATCTAACGGGCATGAACTACTGGGCCTGCATGAACCTGGCGGCGGACTCTGACGCTGGCGGCTCGTACCACCGCTTCATCCAAGAGCTGGACCAGATGGCGGCGGCGGGCATCAATCACCTGCGCATCATGTCTGGTTCCGAGGGCGCACCTACGCCACAGCCGTTCCGCGTGGATCCGCCACTACAGCCTTCGCCCGGCGTATACAACGAGAAGATCTTTGTCGGGCTGGACAGGTGTCTGGCGGAGATGGCCAAGCGCGGCATGCGGGCGACGATGACGCTCAATGACCAGTGGCAGTGGTCTGGTGGGTTCGCGCAGTATGTCAGCTGGGCCAATGGCAATGAGACGTACGACTATCCCCCTAGCTGGAACTTCACTGCTGCCCCTCAGCGGGGCGGTGCACCCGGCAGAGGTTGGGGCAACTATACCACCACCGGCAGCTTCAACGACTACGCTGCCTACGGAAATCGCATCTACACCGACGCTGCCGCGGAGAAGATGTTCAAAGCGCACATTTACAAGGTCATCCACCGGCGCAACACGGTCAACGGTCGACTGTACAAGGAGGATGCGACGATCATGACGTGGCAGCTGGCGAACGAGCCTCAGCCTGCCAATCAGGCCAACCTCCTAGGTCCATACAAGCTGCAGTACGCGCCCAACCCGTCCGACCCGCTGCTAGCCTGGATAGACCGTATCTCGACCTACATCCGCTCGCTAGCCCCGCACCAGCTCATCTCGACGGGCTTCGAAGGCAAGCAAGGCGAGTGGTACTGGAAGGCCGTTCATTCGCCGAAGAACGTCGACTACGGCACGATCCACTGCTGGGTGCAGAACTGGGAGGTGTACGACATGCTCAATTCCTCCCGCGCCAACCTGGTGCAGGCGAAGGAGTTTGCGAGTGAGTTCGTCGGCAACGCCTCCCGGTGGGGCCACCAAATCGGCAAGCCGGTCTTCCTGGAGGAGTTCGGCATGGCGCGCGATAACTGGCAGAACAACGTCACCGCCGGACAGTACCAGTATGCGAGCAAGGCAACGACCAGGAACAAGGACGAGTACTTCAGCCATATCATCGGGTTGGCGGTGAAAAGCTTCATGCGCACGACGGGCAGCTTCATTGGCACTGCTCCCTGGGCATACGGGGGGATCTACAGGCCAGAGAAGCAGAGGCAGAATGAGTTTGGCATGTGGTGGGCTGGCGACCCGCCGCACGAGGCTCCCGGATGGTACGATGTCTACGACAGCGACTATGCGCTGCAGATTGTGCGACAGCAGAAGGACAAGGTGGACAGCTTCATCGCTAGCAAAGGTTGGTGGTGAGCGCAATTCAACGTATCCGAACGTCTTGACAGAGAAATGATGCTGCAAAATGAAGGCTGCGAAAAGCGCAGTACGACTCGAGAAGCCTCACAAAGTTGTCGCTGTTAGACCGGGCAATCCGGCCGACTGTTGTGCCGATTGAGACCAGACTGGCGAAAAAGTAGGAATCGGAGTGCCATTCCGATCCTTTCTCAGGGTCTCATCGAAGAAACGGGCAGGCCGGGTATGTTATGCAGCCTTTTGTCAGCGCGTGAGCCCGCACCGACGACGCGCAGGACGGCGAATGGCTGCTCCTGGCGATGCTCACCTGCATGAGGCGGCGTTGCAACGCTTTGCGCTTGCGGCAATGGACCCGTCGTGCGTGGTTCTGCCGACTGTCCTCGCATGGACCGTGCCTGATGCGCTTTGCGTCGATCTCGCTCTGTACCGCGTGCTGGAAAAATGTCCGTGCCTGCGGGGTCCGGAGTCCCGTTCGCAACGAGCAGATTCCCTCCACACAACACGAGTCATCACTCGGCATAGCTGCCGTCCCCTCGACCCATTCTATGAGCATGAAGAAGCTCTGAGATGAGCTGAAGCGAATTCATAGCAATTCTTAGAGCGAAGAGCACAGGAGCGAGCGAGAGGCGAAGGATCGACGAGCCACGAAACAAAAACGTGGGGTTCACGGCTGTCAATTTCTGCATGCTTTCCTAAGCCAAGATCGGAGACGGCGCCCGGCGCGCCGGCTGTCAGACCAGGGAAGCGCCACAACAGCGAAGGTCGCGGGTTGCTTTGCAGCTCAGGCTGATGTCGCCCTCGCGGCCTCGCCTCGCTTCCGCCCTAGCCCTCGCTACACTTTTTTTGCTCGTCGTGCTGCAAGATGAATAAGGGCGTGTCTCGCTGTGTCTCTCTCCGTCCACCCCTTCTGCAAAGGCTGAAAGCTGTGCCGTATAAGCCAAAATATCACAACTTCGCTCGGGTTGATGCGCTTTCGAGACTCGGGATGGCCAAAATGGAAGAAATGCAGTCTCAGGAAGAAAGCGCACGGACCTGATCGCCCTCGAGAGATGCTCTGTGCACAGGGCTGTGCCAACGGGATGCATTCTCGCGCTTGATGTCGTGAGATGAAGCAATTTCAATCAAGACGGGTCCGGAGAAGGTGTCTCAGGCGTGCAGCCTGCTCGATGATGCACGATGCACCGAATCTGCATGCAGCCTGTATCCAAACGAGGACCCTGACCTGTCTTCCATCTCCGTCCGCCTTTGTTTGCTATTTTGATTGACATGGCCCTCATCTCCCTTCTCTCTTTGTGTCTTTACGGCGTGGAGAGGGACCAACAGAAGCTGCAGAACGGCATGACTTCTCTTTCATCGACCCATTGAGAGGCACAACATCCAGTTAAAGCTCTTGATGAACGGGCGAACATGAAAAAAGGTCATGTGCTCGCTCTTACTTTCATTCGCTATTGAGAGGTCTGCGTCGGGGGGACCGCTTTGGATGAGTGGTGTAGAACCGGTCACGCCGAGAGACGAGAAAGTGAGAAGGCATCGGCTCGCCCCGTCTTGGCGCGTTGTCTTATTCTCACGCAAAACGTGAGGCTAGCTTAGCAGCTCAGTGCACCCTCGGGCTTTCCGGCCTGCACTCTGGTTTCCTCTGCCGGCCTGGTCGCGAGCTGTGCTTGTTCGGTCCACACCGACATCTGCCTTGCGCTGTACTGACCCATCTTCGACTAGCGTACGTATCGGCCTTACTACCTGGCTCGAGCTCTCACACGACAGACCGGAAACAGGCGCCACCTAAAGGCTAGGCTTCTAAAGTCGCTTCTCTCCGTCTGTCAACTGCAGAGCCGTTGTCAAGGAAGAAATTCCCCATGTCCAAATTCGCATCCAATTTTACTTTATTTTTTCATTTTCTTTTGTTCGATTTGCATTCCTTCTCGAGCCAGTCAGCGGCAACACTGACCTAGTGCCTGCACCTATTGGCCGCCATTTGCTTGCGTGAGCCATCTGCAGGCTTGGATCGACGTTGGACTCTCGAGACTCGAGGTTGGCCGCGTCAAGCTCATCCTCTCTTTCGTCTGGTTCCCAAGCTCCTCGTCAGCTTTGCCCAGAATGGCGACAATGGAGTGCGCTCACCTCTAGGTCTCGAGTTCGTCGACACTGCCTACATGCCTTCCGCCTTCACAGCCGGCATTTGGCTGAGGAATGACAGCTGCTTCCGCCTCCGTTTGTATTGCACTTTCCAAGTCTTACGCCATGAGCCAAAGCGAGTGTTTCACCCCTCCTCGCCAAGTCACTTGCCCCCTCGTTCAAGTCGAAGCACCCTGTGCTGCCTGGCCTCACAAGCCTCGTGTCAAGACAATTGATCTTCTTGCTCAAAGGACCCTGAATCGGCTGCAAGACTCAGTAATGTGTTGCCGCTATTTGCAGTTGCCGAGAGCCAGTCTTAGATCGAAAGCTACATCTCCCCTCCTCCTTACTCTAGCAGGTCTTCGCCGACAGCTTCCATTTTTGCTCAGTAGCTGAACCGAGCCGGCACAGAGGCATGAGAATGAGCTTTGCCTGGGATCTCATACTCCATGCTCGCGAGCGAAAGCGGGAGCGGCAGTGATAGCAGCGAGCGCAAGTGGATCAGGAAGCCAGGGCGTCGGGTTGCACATGTGCAAGCCCGCGCTGGTTGACATGCACAGAGGCGCACGAGATCGCAGCTTGAGGTAAGCACTGCATCACGTCTGCGGAAAACAGGGCAAGGGTCTCTGCTCTTCTCCCGCCTGTCCTTGCTTGATCTACGGGTGGCTTGCTAGACCTCGTACCACCGTTCAACTGCGTCCATCGGCGCGGCAGCCACAGCAGCAACAGAAGCAAACAAGAAGATCCTTCTCCAGGAAATAGGGTCCTCTCCGGTGCACGGCCCTATTCGACAGCCATTCCTTCCAAAAAGTTTACGTATTCGCCATCAAGCCTCTCCACTCCTCTTCCGCTCTGACGATCCCTCACTCTGCTCATGTGCTCCTCGCCCGCTCTTGTATGCTCCTCGCCTGCTCTGCCGCCCTGACTGAGCTCTTAGCTGAGCGTGCCGGGAAGGTTCAACCTGTGCCATTGTGCCTCTCGTGAACCCTGCCCATCCCTCGATGGACCTAGGTTGACAACCCCTTCAACGTGCCAGTCCCTAGCTTGACCTGCCCGAACTAGGCGAGCATCCGCTTACACATCGCAGCCAGGCTGAATATCGACACACTGGTCGAATGCCCGCGAGTAGCATACACCGCCTGCTACCTGCCAGTCAAATGCCTCCACCCTCCCCGTCGACGGCTGAACAAATGTCGTGAGAAGATCTGCATGAGCCACCCTGATCGTGCCCCTGCTATAAAGACAAGCTCGTACTCGTCCTCCTCTTTCTTCTGGTCTACCACCAACCAGTCACTCTCTCATCCGAGCTTCAACTCTCTTCGTCTTCATTGACAAGCACATTCGCTCAACCGCATCCTTTCCTTGCTCAGCTTCCACGCTCCCTTCACCCACACACAACTTCGTCAAAATGGCTTGCTGCGGTGGTGCTATTTCTTCCGACATGCGGGCTACCGTTACTGAGGTGCCCGCTACCGCGAACGCTACTGGCCCCGGCTACAGCATTCAGGGCTACGAGGACCTCAAGTACACCTACTCGTTCGTCGACAACGTCTTCGACCAGAAGAAGGAGGACCTCGCTTCCTACTACCAGAAGTGGGGCCGCGTTCTCTGCGTTCTTGACGAGAACCTCAACGAGATCTACGGTGACTCGATCAGGGCTTGTAAGTAGCACTCATTCTCTTCACAGTTTGCTGCCGCAGCGTGAAAACGACACGGGCAGGTGTGTCGCTGTGAGAAGACACGATGACGAGAGAACGAGAGACTGACCTTGCTTCTTCTTGCTGCCACTTGCTCCTCCACAGACTTCAACGCCCACAACATCAAGCCCACTCTCCACGTCTTCAAGGGCGGCGAGCTTCACAAGACCATGGACACCATGCTCGGCTTTGTCGATGCCATGGACCAGTTCGGTCTGATCCGCAAGGAGCCCGTTCTGATTGTCGGTGGTGGTCTCGCCTCCGATGTGCTCGGCTACGCCTGCGCCTCGTACCGCCGATCGACCAACTACATCCGTGTCGGCACCACCCTCATTGCCCTGATCGACGCTGCCATCTCGATCAAGGTCGGCATCAACCACAAGAAGCTCAAGAACCGTCTGGGTGCTTACCACGCTCCCATGCACACCTTCCTCGACTTTGACTTCCTCAAGACGCTTCCCATCGGCCAGACCCGCAACGGTACCGCCGAGCTCATCAAGATCCTCCACTGCACTGACAAGTACACCTGGGGTCTGCTCGTCAAGTACGGTGAGGACCTCGTCAACACCGCCTACGGCCGTAACGCCACCGGTCCCGGTGCCAAGGAGCTCAAGGAGGCTGCGGACACCATCTGCCGCAACGCCATCAAGGGCATGCTCGACCTCGAGTCGCCCAACCTGCACGAGATCGGTCTTGACCGTGTGATCGCCAACGGTCACTCGATCTCGCCCACCCTTGAGCTTGCTCCCTTCCCTCCTCTGCGTCACGGTCACGCCGTGACCATCGACATGGCCTGGTCCATCACCCTCGCCCACATGCGCGGCTACATCTCGGACGCTGACCGTGACGAGTGGTTCGGTCTGGCCAAGAGCGTTGGTCTCTCGGTCGACCACCCTCTGCTCACGGATGCCCTCATCCTCGAGGGTAACGAGGCGATCAAGAAGACCCGTGACGGTCTGCAGCGATTCGTTCTCGCTAAGCCATTGGGCAAGTGCGTTTTTGCCAACGACATCTCGGAGGACGAGTTCATCAAGTCGCTCGCTGTGCACAAGGCTTACGTCAGGAAGACCGGCCGCGGCGACGGTGTCGGTCTCGACGCCTACGCTGATGCCGGTGACCTTGGCGCTGATCCCGAGGCTCTCCTCAGGGAGCGCAAGGCCGAGGCTTCGCGTGTCAACGGCACCCATGCTTCGAGCGAGCAGAAGGCTCACATCGCTCACCAGGCCGCCAGCGCCGTTGCCGCATAAATCGTTGTGTCGATAGCATCGCTTCGCATCTCTTGAACAATACAAAACGACACCAGACAGTTTCGATATCTTTCATCTTGTGGCTGTCCGAGACATGTAAAAAGGTCATCACGACGAGTGAGACCGTAGCACGCACGAACATTTGACATACACGCAAAGTCTACACGTTCACTGGTAATACAGACGTGTATCGTTCGGTGAGGTCGCCAGCGATGAGGCCTTCGTGACGAAGCGTTCGGCAGCGTTGAGGAGCAGCTTGGACAGATATCGAAGACGCGGCTGAGCAGGGGTGAGTGGCCTGACTGGGCGAATTTTAGTCGCGCGAGATATTGAGAGACCCTTAGAAAGACACACCGCGCACTGACCGTGTTCCTGCATCACGCCGCCAGCTTCTTCCAACACTCTGCCATCGACCATCAGCAACACTGCATCGCGAAGCGGGCAGGTATCATATACAGCTGCTATGTCGAAGACTCAACAACAGCCGCTTTCGGCATTCCGCGTCAACTATGCAAGCACATCGAAGTGAGTAGCGCCGCTCAATGGTTTGTGAGGGAATGGTCACGCTGACCGAAGCTCTCTTTCCCTCAATCTTGTTGCCACGACTGCAGATCGAAAGCATCAGACTTGCCGGATCCCATTGGTTTCACAGACCCAGACGCCGTCAGTAAGGTAAGCTCGGTGCTGTTGCGCTGGACAGCATTTCAGTCGAAGTCGCTCACCTTCGCCCTCACCCTTTGCCGAACCCACTCGCAGAAGCAGTCCAAGTCGAAGTCCTCGTCGGCGGTAGCACAGAAACGTGCAGATCCAGCAGCACTCAAGATGGCAAAGGCATGGGAGCTAGCATACTCGCCAGCAAAGTCGCTACCCATGAACGCGATCATGCTGTACATGTCCGGATCGGGTGTACAGATCTTCAGTATGATGGCGGTAGGCATGCTCATCACTGGCCCGTTGAGAGGCATCTCGAGCATGAACAACGGTAAGCTTTCCGACGGTCTTTCGTTATATGCCACGGAGACGGATGCTGACCCGACCCTTCCATCTGACTTCTGACACAGCTTTCGATCGCCTTTCTTCGCCCGGACAAAGCCTGTTGCTACCCAAGCTTCTTTTCATCGCCTGCCAGCTGGCGGGCATCACACTGGGACTTTACAAGTGCTGGAGCATGGGCCTCTTGCCGACAGAGACGAGCGACTGGCTCGCTTGGAGGCAGCCACGGACGGTAAGTGCAACATTTGTGATGAAGCTTTGTTCGACCTCGGAGACACACACACTGACACCTCACCTGCCACTTCCTACGCACAGCCGCTCGAGTTCTCGCCCATTCATTAGAAACAACGCATGCTCAATGAAGTTGAAACTGATACCTCTGCTCGTCCGTTTGACAATCAGCTCTCGACTGCTCGCTAGTCCATCGAAGTCGGTTCGCAAGCTCATTGACTCGCCGTTCCTGGTGGTGCCCGAAAGGAGGCGGTCGTCGACCACGACTGACGAGTGCGTCCCATTCTATTCCGGGATATGAGCCCAGATGAGCTTCATCTTGTTGTTGCGCTAAGGGTCGTGAGACTGTGCTTGTCATTCCACGACAGTAAGCGCCGTGCCAGCTGCATTGTCCACGCTCGCCGGCCACTTTTCCCTGTCTGCCCCTGGCTGATTGTGCCGGGAGCTCGGTGCTCGCACGCTTATAAATTCACCGCGCTCTCCCTTCCCACTCGGAGTTTCATCCCCCCCCAACTCCCCCACGCTTTGCTCCTCCCACCCCACACTCCATCGCCTCCCGTCCACGAACCTCCATCATGTCCACCACATCTTCCAGCCAGGACGACGCACTTCCCACCTCCGAGCAGCTCTCAGCCGCCAACGCAGCCTACGTCCTCGACAACCAGGGCAACCAGGTCGATTTCTCCTCCATCCAGGACCAGGCCAAGGCGAAACAGCTTCCTCTCGTCCTTATCTTCACGCGCCACTTCCACTGTGGCATGTGCAAGGAGTACGTTCGGGCCGTCGCAGCATCCAACATCCTCACCGATCCATCGCGCGTGTTGACCGTCATCGTTGGCCCCGGCGAAGCATCCGGACTCACCGCATACAGAAACTCGGTCAACAATCCACCGTTCACATTCTACGCGGACCCGCAGCTGCGTCTCTACCACGCGCTCGGTGTGACGAGGAGGAATTTGTCCACGGGTGATCCATCGAAAGAGAAGATCGGCTCGCATCACACGGGGAGCTACACGCAAAACTTGTTTAGCAGCATCGGCGAGATCCTCAAGTCCGGCACGCAGGCGCTCAAGGGAGGCGACTTCAAGCAGCTCGGCGGCGAGTTTGTTTGGAATCAAGAGGGTCAGCCGGTGCATGCTCATCGCATGCGACATACCAGAGATCACAGCGAAGTATCAAGTCTCGAACAAGCAGCGACCTCATCCGCATAAAGCAGGCTAAAATGAGCACCAGCAACGCAGCACCAGCAGCGGCCTCTAACCCGGGAATAGCAGGTTCAAACCTGCTTCCCGGGAAAATCGTCGCCATCACAGGTGCATCTCGGGGCATCGGCCGTGCCTGCGCTCTCGCATGCGCTGCTCACGGAGCAGCAGGCATCATCGTCCATTACCTCGGAGATGCAGCTACCACCACTGAAGCGCAATCGTTGCAGACAGAACTAGCGCAGCTCGGCGCCGAAGCCGTCCTCGTACCCGGCGACATCTCCGATGCTGCCGTTGGACAGAGCATCGCCGACGCAGCCGAAAAGGAGTTTGGTCGGCTCGACGTGTTTGTCTCCAACGCGGGCATCTGCCCCTTCATGGGCTTCCTCGAGATGGAAGCGGCCACCTGGCGCAAGGTGCAGGACGTCAATTTGAACGGTGCGTTCTTTGCCACGCAGGCCGCAGCACGACTCATGTCGCGTCAGAGTCCGCGAGGCGGATCCATCATCGCGATCGCCTCCATCTCGGCGCTGGTCGGGGGAGAGTTCCAGAGTCACTACACGCCAACGAAGGCCGGGTTGAAGAGCATGATGGAGTCGGCTGCTATCGGATTAGGCCCGCTTGGGATCCGGTGCAACAGCGTGCTACCGGGGACGATCGAGACGGCGATCAATGAGGAGGATCTCAGGGATGAAGCGAAGAGGGAAAGGATGGTCAATAGGCATCCGCTGAGGAGGCTCGGAAGGCCAGATGACATTGCAGGGCCCGTGTTATTCTTGGCTTCGGACCTTGCCAAGTTCATGACTGGCAGCTCGGTGCTGGTCGATGGAGGATGCTTTGTCAATCTTCAGTAGGCCATCCTGTTTCTCGGTTGAGATCTCTGCTGCAGCTCATGAAAACAGCGTGCCGTCTCTCGCAAAGACAAAGACATTGAGAAGATTGGAGAAGCCATCTCGGAAGTCGGTGAGTGTGACGCGGTCAAAGTGAGTTGAAATTTGAGTGTGTCTCGTGTCAGTGCGCGCAGTCAGTCTGTGACCAACACAAAAGAGCAACAGACACGCGAGCTCAAACCAACACCTTTTCAAAGTGTCACTCTGCACTCCTTGCTTCTTCCACATCACACTCATTGCGGCCATCTCACGCCACAACCGTTGACCTTCAGCACACCACGTCGATCTCTCGCACTTCGGCCTACGGATAGTCGTATATTGCATCGTCAGCGCAAGCGCAGCCCAGGCGAAATCACATAGCACAGCATGGCGGGCAACGAGTTCGACGACGTCCTTACGAACCAGCCCGTAGTCATTGACAACGGCTCTGGCTCGATCAAGGCCGGCTTTGCTGGGCAAGATGCGCCGAAATGCTTCTTCCCGAGCTTCGTGGGTCGACCCAAGCACCCACGAGTGATGGCAGGTGCAATTGAAGGGGACCTCTTCATTGGGCGCAAAGCACAAGAGCTCCGCGGGCTGCTCAAGATCAAGTACCCCATGGAGCACGGCATTGTCACGGACTGGGAGGACATGGAACGCATCTGGAATCATGTCTACTCGGACGAGCTCGAGACACTTTCGGAGGAGCACCCCGTGCTGCTCACCGAGGCACCACTGAACCCAAGGAGCAATCGCGACATGGCAGCGCAGATCTTTTTCGAGACGTTCAACGTCCCAGCGCTGTTTACGAGCATTCAGGCGGTGTTGAGTCTGTATTCTTCGGGCAGGACAACGGGGATTGTGCTGGATTCGGGCGATGGAGTGACACATGCGGTGCCGGTCTACGAAGGGTTCTCGATGCCCAACGCGATACGACGTGTGGACGTCGCGGGGCGGGATGTCACCGAGAACCTCCAAACGCACCTCCGCAAAGCAGGCTACCACCTCCACACATCAGCCGAAAAGGAACTCGTTCGGATCATCAAGGAGAAGACCTGCTACGTAGCGCTCAACCCCGTCAAAGAGGAAAAGGACGTCCAGTCGCACGAAGAGTTCAAGCTGCCCGATGGAAACACTCTCCGCTTGGGTCCCGAACGATTCCGCGCACCAGAGATCCTGTTCAACCCAGAACTCATCGGTCACGAGTTCCCCGGCATCCACCAGGTCGTCGTCGATTCCATCAACCGCACCGATCTCGATCTGCGCAAGAATCTGTTCTCGAACATCGTGCTGTCCGGAGGCACGACGTTGACCAAGGGCTTTGGCGATCGAATGTTGGCCGAGGTCAAGAGGTTGGCGGTGCGCGAGATGAAGATCAAGATCTTTGCGCCACCAGAGAGGAAGTATGCGACATGGATTGGGGGGAGTATCTTGGCAGGGTTGAGTACGTTCAAGCGCATGTGGGTGAGCGCAGAGGAGTACAACGAGGATCCGGACATCATTCATAAGAAGGTAAGTGCACATCGCTAGCAGATGGTGGAGATATACATTGACGGGAGGGCTACGAAGATGAGGAGGATTATGAGGAAAGGTGACGCTGACGAGATCTTGCTTTTTTTTTGGGTGTTGCGCTTTGCAGACATTCTGATCGTCGGACGAACTCGAATACCACAGATACCCCCATAAAGATGCTACGAGGATGGTGACGAACCTGGTGTGCAAGGCTGCGACTCGCTGATGAGCGGAGGAGCCTCATCTACCGCATCGATGCAGACCGGAGTAAGGACTAAGCATCGCTAGGCAAGACGGCGTGCTCGTCGCCGTGGGTGCCGCGCAGAGCCGTCTTGAGGAGCGTTTTGACTGAACACCAAGGAGGGATGACACCGTACCGTCAGTATTGCTCCGGGTCGAGACGTCTCGATCTTCACTTGACGAGGGATGCTTACAACGATACATGACGGTCGGCTGGGTTCGATTGGTGGCCTTCTGGATGGGAAGCGAGTCGAAGTTGTCCATGATCCTGCTCGACCGAGATCGCAGTGCAAGAAGGCGTCAGTTTATGACGGGTCCACGCCGTTGATGGCATACGAGCGGAGGGAAGGAACCCACTGCTGGATGATGAGTTTGTCCTCTTCGAGAGTGAAGTTTCGACGCTCCCGCTGTTGAACGCGGACGGGGACAGATTGAAAATGGATGAAGTCAGCTGTTCGACATCGGCGTCGATGATCTGCGAGGACCTTTGGCGGATGCATACCTTCTTCGTAGGCGAGCCGCCTGCAGGCGAAGCAGACGCACCAGCGACTTTCTTCTCGTCCTTGACACCAGCTGCGACCTTGAGCTCGTCGCTGACGAGTCCTTCGTCGGTCAACTCGTCCTCCTCGGTGCGCTCGCGTTTCTTGCCGCGCTTCTTGGGGGTCTCGAGGGTCTCGTCGTCTTCGATCTTGGCCAAGCGGCGCTTCTTGGGGGTCGCAACGGTGTCGTCATCTTCCATTTTGGCCACACGGCGCTTCTTGGCAGGCGAAGGGGTGGCGCCGGAGGGAGCGGATGGACCGGCCTTGTTCTTGGAGGGAGTGCGCAGGTTATCGCTGACGAAGACGATCTCGTCATCATCCTCGTCCATGTCTGCTGCGGGCGGGGTGGGGTTGGGAGGTGGGGTGACGGAGGTGGACTGCATGGTTCCGGCGAGCCCTTGTGCCTCTACGAGGCTTGAGCAGGAACGATGTAGTGTCGATGATGGTCTTCAACACTGTAGTCGATGGTGTACGAGAAGCGAAGGGATGTGGAAGAGGAGAGAGGAGAGAGGAGAGAGGATGAGAGAGGGGAAGACGGGAGCTGATGAAAGGTGGAGTCAGGAGAAGAAAGGTCGATGCAGCAGAGCGAGATCTTATAGCTTTGTGCGGGATGCGGAAACGACAATCTCTTTCCGCACAGTTCGGCCACGCCTTGGGGCCCCTTTGTGTGATGAGGCTTTGATTGACACGATGTGCGGAAGGTATTGTCGGTGCGAGATCAATGCTTTGTCCGCAGCTTTGTGCAAGTCCGTTGGCAAACCTTAGTCCTGTCGTCTTCTTGGCGTACTTTTCAGAAAGTCAATCAAACCTGACTTGCTCCCGCTACAAGCAAGAGTTCGCAACCTTCTTTTTCGTCACAACTGAGCTTGATCAAGATCCGCAACCAGTGCTCAACGATGCCCACGCTCACTACCACCTACCTCGAACCGACCTTCTCCAATAGCGATCTCCCTCTCCTTGACAGCGACGAGCTCCTCCGAGTGCTCCTCAAGTCAGTCCCTTCAGCTTATCAAACATCGAGTCCTGATCGCACTTTGCGGGCACTTTCAGAGGACGAGCTGCTTGCGGATCCTGATTCCCAAGGTCTCCCGCCAAGCGACAGTTCAGAAGTCGCGGGTCCAGCCGCGATGGCGGAGTCTCGTATCGATAGCATCGCTCGAAGAGGCGTACTCCATAAGCTTGGTTCGCTCTTCCACAAGCTCACGAACTCTTTGCCTAAATATGAGGATGACCCGCACCCAATAGTCAAGGTCGAAGCCGAAACAATCGTAGACCTGACGGATGATGACGCTGACGTGCCTGACACGGAAGCAGATGCCAGCGAATCCGCTGAATCGGCAAAAGAGGAAGAGGAGGACGAGATCGAGGTCGAGTACATGCTCATCGCCGCGAATTGCATCATTGCTCCCGCGGAAGCCCCTCTTCCACGAGACGATGTGTTCCGCAAGAAACCCAGCCGCACGCGACGAGGAAGGAGGGCCAAGACGACCAAGACCGCACCTCGGCTGACGGCTCCACCCGTGATCAAGCAGCGTCGTCACGTCAACAGACTCATCAAGACCAAGAGAAAGCGAAGAGCTGTTCCGGGATTCGCATGAGCGATCTGTAACGACACTTCTTGACAGGTGCGGCCCGGATAAACGCAACGATTTCCAGCGTCCAGAAAATTTAGAGCTTGGGCCCTCGTGTGCCAGCGCTTCGGCTATTCAATCCGGCTCTTCTTCGAATTGGAATACCGGAGCCATCAACCCCACACTTTCTACAAAAGCCGAGACATCAAGAAGTCTCATCCTCCATTCCCTCCTGCTCCTTCACTACTCTCCTTTCAGCGCACTCGCCCCTGGTCTATCCCTGAAACACAATTTTACGATGTCTTCATTCACTTTCACCTCGCAGCCGCCCTTCAGCCCCAACTCTGCACCGGTAGCACTCTCCTTCCCACCCGACTGCGAGAACCGCGTCGCTGTCATTACCTTCAACGCCCCTGAGAAGCTCAACGCGCTCGGCGGAGCCGACTACAAGGCCATCACCGCCTGTCTCGAGTGGATCGCCGTGCAGCCCGACATCCTCGTCACCATTTTCACCGGCAAGGGACGCTACTTTTCGGCCGGAGCTGATGTCAAGGATCCTTCGCGAAGCTTGCCCGTTGACGTCGCCAAGGCGGACCCCAACACTGCCGAGGGCAAAGCTCTGATCGGCGACTTCTACGTGGCCAGGACGCAGAATGGACAGGGAAAGCTGGCAGTTGCGCTAAGGAATCATCCCAAGATCCTGATCGCCGCCTTGAACGGTCCCGCAGTCGGGCTGTCAGCAGCCATCCCGAGCCATTGCGACCTAGTCTATGCCTACGATGACTTCTTCTTCTTCGTCCCCTTCATGTCGCTCGCCCTCGTCGCTGAGGGTCTGACTTCCGTCACCTTCATCAAGAGGATGGGCCTCGGTCGCGCGACAGAAGCGTTGCTCGAGGGCCGAAAGATGACAGCACCAGAACTCAAGGAGAGCGGCTTCATCACCCGACTCTTCACCAAACCCGCTGGTTTCGATGGCAAGGACAAGCTCGCCACCGCGCCCCTCTTCGACGACGTCCTCAAGCACGTGCAGGAGAAGTTCTTGCCGCCCAACGCAAGCCCCTTCTCGCTGCTCTACACCAAGAAGCTGCTCAACGACGCAGCGTACGCGTATAGCGGCGTCGATGGCGTCAACCAGGCCGAACTGAGAGGCGCGGAGAAGGTCTTCACATCTGGCGCACCCCAACAACGCTTCGCAAGCATTGCCGGCGGCGCACGTCACAAGCTCTAGATTTCCAACCTCGTCGTCAATCTCAGTTCTTCCGTGCTTTGTCTTGCTCTCCCTCGTTCCCCGTCTCGCTCCTCGCACCTCATGCCGTCTCTCAGAAACCTCAGCCTTTCACACTCTGACACGGTCAGCTTTACGTTTGATGATGCTGTCGACCCGAAGTGGGCACGTGTGTGAATTGCTCTCTTCTTCTCCGTGTGTCTTCAGCGTCGATTCCTCGAATCAACACCCGTGCTACCGGCGCCGATTCCACCGACCTTGTTGACAGCTGCCTCCTTCTCATCCAATCCAGCCTCTGCCCGGATCCTCTCGATCTCCTCCAGGATCGGCTTGTACTCCTGATACTGTTGGTCTGCGAGGGCGAAGCCTTTTTTGCGCATCTCCTTGCCACGCAGCTTGCCGTCGCTCTCGATGAGTGCGGTGGATGCCCAGTGCTGCTTGGTGCGCTCGTAGAAGGCGCGAAGCTTCTCGCCCGGTTGAGGCGTGGACATGATTTCCTGCTCGGTCCGCGCCGAGTCGGAGGACACGCCCATGAACGCCTGCGCTTTGGCCCGAAGGGCATCCTTCTCGGCCGCAGACATCTTTGCTCGTCGCGCCTCTTCGTCGTCCGAGTCGTCCGAATCGAATTCGAACCCTTCTGGGATCTCATCGCCCTCTTCACCCTCCGATTCAGACGAAGAGGAGTCCGAGTCCGAACCAGAATCAGAGTCGGAATCGTCCTCCGACTCGGACTCGTCCCATTCGAGCGCGTCGATAGGGCACTCTTTGAGACACGTGAAGCGGTCCAGTTTGGACAGGTCGAGGGTGTAAAAGTCATCCAGGGTGTACTCGCGGTTGCCGGCTTCAAAGATGCCACCGTAGACGTAGAGGACGTTGCGCTGGACGGCCAGCATGACGTTGTACCGCTCGAGAGGGACGGTCTTGAGCGGATCGTCTGGATCGTCTTCCTCTTCCTCCTCTGGTGATGGTGGCGGCGGGGGAGTTGGCTCGATCTGTAGCTTCTCTGTGGAAGCTGTGAGGTCTTGCGCTCCATCATCGCCGTTATCGTTGTCCGAGCCGTAGTCATGTTCGTCGCCATCGTCATCCGAGTCGTTTCTGTAATGCTGCTGCTGTTGCAGTTGTTGCTGTGCGGGATTTGTTTTCTTCTTCCTCCTTCCTCCGCCTTTCTTTTTGGGTCGCTTGAGATTGAGACTGATCCACCTGCCTGTACCTGGAAGCTGATAGCCGTAGAGATCCTTGTGGAAAGTACTCTCCATGGTCTCTTCGTCGGCTTCTGTATCTGTTACACCTCCGAACAAGATTCCCATGCTCTTCGACTGCCAAAGCGCCATGGTGCATCCACTGCGAACTGGATTGGGTGCGTATCCCACTTTCCTCCTTTTCGCCCAGTCGAGTTTTGTGAGATCTTCGTCCATCTTCAGCAGCCATGTGTCCTCGAGTGCCACACCTTGTGTGCGTTGCCCCTTGACATACTTCTTGCAGTATCCGCCGTACAAGACGATGCCTTCCGGGCAAGGAATAAAGGAGAAGCCGGAACGTGGTGGTGGTCGACGAAGGTCGTTCTGCTTGATCTCGGTCCATTTGAAGGTATTCTGGGTATCAAAGATCCAGAGATCGTTGAGGTATTGCGTCTTGACGCCCGTGTCGATGAAGCCGCCAAAGAGGACGAGGTAGTGCTTCCAAAATGCCATGCGATGGCCACTGCGGGCGCTGGGACGAAGCTTGGTATCGATACGCTCCCATGCTTTGGATTCGACACTGAACGCCCAGAGATCGCGGTAGTGGTGAAATGCGTTCTGTCGTGCGCCTGAGAACTCGCCTCCAAAGAGCCAGAGCATGCCGCCTTGAGCCGGTGTTGCGGCGACTTGATGCGCTGATCGAGGACCAGGCTGGTTCTTGGAGGCGTACGTGCGCCACTCGTTCCTTTCGGGTATGTATCGGTACATGTCCTGATAGAAGGCTACTCGCTCGCCGTTGAAGTATTCGCCTCCGAACAAGTACAGATCGTTGCCTAGCGGACAGGGCGTGAACGTTGCGTTGGCTCGGCGAGACGGTGGCCCACCCACCTTCTCTTCGGACACGACATGCTCCTGCTCCCACTGCTCCCTATATCTGGCTAGCAGCGCGTCGAGATCCTCTTCATCGTCGTCGACCGCTGCGGCGCCTTTCTTGCCGTTCTGTTTGGTGTTGCCCGAAGAAGATTTCCCGTTGACCTGAGTCTTTTGCTTTGCTACTTGTTTTGTGAGCTTGCGCGTGGCCTGCTTCTCGGCCTTCTCCTTCTTGGCTGCCTTTGCGGCGGCCTTTCCAGCCGAGGGCTTGCCTTTCTTGCCCATGTCGATGTCGATAGAGTATGGGGGATAGGGTGAGTCAAAGGTCTGAAGGAAGGTGAAGTGCTGATCCCAAAAAAAAAGCTGCACTACCGAGTACCGAAACTTGAATAAAGCTTCCGAAGTCGCCGTGCGCAGTCACAAAAATCTCAGAAATGCGAGTCGTGTGGAGGAGAAAGCTCGAAAGAGAAGCGGCGTCGAGGTCGCGTGCATGCGGTTCGGTGGTTTAAGCCCACTTTGGCTTGTGTATTTCTGTTGGTCCCGCCTTCATCATTAGATGGGTTGTTGCAGCTTCCCGAATCTCATTTCGATCTTGCATGTTTGGACAGCTGGAACGAGTGGACCGTGAGAGAGGTGGATCAATTCGAGTCTCTACGCTACATTCGACATGATCAAAAGCAAAGCTGCCAACACCGCCAACAGCATCGATGCAGGCACACTGGTGATCCACTGACGTCCTGCATCGTTGCTGTTGCTGTTGCTATTAGTAGGGGAAGCTGAAGCAGTGCTGGACGTGTCGGCGCTGCTGCTTGTATTGCTGCTCTGTGCAGGTGTAAAAGCGTCCGATGCGAGTACCCAAGCGATTCCACCGGCGATATGACCACGGAAGAGGTCAAGCTGCCATGTGGACGAGTCGTGACCTAAGCTCGTGTACCATGATCTGCCCGGCCCACCTGATGCCTGAATGTTAGCGCCACCCGCGCCTCTCACGCTCGGATCGGTTGTCGAGGTTGAGTCGAGCAGGCCGCCTTGCCTCCACCAGGCAAGCGGAAGGGGAGCGGGACCATTGGTACCATTTCTGAAGCCTTGCGGGTTGACACCAGGGTCTTCATAGGTGGAAGCGTTGGTGACGAGCACATTGGCTGGGGACGGAAGAGTCCTAGGATCGGAGCGAAAGTTGTAGACCTCTTCAAAGATCCGCAGGCCTTCCGCCGGGAATCTGAAAGTAGATGGATGACCTCCTTCGACTGCTCTTACAGTAATGTTCTGAATCTGAGGGTGGTAGTCAAAGTAGGCGCCGACGAGTCGACCGTAGAAGGGAGCGCCAAAGAGCGTGGCTGCCGCCGAGTGGACACCGAAGAAGCCACCTCCCTGTTCGACATAGCGAGCGAGGTTTCGCAAACCTTGGTCGTCGAGGACGGTGCCGTTCAAGGGAGGATCCTGGTCGGTGGTGCTGACGAAGCCGATGGCCTTGAATTGGGAGAGGAAGGTGTAATTGTGAAAGCGGGTCTCATCTTCGGTGTTGACAGTGTTCCAGCGCACGTCTGCAATGGAGGGGTCGATGGCGGAGCGAGGGAGGGTGAGCGAGCCATTTCCGAGCGAGGTGATGGTGCGAATGGCGATGGGAAGCGATTCGTGTCTGAAACCGGCCGTCTTGGTGTAGAGCAGGATGCGAGGAGTTGCTGCCGACTGCGAAGCGGCTCGACCGGCGAGTGCTGCCAAAGCAAGGAGAAGCAGAGTAAGGATGCTCATCATGACTATCCTGTAGCGATGAACGGCCTGGACATGATGGCGAGGCTAGCAAGCGGTTGTCCCCCTCCGACGAGGGGCAACAGCAGCCTAGACGAGTGGCAGCCGTCATGTCCGAGTGGACGCACAGGCACCAGTCAGGCGGTCAGTCATTTGATAGAGTTGCGCAGCGCTCGGGACCCTTGGCTTGGATCCGTGAGTGCACCGGAACGCATCGGCCGTCACGGCGCAGAGAGAGTCAGAGGTCAAAGTCAGCTGTCCAAGCGAGGGTCTTGGCGAGTCGAGCGCGTGTTTTCCCTGAACAGCTGACTGTCTTGACTCGCTGCTAAAGCTGCCATGGCAACGGTACGCTAACTTAGCCAACTTTGCAGTTCATGCTCGGAGCGCTGCGAAGAAAAAATTCGCTCACTCTCGAAAACAAAACAAAATCAAACATGCTCGGAAAAATCAGGGTCTCGATCCGTTTTCTGCGGCGAAGCACATGGCAGCTGGCCAGAGAAGCGCCTATTCTTGGTGATGCTCCTGCTTCAGCCATGCTCGGAAGCATTCGGTCAGTGGCCGGCCCATATGGGCACTAGAGTTGCTGTGCTTGCAGGTCTGGAGCCAACAAGGCGGAATGGTAGTGTAACGTACGAGAGACTGAGATCATCCGAGAAGGCGGCGTGTTTCTCTTTCTGCAGCCTCGTGCGTGGAATTGCAGATCTTTGGACTGCAGGGACCAGCACCAAGCGACCGACACAGGCAGGAGGGCGGCTAAATTTCGTCTCAACTCTTCCACAAATGTCACACACAGCGCCTGCAGCTGAACAGCAGGTGGAGTTTTTCCTTTCTGAAATTTTTGCTTTTTCATCGCGGGTCTGATGGAAATTTAGAACGCTTTTCTCATCGCAGCAGACTCGCACTCTGAGCAAATCGGGCCACACGACCACAGTCATGTCAATCATCGCATCCTTCCGCTCACACCCCATCGTCATCATTCATCACCATCACTACACACGGCGCGACACGGCACTCTCGCAACAAATTGGAAGGTCCCCAGCCTAAGCGCGCCTATACGGTGTCACACCAACATACAAGATGCAGTCCTATTCGCATCTCTACGATCCAATCGGCCATCCATCGGCGTCCACTTCACCTCATCCTCCTTCACCAGGTGGCATCAACATCCCCTACACAGGCTCGCCATCTGCTAGCCACATTGGAGCTGGAACGCCAGGCTCGAGCAGCATTGCTCAGAATCCTTTGTCTTTTGGTGCATTCTACATTCAGCATCCAGCTTCGTCCCACTCCAATCATGCGCCATCCGCCAGTCATCATACACATCACCTCGACACCTACTCCAACTCTTCGCATACTCCACAGCAGCATTTCTCTCCCGGAGCAGACCATCATTCCTCTTCAAGCGCCTCTGTCGCCGCTTTCTCCAACAGCGGCCGTTTGAGCTGGGCCAACTCGCCTGCCGATTCCTATCACGGCATCCCCTCCAATGCTACCACTCACAGCAGCGGGGCCGAGAGCCATTCCAGCTTGGCCAACAACAAGCATCCGTGGGAAATCAATTCCGCTGCCATGCGCTCTGAGCCCGGCTACATCGGCTCACCTTACTCCACCTCGGATCTCCTTCATCCCGCTACCGCCAGCGCATTAGGTCTCGACGACGACTCCGGATCCGGAGGCAACGTCCGCCCTCGTGCTCGCAAGCGCACACGAGCTGAAGAAGAGCCGCGATCGCGCCTCTCCTCCTCTAGCCGTAGTCGCACACGTCCACGTATCCCCAGTGCTCTGTCCCGAGCAACCAGTCCTGTAAGCGACTTCCATCACAGCATCTCGTCTTATCATGCCGATCCAGAGGACACCGACATCACCGCATGGATCAACGCAGGCGATGCAGATGACTTTTCGGCCCCACATGTGGCAGGCACAGAACACCGCCTCTGGTCATCCTTCGGTCCCGGCATTATCAATGAGCCATCTCATGCGAGCCCCTATCACGGCTCTACCACCGCTGCGCCTCTGCCCACTTCTGTTTCCAATTCCCGAGCACAGTCCATCGTCGGCTCCGATGACTTTGGCTACCATGCCTCTTCCGCCCTCCACTCGGCTCCCTCCAATCTTGGTCTCAGCGTCTCGGTCCAAGATGAAGATGCCATCGACTCCAAATCCGAAGTCGCGCGCGCCATTCAGGAAGAGTCGGCTCCAGCAGAAGACGAGCCGCTCTACGTCAACGCCAAACAGTACCAGCGCATCCTCAAGAGGAGGGCAACACGAGCCAGGATCGAGGAGCAGAGGAAGAAGGAATTCCTCACTTACATGCACACCCGCGAGAAGGCGGGTCAGGATGGCGACAGCGAAGACGGCAAGAAGCCCTACCTTCACGAGAGCAGGCATAGGCATGCTGTCAGGAGGCCAAGAGGGCCTGGAGGCAGGTTCTTGACCAAGGCCGAGATGGCACAATCGGCCGCCACCGCTCCCTAAGGGGCTCATGAATCTCTTATCATCGGATTGCATCAACTCGAGTTTGTATACCACTAATCTCGGATCCGTTACGCCATCTATGCTCGTCAAAGGTCTAGTCGCGAGGATCCTCAAAACATCTCGGTCTGCATGGACCACCTTTTCTTTCTCGCCCTTGCTCCCGTCAAAAGCGCCAAGGGCTGTTGTATTCTGCTATCCCCCTTCGTGTCGTCACGCTGTATCTCCTTCCCTCTCGTTCGACGGAATAATTGTAACCATAATTTACTTTCAAGCACCCGCCTTCCCCCTGCGTGTGCGTCTTCCTCGTTTGATGTGTGGTTCCGACAGACGGGAGCATGTCTCGGTCGCTGAGGTGCGATGAAGGACCCGCCAACTTCAGTGTCTGCCGTGTGCTCAGGTAGGCTTGTTCGCAGGCGCCGGTGTGACGGGGTCAAGACATGCAACGACATGCTTTAGAGTGGTACAAATACAATGATGCAGGTGGAATGCAAAGACTGAGGGAAAGGGCTCTTCGATCCTAATCGCGCTGCGAGAGGATGGCTTCCTTTCTCGCGGCTTTTGGCTTCTTGTCTCCGGCTTTTGAGTGTCTCCTCCTGTTCTCCTCCTTGTTCTTCCTGGCATCGATCATGGTCTTCTTCATCTTCTGCGCCTGCTTGATCGCCTTGGGCACGTGCCTCTGCTTCTCTATCTTGGCCACATCGCCCACACCGCTCCACTTCTTGCGCAGGTTGTCTGCGTATTCGCGATTGGCCATCTCCCTGCCGCTGAGCAGGCCCAGCTTCTCGCTCGCCTTGGCCTTCCAAATTCGCAGATTGCCATCGTCCGAGCCGCTGAGCACGAAGCGGGCATCCATGGAGAATGCTGTGGAAAAGATGCGCTGCATACGCTTGGTGTGGTAGACATCGCGCGAGTGATTGCCCTTGCCGTAGTCCCAGATACGAAGGGTTCGATCGTACGAGCCAGTGACGAGCTCCGTGCCAGTGGGCGAGAAGTCGACCGACATGACCGCGGCAACGTGATCCTTGTAGACCTGTGTCGCTGAGTTGAGGTGACGCATGTCGAATGTGTAGACATTGTGATCTTCGCTTGCCACCGCGAAGACAGTGGGCTCTGTTGGACTCCATGCAATGTCGTTCGCTCGCATCTGCATGATCATCTTGGTCAAGGGCTTGCCACTGCGCAAATCGTAGAGCACGATGCCGCGATCGCTGCCTGCGCTTGCTAGAACTTCGCGCTCGCTCAGATTGAAGCGGACGACATTGATGGCATCTGGGCCCCATGTCATGGAAAGCAGAGGGTCGGAAGATCCGCCACGCTCGAGGTCCCATGTCTGGATCGAGGAAGATGCGGAGGCGAAAATGGCGCTCGAAGCGTGGTGAGTCAACGAGTTGAAAGCAGCCTTGCCACTGTACACTGTCAATGGTTCGCTGGGCGGGACAGTCTTGTCGCGTGTGCTGAGGAGACCACCTCGTCTCAAGCTGCCGCCTGTGGTCATGTCGGCGTCCATGTCGTCCTCGTCGTCATCATCATCCATGACATTGAAAGTGGTCTGTCCGAGGCCATCGGGTGTAGGGTCGGCATCCCAGACTTTGACAGTGCGATCTGTTGAGCAAGAAAGCATCCTGCGGCCTACAGACGTGGTGCCAGTGGTTGACATGAAGGTCAAGGGAGAGATGCAAATCGACTGGATGATACCAGAATGCGCCCTTGGGTATACGTAGATGGGCTTTTGGCGCGCCAGATCCCAGAGACGAATTTCTCCATCGCCACTTCCGGATGCAACGACGTTGAGTCTGTTGGTGTCCTTTGCAATCGAATAGATGCCATCAATGTGGCCCTCAAGAGCGCCAACGAACGGTTTGGCGAAGAGACGGTCCAGCTTGGCGGCATTGAGGGCGCGAGTATACTCTCTTGGCTTGTCGAACGGATGCAATGCCGGGTCGAGATTCCTAGAGAGTGGAGCAGGGTCACCTTGTCGAGCAGGTGCGTGCACGTCGAGCGACCGCGACAGCGCCTTGATCTTCATCTCTGTGGCGAGGGCAACAAAGGCCAACGAAGCTGTCAAGACGGTCGTTCCTTGGCTCGAAAGAAATTAGGTTGAGCGCTGTGCTTGACGATGGTACAGTCTGATACGATCAAGCCGTTGATCTGGAGGAGGCAATGTCGTCTTGGTCGGCAGGGAGGGAGGACGAATAAGTTAGCTATGATGGTGGCAGAAGAACTTCTGAGTTTGCCAGCTGTGGAGGGTTCGACGGCCAAATGAGGGTCCAAAACCAAAAATTTCAGCGTTGCTGCATCCACTTTTTCTGCAAGGAGCTGCTCTGCTTACGTAATTGCACTTTTTCTTCCTCTTCGAGCTTGACCCTGATTTCTTACTTGGCTTGCAATCTTCCTTTCGTCCATTCTACATCCTATCGCTTCACACGCAGCTGCCCCATGCAGTGGTCTTCAACACTCTAGCCAGAAGATCGTCGGTATGAGGATCCTCAAAGCGCGCTCGGCGCTGCTGAGCGACTTTGAAGTGCTGAAGGTGCTCAAGGAGATGGAGTCGGAGCAAAAGACTCGAGGGTCCGTTGCGCCGCAGATCACCCAGATCGACGAGGACGATGAGGATGCACTACGGAATGCTACGGCTTCCCAAGGCGAGGAGGACGACGTCTGGCTGTCCAAAGTGCCGGAGAACCTGCGCACGATTCAGTACGAGGTAAGTGACTTGCAATCGAGTCGAATAGAGACGATGAGGAATCTGTCGTGCTGACCACAAAATCGACATCTTCCATTTGATGCCACATTGATTGCTCGCTCAGACCATCTCTGCGCTCAGCGAGCCCACAAAACCCTGCGCACATCAAGAGGCCGACAACATCGCCGCTTTCCTTGACGAACTCAAGGCTCGCGGCTACTCGATCAACGACTCAGAAGCAAGACGAGGTGCCCTTGGCCTGAACCGATCCGAAAGACTCCAGATTGTCAATCATGCTCCTCAAAGCATTGTCGAGCTGCACACGCTCGTCGAAGAGCTGGAAGAACGTTTCCACCCGCATCAGATCGAAGAACTCATCTCGCTAGTGCAGACCTACTTGCCGATTTATCCGACGACCGAGGTCAACGCGTACGCTGCAGAAGGAGCACAGGACAATCCAGCAGCGATTGTTGATGCAACGCACGACTCAAATCCGGAGCATCCAGCGCAAATCAGTGAATTCACCGGCCAGGTAGCTGCAGCAGCCGATTTGGGTGGCTCGAAGGAAGGTGGATTGGCACAGGTCCCCCAACCTGATCCCGAACGACAAGTGGCAGATCTGGCTTACGAAGAGGATCCTGACGTGGAAATGGATGAGGACGACTTTGTCCACGAAGGCCTTGGCGGAATGGGAGTTGAGGAAGCGGATCCCGACGACTAGCTCGTCGAAGTGCTGTGGTCTACCTTTGTACTTGTACCTATACCCTCCATAGCAAGCTTTCGACTGGCCCCGTGGTGTGTTGACAGTACCTGCCGCTACTCGTCGTTCATCTCCTCGCCCTACATGACCGACCGCCGCAATAGGAAATGAGGCTGATGGTGAGCTTTTGACAGGACTCTTAGCTTGTATGCCCAACAGGTCTTCGTACTCACATGGAACTCCGCATCGTCCTCTTCCTGTTCACCTGCTGGGGCGCCCGAGTCGAGACCCGCCTGTTTGAGCGCCTCTTCGGAACTATAGTCAAGAGGAGCGTTGCGTCGGCGCCCAGTCCACACTATGTTTGAGGTGTCGATCTCTGCCAGCTCCTCGTCGTCCTCGATCAGCTCGGCGAGCTGTAAAATCGTAAGAGATCCTGGTCAGTATTTTGAGAGCATGTTTGCATCGCAAATTGCCGCAAGACGGCCTTCCGTCACATACCTCGTCGTCGTCAATGTTGTAGTCGTCCTCTTCGTCTTCCTCATCGTCATCTTCATCCTCCTCATCGTCCTCCTCTGATGTCCAAAGCGCAAAGCGAACAAGACCCGTCAGCATACGTTCATCTATGGCTAGCAGGTTGAGCATTTACCGTAATTAACTCACCTGGCTCAATTGCCCTTGCCTTGCCTTTGCCCTTGTCGAGCGTTGAAGGCTGTTCGTATTCGGCGGCTTGCTCGGTCGAGGCTGAGTTGGTGGTCACGCTGCGCACATAGATGGGGCAACGGCAAAAGTCAGGTGAGGGTCCATATTGATGATTGTGCCGGCTGGTCGTCACTCACGTTGCGTCGCTCATTGTGTTTGACGGTTATTGGGGCTGTTGGTGGCTCTCTGACAAGCTTGAAAGTCGACAAGGCAGAAGATATGACGGTCTCGAGCTCGAAGCTGGGACAAAAGAAAAAGAAGGGTCTCCCTTTGCGTGGGACGCGTCGCGGACTGCGTTTCCAACCAACACTTTTTCTGGCTAGACTCAGCAGCCGTGCCGCACCGCGCTGCGCTTTGTTTCTGGTGCGTTCGGATGTCGGAAAGGTGGAGAAAACTGAGTTTACGAAAGTGTTGGTCTCGAGACAAGCTGCCATCGTCGTAGGCTAGCCATCCTTCGCTCACCCCACATCGAGACCTTTGCATGATGCCACCGAACGCTTCTCTGTCACCTCTTAAGCGCAGAGAAAATGCTGCTGCCCTCCTCGCGGTCATCTCCTCATAACCCATGGTTTACATCGATCAATGCGGACACATCAACATCGTTCTAGCTCCACAAGCTCACGGGATGAAGAGCTCGTCTCTTCGTCAAATCTCGGATAACGACGCTGTCCAACTGTACGATTGGGCGGAACGAAGCCTTGATGCTGTGCTCATATGCACATGCCGGCAAGTGCGGCGGATGAAGGCCCTGTCGGAGCTATCGAGCGCGATTGGAGGTGAGCAAACCCAAGCAGGTCAGGACATGGCCGCTGAGCAGCCGACACTCACTATCTGAAAGTTTTGCCATGTATGCATCAGGTCAAACACTATTTCTGCATCATCAAGTTCCCGGACTCGTCGCGAAAGTCTGCGGCATGGTCGTAGGAGTGACGCCGAAGGAGGATCAGGTCAGCTATGAAGGTGAGTCCTATTCGTGCTTTTAAATGTTTCTCATTTGATCAGCCCGGCTGATGCAGGTTGATCGTTGAGCCTCCCTTCGACAGTGGACGACGGCACTTCTGTCTTGCGGATCATCGAGACGCGCAAAAGTCTGCGCCAGAACCGGTCACATCCACTTCAGGCGGCTACGGGGACAGGCGCGACCTCGACCGCTTCTGGCGGTATCCCCGAATGCTACACCATGCCGCCCCAGAGCAGGGCCTCAACGTCCGCCAGCCGATTGGACTCTCAGACGGCCAACAGATTTCTTGCGCCCATGCTTCCGCGCTTCGAGGTCGGCGACATTGTCAAGTGTACTGGCAAGATTCAGATTGATCGTAGTGGCGACAGATTTCTCTTCGCCCATCGACTGCAACGATGCGAGGACTTCAACGCGGAGTGTCAGCACCAGCTCGATGCCATCGAGATCGAGAAACGCCTCTATCGCCGGTCCTTCGATTGGAACCGTCTTGCACTTGAAAAGGCAGTGCCTTCCCATCATCGTCCAGCTCCGCATCGAACCGCTGCAAATGTACCCGCGCGTCAGCTCATATCTGATCTCTCGCAGGACGGCAAGGCTGTGTCTGCTCCTGCGATCGAATTTGAACCGGAGCAAGACGACTTTGCGAAGCGCCGCCTCTCGCCAGACAAAGCTCGCAGATTACTTTTGGGCCATGCCTCTTCTTCACAATCCCAATCAGATTCGGCTCCAGCGCAGCAAATTCCCTCTTCCCCCAGCAGCGAGCACTCCAGGCTGTCGCATACATCCGAGTCTGGCTCTCGACAGCTTCGTACACATGGCAAAATCCCCGATCGACAATTGACGGAGGCCTACTTTCAGCTCCAGCTTCAGCAGCACATCAGCCAGCAGTATCGCAGTCAAGCTTTCACCATCTCGGATCTCCAGTCTGACGCCGACCTGTCTGCACTCGCTCGACGCCTCGTCCGCATTCGTCTGCAGCATCGTCACACTTCTCGATCTGGCGACAGTTCCAACGGCGTCTCACTCGGAACCACCGAACAACAAGCAGAGAAGGTCCGACGGCTATTCGAATGGGCTGTGCGAAAGATGATGCAGGACGGCTTCATCGCTCTTGCCGATATCGGCGACCCGGGAGATCGGCGAGCCTCCAAGAAAGGGGTGGCGAGCACCGCTGACTCGTACCGTCTTGTCACGCCAGAGTATCTCCTGCGTCCGCTCCAAAAGTTGCTCGGTACTACCTTGTTTGTATCGCCACAGGACGCTGCGTCGCAAGATGTAGACGCCCTGGCAACCCGTCTGCGCATCCTTGATGATCGCTTCCGCTTCGTCGATCGTTCGCTTGTCCAGGATAGCCTCGCTTTGTACTTTACACGCTATGCACCCATTGTAATCGATTGAGAATCTCTGCCAGAGATGTCCATGAGGCGATCGCATCGCCCTTCTTCGCCTGCGGTCCTTCCACCGTGCAGCTTATGTCCGGCAGCCGATGACGCTCCCCAGACTTTGAAGTGCACTGGAACCGATCCCGTAGTCGCTCCCATCGCCCCTGCCCAAAGTGACGAAGACGATCATTCTCAACGCAGGCAGCTCGAAGTTTTCTTGGAAGTCAATTCTTCTACGCAAAATGCAGTGAGTTTTGCAAGTTCTCTGAAAGAAGCGAAGAATAATGGCCCACAGATTCTCGGACAGTCAGAATCTGACAATTTGAACGACAGACGCACAAATTTAAGGGACATTCAGTTTATGAAATGCCCTTTTTGAACAATCACATAAGTTAGGCCCGCAGGGAAGCAATCACCTGCTCGCAAGTGACTGACATTTCTCGATACTTGGCTAAATTTGTTGACTCGCATATCTCACATTTAATATTCTTTGGAGAAACTGAGCAGCGAGCGCTCAGAAATTGCATTATGCACACGGCAAATGCGTGCGACGACAATCTATAGAGTCGTGAATCTTGTTTTTTGACAAAAAGACCCAAAACAAAACGCAACATCGAGCGAACGGCACACGTCTCAGGCTGTGCTGCGCGAAGACTTCCCTGATGCAAGTCGATGTGTCGACTCCATCTTGTTTTCGGCCATGATGAGGGCTTAAACTGCAGCAAGTCAGCGAATGTCAAGCAAAAATTTGGGTCTTATACGTCCTAGGAGACCTTTTCTTACGCAAGGGATCTTGACCGCGATTCGATGTGCGCGCGTGTCGCCGCAAGTGGCCGTCAGTCAAGGGTCTCACGCACAGAGGGCTCATCACGATGCCTCCACACCGTGAGCGCAGGGGCAAGCTCACGGGCCGCAGCCGAGGGCGACCCTGGTGTGGACCCCTAACTTTAGCTCTCGATCACCACTACCACCATCCATCTCTGAGCACTGCCTCATCGCGATCATCGTCGGACCGGATCTGCTCGCTTGCCACTACGCTCGCAGCAGGCTAGGCGCCATGAATCACCCCGAAGGCACGCAGCGTTCGCCGGGACGCTGCCATATGAAAGGCAACTGCGGCAAGAAGAGCATCTTCAGCCCAGAGCTGCCATGCTCCGTGGACGAAAAGGCCTCTTTGCCGAAAGAGCCAGGCTTCCGGGAGCTTCTGGTAGCCACTTGTGGATCCGACTTCGCCGAAGGTCCGGTGTGTTGCACGCAAGCACAGGTGGAGAGCCTCTCGGCCAATCTTCAGCAGGCCGAACCATTGATCTCCTCGTGCCCGGCCTGTCGCAACAACTTTCGGTCGCTGTTCTGCGCGTTCACCTGTTCACCGAATCAGTCGCAGTACGTCGACGTTGTCGAAACCCAAGAAGTGAAGGGCAGCGACGGCAAGCCCTCTGAAGCCGTCAAGACGGTGGAGTACTTCATCGGAGCAGAATGGAAGCAGAAGTTCTTCGACAGCTGCAAGAACGTCAAGTTTGGAGCCAGCAATGGCTTCGCCATGGATCTGATCGGTGGCGGCGCCCAGACTCCGAATGCTTTCCTCAAGTTCCTCGGCGACGAGAAGCCACTGCTCGGAAGCCCCTTTCAGATCAACTTTCCCGACCAAAGCGTGGATCACGATATACGACGAGCTTATGCTCCGCCTCAAGCACCTCTACGGAACGACTCGCTTGCACCACCAATTCCCTTCGACTGGAACCCCAGACAATGCAGCGATCTTGATCTGTTGTCGCGCTGCGCTTGCGTCGACTGCCCCGACACTTGCACGGCCCTTCCCGAACTGCCTCCCATGCACGGGCCCAAGTCGACTTGTTCCGTCGGATCGCTCTCCTGCTTTTCCTTCACGGCTATCCTTCTTTACGCGCTTATTGTCCTCCTCTTCTGGTTCTGGAAGCCAATCAGAAGCAAGATCGGAGGTCGTCGCGGAGGCATTGCCTTGCCAAATGGAACGGGCCGTCTCAACCTCTCCAGCGAGTCCAGCGGGTTCGAGCGGGTCCGCATGGGGTCTGAAGACTCCCTGGATGGCATCAATAGCAGGACGCAGACTCAAAGGACGAATTCTGGTGGCTCCAGAGGACTCGGACACTTTGGCGAAGCAAGCTCTTCGAGCTCTGCTCCGGACGGCACTTATCGCGGCATTGGATTGGAACGCAACGACAATCTGTCCGCTCTGGGCGCACTTCAGCCACGCAAATACGCCCTGAATCAGTTCTTGACTCGGTTCTTCTACCGCCTAGGTCTGTTCTGCGCGAGTCACCCCTGGCTCACGTTCGTGCTCGCAGCCGTCTTCGTCGGCGCTGCCAACATCGGCTGGAAGGACTTTGAGGTCGAGGTGGATCCGGTCCGTTTGTGGGTTGCGCCTGGCTCGACAGCCAAATTGCAGAAAAATATCTTCGACCAAGAGTTTGGACCTTTCTATCGGCCGCAGCAGATCTTCCTCATGGACCAGAGGTCATATCAGGGCCTCGCGACCTTGCGACACAACGCATCGTCAGCTCAACTAGACGCTCTGCCGCCTGCCCTGTCCTGGGAACGCCTTCTGTGGCTCGCTGATTTGGAGAAAGAGGTCCGCGAGCTTAGATCGCCTTCGGGAGTTACCTTGCAGGACGTCTGCCTCGCCCCTGCAGGTCCGGGTACGCCTTGTGTGGTGCAAAGCATCCTAGGATACTTCCAGGACGACCCCATCGGGTATGGACTGGACGCGGATAGTTGGGACCAAGCTCTGGATCAATGCGGTAGCAATCCTGCCGAGTGTCTGCCCACGTTCGGACAGCCTCTGAAGCCAAATATTGTGCTGGGAGGCAGACCCGAGCATGCAGAGGCAAGCCAGGCACGGTCCGCTGTCGTGACGTACGTACTCAACAACAGTCTCAACACCACCCTGGTCAGCTTGGCCGAAGAGTGGGAACGAGAGCTGCTCAACCTGCTCGAAGCGGTCGCAGCTGGGTCGTTGACCAGCTCGCAAGCGCAGAACCTGACAGTAGAACGCCACCCTCTCTCGGTAAGGCGTCAAGAGCTAGGCATCCAAATTGCATTCAGCACTGGAGTCAGCCTCGAGACCGAGATCGGAAGCAGCAGCAACACCGACGTCGGCATCGTTATTCTCTCCTACTTGACCATGTTCATCTACGTGGCTCTGACCCTCGGAGGCAGGCGCGGCAAAGCCTCGGTGATCGAGGACGACCACGAAGAAGATACGCCGATCGTAGAGCCGGGCTCTTACCCTCGGATGAGCGCAAACTCAAGATATGCCACGAATGGACGTTCGAAGCTACTCACAAGCGTCCTTCGTCGTGGCAGGGCGCTTGTCAACACCTACTGCGTCTCGTCCAAATTCACGCTAGGTCTTTTCGGCATTATCATCGTGCTCTGCTCGGTCTCTTGCGCCGTAGGCATCTTCAGCGCGATGGGTGTCAAAGTTACCCTGATCATCGCCGAAGTCATCCCCTTCATGCTGCTGGCGGTCGGCGTGGACAATATTTTCCTGCTGTGCAACGAGATGGACCGGCAGGCACTCGAGCCAACAAGCGCCGAGGCTGGGATGACTCGTTCCGACCCTTCAACAGCCTCCCTTCCACCTTACATGGGCGCGTCGAGCCATCCGGCGCATTCACCCTCGGACGAGATCGAGGCACGGGATGATTTGTTCATGGAGGCGCATATTTCAACGAGCCCGACCGGCCGCGACTCGATTGAGGAGCGAGCAGCGCGCTGCTTGGCTCGTGTCGGCCCTTCCATCCTCCTCAGCGCGACGACCCAGATCGTCGCGTTCCTCCTCGGGGCAGTGGTGCCTATGCCTGCCGTCAGGAATTTTGCTCTCTACGCAGCGGGAAGCATGTTCATCGTCGCCATCCTTCACTGCACCGTGTTCATCGCGGCGATGACGCTGGATGCTCATCGAGTCGAGAGCGGCCGCATTGATTGCCTGCCTTGCCTCAAGACGCCCCCGCATCAGCATCAAATTCAGCTCCAGACCGACACTGCGGCTGGACCCAAAGAAGGAATGCTCGACGCTTTCATCCGCTATCGATACGGCCCAATCTTGCTTCGATCCAATGTCAAGCGCCTGGTCGTCATTGCGTTTGGCGCGGTCGCGGTCATCAGCATCATCGGAGTTCGCAGAATCGAGATGGGCCTGGATCAACGTCTGGCCCTTCCATCCAAGTCCTACCTCCGGCCGTACTTCGACGCCATCGACGTCTTCCTCGATGTCGGTCCTCCTCTGTATTTCGTCGCATCCGGGGAAGAGGTCTCTCAGCGTCAAGGTCAAAGAGATCTTTGTGGGAGGTTTACAACATGCGCACCTCTATCGTTGGCCAACACGCTGGAAGGCGAGCGTCAAAGACCGGAAGTCTCGTGGATCGCGGAACCTGCCAGCTCTTGGGTCGACGACTTTCTCCAGTGGCTCAACCCTATCCTCGATGGATGCTGTCGCGTCAAAAAATCGGACCCCTCCGTCTTTTGCGGCCCTCAGGACAGTCCCTTTGCTTGTCAGCCATGCTTCGAGGGCCGAGACCCTCCGTGGAATATCACGATGGATGGTCTTCCCGAAGGGGATGAATTCTACAGCTATCTCAAGCAGTGGCTCCATAGCCCGACCGATCAAGATTGTCCGCTTGGTGGTCAAGCGGCGTACTCGTCAGCACTCAGCATCGTAACAGATCCCAAGACTGGCAAGGATACCGTGCGCTCATCGCACTTCCGAACGTACTTTGCGCCGCTCAGGTCGCAGTCCGACTTCATCGATGCACTGGAGCAATCGCAGCGAATCTCGGACGACATCTCTGCCCGCGTGGGCTACAAAGTCTTCCCGTACAGTCTGTTCTTCATCTTCTTTGAGCAGTACACGTATCTGCTCTCGATGGCTGTTCAAGTGCTCGGATCGGCTGCTCTTGCCATCTTTGCCATCAACACGGTGCTGCTTGGCAGCTGGCGTACCGGCGCAGTGGTGACGCTGAGCGTAGCAAGCGCCGTGTTCCTGGTGGCAGGGGCTATGGGCTTCTGGGGCATCCAGTTCAATGCGCTGACGCTGGTCAACCTGAGCGTGTGCGCAGCGATCGGTGTCGAGTTCTGCGCACATATCGCGCGCGCTTTCATGCGTGCGCCAGGCGCTCTGCCTCGATCGCATCCCATGTCGCAGAAGGAAAGGGACGAGCGCGCTTGGCTTGCGCTTACGGATGTGGGAGGAGCGGTGGTCAACGGCATCTTCTCGACTAAGCTGATCGGCGTCGGCGTGCTCATCTTCACCAAGTCCGATCTGCTCAAGCTGTACTACGCCAAGACATGGCTTTGCCTGATCATCGGCGGTCTTCTGCACGGCTTGATCTTGCTTCCGGTATTGCTCAGCTGGCTTGGCGGGCGAGGGTGGTCGAGCGGAGAGGACGAATCGGATGTCAAACGGCGATTGAACCGGGCAGGATCCGAATATCGACCCATGATGGCTTCCGAGCCAGGTGCGAGTGATGACGAGGAGGGTCTTTGAACAGTTGCATGCACGCAAGATAGAATCGTCGCTTCAATCAAGTTGACTGCTTCCTTCAAAACCTTGTGGTGAGTTCGCGCGTGCTCTGCTGTGCAGGAGAATGCTGGAACCTTGCAATTGGAGAGCGCTTCGAGCAAGAGCACCTCAAGCGAGCGCTGAACGCGTCCGTCTCAATCGTGTGGTCAAGTCTGGTCAGCAAGGTTGGCGAATGAATGACCAAAGATCTGTCTACGTATCGTTGCATTGCGAGCACGATGACATGTGTGCGAGATCGCCATCTTCATGCTGCGTTCATCTTACGCCTTTCTCCTTGCAGCACCTTTGTGACCCGTTGCCAGCTGTTGGCCTTGGATTGGGCGCCTTCTGGTACGGAGCCCTTGTAGGTACCGTCGATAAACGACTGAAGTTGCTCTTGTGTGTAGCCGGGAACGTTGGTGGAAGCTGGATCGTAGCCGGGACCTGATATGACCACTTCTTCCATGACGATGATGTGCGATTCGTGCCATCGGCATGGCAGAGTCTTGCTCAAGGCGTCGAAGATCTGCTGTCCGAGCTGCGAAACATCCTTTCCGGTGCGTGCGACCTTGGTGAGACTCTGCTTGACAGCATCAGCCTCGCGCAACTGAGCCGCCTTGAGAGATACCGGGTAGATCTGTGTAAGGCTGTCCGCCTTGGGCTTGGAGACAGGCGCGGCTCCATTCGCCGAGTCTGATGTTTGCTGAAATTCGATCTTCTTGATCTCGGACACTTTGACGATGGTGAAGCCCACGGCGGCGGAAGGCTGTGCGAAGCGGTTGCGAGAGGTCTGAGAAGCTTGGGCTACCGAGGCTGCCGCAGCAGGTGCAGACGAAAGGTGCGACGGCAGCGTCGTGGGTTCGCATTCGAGACCGACGACTCCGAGAGTAGGATCATACGCCCAGAGCTTGCCAGAGAGAGTCCGGGTCTGTTTCTCGCCGACGGTGAAGGTGACGTGAGATCCAAGTAGCTTTGCAATGTTGGCGAGTTGGTTGGCTGGCGTAGCTGCGGTGTTGCTTCGGCCTGCCGAGGAAGCAGCAGAGTTGCTGGTGGTTTGTGCGGCCATGTCCGTGAAAGAGTGTTGTGAACGAATGTGACAGGTGTGACGGAAAGAGAGCTTGAGCGCCGTGGGATGATAGTGTTGAGAAGGATGCAATCAAATTCGCGCCTCTTGCCAGGAAGATGCTGCGCCCACAGCCTCGAGCCAAAAGCACAATCCCGACTGCCGACGCGATTTTAGCTTCTCAGCTCCACTTTTTGGTTCCATCAAACCTCCTTGCCTCCCGCTATCGTCGTCCCTCTGAATCTTGAGTGATCAACGATGCCGTCCTCGTCAAGGTCCCACGACCGCGATGTAGGATCGAGCTCCTCGCATCACGATCGCGAGCCCTCGGACTACAAACGGCGTCATCGACCAGACGCAGACGACGATCCCCACCACCGTAGCCGCGACAGGGAGCATTCTCCAGACCGCCGAAAGCGACATCGCGAGGATGATCACAGCAGACGATCTCACAGCTCTCGATCACATCGTGACGACGACCGAAGAGACCGGTCCGACCGCGACCACCATCATAGGCACAAACACGAGGAGCATGGAAGCTCGAGTCGCTCTAGGCAGGATCGTGACAAGGAACACAGAAGCGACCGGTCCTCCAAGCGGCGGGAGACCTCGGAGGAGCGTCGGATCCGCAAAGCCGCCAAGCGCTCCGAGAAGTTGAAGGAGCTCGAAGAAAGCTTCCTGGACGAAGAGCAAGGCGCGGCGGAACGCACTGCCGTTGCCGAGCTCATGATGTATTCTGCCGAGGACAATCCGTTTAACGACGCCAACCTTGGTCAAAAGTTCAAGTGGGGAAAGAAGGAGGAGAAGGAACGCAAAGGAGGGCTCACAAGGGAAGAAGCTGAGAGACGTGACGCTCAACGAAGGGAGGAGGCTATGCTCGAGATCGAGAAGCTCAATGCTAAGCGTGCCGAGCGTGAGAAGCAGGCTGCTTTGCGAGAAGAAGAGGAGGCGAGGATGGCACGTCTCGCCGAGTCAGCACAGATGGCTAGCTGGGTCGCCAAGGAAGATGACTTCCATCTCGAACAAGCCCAACGCCGAGCTGTCATCCGCGTCAAAGAGAACCGCGCTAAGCCCATCGACTTGCTCAGCATCAACCTCAAGTGGGCGGACCCCAACGTCATTTCCGAACAAGAAGGCAAGCAGGACGATGACGACGACGAGGCTGGCCTCGAGATCGACCTCGACGAGCCCTACACCATCTTCGAAGATCTCACACTCGAGGAGACGGAGGAATTGCATCAGGACATTCAGATGTACCTGGAGCTCGAGAAGAACGACTCGAACCTCGACTTTTGGCGTTCGATGCTCATCGTATGCGATGACAAGCTCGAAGAGCTCAAAGAAGATCAAGATAGGGCCGAGGGCACCGCCACAGCCGCTCTCGGAATTCGACAGGATCCTGAGGAGCGTGGACGCATCAACAGCATGCTTTCGTCCAAATCGACAGATGATCTTCAGCAGCTTCAAAATCAGGTGCGCGCCAAGCTCGCTTCTGGTGAACCGGTGGATGTCGAATACTGGGAGAGGGTGCTCAAAGCGATCGTCGTTTGGCGAGCCAAAGCAAGACTGCGCGACATGCACGAGGCTGTCTTGTCCAATCGACTCGAGTACCTCCGACGCAAGCAACGTGACGAGGCGTCGCGACAGCAGAAGGAGCTTTTGCTCCAGACTGGCGACGATTCTGATCTCGAAGACGAAGCACAGGACACCCTTGATGTTCAAGACAAAGCCGATGGCGAGGGCAAGAACGCAGAGGCGGAACTCGAGGCACTCTACGATCCAGACGAGATGGAGCCTGCGCCGATCGACGCCGCCAACCTCAGCTACGAAGACAGGCGTCTGCCCATCAAGACCGTGCGCGAGCATCTCGAAGAGGTGGTCGCTGCTCGACGTCGCGTCACCGGTCAGCTTTTCATCCCCAAAACGCGTCACAACGAGCATGGCGCGAGCACCTCGGACAACCCCGCCGAGCGCATGTTCCTGCAAGAGGCATCCAAAGCGCTCGACGTCACCGAAGAGGTCATGGATGGGGGCGACGAAGCTCCGCTCACCCATCAGACCTACCAATGGGAAGACAAGTACCGTCCGCGCAAGCCACGCTTCTTCAACCGCGTCCACACCGGCTTCGACTGGAACAAATACAATCAAACCCATTACGATTCGGACAATCCGCCACCCAAGACGGTGCAGGGCTACAAATTCAACATCTTTTATCCGGATCTCATCGACAAGACGATCGCCCCAACGTACAAGATTATCAAGGAAAAGGGCGAGGAGGATACGGTGCTGCTGCGATTCAGCGCTGGTCCGCCGTACGAGGACATTGCGTTCAGGATCGTCAACAGGGAGTGGGAGTACAGTCACAAGCGAGGGTTCAGGAACAGTTTCGACCGGGGCGTGCTGCAGTTGCATTTCAACTTTAAGCGGTTGCGGTATCGAAAGTAAGCGGGCGGCATCGATCTCCATCGCTCTTGCAGATGCTGTGTCCTGTTGCACATTTGCTGTTGCACGTTGCAATTGCTGTTCCTTGTCGAAAAACAAGGCTGCTTGCTGCCGACAAGTTGCAGTGCTGACCCAAACCGTCGGCTGAATTGTGTGCGTCTTCAGTGAGACAAGGTGGAGTTTGGCATGATGGCAATGATCAATGATACTTCCACAGCGAGACCTTGCCATCCTTGCCACCTGCCGCAAGCACCAGCTGTGTGCCCGTCGAACCGTTCCCGGAATCCGCGTCGTCATCCGAATCGTCTTGCTCCGCTTGATCGCCGCGGTTGGCCAGTGCAAAAGCAAGACACTCGACTGTATCGCGGTGGTAGCTGAGCGAGCCGAGCTCTGTCAGGGTTGATGTCGAGTAGACTTTTAGCCTGTGTGCGATGCAGAGATGTGAAACAGGTCAGCGGCTTGCTTTGTGCTGGTTGACGGTGCTGAATGTACTCACGACCCGTCCCAGCCGCCCACAGCGACGGTCTTTCCATCTGGGCTGATGGCGACGCTTGCCTTGCCCGGCGTTCGCGTCCGGGTCCAATCCACGGTCCCCGATTCCAAATCGAACCGTGCGATCCTATCGTCCGCGCCGACGCTCACGCCGAAGCTTTCCTTCTCGCATACCGCCACGCTCATCACCGACTCGCTATGGCATCGAGCACTCCACATCAGCTCGCCGTCGCGCCACTTTTTGACCCACCCATCTTCGTACCCGGCCACGACGACGTCGTCCTTCATCAAGTGAAGCGACATGACGATGGCCAGCCGGGAAGTGGGCTTGACGTCCGGTCTGCCTATCGCTTCCGATTCCCTTTTGCCCGTGTGAAGGTCAAGGATGTCGATGTAGGCCGCGTCGAGGGTGTGTGGCACTGCGATGTGGCCAGCGTGATGCGAGCAGCGGGCAAAGTTGAGTGCATTGACGCCGATTTCGCGGATCAGCTCTGGCTCTACGCTTGACTCTGCTAGTCCGAGCGAAGGAGGGGTAGGAGGTAGGTGCCATAGCTTAAGCGTGTTGTCGCGTGCATGTGTGACCACTTGATCGGACGCGACGATGAGGACGGTAAGGATCGAGTCGGTGTGAGCGATCCATTTAAACCGCGGTCGAAAGGTGACTAGGTTCACCAGCGAGACGATACCGCCATCGTCGCCAATCGCCAGCAGAGAGTGGGCGTGGTGAATCGAGCGGATGGGAGAAGAGCCGTGATGGCGCAGGATCCAGAACGGTTTCGGGTTCATGGCATGGCGGAACCGATGGTGTGGAACTGGAAGAACAGAAGGAAGAAGTGGACCCTGTCTGTGCACGGGCAGATTTTCGAAGCTGTCCGCGGATCTGATCCTCAAAGAGGACGGAACGCCACGTGAGAGCGGAGCGGCATGTGCGGGGCTCTCCCGTGGCTTGTCCGACCTGGCGCTCCCTGTGTATAGAGTGCGAGGCCATCTCTGAACGTCATCTCTCCCCTTGACTGCCGCCACTACTTATATATCGCATACACAAGCTCGGATTGGAAGCCCAAAAGGAGCATATCCTGGAGGTCGATCTTCTTCGATCTCGTCACCTGCCGGCCTCGATTTGACCCTAAGCTCAGCCTCTAAACCTTATTTCACCCTCCCGCACTCGCCACCGCAAGCAAGGATGGTCGCCATGCGCCCCAAGCAGCAGCCCTCGTGGCTGGACGAGACTCAAGCTCGGGCGGTGCTACATACCATCTCGTTCCCCGGGTTTGAGGACGAGCAGGTAAGCCCTTCCCCCCGGCAACCCATCGCTTACACCTTCCCCTCTTATTGACCCTCTCTACATCCTTTGCTATCGCACCTCTCCGTCGCTTTCACAGACATCCAAAACCGCCCCGCTCCCAGCCGCGACACTGTCGACACTGAGCACACTCCAGATGCGCTTCCTGCTCACCTTCCCCTTCGAATCACTCTCACTCTCGTACGAGCCCAACGGACGCATGTCGTCCCAACTCGCTCACATCTACTCCCGCCTGATCACGCACCGTCATGGTGGGGGCTACTGCCTGCAGATCAACGTGCTGTATCGCGAGGTGCTGTCCTTCTTAGGCTTTCGCTACGTCGGTGTGCTAGGTCGGGTGTTTTCGCCCATGTCGGGCGAGTGGACGGGCTTCTCGCACAGCGCAACGCTGGTCTATCTGCCGAGCCATGTGGACGGCAAAGGGGCGTACTACCTCAGCGATGTGGGATTTGGCAGTGGGCCGTTGCGGCCGATGTTCTTGCGCGATGGGTGGGAGGAGCGAGGTCGCGGAAGTGACCGCTTCCGTCTGGTGAAGGGAGTTCAGCCAAAATCAACGCTCGAGCCTGACCCCAACTCGTCTGAGGAAGTGGATCCGGAGGTGAAAGCCGTCGCTGTGACACAGACGGCATGGATCCTGCAGAACCACAAAGGGCGCGAATGGGAAAAGTGCTACTCGTTCCATCCGTTCGAGTGCAACCTCTCCGACTGCCATACTGCCAATTACGGTACGAGCCATCCCGGATCGGTGCCCTTTGCGGTCATGATCATCGTCGTCGCCTACCGCCTGGCCTCGCACTTTGACGCCGAAAAATCGAGCGAGTTGGTCAAACAAGATGGGCTTCACGAGGACCTTCATCCGTACCACCCGAGCATGGTAGAGCAGCGCATGATCGTGGATGACAAGTTCATCGTCAAAGTCGGGGATGAACAGACGGTGTTCAAGATCATCGAGACGGAAGAGGAGAGGGTGCGGCTACTCAAGGACGAGTTTGGATTGCTAGGTCATGTGACGACCGAAGAGGCGCTGGCGACGATCAAGGACAAGCCGTCCAGGTTGAAGAGCAAGGAATGACGAGGACGAAGAAGAAGATTTGCTTCAAGATCGTGGAAATGAATGACAGATTCGCTTCAAGAGGGACACGGCCAGGACACGCAAGAGGCACGGTCAGGAATAAGCATCACAAAGACACGGAATGGAAGACCACACATCACACCTTGATCTGGAAAAACGACCGACACAAACCGAAGATTCCTCTGGAAACGTACTCGATTGAAAGCAAAGCCGAGCAGCCCGAGCGACACAACCCTGGGATCCGGGGTGGCACGAAAAGGTCGGATGGGGTGATGGTGCCGACCGAACCAGAATGTGATCAGAGCAGAACCCGAGCCGCACCTCTCCCTCCTTGCCTCACTTCCAACCCGCACCGCTCGCCCGTGTCCCACCCCGACTCATCACCGGCAGCAACCCCATACTCCTCGCTCTCCTCACGGCCTTTCCCACACCTCTCTGACTCTTCCTCGTCAACCCCGTGCTCGCTCGTGGCAAGATCTTACCCATCTCGCTCACGTAATTCGCTAGGATCGCGGCGTTCTTATAACTATCATCGTGCAGACTCGGCTTGCCGGGTTTCAAGCCGTTGATGTGGATGAGGTCCTGTTTGGTTGCTTCTGCTTTTGTGGGGCCGAGAAGGGGGCGTGCAAGACGGGGTGGACGTTGCGTGATCGACTCGTACGCGAGCGTAGACGGGTTGTAGTAGTGACCGTTCATAAAGGCTCGGCCGGAGACGGTCTGGCGTTCTTTGACTGGTGTACGCGCTTGCGGGTTGTAGACGCCCCCAGCGGTACCAGGTGAAGGAGGGTTGGTGGAGGAGGAGGATTCGCGAAGACGAGCGAGCTTCTCGATGGAGGAGGAGAGTTCGTCTAGTGCGGAAGAGGGCGAGTCCGAGGAAGTGCGGGTTGTGGTTGCGAAAGTTCGGAGGGCGATGGCTGTGCGTGTGCCGCTGGTGGACGCAGAGGCAGCGCATACACTGGAGCGAAGGAGCGTTGTGGCTGCAGGCCTCATTGTTGCGATCTGTAATAGATGATGTAGAGCGATGATGGTGATCAGCAACGAGAAGGGATGCGAGATGGAGTGTTCGACTTGCTCACAAAAAAGGCGCTGTCACGTGCCGGGGTCGGAAATTCTTACCGCACGAAACTTCCCGAGGCTCGTAATTGACCCTGCTGCGTCAATGAGAACTCGTCCTCACCGCTTCACACCACACCAAGGATAAGACGAATAACCTGACTTCCTTCATCTCGTATGTACATATGGACAGAGTATTAGCGGAACTATCCCGAAACTGTGGGCGGGTGCACTTGAGACCGAGAAACCGAGAAACGACCGTGTGTGTATATATAGTGTATGCGTGTATGCTGTCACCTCCTCTATTGTTACCAGCGTCGGCCCTCACTTGCCACTCCCATCGATACCATTGAGCGCACCGTTGGCCCTCAAGTGTACCATGTTCTGCAAGCTGTACTTGCCCTTCCTTCCCCTGTCCTCCAGATTCTTCTGGCTGAGCACCAAGTTGAGCTGCTCCTTGGCCTCGTTCGTCCTGCCCGTGCCGGCGTAGAGCCTGCCGAGCTCGTAGTGCGCAAAGTACACAAGCCAGTGATCCAGCTTCAACTGGTGACCGTGCTCGAGCACCGTCTTGAAGCTGATCTCTGCCTGCTGCGCCGCCTCCTTCTCCGGGATGGGCGACTCCTTGGGTCGGACCTTGGAGTGCTTTTCGGGGCAAGCAATGAATTTGAGGCAAACACCACGGAGGAAGTGCGCCAGGCACAGGTCGTCGTAGTACTCGTCGCCCGAGTAGTACTGCGATGGGTCCTCGACCTCGTGCAGTTCGGCGAGCGCATCGCTGACCAGCACGAGCGCCTCGTCGGCCAGGATGTAGCGCGGCGCGTTGGACAGGCAGTGGTAGACATAGGCGAATTCGAGACCGGGCAGCAAGAGTCGGCCGTAGGTGGCAAACTTCTTCGACTTGCGAGCCACGAATTTCTCCATGGGGATCGACTTGCCCGCAATCTTCTGTGTCAACGAGGGGACCTTGTGGAAGATCTTTCCGGCCTCTTCCATCGCCCGCTTGTCGCGACCCTCGGCAGACTCGTACAGGTTGGACGCACGGCCGTAGTTGTACACCGCCTTGGACCAGTTGTTCTCCTCGGCGAGGATGGTGAACTGGTCGTGCGCCTCCTTCCATTTGCAGAGCGACATGTTGCAGAGCGAGAGGTCCCACACGCAAATGTGCTTGAGCTGCACGTACTCCTTCTGGACGTCCCGCGCCGTCTCGAACTGCGTGATGGCCTTCTCCGCCAGCGCCTGCGTCGAGTAGAGTCGGCCCGAGAAGTAGAGGAAGAAGACACCTTCGGGGAATCGCTTGAGGTTGTAGTGCAGGATCTTGTCGGCGAATTCGATGTCGACACCAGTGACGGGAATGAAGGTCGAGATGACCAAGTGGTAAGCGAGCATCGACATGTCGCAGACGGCACGACGCACGCCTTCCTGCTTGAGAGGCATGCCTGGCTTGGTCTGCTTGGGGTTGTCGCTCCACTGGCCCGCCTTGCTGAGCGTCTTCATGGCCCAGGCCGTGTCACCGGTGTAGCCGAACACCTCCATGATCTTGAGCACCTTGCCGGGCACGAGACCCAAGATCATACTGATCAAACCGTTGCCCAGGTAGACACCGCTCTTGAAGTCCTCGTCGAGCGACTCGTTCTTCTCCTCGGTCCACTCGACGTATTTCTGGAGCGACCTGTAGATGCCGTAGGCGTTCCTCATGTTGAGCGCCTCCGAGACAAAGGCGAAGAAGTCACCGGCGTACGCGATACCCAACACCGCCTTCAGAAGCATGGTCTCGGCGTAAACCAGCTCGGCGTGTCGCTGCACCTCGTTCATGCCTGCGAGCGCGCTCGGACTCTGGCCGGTACCCCTAACGAAGCGGCCAAAGTTGCCGACGGCGCTGGTCGGCTTCCTCATCAAGTGAGCGATGGTCATGGCGTCCTTGCACAGCGAGATGGCGATGGCCAGATCCGCGGGCTCGAACGTCATGAAGCCCTTGATGGTGGCGATGAGCGCGTAACCGAGTGCGTAGTAGAGACGGCTGTCGGCATACTCCTCGACGATGCGCTCGGCTTCGATCATGCGCGAGTTGAGGAAGAGGTTGAGTGCCTTGTGGGCCATCTGAATGTCCTCGTGCAGCTGCTTGGAGTCGCAGGCCACGTCGGCGGCGGTGAGCTTGGCCACACGGGCGGCCTTGTCCTTGACGGATTGGGTGAGGTCGGAGCGAGCACGCGTGTCGTTGGACGAGGTAGAGGCCTGACCGGGAGCGGAAGTGTCCGTAGGCGGCCCGGCACGACGAGTAGCGCCAGCGGTACCCTTTGGCTTGTAGCTAGACCGGCCAGCATCGCCGTTGGGCACGTTTCGACCGGCAGAGCCAGACTTCTTGCGACGGTGGCTGGCCGCCGCACCAGCACCGACAACAGCACCGACCGCACCAGCGGCACCAGCCTTGGCGCCTCGGTGGTCATGATCGTCCTCCTCGTCTTCCTCGCCTTCGGAGATGTCAGCGAGGGGAGCGTCCTGGAAATCGTCGTCCGAGCTGTCGTCGCTGCCCTCGTCGTCACTGGAAGCAACGACAGCAGCAGCGGCACCGCCACGGCCCTTGACGGGCCGAGCATTGCGTTTGGCTGGTGCCTGCTCCTCTTCCGAGGACTCTTCCTCAGAAGATTCGCTGTCCTCCTCGGACTCGCTGTCGTCGTCCTCGCTGGAGCCAGCGGCAGCAGCAGCGGCGCCGTTGCGACCCTTGATGGGCTGAGCGTTGCGTTTGGGTGGCGCCTGCTCCTCTTCCGACGACTCTTCCTCCTCGCTCTCGCTGCTCTCCTGGTCCGAGTGAGCGGCAGCCATACCATTGGGCTTGCCATTGGCCTCGTCCTCCTGGACGCTGCGGGACGACTTTCTACGAGCCAGGCCCGCGAATGCCGCACCACCAGCACCGGCTGCCCCGGTGACCTTGGCGGTGGTGGAAGAGAAGAAGCCCTTCTTGCTGGCCGAGGTGTCAGCGGTAGTCTCGGTAGCGGGAGGGGCGGACGCCCCACGCGAGCGGTTCTGCGTCGAGGCGCGAGGTTGCGAAGTGCTCGTGGACCTTCTGGAGTTGGCACGAGCCAACAGACCGTCCGCCTTTGCGTATGGGTCTGCAGCCGGGCTGACGGGCGAGCTTTCGCGGTTGCCATTGCCATTGGCTTGGTCCGTGGAAACGCGCGGAACAGCGCTAGAACTTGCGGATCTGCTGAATTTCCTGCTTCGGCCCGAGTTGACGCCGTTGACGTTTGCCACAGCGACAGGCTTGTAGCCCTCGACGGGCGCACCGGCGGGATAGACAGCAGGTTGGGAAGTCTCCGGCGACAGCTGCTGAGGCTCGTCGTAGAAGCCGTTGCTAATCGAGTTGGAGCTGGAGCGGGTTCCGAGTCCTTTGAGGCTCATCTTACGCGATGCCGTGCTAAAGCGTCGCATCCTGCTGTCAGAGCTTTTCTCGACGTAGGAAGAGTCTGCTTGGTCGGGCACGGTGAGGTTGGTGGAAGACGAGTTGCGGCTGCGGTTGCGCATCAGGTTGACAAAGCTGTTGCCAGACGAGCCCTTACGCGAGTCGATGGAGCGAGCATCGCTCTGGGACATGTTGGAGTTGCTCTTCTTGAGGCCGAGGCTGGCAGCGGAGAAAGTTCTGGATCGACCGAATGTGCCTGTTCCAGCGCCGGGAATAGCAGGGGCAAGGTAGCCGTCGTCGTTTGATCCTTGACTGCGAGAAGCCATGGAAGTGCTTCGCTGAGAACGTCCCTTGACACTGGACTTGGGGCTGACGGGCTCGACGGAACTGCCACGCCTGCGAAGGAGCGCATCGGTGTTGGAGACAGGAATGGGGTGCTGGTTGAAGCTGGATGCATCGCCGTTGACAGAAGCGTTGTCACCGTTGGCAGCGCCGTTGCTGCCGCTGTACTTGGAGATGTCAGCACCGATGCCAGCAAGGATACTCCTGCGGCTGCCCGAGACGGACATGCGTGAAGAGGGCTGGTCCTGGTTCATCTTGAGGACGGCAGCGGTCATGTCAAGCGTGGTGGATGCGAGTTTGGGTCAGGACACGATGTGGGGAGACCGAGCGGATGGCCTCGACGATATAGATGATCGGCACGGTCACAAAGGAGGAGGAGGTGGTGGTTGTGGCGATCAGGATCGAGGGGCCTGAATGTGGGGATGACGAAAGAAGGTGTGGGAGGGAAGGGGAGGACACGTAAAAGTGGGGAAGCTGATTGGCCGTTGATTGCCTGCGATTCACTGACTGGCAGCAGCAGCAGCAAGCAGCGGCATGCGCTTTCACTCACTCCGTCACCTCTGCTTCCGTTCTGCGTGCGGAGAGCGCGGAGAGAAAAAGGCGCAAAATCAATAAAATGACGAAGGAGGCGGCTGTCAGCTCTCTAGACTGGTCCAGTGCATATTCGACGAGCCTCTCACTCAGCTGCTCGAGCCGTCATTTCACGCAGCCATGCACGCCCCGCTCCGTCCCCATTTCGCTCTCCGCTTCACAGTCTGATGGCCTTTGCACGTCAGTTCCTTTTCGTAAAGCGGATCGAGTCCGAGTGTGATCCAAGCGTGCGGCTTTGTTCGCGCTCAAGAAGATCCGTCCGTTTGGTCGTGAGCAGGGCATGGGCTTTTCTGTCAAGTCAAGGCTGTGTACGATTATGAACTATGTCTTTGAACCACAACAGACGAACGAGATCAAGGCCGAGACGGATGGAGCTGGCTGCAAGACGGGTGGCAGCAAGACTGAGCTGTTGTTTCGCGTAAAGAGCGTATGGCTGGGTGGAAACCTTGGACGCCCGCACACATAGCCGAGGATGCACCTTGCAGTAAACCCTCGAACCCTACCACCCTGCTGTCCCCGCGTCGACCCGCCAGCCAGCAGGGACCCGTCTCCAGTGTATCACATGTCGACCACGGCCGCCCGGGGGGCTTTGGGCGGTCCCGGTCAGCATGTAACACAAGGTTCTCAGTGTGGCATGATGTAGGTGCTAGCGGAAGAGCAACGTGCCACAAAGCTGAACCGGCCGCGACCCACATTGCCCCGCCGTCTCTTTTTGTTTGCAGGTCAGCCTGCATGACAGGCGCGCCCAGAAACGCCAGCTTAAAAATACCCTGCCTCTCTAAATCCCCGCAAAATTGGCCTTTCCTGCTGGCCTGTGCAAGAGAACTTGCGTCTGAAAGCTCACCTGACATGCAGTCCCACCTCTCGTGTTCCCCGTCAAACGCCCTGCAGCGGCAGGCAAAGTCGACCTGCAGGAATTTCCCGAGATCTCAGCCTTCCTGAATCATCAAGCGTTCGTCCTCATCATTCGTAGTTTGCTCAGAGATCGTCGCAGCAGGCGGATCGGACGCGAGAAAGGTCCTGGGTATCATGAGCATGCAATTGCATGGGACAGCCATCTGCCTAGACAGCCGGCGTGGCCAGATCAAATCCGAGGATATCCTGCCAGTACGTCAGATCGCGCGTGTTGAGGCAAGCTGCCAATCCCTCGATCGAGTTCTTGCCAATGTCGGCTGCCAAAGGTACGACGTTGGTGGCAGCATTGTTGACACCCATCTTGGGTTGACTCGTGGCAGCAGAGCTGGCGAACGCACCAGGAAGGCCACCGATCGCAGCGTTGAAGTCAGTTCCCGTAGCAGCCGCGGCTAGGTCGACAAACCCGCCGCCGTTGCTTGACGCCAACATGCTGCCACTGTTGAGATTGTTGTTGCTCCACGAAGGTGTCACTGTGCTAGCAGAGGACCACGGCGAGCTTGCGTTCTGAACGGCAAAGCCAGAGCCGAGCCCTTGATGCATGTTGCCTGTCCCAGAGGCACCTCCAGGGGAAGCCAGGTACGCAGGGTGAGGCGCCACCGAGTTGTTCGCGTTGTAGGGCGCGCCCATGGCAACGTCTTGCTGAGCACCGAAGGTGGCTGGCGAAGCTTGTGACTTGTCGGGGTTGACGCCACCTCCGCGCTCGTATGATGTGACGCCTCCAGCAGGGGAAGATGCCGCCATACGGCTCGAACCGAGCTCGGATCGACCTCGAGGCAAAGACGGCGCCGTCGAGTAGCGAGCTGTTGCAGAAGCTATGTCTCGGAACGGCGGGCTGCCTCCGGGTACTTTCCGAGGACCTGCGCCGTCGCGCCGAGACGAGCGATCTGCCGCTTCTGCGGTTCCTGTCTGCAGCTGGTAAGAAGTGTGAGCGCTTCCCCAAGGTGGTCGACGTGTAGCTGACCCACTGATGCCACTGCTACCACCCTGCTCAGCCTCGCCGCGCCCCTCTGCTGCGGCGACCGAATGCGCCCGGTTCCGACCGGCATCACTCCAATGGTGGTCAACCTTGGACTCGGAAAGCTCCACATTGGCCGTCAAGCGGCTCTGTGCCTTCTCAAAGCTTCGATTGAGGCCGGCGTCAAAGATGGCGCCGAGGAAGCGCACCAGATAGCCGGGTGCTTCTCGTTCCGTGTCCACAATCTCGCCTGAGGGAAGTCGCTGTGGCTGAGAGCACTCGCGCAGGGTAGCACGCAGATACTCGACACCGACGGTCACGGTCGACGCGTCGAGGTGGTCGCGGTACAGATAGAACCACTTGATCATCTCGCTGGCCGTGATGACGAGATAGTCGTGACCCACGCGCACGTAGCCAGGCTTGCACACGTTGTACGCAAAGAGGCGCATACCTCGCATCGCTGCGTCCACCGTCTGCGCAAACCAGAATGCCGATCGAGCATTGTCCTGCTGCTCCGCCAATTCGCTCCGCTTCGCACGACGCTGCGATGCTACTTTCGCTGCCCAGTGCCATGTCGATTGGCAGATGTAAAAGTCACGGAAAGCGTCGAGGTAGGGCAGCTCGGCGACCGCTGACTCGTCCATAGGAAACTTGGGATGGAAGACGCCGTCTCGTACATCAAAGTAGCGCTTCCTGAGCATATCGAGCCGACCTCGATAACGATCGAAGAAGCCGCCGAAAGCAGTCGCATCTTCGGATCGATTGATGAGGTCGAGGAAAGGCTCGTTCTCAATGGTGGAGATGGACATGTCGAGCGACCAGCAGAGTCTCGAGTCGATGGGCAGAAGCACATCACCTGCTTGCTTGATCCAGAGGTACGGGTCTGGATAGTCGTCGAGTGGGATGGTGCGTGGACGGGGCTTGGTATTGCGATCGTCTCGACGAACCAGTTCGTGGACGAGGCAGAGGACGATCCAGGTGCGTTGACGATCCCGCTCCAGTCGTTTGCGCGAGCGGAGCGAGAAAGTGTCGGACCTTTTCTCGTTGGCCCTACTGCCTCCCGAGACTTCAGCCGCCCCGTCGTACTCGAAAGTCGCGTGAAGGCCCAGCTCGTAGGCATACCCGATCGCACGGAAAGCTTTGCGCACGATCGTGCGGTCTCCGGCATCCTTCCATGTGATGACGAGGATCAGAGACTGGATATGATCCATGGAGCAGATCTCTTCTGCGGCCGCAAGGTTGAGGATTGACTTGGCGATACGGTGACACTGTCGATGATGCTGCGGCAGGAAGAAGCGCGAAGCTACCGAGAGGATGGTTGAGAACAAAATCGGGGCGTTCTGACGACAGTGGTCGATGGTATGCAGAGAGGCGTCAAGGAGCGCGAGAGGAGGATTGAGTTCTGCGAAGAAGTAGTCGAAGAGCTCGTGAGCCTGGTCCATGCTGATAACATGCTGACGCACGGGGTCGTCGCGCAAGTCGGAGGCCATTGACAGAGTCGCGGTGCTAGGATGCACACGATGCGAGCTGCCCTGTGCAGAGTCCCACAGTGAGGGACGAGAGCCTTGGTCGATGGTATTCAGACTGTTGCGATGCGAAGACGACGACGACAAGGACGGCATGGTCAGTGGTGGCAGCTCGCGGCTACGATCTGGGTGGAAGGAACGGTGCTGATACGGTTGAGCATGTTGAGCTTGATCGTTGGACTGGTGCTGAGAGCGCGAGTCAGCTTTGCGAGGGAAGAGGGAGTCCTGGAAGGAAGGGATAGGCTGAAGGTAAGGACCGAACCATCTTCCGTGCACCGATCCTTTCGGGCTGGGCAGTTTTGGTGCGGGCTCGTTGGCCTCGAAGCGATTGTGTTCCGTCTTGGAGTACGCCTGATGTTGCTCCTGGTGGTTGGTGCTAGTTGGACCAGCGGTCGGAGGGGAACGGGAGAGCTCTCGTACCTTAGCACGAACCGGAGAAGCGGTAAGAGCCTTACCCGACAGGGAAGCGGCTTCGTCGTCCTCCAGCTGGTCCTCCTCGTCGCCTCCTGTGCTGTCGGCTTCGCTCCGTGGTCTCTTTTTGGGTTTCCTGCCTCGATGATGCTCCTTGAACTCGCAGTCGAGATCGAGACGATTGCAACGTTTGCAGCGCTCGTCGTCGACGTTGGCACGAGAGCATTTGACCTTGATGGCGCGGCACTTCAAGCAGGCAAGATTGGAGCCACGCTTCTCGGGCTTTTCCGAGTCAAGGAGAGCACGACGAAGGGGAGTGTCGGCGCTGGTTTTGGTCATGTCTCCTTGGGAGCCTGCATCAGAGGGGGGAGAGGCTGGCAAACCAGCTTCTTTGGTGGAGTGAGAGCCCTCCGACCTGGGATAGGAGGGTTGAGAGGAAGCGGATCGGTCGAAAGCTTCGATGGATGAGGAAGCGGGTGCCGAGAGCCGTGCAGCCGCTGCAGCCTCGGCCGCCGCTGCGGAAGCTTGAGCTGCGGCGTCGGCGAGACTATTCATTTTGGTGGGACTGATATGCTGGGAATCCGTGCGAATGTGAAGGTTGCCGGTGTCTAGGATCGACGGAGTGGCCAAGTATGAAAGGGCTCGAGGTTGTGCCGGTCAAGTAAGCCCGGGGGAAGCCGGAGAGGGATAAGGACTTGCGAGTCAGCGGTATGCTACCATGTCGATGCAGAGAAATGAGGTGCGCCCAATCGGGGGTCGGATGGAAGCTAGCAGACTACACAAGCAGACTGCTCATGAGCAATGTCGTTGTGCCGCCGAGGTATTGCAGAGAAGCGCGCGATCGGGGTGACAGAGAGCCGGCTTCCTACTCCAACACAGTGCGTGTACAGGCTGCTGGAGCGGAATGTCGAGACAGATGTCCGGCCCGCTGAACGTGGTCGTCGACTAAGGCGACTGAGATTCCCGGTGCTGAACAGGAGGTGGGATACGGTGCGAGTGACTCGAAGGTGCAGAGACAGACGAAATGAAGCGGGCTGATCGTGCCGTGCGGGTCGGCTCGTGCTTGCGATGCAGTTCCGTCGGGGGCAAACGCAGGGATGAGGAGGGCTGCAGGATCGATTTGATAAAGAAGACGGCGGACAAAGTGGACAACGACGATGCTTAATCAATGGAGTCGGACGGATTCCGCCAATCGAGATGAGATGGATCAAAGAGCCCTCGAGACACGTCGGATGATTCCAGGGGTATTCCAGAGTCGGTGCTGCGACGGGGTATGATCGCCTCTGGAGAAGGGTGATGAGGCAGAGGTGGTGGTGGTGAATCGACGGGAAGGTGGGTCCGATGACTACGGAGCGGTGTGATGTGGGCAGGCTCTATCGGCTCAAGCGGCAACAAAAGCGCAGCAGCGGAAGGTTTGAATGGCAAGTCGCCGAGCTTGGTGAGCCGCGAGTTCGGTCACATCGGCTGCTGTTCACTCAATCTCGACCACAAGCGGCAAGGACAAGCGCAATAGTGAGTGTGGGTTGGCTTTCCGGTGGTAACGGGTGGGCGAGAGGCGTAGCTGAGTCGAGTGGACAGCTGATCCGACTCGTCCGTTGATTTTGGAGAGGCGCTCCCGTGGTGACCGGTGTGCCAGGATCGAGGTGTTCCTGATTCAGCACCGACACCCACGACAGACGCCTCGCACTGCTCTTCTTTCGCTTCTTCCGATTGAGATGCTCAGCAGCGTACAGAGGCCTGACCAATACGGGAGCACCCGACAATGACTGACAAGGCGTGAGAAAAGCGGTCGCTCTGCGTTCCGAACCAGGAAACGCGGGGATGTCAGGGCTTAGCCAGTGGTTTCACGAGGGAGCCTCGTGATTGTGCTTCCGCTTCTCTCTCAAAGTGACCGGTCTCCAACTTGCCCGGTCCCAGCCAACGGACGGTCACCAAAAATTCTTTCTTGTCTCAAGATTTTTCGATTCCTTCTTTTTGGCCGGTAGAAGACGAGTGTCCGGAGAGCCGCCGAGAAGCCTCTTTCTTCGCTTGCCCTCGTCGGTGTCTTTTGACGTTTGGCCGGCAAGTGCACACAAAGGATATCGGTCTAACCGGTCATTGCCTTTGGAAAGCTTCTTCGTCGCCCACCTCTTTGCCCCTCGCTCCTTAGTTGCGATTCTAACGCACCACGATACTGTATATGGACCGCTCGCCCCCCCTCTCGTTCTGAGCTGGTCACATGGGCAAGGCTGGAAGCCACCTCAATGCGCGCTTTGATCCATACCCGGCTAGGGCGTCGCTAAGGCACGCATGAAAACGCACAATTTTGGCTGCTGAAACTGTGAAAGAGAGTTGGCTCGGCCAACAGCCAGGGTCCAGTCCACCACGCGAGAGCCGCGGGTGCCCAAGAAGGTGGCTTGTCGCGCTTGCTGAACCTGCAGAATCCGCGTTTTCGGTTTCCTCGCTTGCAAAGCTCAACCGGAACGGCCAACTTCCTTTCGCTCGAGTCCGGAAGCTTCCGCCCGCTCACCATGGACGATTTGGCTGCAAAGCAAGCGAGTGAAGCAATAGTATTGTCCATAGAACGAATCCTGCAATGTATGAAATAGTCACATCAGAAGCTGATTGTGTGTGAGAGAGAAAGAGTGAGTTCCATCATCATCTATACGCCTGAGCAGCATCCCACACTTGCGGCGCACCACTGCCAGACCTTTGCATCGCCATCGGCGCCGCAGTGCTCGACGCTGGCCGATCAAAGTTGATCGCAGACGTGATCAGCTTGCCATCCGCATCGAATATCGGCGCCTCCTCCTGAGCATCGTAGAACGTCATCGGGTCCGTCGCCGTCTCTGCGGCCACAGGCGGTGTGCCTCCTGCCGAAGACGACGATTCTTCGGCATTGACCACTTCGGCCTGCATCGGCTCGGCGATCCTGCCACGCGACGAGGAGGTCGACACCTGCTGGCGAGAGTCGCGCGTCTCACCGCCTGAGGAGAGGGCGACGGCCATCATGCGAGACGACGACGACGAGATCGGCCGCGAGGCCTGCGACTGCGGCCGCGAGCTCGATGAGACCCAGAAGCTGTCCTCGTTCACTTGAGGCTTCGAGTTGCTTGCGGACATGATGGCCGATGTTGGCCGAGACGGGGCCCGATACGGCAGGAGCAGCGCTTGCTGACCAGCGCCGGGAGGAAGTGTGCCGGAGGACGCGTCAAACTCGTCCAGCTGCTGCTGGTGCGATCCGTAGGCAGGCATCGAATACGCATCCGCAGCAGAGGATAGACCGGCACGGCTGCCACTCCTGGCTGGCATCACATCCGTGCTGCTCAATCGCTGAACGGCGGTGGGCGTGGGAGACGGATGCGCCTGTCCAGCACCATCCGCCCTCGAGCTCGCCGTCGCTGCTGCCAGCGCTGTCGAGTCCATCGCCCTGTCTACGCCTGGTAGACTACGCCTCGGTCGTTGCGGACGCACCACCTCGAATCCACCACCTTGCCTTGTGCCAGACACATCCGCTTCCGAGGCGGGAGGCTCCAGGCTCGTGTTTCCTTCCTCTGCGATCCCTCCTCCCGACTTGCCGCCTCCGAGTCGCGCAGCTACACTGTTCATGGCGGCACTCATCTTGTTAAGTCCTCGCCAGCCACCACGCGATCGGAAGGCTGCAGCGCCATCTGCACCATACCCTCCGTCATCATCGTCGTCGCTGTCCGAATCGCTACGTGCGCCGCCTCGTTTCCAGAACTTGCCCTTCTGCTTCTTGCTGGCCGGCTGGATCGGCTGTCCTTCTTCGTCGACCGCCATCATACCAGCAATCGATTGACTAGCGCGCAGCTGTGCGCCCTGCGAGTAGCGACGTATCGTAGCGTTGCGGGCGGCAGCTTCGGTGCTCGATAGCCCAATGCCGGCGTCCGGGTCGAAAGATGGTCGACGATTGTCAAAGTACGACTCGACCATGGCGCTTTGTGACAAAGGTCGCGGACGGCGTTGGGGCGGCAGCGAATGGAACTGATGCGTTGGTGACATGCGCTCGACGCTACCGCTGCTCTGCGGTCTGGCAAGTGGACGTTGACCGTGACCGTGACCGTGACCGTGCAGCGCCTGGTACGGCGCATTTTCGGAAGCGCGACCGCCGCCCATTCGCACGAATCCAGACTGCTGTGCAGGCGGGGGCGACTGCCGTCCACCCCATTGATGCAAATGCGGAGGCGGCGACACGGGTCTTGGTGACACTGGCCTGCCGTTGCCAGGAGCGGGTGGTAGTGCAGCCATGATGAAGCCTTCGTCGTGTGGATCGCCTCGAAGATAGGTCGAGTAAGGACTGTTGCCATCGGCCAGCATGTCCGCGGGCGACTTGCGGCCCTGCAGCTGGCTGTCCAGATACGAAGCATACGACGCCTGACGAGAGTGCATGGGCATGCGATTCATCGACATGGTGGACGGCATCGAGCTGCTGAGCTTGCGTGGCGACGAGGGCATCGCTGGTGTGTTTTCGCCCGAGTAGCTCTCCTTGCCAAGCGTCGCGAGCATCATGGTCTGCGTGTTCACCGACGCCGAGCGATCCAGTGGCGGTTGCGTCCGTGAGAGACGCTTGAGTGCTGTGTTACCCTTCTTGTTGAGACGGAGCTTGCTCTCCTTCCTCTTCTTGATCTTGCGAAGCGCGCCTCCCAGACCTGAAAGTCGCGTCGATGCACGCTCGTCGAAGGAGGCTCGCCACGCTAGACGCACCAGGCCCTCGACGATCTTGACCACCAAGATGAGGGCGGCGCAGACGTAGAGGATCGCCTGGAGGAGAAGGACGACGTACGTGAGCCAGCCGTTGGGTGCACGGCCGAAGTTGACCAAAGGGCTGAGCAGCAGGATCAAGACCGCTGTGAAGATGCGCAGGACGTTGGAGACAAAGCTGACGGGACCCATCATGGCGCCCTCTCCCCATGGCAGCCAGAGACTGCAGGCGAGCACAAACATGATCTCGAAGACCAAGATGATGATGGCTTGAGCACTGCCGTTCATCTGACCCGCGCCAATGACGACACCCAAGACGAACGTGCGTGCGAAGTCGACGATGCAGAACAGCTGCGATCCTGGGCTGTAGTTATTGTAGACCGGGCCAAAGGCGGAAAGCGTGCCGATCGAGTCGTAGAGCTTGGCTGTAGGCGCACGGCTGATGCAAAAGACTGTGTAGGCTGGAGCCAAGACCGAGAGGATGGCAAACGCAAGACCGGCGAGAGCGACCGAAGTGGCGGAAAAGATGTCGGCGTTGGCCATGTGGAAAGTGGTAAAGATGGTGATGGGCAGGTGATAAAGGGTGATGGCGCGCAAGATGTTGCCGTGCAGCATGCGAAGATGGAAGAGGTTGTCGCTGGACCCGAACAGACGCTTTCCGCCCGTTCCCAGGAAGCGGTACCCTCCGCGACGGCTGAGTGAGGAACGCGGACGATCGTCATCCGCCTCTGCCATCTCTTTGGTCTCGGCGGCACCAGGTGTGCGGGCGACGTTCAAGCTGTATCCGTCCTCGCGACGCTTCTGCAAGCGCAGGAAGGTGTCGTGGAACGAATCGACAATCCAGGCCACGAGCGAAAGAGCGACGATGGCGGCGACGATGAGGAACCAAATGCTGAGACAAGTGCCGAATAGGTCGCGCGTTCGAAGCCCGATAGCATGGGCGTAGGCGTCCATGCCAGCGCGTGCGCCGTCGAGGTTCATGAAGCGATTAGGAGCCTGTGCGTTCATGTACAGCGGCGAAGTCTGATTCGAGAACTGTGTGCCGACGTCTCCTGACGGCAGAGTCGCATTGGTCCTGAGCAAGTTGTATTGGCTGTCGAGGTCTGCAGGGCGGACGATGGTGACGTTGCCGGTCAAGGTTGACCAGGCAGCCTGCTTGAAGAAGCCATAAGAGAATTCGGGCCATCGTACAGCAACCATCGAGATGGCAGCGACGAATTGGGTATGCTGAATGATGTCCCAACATCCAGGCGTGGCGAAGCGGAGGAGTGCAGCGCTGAGTGCAAGCTTCTGACCCGAGATAGCCGAAACGAGAGTGGGTGCGATGGTGTCCTTGATGACGTTGGGCTGACTGCCCTCTCTCGCCTTGTTCTTGAACGCACGTGCACGAGCTGTGAAGGCGCAGAAGACGCGGGCAAGAGCGATGACGACAAAGTAGCCAATGGTCAAAGCGACGGGGAACCAGAAGATGAGCTCCCAGTACCACTTTGCATCGTCATAAGGGTTGGCATACACTTCGATGCAAGCAATGTCGAGGGGCGGACTGGAAGTGTCGCTGAGACGGATGCGGGTCCAGAGAGTTCCGAGGTTGTAGGTATCATTGAGTGGGATGCCGACGCCGAGCGAGACCTGACCAGGACCGTAGAGACATCCGCCTGGCTGAATGACGACGTTGTTGACGACGGTGCCATTGGGATCTGGGACGACGGGGTAGAGGCTATCGCAAAGATACGAGTCGTTGCGAAAGAGCGAGAAGGTAAGGAACTGGGTCTCTACCGAGAGGGTGCTGAGGAGCTGAGGGGTGACGTTGGTGTTGACTGTTCTGCCCACGGTGTCGGTTGCGCCAACTGCAACGATACGGAGCACGCCGGAGCTGTACGAGTCCTGATCCGCCAAGTGGCGATTGCTGCCGAGATCGGTGTCGAACTGGGTATAGACGGCAGAAATGTTGATACGCAGGCTGGGATCGACGTAGTTGACCTGGTCTGTAGGACATCCTGTGAAGTAGACGTCCTTCATGCGCGAATTGACCTTTTTGGAGAGCTCATCGTAGCGAGACGGGATAGGCTTTTGGATTAGAAAAGGGACCTGGGCACCGGAGAGTTGAACATCAGGGATCTGCGTGCTGGTGACCTGGGGCGTGGTTCTGCTGGCGGAGGCGCTCCCGGCTGGGGCGGGGGTTCTCGTTGGCGCATTGAGGGAAGCTGAGCCAGTGCTGATGGTCACGACCTCGGTGACAGTCTGCGCTGAGCTGAACGCGATAAACGAGCAGGACAGCACCAGGACGGACCAGAGCAGCCGCAGCTTCGAGGTCGATGCTGAGCCATTGCGGCGCGAGTAGGTGATGCGTGCCATCGTGTCAGAACAAGCTGTGACCGAAACTGTGCACGCTTGGTCACAACACCGACGATCAGATGAAGTATATGAGGGCGAGCCGAGACTCGAGGAGAGGGCGATCAGATCATCGATGAGCAGCGAAGCGTCGCCATCTGGGTCGAGATCAAGCAGGATGATGGCGCGTGGCTAGAGATGAAGAGATCGTCGCCGGGTCGACAGTGGTAGTGTCTGAGCAGCTACTTGACTCCCGTTCTTTGGTGAGGGATGACGCCGTGATGGAAGTGAAAGAAGATGCGCCGATGAAGAAAAGGTGAGGATGGTCACAATACGGTGCGATGCGATGAGGAGATGGCAATCAGATGGTCACTTCGAAGCAACCAAGTCGTGCAGGTGTTGCTGCCCCTTGCAAAGGGACGGAGTTGCGATTTTGACAGATTTGCAGAACAATCATTCGCCGCCCTCCATCAGCCGCCAATTTGCACGAGAGACACGCTCTCACTCAGCTCAATCTTTGAAAATCGGATGCCTCGAGGTGCAGTCCGATTTCCTCATCAGTCGTCTCAAGCACTGAGAAAATCGCAACTCGCAGCAGCGGCTGTGCAGCGGGCGTGCTTTCCGGATTTTTTTATTTATTTTTATGTTTCTCATTTCTCAGGAACAGCAGAAAGCTGCGCGCGTCAAATTGCAAACAAATGCAAAGCGTGAACTTTTGGGCGTCAAGTGAGGTGACGGCAAGCTGTGCATGGTGCAGAGAGACCCTTTTCTTCGGGTTTCACATCGAGCGAAAGGTTGCCTGTTTGGTGACAACCAATTGTCGCGGTGTCGCTTGACTTGCTTTGCTGCCTTCCATCAAGACGGTGGCTTCTGAGGCTCTCTTGCCATCGATGGCGGGTGTCGAGACAACGAGAACGCCTCATTCTGGCCTTCGCATGAAGAATGGACACGGGAGCGGTGCGGGCCAATTGTTCAACGCGCGCCTCAAAGGATGGACGCCAAATTATGTACCACTCGCTCTGTTGGTGGGCTGATCCTGATCTCCTTTCATCCGACGATCCGAGTTCTATCGGCAGCAGCAGCAGGCGATCTCTCACTCACCATCGCCTCTCTGCGTCGTGACATCGAGGTTGCAATGCGTTTCCGATCCGCAGCCTCGAGCCATGATCTTGTCTCTAAAGCGTTAACGGAGCGCTTCCGAAGGAACCGTGATGGACGAGCGGCGAATCCGCCGAATACACCTGCCGAGCGTGGTGTCTCAATTTGCCGTCACACCCGCTCTTCCGTGCTCGCTTACCACCACCCTTCTTCCAAGCCCGATTAAGCTCCTCTCTCTTCTCAAGGGTCACACGTTGTAATCATATCGAGCTATCACATTGGCCCGCCGTCGCTTAGCCGGCATGATCGGGTGCGCGGAACTCCGCTTTGGCGCTAGTAAACACATACAATGATGCGAGATGCTTGTTTGCTAATGGGCGCTTTCCGTCTTGGCCCTTCTCACGGAGATGACTCTATCAAATCGGGCCCTCCGACATGCCCTCCTTAGATAAACGGCAGACCCGTGCCCACCCTTTGCTTGTAGTCGACATACTTCTGACCAAAGAACTCGATCAAAGCCTTCTCCTCAGCCCTGATCCTCCTGCTGAAGAACATCCACAGTGTTCCTACAAACCCAACCGCAGCAATCTTGTTACCGAGCATCACCTGCGTGCCCACCGCCCAGTAGCTGAATCCCACATAGCTTGGGTGCCTCGTCCACGCGTACACGCCCGTGGTGACCAGCTCGTGATCTGTGCGCTTCTTGAACGCCAGGATGTGGCTGAAGTTGTTGTGTGCGTGAATCATGGCCATGCTCCGCAGCGTCTGCCCAAAGATGATCAGCACGATGCCGACCAGTGTGAAGATCGAGGTCGACTTGGAGGCGGGGTAGAGGTAGGCGGTGAGCGAGAACTCGAGCAGCGAAAAGAGGTGGGCGATGTGGTAGTGGGCGCCGTTGTTGAGCAGGAAGCTGTCCGAGAAGAGGCGCGTGGGGTTGTACGAGGCCGTGACGGTGAACTCGAGCATGTGGAAGGTCACCCACGCCAAGAGGTAGAGGTGAAGCTGCGGGAATGCCCACCAGGGTGTATCTTGCCAAGAAGCAGCGCTTTTCGAGTCCAAGACGCTGGTCAAGAAGGAGAATGCGCGTGGCAGAACAAGACCAAAGACGATGCCGAGGGGGAATGCCGTGATGGCGACTTGAAGTGCGGCCGGCGCATAGGCTGGTGGAATCGAGTATTGGATCGTGTACTTGTCACTCAGCCACGAAAGCCAAGACTGTGACGAAGCAGATGTCGCATCGGATTTGCCGCGCTTGCCCGTCGGAGTCGCCGCCGCCGAAGGCTCAGTCGAAGCAGTGGTGGCATGGTCGCCATCGACACTCGAGGCGGTCGAAGACTTCGCGGTACCTGACATGGCGTCGATGCTTCCCTGAGCGAGGCTCGAATCGATCGAAGAGGAAGCTTCCTTGAGGTCTGTCATCGTGCGCAAACGGGCAGGGAGCAGTACGGAGAAGTTGGAGGGGAAAGGAAGCTCGACGGATGAGCACGCAGGTTATATAAAGTCTTCCTCAGGACGTGCTGGACTTACACTGCTCGCCCTCTTCGCCACTCTCTTGTGCTTTCTCGCCAGTGCTGTTTGCGTAGTCCCTTTGTAGATCGTATGCAAATCTTCGAGAAGAAGGGAGCTTCCCTTTGTTCAAGAAGAAAGGGACAGCTTCGAGTTTTGACTTCGTGGGAACGCAATTCAGGGTCCAACAGCGGCCCTTTCAGCTGGCACGCGAGCGTGTGACTTTGGCGAGAAGAACACTTGGAGCGCTTCGGAACTCGGTCATCTTTCCGCTCCACACTTCGACACGATCAATCTTCGGACCGTGGTTGTTCCCCACACAACGACAACATCCACCTGCTCTCCCGCCCTCGCTGCTCTACTGTATCTCTCGCCAAAACAGCTCACATCAGCGCAAAGAATCAATCCCTGACCCAGAACAGACATCACTGATACCACGGCCATCTGATCAACGACTTCATTCAGATCTATCTCCAATCCTAACCTACTTATAAGAACCGCCCGATCAATTGCGCGATTCGATCACACTCGAGCGCCGAAACGACCAACACATAAAGCGTGGAACGCATTCGCGCACAACCTACATCGTATCGGGCATCCTCTTCCAGAGACCTCGCCAACATGGACCTACTCACGCAGCTCGACAGCGACATCGATCTCTTACTCAAAATCATGTCCTCCTCGGTCGCCTTCATATCACGCAAAGCGAAGCATGCGCCGCTCCCCTCCTCCTCCATCCCCTTGACCATCTTGGGCAAGACGGAGGCGATCGAGCCAGAAGCGATGGACGAGGCGATCTCGGAGCTCGTGGCGGACCTGGTCGAGAAGGCGGCGGGGATCCGGGAGATCATCGAGCATCTGCCGACCAAGGAGAGTTTGGGCGGGGATGTCGAATTGCAACAGGAGCTAGGGAGGTTGGAGGATGAGATGCGAGGGGTCAATGAAGAGTACAGAGCAGCTGTGGAGGAGTGCAAGGTGCTGCAAGGGGAGGTAGGCGAGTTGGTGAGGCTGGTCAGTGAGAGACAGGCCGAAGGGCGGGCGTGGTTGGTGAACGAGTTGGAGGGGGGCAAGGCAATACCCAACGAGGGAGTCGAGGGAAGGATAGCGTAGCATCGCCAGCAAGGATTGTATTTGTACCGCACCTCAGGGAACACATTCGTCACAGCTACTGTATGTAACAGGTTCGCGTCCAACATTCGATTGCGCAGCTCAACGCTTCTCGCCGTCACCAATGAGCCAACCCACTCCGCGACTCAACGAAAAGCCGCCCAGCCCGCCACCTCCGCCACCTCCCTGCTGCTGCTTCTGGTCCTGCTGCGATCCGGGCTGATCGCTCTTCCACCCCAAGAAATCTCTCGCCGCCCTCGCCGCGCGGACCGCCCTCTCTGTCGGGTCCACATATCCTCCCGCTCCACCAGCACCCCCGCCACCTTCACCGGAAGCACCCGAAACACCATCAAAATCAAACAATTTGGCCGTCCTCGCATCCACTTCTCCCTCCTTCGCCACCCCTCCCGCTCTCTGGACCACCGCACCAGTACCCGTAGCAGCATTACCAAAGTAACTTAACGGACTAAAGCTCAACGGGAGCATGTTGGCCGCGCTCCCCACCATCGCCCCTACACTTGCCGCCGTATACTCGCCTTTCCCACCCAGCCACCCTCCTCCCCCAACCCCGCCCTCTGCAGACGCCGCCTTTTTGGCACTGGCAAACATTTTTCCTTCACCCACCTCGCGCGCCAGCTGCGCATCCAACGTCGCCCACTGCCGCAGCATCCCACCCAACTGGTTCGGCGGACACATCGTCATGGCGTGCGCCAGCATCGTGATCCGCTCCGGCGTGTCTTCCCACGCTGGATGCTTGGAGAGCTGGAAACACGTCTTCCAGGCAATCTCCACGATCGCTGCTGCCGAAGGTCGGGTGCGGGTGGTAGCAACCTTGTCCACCAGCCTCTGACAGAAACCCGAGGCGTCTTCAAAGTCCTCCGCTGCAGTCGCGGCGTCTGCCAGCATCGCCAGCGTTCGCGCTTCCACCAGCGTCCGATCCGACGGACTCAGACCGCACAGTCGGTTCGCCACATCCAGCACGAGTTCGGGCGACCGATGCGCGTCCCCTTGCGTAGCTAACAGACGGGCAACCAGCTCGAGCTTGTCCGGCGTCGACCGGATCTCGAGAGGCTCCATCAGAGATCCAGGGTGCAGGATGGATTTGACTTTGAACGAGGACAGTCGACAGGCGGCTTCGATAAAGTCCTTCTGGGCTTTGGCGCGAGCCGAGTTGGCGGGAAGGGCAGAAAGAACGTCCAGCGAAAGCCGGACATCGCGACTTCGTGTGGAAGCGACGTTGGATTTGTCAAAGAGCTCAGTCGACACGTCGAGGACGAGGGCTTCGAGTTGCGAAGGTGAGAGTGTCGCTGAGGCTCTGCTGGTGGAGAGTGAGCGGAAGAGATCGACGTCGCCGGTGCGGAGGATCTGCGAGAGCAGGCGTTGGACAGCGTGGCTCTCTGGAACGAGTGCAAAGGGTGCCGAGAGCGAGGCTGAGCCTGTCAGCTCGAGCAGCCGATGGCAGAAGGCGTCCCAGGCGGCTCGGAAGCGCAGCAAGGCGGGGTCTGTGACGCCAGGGCGATCGGGACGGCCGCCGAGCGACGACGGCGGTGGATGTGCTGCGTCGAAGGATGCCAATAGCGAGTCGAAAGCTGTCGTCTGCTGCTGCTCGGTATCTTCCTTTGCTTGCGTTGAGCCGTCCGATTGGTGAAGACCGCCATACGCGGCGAGCCAGCACAGATCTAGATCGGAAGGCTTGTGGCTCTGTCCTTCTATCAATTCAGCGATGGATATCAACCAGCCAAGATGCAGCTGAGCGTCGTTGAGCAATTTGGCGTCGTCCTCCCTCAGGCCGCTCAACAGAAGTGCTAGCAGCTGGCACGCAGGCACCGCGCTCTGCGAATCGAGCTGCAGCGCTGAGCGTAGGGCGATACCAAGCTGTGAGCTGTTGGAGCTAGCCGTGTGTTCGTTGTGTCTCTGATTGAGCTGAGCGAGAACCGCATCGGCCTCCTTGAGCAGAGACTGAGGCGTGTTGAGGTCCAAGCGGAAGCGTCCGACCGCAGGCCTCGCGTATAGTATCGCGGCCGTGAGATGGGCCATCCCGACAGAAGCCGGCGAGCTTGCTGCTTGAGACACGACAGCAAGACCAAAGCTGCGGGCCGAGGCGCCATCGTTGGTGTCGATGAGCTGTGCCACGCGATTAGCAGCCGAACCAGTGCCTGACGTCGAAAGCAGCTCCTTCGCAAGCTGCCTGCGGGCGTCGTTGTTCTGACCGACCGAAGACATCTTCGATGCTATGCCTTGAATAGAAAGGAGGTCGAAGCGTTGCCTTGTAGCCAATTTGGCGGCGTCGTGTTCGTCTTGCTGCTTGTCACGAGATTGTGTGGACGACGCTGCTATTGCTCGAAGCTGCGACAGAGCCTGCTGTGCTTCCTGTCCTTGCAACTCTCCCGTTAGCAGGTCGATCAGCGCGTCCGCCTGGGCCCCAGAGCCGATCTGGGTTAGACTCTGAATGGCCTCGCTGTAGACTGCGATTACATCGTGCGGAGAAAGCTGATGCGCTCCTTGCGCTGTTTTCCAGATGCCAGATTCGCGACCACCCTTCCAGCCGATGAGGAGGCCAGATGCGGCCAGGGAAGCATAGTCGTCCTTGCTTCCTGCGTTGGTGGTCAGCAGTTGGGAGAGGATTGATAGCCGCACGGGAGCAGACTCGGACACGAGCCAAGGGAAGCTCTGCAGGAGCGGTCCGATCGCCTCGGCGCCCTCAGGAAGAGACGCCAGGCATAGCAAGACGGTCCTGCTTGGTTCTTCCAGCACCAACGACAGTGGCAGTGTCGGCAGAGTCAACTTTTGCGTGAGACCGCGCTGTCGCTCGTACATCGACAGTCGTCTCGAAAATTGTTCGAGCTCTGCCATTGTGTCCATCACCGTGCGTAAGCGCGTGTCGTCTGCGTTTTGAGCCTTCAAACTGTTGAGGTATGGCGCTGCGACCGAGTGTATCGCAAGCTGGAGCAGCTGTTGCCCGAGCTGCTCGATACGGGACAGCTCGGCGCCATCTTCTGACGCGACTCCATCTAGATTGACGAAGAGAATAGCATCGATAGCCATCTGGAAAGCATCGAGAAGCCAAGAACGGTCCTTGATGATGCGGCAGAGAACCTGTGCTTGGTGAGAGATCTCTTCTACCAGCTCATCGCGAAAGACCGTACCGAACGACTCAGCTTCTTTGCTAGAGCTCTGCCATGATTCGATGAGCTGTATCCATCTGCGTTGTTGCTGCCTTTCGTTGTGATCCGTGCTCGCCTTGCGCGATTTTTGAACGGCCCTTGAACTTGGTCCGGGCATGGCGGTCATCGTGAGCTGTCACGGCGCCGAGTCCGCCTGGGCATGCCCTGTACGATTGTCTGTGGTGCTAGAAGAGTCGCGCTCGGTATGGACAGCTGTGCCACAATCTAGGTCAGGGTGTATGAAGAAGCGAGGTTGTGTGGAGCGTGAGGGTACAGAGAGTGGAGGAAGAAAGAGACACATCACCTCAAACAGCGCTTTGCTGGCCCGAGCCACATTTCCGACATCCGAATTTCATGGCGCTGCACAAACGTGTTCCGTGCTTCGATTCCTCCTCACCCTTCAGCAATGCACCTCATCTCATCTCTTTACGAGGAGACAATCACAATCAGCATGATGGGTGCACGCGCGAGAAGAAGCTCTAAATGTGTTTGTGCGTGGGTGATACATAAATAAGAGCGATAGCTAAGGGGTGACATTGGTCGCGAGTGCTGGCTTGAGTGTGATAGCGAGAAGCTGCTGGTATAGTGTAAAAGTTGTGAGACGGCAGCCGGCGCGAGTTTTCGGCACTCAGGCGGAGGCGCTAGAGATCGACTGTAGGAAGGTGATGATCGAATTGTCGTCGTACGTGTCCCAATTCATGGGGTATGCGGGTGGCACAAGGCTCTCCGACAAGTACTGAACGGTCGAGTTGTTCATGCCGCCGCCAGATTGATGATGCGACTGACGGCCATGACTCTGGCCATGACTGTGGCTGTGGTTGTGGCCGTGACCGTGGTTGTGCCCATTGTTGAACAACAGCGACGGGTCGTTGCCGCTCGCAGCCATGCTGCCGTGATGACCCTGCGGCGACGAAGTGGACAGCAGGGATGGCGAGCCGGATGCCTGGCTGCCCGTACTGCCGTGGTTGTGATACAAGCCGTGCTGTGCGCCGTTGCCATTCCCGGTGCGGTATTGACCTCCGTAGTTGGGCACCTGCATGCCACTGCCATTCGAGTTGTTGGGTGAAGCTGACGGCAAGTAAGGCGGGCGGAAGGACGAGCCCGAGGCGATGGGAACGCTGCCGAAGGCATTGGGCAGCTGCGTGAAGGGATTGAGGCCCATGGCCCACTTGGCATCCTCCGAGATGACGAGATCTTCGGCATTGACAGGCGAGTTCTCGTTGATCGACATGGTGGATGGCAGCTTCTTGCAGCAGAAGCGCAGGAATCGGGCAAGGTAGGAGCCCTGCTCTAGGTAATCCTCCAACGAGGGCGAGGTGGCATCGGCAGCCTGTCGAATCGCCGCACATGCCTGCATGGCCAGCTCCTGCGGCATGGCACGCCAGTTGTCGCAGATCCAAACAGCTGAGACGGCCAAGTTCAGGATGACAATGTCGTGCACGTAGCGATAGTATCCAGCCTGACCGTAGGCGCCGTTGAGAAGCTCGAATAGCTGCACCGAGAGCTCCGAACACTTTTGGAATGCTGCTTGCCTGTCGTCGGCGAAAGACGGGCCTGAGAGCAGCGGTGAGCTGTAGATGGAGTAGAGCGCCCGATAGTAGTTGAAGAGCGTGTTGGTGTCGTGAAACAGCAAGCAAGGACGTCCAGAGTGCTGGCAAGGAATCTCGCTCGCCGGCGGGTTCATCCAGACCGAGCTGGAACATGTCTGCGCCGTGATGGCCATCTTGATCAGCCGCGCATTGCGGAGGCAGGTGGCACGACTGATCTGCGAAGGGTTCGGGCTCTTGGCGTTGGAGTGCTTGAGGGAGGTGATGAGATCGCGTTTGATGTTGGCGTTCTCCCGCGAGGCGGCGAGGCGCACATCGATGTCCTGCACCATATCTCCAAGCGAGTCGATCCACTCGCGCGGGTCAGGCAGCAAGCTCGGGTCAATGGCAGGTGGCAGGTGACGTTGGTCGCGGTAGCCGTCTTCGAAGCAAGAAAGCTGGAACAGAGTGCGCTGTGACTGGATGTAGGATCGGGACGGGCCGCCTTTGGAGCGCTTCTGGGGTCCGAAAAGCTCGTGCAAGCCAAGCTCGAATGCTTGTGTGATGGCGAGTCTGACTTTGCGCCAACTGCTGCCGTCCTTGGGATGCTTCCACATAGCGAGGATGGAGAGCGACTGAATGATCTCGAGCTGCGGAGGAATGTCGTCTGCGGCGATACGCGAGAGAGCAGGCTTGAGGAACTCGAGCGAGTCGAGATAGCGGTCGACCTTGATGAACTTGGAGGCGACGGTGCAGATCGCGGCTAGCAAGATGCGATAGTCCGGGTTGGTCTTGAGCGATTTGAGGTTGTAGATCTGGCTGTCGAGCAACGCAATGATGGGATTCAAGCGTTCGTAATAGAAGTGGACGAGCTCTGTTACTTCATCTTCGTCGAAGAGATTTGCAATGATGACGGACTCGATGAGCGGACGTCGCACCGCCGGTGTGGACACTTTGACGGCGGGTTCTTCCTGAAGATGCGAATGCATGGTGGACGAGAGCAGCGCTTTCGAAGCTGTGCGTTCGGACGACGTGGTGTCGAGCAAGCTTTGCACCGAGAAGGGGTTGACCGAGGCCGAAGCCGATCCGTCCGTCTCTTCGTTTGGACTTGGGCTGGCCGAATCTCGCGATTGACTCTTAGAGCGCTTAAGAGGCACCGAGGACGACGACTTGGAACGTTGTCCCTCGAGCTTGACGCCGCGATGATGCGACGGTACGACGCATTCAATGCTGAGGCGAATGCATCGTGTGCAGTTGTTGGAGTCGTCTGGGAAGATACAGCGTGATTTGATCTTGCGACATCCCGAGCAAGCGCGTCTCTCGGCAAAGGGCGTGAATTGCTCCTTCGGAATGACGTCGCACTTTGCAGGTGGCATCGTGACCTTGAAGAAGATGATGCTGGACGGTATCGATGTGATTCGGTGGAACGTGCTGACTCGATGATCCGCTAGAAGGGTTCGTCAGAGCACCCATGCAAGTGCGAGAAGGCGTACCGCACAAGATCGTCAAGCGGAGAGCCAAAGGCAGAGGAAGGATCGCCGGCTGTTGTGGCGTGCGGGGAAGGAGCGTCGAATGCGGAGCGATATCCGTTGACCGTGTGCAGCGATGTTCTCTCAGAGACGGCCGAGTCGAGCGTGAATATGGCCCTGAAAGGTGCGGCTGCTTGAGACGCTCGCTTCTCGTTCGTGACCTGCTTCCTTGTTCTTCCGACTTTCGGATGAGTGAGTGTATGTGCCTACTGAAGAGACCAGAAGCCCGGATACAGGGACACGTTCGAGCCGAGCGCGATCTTGCTCGTGGCAAGGCCGGAAATGATGGAGATCTCCCCCCAAATAGAGAGCTGTGAGGATATAGAACCCGTTCGTGGAAAGGGTGAGACGTTCAGCCGGCTATGTAACAGCGAAAAGGATGCTGAAAGGTGATGGGGGTGTTGCAGCGGAACGGTGACCACACTGAATCGCCCGGCGACCTTGCGGACCAAAGTCGTAAGATGATGCTCGAGACCCAAGGTCTGAGATGGATGGCTGCGTGCTGGGAGGAGCAGGTTTACAAGCAAATGGAGACGAGCGGCTGCGCGCGATTCGAGCCGATGTTGAGCGTGGCGTAAGCGAGGGGCGTGAGCTAAGGCGCTAGCGTCGAGCGTTTGCAGATGGCTGAGAAGCGAGCCGGATCGGATGATGGTCCTAGGAAGCGATGGAAGGGGAAAGCTGAGTCGGTTGCAAGTAAGGCAGCCGAATAGGAAATGCTTCCACTTCAGGGTTCTGCACAGAGCAGAGCAGCGAGCTCACCAAGTCAAGGGAGCAGGAGAGCAGGAGAGAACAACCGACTCAGACTGCAGCTGCAGACGACTTTGAGAGGAGAAATGTCAGAAGGAACGCTGCACAGACGCGAGATGCAGCAGCAGAACAGTGGCGGCGGTCCAACTCTGTCTGAGAAAGTCAAAGGTCCCGTTGCAGAGCGGACACTCGTCTAGAAGCCAACCAACCAGAAAAGAGCCAACACGGCTGTCGCGCCTGGACGAAAAGTCTAAAAAATCAAATCAATTGGACCCTCTTTTTCGCGCCCACCTCTCTCTGCCGCCTGCTGCTTGGCGGCTGCGGACAGGCGAGCGACTCGACCAAGCGCAAGGCGACGCGGCAGAAGCAGCGAGGCTCGCCTAGGCTCATGCTCACACCTCAGCGAAGGTAGGAAGTGGGATGAGCTTCGCGAGCGAACCGGAAGGGGTGCCGCGCTTGCCTTTGTTCTTTCGGAAAGGAGCCAGAACGGCTGCTTCTCCGCTATCAGACGTTCGGCAAGCTTCCGGTGCTGCTCATCGGAAGCTGCGACAAAGCGTTCCCACGCCTCGAGCGCTTGGAGGCAATAAACACCCTCCTCATTGTGGCGCCAACGAATCAGCTTGCTATCAACCGGCGGAACTGCCGTGAAGGAAATGTGAAAGGGCCCCACCGAAAGCTTGATACTGCCCAATGATGACAGTCAATGAAGGCAAAAGTGGGTCGCCACGGCAGCACGAAAGGTCGAAACTTCATTGATCTGTTCGTCAGCGGTGCTTTGCGTGAGCTTTCTTTGCCAACGACGGTCCCAGGCGAGAGCGGAGCCGCAGTCCAAGCCGACCGAATGGGGCAAGATGTCAGATGCAGCCGTGTATTGGTCGAAGGCCAGATCCTGACCGCAGTTCGCCCGCTGCAGAGTCTGCATCAATACTGTTGCATAAGCATGAACCCGCACATGAATGGGAGCACAATAGAGCAGAGATGCGAAGCCGGACTTGAGATTGCCGAATCGGCTTTCCTGCAATTGAGTCAAGGAACCGCAACGGCAAGCGCACTGTCTTGGAGCCAGCGCTTCGGCTTCCCCGAGCAACTCACCACCTTGCCAAAACGCGTGACTTTGGCGAGAGGGTCTCGAGATGAACGAGCGACTTTGGCTGCCGTCATTTCCAAGCGAGCATCTTCGGCTGCAGTTGGTTGCTGCTGGCTCGCAAGCGCCGCCGCCGCCGAGAATCACAACTGATTCGGAAGCGTTCCGCTTCGATGTTCTCGCGTTGGTCTGGAGCCGCTCGGCGCTGCAGTCTGTGAGTCGGCTTTGATGGCCTACGCCCTCTCAACAAAGCATTTTCAATCAAGCACAGGCTTGAAGCCTGCTCGAGCTCGAGCTTGACTGTTGGCGGGGCCGTGGGAAGCGTTTTTCGTGTGCACGTTCCGACACTTCTGTGGCGCAGTCAATTGCGACCCACTCGATGTCAAAGAGAAACGGTCAATCTTCCACATCGAGGTCGAAATGCTGTTGAGATTAAGGAACCTTCCCACCTGTCTCCTGCGATAGCGCTTGAGCCGAAATGAAACGCTCGAACGTCCCACCGTGCAACCTTGTCTTCGAGGCAACGCTGTCATCCAGCCGCACCGAGATTGCTCCGAGAAGGCTTCTTGCTCGCATACGGGCTCGACACCACCGACTCGGCGCTCGACACAAAATGCCGCTCAAAGTCGTCGACGCTGCCTCCCCACACGCCAAAGTTCTGTTGCGTCAATCTGCCCAACGCATCCAACTGGTCGATCACATCCTTCATCGCCAGTGCGTACGAGTAAAACAGCAGATACGCACTCGATCCGCGCACCGCCCTCCTCTTGACCACAGGGAGCTCTCGGATCCGATCCAGCAGTCGCAACCGGCACTGACCCGCTGGTGGGAAATAGGGCGGAACCGGATTCTTGAGGTGGAATGCTGATCCAAGCGTGTAAAAGTAGAGCAACACGTTGCCCACCATCTCGCGTCGCTCGGCGTTGACCGGGATCACAAAGTCGCGTCGGACGTGTCGGTACCAGTCTTGTCGCGTGGTCACGCATCGCATGCTGTGCAGCTTGTCCAGGATGTTCTGACAGCACGACAGCATCGACCGATAGGTGGCGACGGGAAACGGTCCTTTCAGCCGCGGCTCGTGCTTGGTCTGCGCGAGCAGGCCTTCCAACTTGATGATCGAGACCTGCAAGTGCAACTCGATCGCTTGGAATTCGTCGCCATGTTGCGTTGCGAAGGTGCCCAGCAGAGCTGTCTCTTCGTCGTTCTGACCGTCCACACCGTGCTGCTCAAAGCTGTCGTCTGCGTCCTCGTCCTCGCCATCTTCCCCTGGACCACGGTGCCTCGATCGCTTCTGCGAAGGATCGCGGGAGTACGACAGCACTAATCGCTGGTAGAGCCATGCCAACTTGAAGAGTACGTCCGATACACCCAGTGCCAGCTGCCGACGCGCTTCAAAGGGCCAGACTAGCTGATTGAGGATTGTGGCCCACAGCACACCAACGATGACCGAGACCGTCCGCTGATACGCAATCTGCTCCACCTCGACTTCGGTCTTGCGCAGATTGTAGCTGTACAGGGCCGTCAGATTGTACGTGAGCAGCACGAAGCGACCACTCGACGCGAGCTGAGGCTTGCCAACGATATAGCGGAAGCAAGGGATCGAAAACAGCACTCCGAAGATCGGCAGCACGACCCCGTTGTCTGGGAAGAGCTTGTAGACGCCGATGGCAGCACACGCCCCGAGGATGGTTCCCATGATGCGATGAAGGCTCATGTGATTCGACTGGCCGACTGTCGGCGAGAGCACGACCATGAAGCTGACCAGCGCCCATTGGCCCTGGAACTTGGTGAAGATCGGGCGTGTCGAGGGGAAGAAAGCAGGGCTCGCCAGAAGAGCGCTTCCGAGACCGGACTTGATCGCGAACTTTGTGTCAGGCTGACGGAAGAACTCGCCGATGTGCCAGACCACTCTTTGCAGCTTCTCTTGCCAGGTCAGAGCTCTCGGAGTCTGATCCGTGTTGACGGCATGTCGTCGGTTTGATGGGAAGTCCAGTGGCGTCGTCATCTTCTTTGCTGCCGGCACGCTTCTGACAGTCTTTCCGAGCCTGCTCTTCATTCTGCTACCCTGGCTCCATCTCCAGCCTAGCATCGAGGCGTATTCTGATGTCATGGCGCCCATTGTCCCAACAAAGAGACGGACTCGCATCCATAGTGATGTTTGCCTCGCCAATGCGATTCGTTCCTCCGCTTGTCGGATCACCTCGAGCGCTTCAATAAGCACTTCCAACTCCTTGGCAAATTCCTCGAGGTTGAAGACGAAGAAAAAGATGAGGAAGACATCCTCGTCTCCCTTGTCGTCTTGCAAGAGGCTCTTGACTCCAAACGAGCCGTTCTGCTGGCCTTTGGCGCTTCGACCTGACGTATCATCGTAGCTGTCATCGCCAAGCTGCTGCGCCAGTTTCTTCGGCTCCATGGTGTAGATGCGTTTAATGGCTACCGTTTGCTCGTGTTGAAACCTTCGCAATGCCTTTGAGATGTCGCTGTGGAGACCGTCGAAGCTGGTCCCGGGCACATAAGCGCCGCTCGACGTACCGCCAAAGTCGTGCCAAGTGCCAGTGGCGCTACCGTTGTTGCTCGCATCTTGGAAGAGCACCTTGAGCACAGCATCCGAAGCATCGCGTGCGACAAACGTAGATCGTAATCCACGGAGAGTGCGGCAGCAGGAAAAGACGAGACTTCGCATGTGCGGACCGACGCTGGCGATAAAGTCTTCGAATGCAGTTGCCTCTGTGGCGCGGTCGGAGGAGCCAGCCTTTTCTGCTCCACCATCTGCCACGTCGTTGAGGTCGGCGTCCACTTCGAACAGGTCGGCAAGCCGCGTAGATGCTGGCCGAGATCTAGTCTGAGGCACGCTGGCAGGTGCATTTGCTCCGTTCACGGTTGTCCGAGTGGAAGACTCTGCCTGTGAAGCCTCTCTGGCTAGTCGCTGTGCTTCCCTGCGCGTGGCCATGATCTGATGCTGCAGACCGCAGCTGCTTCGAAGACCGGTGAGATGCTGGGCAAGTCGATTGAGCGAATCGGTAGCCTCGACGTACTTGGCGCTCATGCCACGCATCCGAACGTCGAAGAGCGATTCGAGCTTGGCCTCTTCTAGATTCTTCTTGAGCGAAGTGAAGCTGTCATGGTGGTCGTCGATGGCGCGCTTGATGCGATCGCTCTTGAAGTGAAAGTTGGCAGGGTCCTCGAGCAAGAAGGTCTTGGTGAGGACACGCAAGAGAGTGGAGAACCCTCGCAGATTGCGGACAATGTCGCCCTGCAGATTGGAGGTGGCGCTCTGCGGCCAGACGTAGAAGCAGATGACGTTGCTGATGAAGGAGCCGACCAGAACGACTAACGTCACCTGGAATGTCTTCTCGGTCGAGAAGTGGCCAAGATGCATCGAACCCTCTTTGACAATGACCGTGAATACGATGATCGAGATGAGCGAGCAGGCCGTGTTGAATTGAGGCTTGGCGACCTTGATCTTTGCGTAGCCAACCAGCGCCATGCCGAAGCCGAGGAAGAAGAGGACGCTGACGATGTCAGAGATGAGAATGCGGTCGACCTCATGCAAGAAGACGGCGACTGCCATGGAGCAGAAGCCGAGCGAGATGGCGAAGATGAAAGCGCCGAGCGCAAATATGTCGGCTTCGATCATGGCACCCAGCGTCTTGGCAGGGTGAAAGTAGACGGCTACCGTCGCAATCATGTGAAGGTTCGAAAAGGGGACCTCGTCGTCAGGATCATTGTTGGGCAAGAAGCTTGCAAGCCAGGCGCTCAGAGTGGTCGAATAGGTGAAGAGCGACGCGACCAGATAAGCAAGAGCGCATTTGAGGATGCTACGCTGCAGCAAGGTGAGATTTGACCCGCTGGCGTGAGAGCCCAGTGAACGCATCCTGCTCTGCAGTGAGGGTAGCACTCGTGTCGATCCAGCTCCGTGGCCTTCATCTGATGCCGGCCTTTGTCCACCATTCTGATGCAGTCCGCTTTTGCTGCCATTGGATGTTCGAGCTGGCGATGCCCTCTTTTGTTGGTCATCATCGTCGCTATCAGTCTCGCTGTCGGTGTCGGTCTCGCTGTCGCTCTGCAGAAGACGCTCTTGTGTCGAATACAGAAGCGGGTCTTCACCAAGAGGAGTCTGTTCGGGATCATCGGTCAGCATACTCGATGGCTCCTCGCTGAATCGAACAGGGTCTTTCGCGGCGGATGACCCCGAGGCTGAGGTTGCCGAGTCCTGCTCTTGACTCGGAGAGTTCCGTGGGTGCGATGACGTGGTGAGCTTTGACGTGCGGGATCTCAGCTTGAAGCTTGAGCTCTCCTTGAACGAGGACGGGCCGACAAAGCTTGCGAAGGAATCATCTGGATTCTCTTCTTGCGTGTTGCGTACGTATGAAGCTGGTCTTGCTGTTGACCCGGGCTGACCAGTGTTGCTTGGACCTGCAGACATCCGTGAAGGTGAAGGTGACCTGGTATGTCCTGACGGCGCGACAGAGAGACGCTTGCTCTTTCTACTCGGCCGCAATTTGGAACGGGACTGGCCGGAGGGATCCTGGTCTGCAGCTTCGAAGAGATGCGCGAGGGACTGCCATTGTTCGGCATATTGGCCTGGTGCAAGCAGATGGTCGATGTCGCCGCGCAGCGTGTCGGATGTGATGCCCTCATCGTCAAATCTGCGCTCGTCCTCAAAGGCGCGAGATCGACGTTTGGATGAGTCAGCGGGTGTCTTGAGGGCGGAAGTGACTTTGACGCGCTGACGCACGGCATTCCAGAGATTGGGTCGGATCGTTCCGTTGGATGGAAGCGACTGGGTGCTGAACGGATGATCTCGGTCAGAGACGATGCGACGGATGATGGGCCGAGCCGATGGCTGCAAGAGCACGGAGCCGCCCGAAGGTTGCTGGTGACTTTGTGGTTGTCCTTCGGTCCTGTCCATTGTGAAGCGCAAGGGACGGTTGAGCACAATCAGTGGTAGGTATGAGTCATCCTGTGATGCTGACGTGGACGCTATCGGAGCGCTTCCGATGATGGTGAGAAGGGAAGAGGACTCGGGCAGGCGCGCCAAGGAAAGTCGTTGGTGTCGATGTGTTGTTCTGCACAATTCAGATGCAGGGTCGTCGCGCATGCCTCGCTCGCCAGCAGCTGCTCGGTCGGCTACGACAGGGAATAAGGAGATTAAATTTGGAGAAATCAGAGGAAAAAGGCCCACAAAAAAAAAAGGCCAGAAAAAAGGCTGTCAAAAAAGTCGCCGGCCTTGGACCCTTTGAGCAGACGCACGGTCCCGATGCCGAGCCTTCTCTGTTCTCCTCATCATACAGCACGTCATGTCGACATGACTCTGCTCCCAACAGGACTCTACCGGAGGAGTGCATACAGCTTGAAGCCACAATCCCTTCTCGGACGATGTACAGGAGCGCGTGCTGTGCGAGAGGAGCACACAGGCTTCGCTAATCATGGGACTCTTTACAGGACCAGCATCCACCTCTCGGAGGCCCGGCTTATCTGCGCCTCTGAAGCGAAGGTCGCTTGGTCGAGTACGCGAGAGCTTGTCTTCACCAAGCAAATCTGCAGAAGCTCTACGGCTCGAAGGCGCAGATGTCGAGGAATCGTCGAAGAGCGATACGATCTCGGTCGAAAGCGCTCACCACGCCAAGCCGCAAAGCAGCAGCGCAGACGTACCGCAAGAGACATCATCAGGCTCGGCTCGAGCCTCTTCATTCCCTATCTCGGAAATATTGTCCACTCGCTTGAGGCCATCGAACGACGCACGCCAAGATGAGGAGACGGAACCCGAGCTCGACCTGGCAGATTTGCAGAGCGACAACGCGTTCTTGTATCAAAGAGAAGCGCCCCTCGAATCGGCGCTCGGACTTGTCAGTTTGCAATCCCCGGAACCGCTTCTGATCGAACATATCGAAGAGTATGTCGCAGGACACTACCTCGACTGCTTCGGAATCACGCTACAGGACGAGCTCGTGAGGCACCATGACCGGCTCGTGCCATTCTTCAACAAAGCGCCACGCTTCCTCTCGATTCATTCTTTGAAGAGAAAGGAGCTGGAACGGGACTTCACAGAGATCATTGACACGGCTGATTCGTGCCCACGTCAGGAGCTGTGCCTGGGTCGTTGTCGGTTAGGCTGTAGCTGTCCCATCTACGATTTGCCTCTCGTCAGCAGCTGAAGGCTCTTTCTATCATCGGTCTGAATATTCACATGTACAAGCAGACTCGAGCGTTCACACATCTATGCATCTACTCCTCTCGTCTGTGATACACGACAGTGAAAGCGATGCATAATCAGCAGAGCGGCAACAGATCGGTCCGACCGTGACTGTCCACGGCGATAGCCGGCTAAATTTCGAATGTGACAGGCTGTGGAGGTCCCAGGGCTCGGACCATCCTCGACATCCTCTCGACCCCGACACTTTCCAGTCTCGTCCATGAGCTCTCTCGCTTCCTCCTCCTCCCGAACCTCATCATCTTGCTTGAGACGTCACCTGCACACCATGACAGATCGGTTTGCACCCAAGCGAGGCGAACAGCTCACGCTCGCCTCTTCCATCAAAATGGTCGACGGTCACACCATGCCCCGCTTTGGCATCGGTGCCTGGGACATGCGAGGTAGCGAATGCAAGCAAGCTCTGCTGAACGCCTTCAACAAGGCAGGCTACCGACACGTCGATACCGCGAGATACTACCGAAACGAGGACGAGTGTGGCCAAGCTGTTCGCGAAAGCAGCGTGCCTCGCTCCGAGCTGTTCTACACCACTAAGATTTACCTCAACGATATGGGTGGCGGCAGCAAGACGCGCTCTGCGATCGAAGATAGCCTCAAGAAGAGCGGTCTCGACTACCTTGACCTCGTTCTTCTCCACGCTCCCGATGGAGGTAAGAAGTTCCGACTGGACTCGTGGGCGACGCTCACCGAGTTGGTGCAAGAGGGCAAGATTCGAAGCCTGGGCGTATCCAACTTTGGCCCTCAGCACATTGAGGAGCTGATCGATAGCAAGCCGAAGGTGCTGCCTGTCTGCAACCAGATCGAGTGCCACCCCTTCTTCGCTCAGAAGGATGTGAGGGCTGCGTCGGAAAAGCACTCCATCATCGTTCAAGCATACTGCCCGCTCGCAAGAGGTCAATACTACGGAGACAAGACGCTCAAGAAGGTGGCTGGAGAGACGGGCAAGACGGAAGCACAGGTGATGCTGCGATGGCTCGTGCAGCATGGTATTGTAGCTCTGCCCAAGAGCAGCAACCCGCAGAGACAAGTCGAGAACGCCGAATGTCTGTCCTTTGAGCTCTCGGACGAGCACATGAAAGAGCTCGATGCCTTGGATAGGGGTGATAAGGGCTGGGTCGAGGTGCAAACCCAAAGTCAGCACTGCGACTAAGCGAGCCTCGCATCCAGGACGCAGTCGTCTGCGAGGATGTTCGACGATCAATGAAATCAATGCTCTCTTTCAGACTGTCGAAAGATGATCATGACTCCAGAGGCGGACAGAAGTCTTGACAAAGGTGTCCACAGCTGTTTGTCTGCGAAAGTGTTGGTCTCTGAGATTCAGCGATCTAACACCCAGATTCGGACCGCCGCGGCTGAGTTTTCTCTGCGTTTTAGGCTCAGCGTTTTTGTCTCCACAGAGATGAAGGGCGATCCCAGCTCAACGCGTCAAGAGGGTGGCGAAACGCGAGAGCGACTCAGGAAAGTAACACTTTTCTCGAGAAGCTCAGCCATCTGTCGTTCCTCTCGTCATCTTACGCTTCGCTTCCCCATCATCTCCGTCCAGCATCGAACGCCTTACCCAGTCTGCTTGTGCACTCGCTAGCTTTCGGACAGCGTCAACTGCCCCGTACAGGTCTGGCACCTCCGCTTCCTCAGCCGCAAGATCCGTCTTCGAGTTCAGCGCATTCAATCGAGATGCCTTTCACCGGCGCAGGCGGCCAACCCCTGCTGCCCATGTCCGCACCTTGGATCAATAACGCTGCGAGCACATCCTCATCCGACGAGCTGATCGTAGGCGCTGCTACTTGGCCACCTTCAGCGGCTTCATCGTCCGTCACTTCACACATGGACAGCTCAGCAGCTCCACCCACCACCATCACCGAGATCAACCTGGTCTCGTCGCCTCCCACCAGTCACGCTCCTTCGCCCTCGCGAACGCGGTCTTCTCCTCTGAGGCCCTCTTTGAAGGCGAATGTGGTCGACAGTCCATCTGGCTCGCGGCGAATAGGCAAGGCTGCCCTTGTAGGCCCTTCCAACCAGCAGCCGGGAGAATTCGTGGCGAGCAGCGATGCAGAGGACGGAGAACACGATGGCCACGCTGACGAGCCGAGCACCCCCGAGCGACCTCGTTCCCGCTCGCCCTCGCGATCCGGCAGAGAGTCTCACGCGTCCACCGATCCAAGAGACGATAACGGGCCCACCGTCTACGTCGAGATCCCAGCTTCGTCCCCATCGATCGTGCCACCACGAGACAGCACCCGCTCGAAGAGAAAAGCAAACTCTCCGCAGAGTACCCGATCGCGACGTCGTGGGTCAGATGCGTCTGACGTCGTGGAAGTAGATGACGATGCCGCGTTTGCAGCACAGCTCGCTGCGCAGGAGGAGAGAGCCTCTCGTCGCCCGACACGAAGCGCCCGTAGCAAGGAAGTCAGCTACAAGCCGAACTGCGATTCCGAAGGTCGACCACTGAAGTCGAAGAAGAGCTCAGCGGATGCAGCGACGTCAAGCTCTTCGAGGTCGAAAGCTGCATCGAAGGACGCTGCTGCTTCGAAGAAGGGTACGAGCAAGCGCAGGTCGATAGCGGTCTCAGATGACGAGGAGGATGGCGCTAATGATGGCGGCATGCCTGGTCCAAGCTCATCGAGCAACGCAAAGGGCGCAACACGTGGCGAAGGAGATGCAGACCTCACAGACGAAGACGTTGGCTTCAAAGCGCGTGATCGCAAAAAGGCAAAAGTGACGAAAGCAATCACCGTGGAGGATGACGACGACGATGCTGCCGCCTCCGACCACGACGACGGGATCATGACACCACCGCAGCTCACATCGCCACGACGATCGTCACGCAAGGGTGCGCCTTCGCCGAAGAAGCAGCAGCTCGAAGAGACGACAAAGAGCAAGAAAGGCAAGGGCAAAGGAAAAGGGCAGCCGTCAAAGACATTCGATCTGGAAGGTGACATCGAGGACAACGAGGCGGAAGAAGTCGAGGCACCTACGGGGCGGTCGAGCAGGAAAGACGCAGCATCGCGCAAGCCGACCAGGGCTGGCAAAGCCGCATCGCCAGTAGCAGAGGAGTCAGAGGCTGAAAAGGAAGAGGAGGCAGAGGAAGTCAAAGCAGAAGCAGAGAAAGGAGCAGTGAAGGAGCAACTCACGGAACTATCGCCCTCCTCCGAGCCTTCCGCCTCATCCTCGAAACCCGCCGACACTCCTGCCACACCCTCGGCCTCCTCCTCCGTATCCGCACCCGCCCGCGCCACACCAACCACAGTCGCCATTAAGCGCATCGACCCCTCCACTCCCTCTTCCCGACTTTCCTCCCCATCCACCTCCGGCCCGTCCTCGTTCTACGGCAAGTCCCTCACCAAGATCCTCACCTCCAGCGCGGCGCGTCGACCAGGCTTGACACGCAAAACCAACATTCCCTCGCTGCTGAACCATCGCGGTGCTCCAAAACCGCCGGCGCCCAAGCTCGCTGTGTCCAAGCGTCGCATGCAGGACGACGACTACGAGTACGATGCCGAGTACGAGGCGCTCATTGCCAAGAAGGAGAAGGGGAGCGATGACGAGAGCGACGAAGAGGAGAAGGAGGACGGTGGGGCTGAGGAGGTGGAGGTTGAGGAGCAGTACGATTGATCATCACGTTGCACACTTGCGCGCTCACATCCGGAAATAGCCATGCGACTGTCTTGCTTTGCGAAGTGTGTTTGGTATTGTACAAATGAGTGGTCAAGTGGACCGTCTCCCCTTGCCCTTGGCCACCTTCTTCCTCCCCGCCGCTACCTCCTTGGCCAGCTTGACGCTCGTTACCAACAACGGCACGAGCAGGGGGGCGAACAAGGGTGTATACACCGCATACTTGTGCTCGTCGGGGAAGTACAGCAGGCCGAGCATGTCCGGGTTGAAAAAAGCCCTGTTGCTCAAAGCATGTGCCTCTTTGACCCGCGCCAGCATGTCGTCCAACCCAAGATCTTGTTCAGCGAGCGACTCCAGAATGGTCAATGCGGCTTTGGTGTCGGCCGTGACGTCGGGTCCTACACCGAGGTTCTCGATGCGCGAGACGAGGCGGGTGATGGCGAGCAGCGCCGAGGTGCTCTCCCGGGCCAATTCGAGGATGCGTCGCTGTTTCAGCGTCGATAGCTGCACTCGACGATGCAGAGATCGGGCTGGTAGACGTACGTCCCCCAGGCCAAGGAGGATCTCGAGTTGATACGCGAAGAGAGAGATCGCTTGCTGGACGTCGTCTTGCGGTAGATCCTGGATACGGCCCTTCTCGGCTTCGAGCGAAGGATCGATCAAGCCGCTCGAAACGTTTCGCCCATCGTCGACGTTGAGGATGACCACACCGCCCCATTGAGGGATCAGCCACGCATTGGACGCTTCGTTCACCCCGCCCGTTACCGTGTCCCGGATCAGCAGCGGCGAATGCGACTTGCTCGGGATGTACAGCAGGAAGTGCAGATCGTGCGTCTGCGAGAGCACGTCGTACGGTCGGCCGAGGCTCGAGTCGTCCGCGGAGGAGGTGGGCGGGACGGTCGAGGTGAGACTCCACTCTTCCGAGTTGACGAATACTTTGAGGTCGTCCCATTCGACGACGTAGCGTGGTGGCAGGCGAGTGCGGGTCTGCTTGACGACCCGCTGAAGCTCCGGAACCTGAATGATGCGTTTGCGCTTGACGGTGATTAGCTTTGTGCGTTTTGCTTTGGCTGCTGCGGATTGGAGCTGCCCTTCGACTTCGCTTTCTTCTCGTTCGTTGTCCTCCGATGATGTCTCGGATGGCTCTGCCTCCGATTCTGAATCATCTGCGACGCGCCCCGTCAACGACGGCTCGTCTTCGTCATCGACCTCGACCTCCTCCTCCACTTCCTCTTCAATCTCCTCATCCACTATCACCTCCTCTTCCACCTCCCCCTCCACAATTTCCTCGAAAATCTCCTGCGTAGGCTGGAAATGCAAAGGTGCGAACCACTGAACCTGCGTATCGACATGGAAGTCGTGCAGGTCGCTGAGCTCTCTTCTGAGTTTGGTGATCGGATTGTCTGCGTCATCATTCGCATTTGCCAGAGCATGGATGAGCGAGCTGTCATACGCGCCTCCGTCCGCGGTGTCTTGATTCATGACGCTGAAAACGAGTCGGACGTGCTTGCTGTACTGGATGACGCGCGGATCTTGTTCCATGTCCGCGATTGCTGCGTTCGAAGCCTCGTCGGCGCTTGCAGGCGCTTTGTCGCCCCGCAATGAGAGGAGTTCAGCAATGACAGCAGCGCTGATCGTGTCCGGTACTAGTGGAAGCGACGCCGGCTCATCTTCATCGGGAAGGTAGACCGTTGGGATCCAACCATGATTGTCAGGTGCCGGCGCTTCGCTCAGCACCAATATCGCGTAGGAGGCCGTCTCTGGCTCGACTGATGCTACATTGTCTACAGCCACTGTCGATTGCGCAGCGACCTTCCACCGCGTACACTCGAGAGAAGCAGCGGCCGGGAGACCCGCCTTGATCTCGAGACTCTGCTGTATGAGCTGCTCGACCTGTTGCAGAAACGTATCGGCGCTGCGTCCCTCTGCATCGTCTTGTGGCAGTATCGCGGGATCAACATATACCGAAAGGCTGGCTTGAAATGTGACCGGACACGATCCCGAGTGTTGCAGCGCTTCCACCTGGCGTGTCGGTAATGGTAACCGCTGGATCGTGGTGAGTCGAAGCCAAGATGGGATGCTTGCGAGGAGGGCAGCCCAGAAGCAGGCCAAGATGGCGACGCGCGTGCCGAGGCTCTGGAAGACGAGCGGCACTGCCATAGTGACGAGCCCCGAGGATGGGTCCACGGCGTCGACGACCTTGTGCGATGTAGGCTTGGTGGAAGGAGACAGGAAGGAGGGTCGAGAGAACAACACTTTTGAGACACGGTGTTGGCTGGTGCGCGAATTGTTTAAAAGTGTCAGATCGACACTTGAACTGGTCTCGAAAAAGTCTCCACATCTGGGCGCTTTCACGCACAGACGCAAAGACGGATTGACCGCATCAGAAAGGCAGAGCGAGCGGCTCATCCGGCCGCTCAGACTGACATCACACAGTCACGCTCGCTTTGGCCGACGCTGTTCTTGGACCATCACATTCTTCGACGCTTCCTCCCTCCTGTCACCAAGTATCACATCGTTCTCTTCCTTCAATATTCCATCCGGGCTTTCTCTCAAGAAGCAGCTTTGCTAGCCGCATCGCTTGCTATCTGTCAGCATGTCGTCCACATCGACTACCACGACTCCGGTCAAAAAGGAGAAGGACTCGCCAAAACCACCCTCAATCGTCACGAACTCGTCTCGCATTCCTTCCACATCGTTCTCAACAGCAACGTCGCTGTCCTCAAGCTTCGAGCCGCTCTCCTCCTCTGAAATCCTCGAACGCATCCCCAGCCCCGTCATCCGACTCGTGGCCGCGCTAGGCCCTGCCATCCATGCATTCCATCGCTTCATCCGTCTCGCTACCTGGACGGGCGGTAAGGGCTCCACCTCCTCTTCCGTACTGCTGCTTGTCTCGTTCTGGTTGATGTGCGCTTTCGGCTACGAGCTCCTGCGCTATGCGCCTCAACTCGTCATCCTCGGCTGGATCGGATACTCTGGCGTTCGAAGGCAGCTCGCCTTTGCTCGCCCTCGAACACATACTCCGGCCAATCTCATCGACAAGCACGACAAGGTGTCCGCAGCAACAATCAATGCGAGTCTGCTCGAGCTCTCCGAGCTTGCCGACTTCTTCTCGTCCTTGCGAAGAAATGTGCTGGTGCCAGCTGTACAGCTCATCTCGTGGGACCCGAGCCCTATGAACACCAAGGCGGTGGCTGCGTTCTTGATCCTCACCTGGCCACTATGGCTGCTTGCATTCCTGCCGCTGCGCGAAAACGGCTTCCCTAGCTTGGTGCTTCCCGTCTCTGGCGCTGGAATCCTCGCGTTCATCGGAAAAGTCGACGCCTTCGTCTTCCACCACATTCTCAGGCTCGTAGGCGAAAACCGCGTAGCTCTCTTCCACACCAAAGCAGCTCCGATCTACACTCAGTACAACAATGTCTCGGGCTTTGTCGCAAAGACACCTCTTCCGATCATCTACGCACACCTTCGAGCCCTCGCCGCCCGCGTGCGATGGGAGCAACTGACCAACTTCAACATCACGCTCCTTCCTCCCTACCCTATCGGTGCGCTCACCATGCGCAGTCTGGTTTGCCTTGTCGGCACTCTCGCGCTCACTTGGTGCTCTCCCTGGTGTACCCTTTATCGCCAAGCCGTGTGGAAGAGTGCTACCATCCGCCGCATCGTCCGCGGCACCGGTCGTCTGCTCAGCGGTCAGCTCTCGGTCCGCGATGCATACGGCAAAGGCAACCTCGACGATGAATGGGCTCACGGTCTCTACCACGACGACGGCTCCGAGCTTCTCAGCGCCAGCAAGGTCAAGAAGGAGCCCACTTCCACCAAAGAAGAGTTCGTTCGCCACGAGGACGTCGTCTACCAATTCTCCATCTTCGAGAACCAGCGTTGGTGGGTGGGGCTCGATTGGACTGCCGCGTTGCTTCCCCAAGAACGCCCGTCGTGGTCCGACGAGGCAAACAATCCCGTCTCGCCACCTTCTTCGTTCAGCTTGCCTGCCACCAAGATCATGCTTACGCCCGCACCCACCGCCTCGGACCCGAAAGCCTTCACCCGCCGCACGATCAAATGGCAGTGGGTGGACCCCGAATGGTCGATCGCCGGCGTCTCCTCGCGTGGCTACTACCCGTCTTCGACCGTCTACAAGGGCAGTGCGAAGGATGCGGCGATCAAATCGGCCAGCGTGCTCGGCGACAAGGACGCAGTGGCGGCGGCAAAACAGGGCTACCTCGGTGACGCACTCAATCGCATCCGCGCCCGAACCTCGGGTGCTGAGAAGCAAGTCGATGAGGATGCAGTGAGCGATGTGGGAACCACCGCACATCGCGTCGGGGGCGACGACGAGCAGGACTGGGACGTTGACACCGAGGGCTGGCAGTACGGCGACAATGCGTGGGACAAAATGAGCAAGAAGTCTGGCATGGGGAGGTACACGAGGCGGAGGAAGTGGGTCCGACGCGCGGTGCTGCTCGAGGTCGTCGAGTACGGCGTACACGGTCCCAGCCCTAGCCCTGCTGCCTCGCCTTCGCCTTCGGGTACGGCGGTGAAGAAGGAGGAGGCCGAGGTGGAGGACACCAAGGTCGACGGCGTCGATTCGGCTGTGACGCCCAAGGTGGATACGGACGTGGAAACGGCTACCACGACCGATTCGGGCGAACTGGATGCTTCGCCGTCCAAAGCTGCCCTGGCAGCGAAGAGACCGAGCATCTCGGATCGACTCGCAAAGGCGGCTGGTTGAAAACGACCCCCTGCTGACCTGTGAAGTCTCATCGCATGTCTCACGCAATGCAATCGTTCACAAATCTGGCACACACGCACTGCGGTCACATGTGCAAGTTTTGATTTGTGAGCATCAATTCCTCACCGTGGCAACAGCCACACTTCCCAACGTCCTCCTCATCTCGGCCTGATCGACATCATGACTATCCTCGACACTTCCCCAACGATCGATCTGGCTCTGGACCTCGACTTCGGCGGCCTCGCTGGCCTGTTTTACGCTCAAGTGACCCGAGACGAGTCCGACCGAGATGAGGAAGCTTTTGGTGAGCATGACGCTGCGTTCGAAGGCTGCCAGGTCGAAGCCGTCCAACCTCTCTAGGTGAGTTTTGAAGGTTTCTACGGTCCCTTTTGGGTGTGCGTTGCCCAACAACCCCTCAAAGGGCCTCACCTGTGTGCCGTACGCCTCGTTGACGTGGTGGAGCAGTGGATCCCAGTGTCGTTTCTGCAACTTCACCAGACTCTCCGGCTGTTCTTCCTGGAAACACACCGTCTCATTCTCCAAATACCGCAACAAAAACTCCTCCACCCCTTTTCGCTCCACCGGATCAGAACAGCCTTCGAGCGCCCTCGCTGCCAGACTGGTGAGTGGGAGCGTGTGTGGCTTGAGAAGCTTTCCCTGTTCGCTCCACTCCTGCGCGATGCAGGTGGCTAGCAATTCGCGATTGGCGGGGATGATGATGGCTTGTCCACCGGGCGTTTTGATCGATCGACCGTCGAGGAGGATTTGAAAGCCAGGAGTCGTGGAGGTGGGAGGTTGGAGAGTGACTGTTTTCCAGAAGCGGGACTTGAGTCGCTCGGCCCGGTTCAGCGCTGCTTCTTCGAGCGTAGGGCGCGTCGTGTGAAGCGCTGCTGTGCGGAGTGGTAGGACGGTGGCGCGGAACGTCGGTCGGACAAGCGAGCGGGCGAACATGACGCCGATGCTGCGAAAGGTGAAGATCTGTGTGTGTGAGAAGGAGGAAGAGGGAAGGGCAGGTCAAAAGATTCTCCAAAGTGGACCCCGCGCAAGAAGATTCACAGCAGGGCCGAAATCCGATCTGCAGACAGGCATCCAGCCCTAACACACTCGAAAATTCCAATCTCGCTCTTATCGACCGTCTTCCACTCACTAGCACGCCTCAGGGCCTCTTCGATGCTGAGCTCGGTGCTGTTCCATGACAGGTTAGCTCATCCTCGATGCCAGAATGGAAGGGGGTATAATTGCGGCATAGCAAGTCGGCCTACAGAAAGGAAACGGGATCGATCCCCCAGCTCCTCCTCACCTGCACGATTGCCAATAGCTCCTTGATCAGCTCCTCCAGCAGGATAGTGTTGTCCAGCACACTCGAGAGCGTCGCTCTGCCCTCCTGATCCTTAGCCGACGATGCTGCAGGTGGCGGACGCCAATCGTCGGCACCAGCAACGATCTGGGTCTTGACGATGACGGCGGCCGTTTCGCGAAAGTGGTCTGCGTACGGATTGATGGTTGATGCGGAGACGCTGCGCTCGCCCGAGCCTGGACGAGCGTCAGCGACGGTCGGCACAGAGGGTGTTGGGAAGGCCTTACCGAGGTGGGAGGGTGTGCGAGTGGCGCGGCCGCCAAAAAGCCGGGCCAGGGCACTGCTTCGTCCGAGAGAACCCGTCTCGGCTGCGTTTGCTGGAAGAGCTGTTGGTGCTGAAGGAGGCGAGAGGGGCGCAAGAGAGGCCCTCTTGTCTTCGACGATGCCGAAATTTCTTTCTGCTTCCCTGACTTGTGCGGGCGTCTGCTTTCGACTGCTGCTGCCTTTGCTCTGAGAGGGCAGACGTGGTAGCGTCAAGCAAGCGCCAAGCGACGTGGGTGCCTCCGCTTCGCCTTCGTCCTCTCCACTCGGCTCGACCACGTTCAGTGCGGCAGACAGATCCTCCGTGAGCATCAGGCTTCTTCGTCTCTCGGCCAGATACCTGTCGAAATCGGATACAGCAATTCGGTACGCCGTCACCTGCTGCGCCAGGCCCGCGAGCAATTGCAGCAGTCCAGGCTCTGGTCCGTCTGCCTCGCCTTTGGGCGGATGTGTGAGCCACCCCTGCACGCTCCTCATCGGCGAGGCAGCCAATGCAGAGAGAACGCCGCTCGCTGCCAAGTTGACTTCGACAGGCTGCGAGAAGAAGGACGAGATATCAGCGAAGAGCTGTTGCACAAAAGGGTCGTTGCGGGCCAAAGAAATCTGTCCGCCTCCGAGATCAAGAGCAAGAGAGAACATGCTGTCTTGGCGCAAAGCTTGCTCGGCATCAAGCAGATAGTTGCTCAGCGAGGCTTGCATGGATTTGCTGCTCTCCTTGGATTCGAATGAAGCGAGCAGGGCAGAAAGCCCGTCGATCTCGCGGAAGTGCATGCCGATGTTGCTGTGTTCCGGATCATCTCTTTCCATCTCGGCAGCTGGGCTTTTCGGCATCCATTCGTCGGTACTTGATGCCAAAGGCTTGCGAGGCGGAAGCCGAAGCAATCCGTCGGATGCGCGCAGGCCGTGGCACACGAGTAGACTCCTCGCCAGTCTCCACGCTGCGACGCGCGTCGCCGGGCGCTTCGAATCTTCCAGGCTGTCCAGGATGAGATCCTTGACGCTGTATCGGTCCGAGTCGTCCACAGGCACACCGATGGACTGTCCGTAGCTGCACCCATTTGCTTCGTCCAGCGGGGCCGGGAGCAGAAAGTCCAGAGCCACGTCTGTCAGGATGTGTCCGCTCCGAAACACAATGATGAGGACGTCGAGGTAGCTGAGCACGGCAGCAGAACTGCCATCGAAATCGCTGCTTTCCATCAGCGAAGGATAGACCACGTTGCGAATGAAGGTGTCACGAATGGCGATAGCGATGGCGCCGGCAAGCTTGCGGATCATCGGGTCCAGGTCGGGCGAAGCTGCAGGCGATGGCGAGAATTCCCTTCTGGCAGCCTTCTCGTCTGTGTCGTTAGATGCTATTGGGGCCGCATTGGCAGCTTCAGTGAGGTGTTTAGAGGCAAGCCAGAGCGAGTCGAGCACGTCCTGACAGAACTCCATCAGGTCGACCATCAAGCGCAGTTGCGCTTGCAGCTCGCTGTCGTCGCTTTGCGTTGCCGATGCCAATGCTTCAGAGGCTCCGTTGCTGGCTTCAGACGTCATGCTGCTCGCTAATGTGATCGTCGCACGAGTGCTTGTTGATGAAGAAGAGCCATCGATCTCTGTCGGATCGTAGCGTGGTACTGGTCGAATGCGTGACGGCAGCAAGCCATAAGCAGCGCCCAAACCAGCGCCGAGAACATCTGCAAAGTCCGAGTGGGCGATGAAGACGGCCAGCGAGCGACGAACGTCTTCGGTGCCGAACGAGACGCGCTTGGTTGGTTTTCTCCCTTTCGCACCAGGCGAGGTGCTTCTGTTCGGAGCATGCCCACCTTCTAACGAAATCAAGAAGAGAAGGCCAGCTCTGGCAAGCTCACCGATTCGACCTTCGCGGTGGACGAACTTGAGCAAGTAGGAGAACAAAGGGAACCTGAGCCGTCGTTTTGATTGCTTCCGAGGAGCTTGAGCTGTTGCTGGCTGGATGGTCGCGGTAGAGTCGACGGAGTCTGCTGGAGATGCCGGCCGTTCCATGGCCGGGTCGGCTTCTGGGTCTGTCAAAGCAATCTTCGAAGCTTCGCATCCTCGCCTATCATCCGAGAGTAGGCTGTCGAACAACTTGCGACTGACGATGATGGAGCCATCTTTGAGACCGCGTGCATCTTCGGTGTTGTCCGCGTCGTCGACAGACTCGTCTGTGAAGAAGATTTGAAGTAAGTCTGGCGTGTTGCGAATGCGGCTTGCTATGTGGCACATGAGATCGACGAGGTCCTCTTCGTAGTCGTTGTCCTCGGCGGCAGACGGAGGTGCGTTAGAGCCACTCATATCGAACGAGTCATCATCCAGCTGATAGCGGACGGCGTCTTCGTCGAGACATAGCTGAATCAATTGAGAGACGGGCTTGTTGGCTGCTTGTCGAGAGAGAAATTTCTCATCCATGAGAATGATGAGGTCTTTGAGGGCGCGGATCGTCTCTCCGCGGATTCCCTTGGGTCGGTCATCTACCGAGAGATGTACCAGCTCGGTAAGGATATCGTACTTGAGCAGATACTCCATACACGGACCTGTATGGCCATCATTGCTGCGATTGCTTTCGAAGACGAGTGCGTCGATGATGCGTTGCAAGCGCCGTGGCAGGTCGGATCTTGCTACGCCGTGGAAGAGGGCCCTTTCGTCCGGATTCTCGAGCTCGCCTTGGACAGCGAGCCAGTCGGCGTGGAAGATGTCGACGCTACCAACAGGATGGAGGGAGGGCTTCTTGCGCAGGCGAGGCGTTGCGCTGATGCCAGCACCGGCTTTGGAAGGCGTCGACACCAGGCCGGAGAGTCGGCTCAGATACTCCATATCGAGGCCTCAAAGGGCGCCAGGGCTGCCGACGCTGCCATGAGCCAGAGACGGTGGAGATGGTGATCGTTGCTGATGTGATATATAGCCCGAGTGGTCGGCGTGAGCGGGCGCTTCGATGTTGGTCGGCTAGGTGAAAGGAAAGAACGAGAGCGGGCTCAGTCGAGAAGAGTCGTCTTGGTACGCAGCCTGAAACGCAGTGCAGCTTTGGAAGTGTTGGTCTTTTAGCCGAATTTCAATCTCAGAGTGTTAAGCCCTCCGGCAGACTACGCTTCTAATGCTGACAAATTGTCATTTCGGAAGCTGGTTGTGACGACCTTCGCATCTCAACGCTGCCATTGGGGACCCTCGTACTTGCTGCTTCGCTATCATCTACCGATCATCCTCACTCACATCTTCACACCATGTCGGCCAAACAATTGACAAAAGCACTCCCCAAAGCGCTCAAGGAGGTCCGTCTTCACCTCTGCCAGACCGGTCAGGCCTCTGCAGGAGCAAGGTAAGTCCGAAAACCCGACCGCTCAAAGATGATCGCGAGCAACGACTGACAGCCCTCAACCCTCTCATTGCGATGCTCGTTCTGCCGACAATACACATAACAGGAAGTTCCTCGAGACCAACTACCAGCCCATCAAGTCATCGAATCCCGACCTCCCCTTCCTGGTCCGAGAGGCTAGCGGAACCCCCGCACGTGCCTTTGCCCGTTTCGGTAAGTGTTTCTCGTGTCGCTTGTGCGACTTAGCACCCTATCATCATTGCGATCGTGTTACTGACCTTCCGCTCATATTGTCCTTGCGATCACTGATGATCACAGAGCGCGGTGTCGAAAAGCACGTTGAGCTCGACGGCCTGAGCTCGGCTGACGTCGAGAAGAAGTTTGGCGAGCTGCTCGCTTCCTCCGCATAGATCTGCGCTTTGCCATCAATGATATACTTCCCGCATACTTCTGAACACACACCCCCGAGCTATCACGAACCATCATGCGCTCAAGCCCGCTGATACGCTGCTGTGATGGTCTCCAGCCATCGCTCAAACCCAGATTGCACGCTGTGTCCTCACCTTGACACCCCAGTCGCTCGATTCGCGGCTGGCTGCAGATCCGCATCCCGCTTCAGTCTCCCGTGTGCCTCACCGATCATCGAGTCCGTCGGGCGAGTATCGCAGGATAATGTGATAATGTCAAGCATGCTAGTGAGCGATGCATTGGCTTTGTGCGGTACGTGACTGGTTTCGGGCGAACAAAGCAGACACTCAAACCTTGTGTCATACGCAACAAGGGTGGCACAGCGGGATTCCTGGCGGACAGACTTTGCTCAACACTCGGCGCATTACCAATGCGTCGGAGAGTTGCGGGAGATGAGAGATGAAATGCTTTGGATTGAGAGCGGTGATATCTTGTTATGCCGTCTGCTCGAGCTTGTTCCTTGCCTCTTCCGCCTCCTCCTCTTCCACCACCTCGATGTCCAGCGGATAGGTCAAGATGGCTGCGATACCCGTCAGAGCATTGAGCTGACGGCCGCTCTCATGCATCGAACTGAAGATGGCCACTTCGCCTCCCTGAGCACGAACCTCTTCCACCAGCTCCACGAACTTCTTCCGCCTTGCTGGATCCGCGGCTCGGAACAGCCCATCTGAGATGAGCAATACGCCGATGGCACCTCTCGACGCAGCTAGCAGTACGTGCTGCTCTCCGTACCATGCTCGCAGCTCGTCGCTGGCAAGCTGCTTCATGAAGCGTTCCAACAACTGACCCTCCCGTGCAAATTTGGTGTCCTTGAGCTGTGCGTTGACTTCCGGACTACGCAGCACTTCCATCAGCGAGTGGACGTGTGGCGAGCTGCAGTGGATCTTGAGGAACTTGCGCTTTGCTTCGCTGCCGATGAGGATCTTGTCGCCACGCCGTGTCGCTTCTTCAAAGAGAAAGTCGTAGACCGAGTCTCGCGTGAAGCCGGGTGATGCGAGGATGATTAGACGCAGAGCCGGAAGCTGAAGTAGCTTGACCACTGCGTTGTAGACTTGAACGTAGAAGCGAGCCGTGGCCTTGTCGGCTGCTGTCGCGGGAAGTCCTTTCCGTTTACGAGGAATAGGAACGTCGATCCGCTGTCGTACCACGGTCATGTGTCCCGTCAAGAGGCAGACAGCTGCGGTGCCATCTCCGAGCACGACAGCTCCCACTTCGGCGCGCTGGCTGACATCGGTACTCTCGCCCAGTCGCTCCAGATGCACGGCGTCCCAGCTCTGCTTGGTGATGGTGAGCGCTCGGTTCACCTCGAGATCCAGCGTGTGATACGCTCCCATTTTGACATGCTTGTTCTCCTCCACCACCCTCCCTGCCACTTGCAATGTCGCTCCTTCACCGCCTGAGCCGCCCACTGCCGCAGCTCGGCTCACCTCCTCCTCTGCCGCCGTCGAAGATGTCGCTGCATTTGCCGCCGCTGCTGCCGACGGATCTGGTGGCGCGCTCGAACCTGTCGCATCGAAAGTTGTCTTGACCACTTCGATCGTGAGGTTCAGCCTCACTCGATGCGACTCCATCGAGCCCGTCGACGATTCGGATTGCACTCGACGCACGGCCGCTGCTCGCACATGGTCGCCTTGCTCGATCAGGTTGTAGAGGTGGTACATGTCCTCACTGTCAGATCATCGCAGGCCAGATATTGGCGTCAGCTTGTGCGCATGGCAAGTGTTAAGCAACATCTGAGACTTGTTCACTTACTCTTCCTCCGGGATGATGGTGATCCTGCCGGACCCGTCCTTTTCGATGTGCCGCGATGTGATCTTCATTTTCTTGCTATAGCCTTGCTCTTCCGAGTGCAAACGACAGATGGGTTGCCTGTCTGACAGCTGCTGGGACGGTGCGACGAACCGGTGCTGCGAGATGTGATGGTCGGAAGAAGAGCGCTGGAGGTTGCCAACTCGAGGTGTATGATGAAAGAAGCCTCCACTTTGCAGGTGAGCGGAAGGTGCTTGGCGAAGCTCAGCTGAGCTGCAACCAGGCGTCACGGATTTCCAAGCAAGAGCGCTCGGGTCCTGCTTCGATCTCACACTCTCAGACATTTAGAAAGGCACGTGACACCCAATTTTGGTGGAAGCGGTACGCGTTGAGATGCTCACCAAATTTGGCAGGCTGGCAGGCAGGGTTGCTCGACACTGCATGTTCGAGGTTGTGTTGCTCTCGACCGTCAGGGTTCACTTGCTGCGCTGCCATTGCAATACCATGCTCTGACTGTTCTCAGTCACACTTGACTGCGTCTGACTGTGAGCAAGCAGCAATCTGGCATGATTCGGGTAGACGCCGGCTCAGTGAGAAATCGATCGGCTTCGCCGCTGACATGCGAAGGCGTTGGTTGATGTTGGACTTTTTACGAGCGTGAAATGAAGTTGTGACATTTGAGAAAGGGCGTGCTTGCATGTCAAGATCAATGGCTTCCGCACTCTCTACTTTCATCACACTTCCGCTCCTCCCAGTCACATGTCCCGCATCTACGCCGACGTATCTTCTTCGTCGCTTCACATCTATCGACACTCTCCGCCTGCCTTATCTTACAGAGAGTAGGTACAGAAAGACCTTTCGCTTTCAGTCTGCATCTCTCCACTGCCCCGGCGCATATCTATTAACGCAGACACATGGTCCCGACTATCGCCACGCTCAAGTCGCTCTGAACAACTGCTCTGAGCAGACCGAACAGCTCCTCTGATCCTCTGCTCCTTGCGGCCGAGATACGGATAGGATTGGCCGGATCCCCGCGCGTTCGCCTGATAAGAGACATATTCTCGCCCTTTACCGTGTAGTCAGGAACTGATCTCCCGACGCAGAAAAGGTGAACGCCATGACGGAATCATCCATCAACGTTTGCGTTCGAATACGTCCCTTCAGCGAGAAGGAGGCATCACATCTTGCACCGAATGAAGATCACACACCCTTTCTCGGAGATGGGGGCCTCGCGGGTGGCATTTCGCCAAACAAGCTTCCACCTTCAGCAGTAGCCTCGACCTCGACACTCAAGACTCGCTTCGTGCGACCCATCGTCAAGCCTATGGATCAAAAAGTGCTCGTCTTTGATCCTCCCGACACCAACCCGCTCACTCGACTTTACAGCAGCGGGCCATTAGCGCACGGTGCCAGGCGCAACAAAGACGTTCGATATGCCTTCGACCGCGTATTCGACTCGACAGCATCTCAGACCGACGTCTTTCGAGAGACTTGCAGCCCGCTGCTCGATGGCATTCTGAACGGCTACAACGCAAGTGTCTTCGCATACGGTGCGACAGGATGCGGTAAAACGCACACGATCAGCGGCACACCTGAGGACCCAGGCCTCATCTTTCTCACCATGAAGGAGCTCTACGCCCGCATCCAGGACGCTCGCGACGACTCGGACGTCCAAATTCGCCTTTCTTATCTCGAGATCTATAACGAGACCATTCGCGACCTGCTCAGCTCCGAGCCTACACCACCGGGTGCTGGTCTGGCACTTCGCGAAGACGCGAACAACCGTATTTCAGTGGTAGGCATCACCGAGCTCATCCCGGAGAGTCCAGAGAGTGTGCTCCAGTACCTGCAGGAAGGCAACCTCCGACGCACTATGAGTCCCACCGAGGCAAACGCAGTCAGTTCTCGATCCCACGCCGTGCTCCAGATCAACGTCACTCAGAAGCCACGCACCGCCAGCATGACGGAGCAGACCACCTCGGCCTCCCTCAACATTATCGATCTCGCTGGCTCAGAGCGTGCCTCTGCAACGCGCAACAACGGTGCGCGAATGAAAGAAGGCGCCAACATCAACAAGTCGCTGCTCGCACTCGGCAACTGCATCAACGCCCTCTGCCAGTCGGGCGGCGTGGTTAAGCACGTCCCCTACCGCAATTCCAAGCTCACCCGCTTGTTGAAGTTCTCCCTCGGTGGCAACTGCAAAACAGTCATGGTGGTCTGCATCAGCCCATCCAGCGCTCACTACGAAGAGACGCACAACGCGCTCAAGTACGCCAATCAAGCCAAGAACATCCGCACCAAGGTCAGCCGCAACATGATCAACGTCGATCGTCACGTAGCTCAGTACGTGCAGGCAATTCACGAGCTCAAGGAGGAGAACGAACGACTGCGCGCTAAGCTGGACGAGCGAGGCACGCTCGAGTCCGCAGCAGAAAAGCGCAAACGTGCAGAGATGGGCCGAGAAGTGGACGAAGCCAAGAAGCGGATGCGCGAGAGCACCGACAACGTCACCAGACTCGTAACCGACAAAGCAGGCTTCGAAGCTACAACGGCAGCTGCCGAGACCAAGCTTGCGGAGCTGCGCAAACGCTTGGCTGTCGTCGAAGCCGACCTTCAGCGATTCAGCAGCAAAAACGAGGTGCTGCCATCCGACCTCGAGGGTGAACGCGATGTTCTGCGCAAGATGGTCGCGGCCGAGGAAGCGGCGCTGAAGGACGAGACCACGTGTGCTGGTGTAAGGAGCCTACTCAATAGCCTGCAGATGCAGCGAGGCATCATCGTCGCCGCTTCGCACAATCAGAAGTTTGATGCAGAGGCATCCGAGACAGTTCAAACGCTGGGCAACGCCATGCTGGCAGAGGTCGAGGCGGAGAAGGCGAAGGTCAAGTTCACTGGGCTTCTGGATGCGCTGCGACGCTCAACGACGGAGTCCACGCAGCTGGTCTCTGCAGCGACGAGGAGCACGATCGCACTCCGAGAGGTCGCCGGCGAGCTCGAGTACAGGGCTACCGCAACCAACGAGACCGCGAGCAGTGAAGGCACCGCAGAGATCTCATCAACGCTCACCTTGCTGGCATCACAGCTGCGCAGCATTGCAGGGGAGAACGAAAAGATCTTCGAGGCCATGTGCGGAGCAGCGCTGCCCGTAGCCGCGCCTTTGCCCGCATTTACCGCTGCTCCTTCGACAGCAAGTACAGCTGCAGTACGAACGACGAAGCCGGCGATCAGCTCAGCCTTGCGACGATCACCAGCTACGGCGCCAGCCAGCTCAGCGTCTTCCGCGACGAGCTCCTCAGCTGCTCCGGTCGGCTCGACACGATCCGTCTCGTCTTCAGCGACTGGGTTCAGCCGCGCCACTGCCGCATCTTCTCGCCGAGCATCCATCGCGCCTCCCCTGGCTCGCTCGACCAGCATGCAAGTCGCGAGCTCCCCTTCCACCCTTCAACCAAGCAACATCCTGAACACCTCGACATCACGACCCAGCTTCGCGGCTCCTACCTCTTCTTCCTCTGCCCGATCGCAGGTCACTACCAGCAGTCCAGCACGAAAGACGGCTGCCACACGCAGAGTCAGCACAGCCGGCGCGACGCGGAGGCTGAGCTTAGTCCGATCCAGCCGACCAGTTGCTGTAGCCCTACCCGTGGTCGAGGAGAAGAAAAAGTTCCGTTGGGCGGACGAAGCGGGTGAGGGATCGATCGACGACAAAGGTCTTGCTCACGGTCCAGCTGCGGAGGACTCCGCAACGACGGGAGACAGTGCGGGTAGCAGCTCGGGTGCTGAATGGGAGGACGTCTCTGATGGGCGCACTACACCAGCGCAGTTGGTCAAGCCAGCGACCTCGGTTGCGGCCAAGCCGATCTCGAGATCCACATCGCTCGGAACAGCATCGAGAGGACTAAGCGCATTCCCCGAGACCAAAAGATCTGTGTCAAGCACGTCCACGCTCTCCCCTCTTCGCGAGGCCAGCGGGACATCCGCCGACGAAGCCGACATCTCCAACGCCTCCCCCGTTGCGCCGCTCAGACCTCTCAACCCGCGCCCACCCCTCCGCGCAACCACCAACACAGCCGCCTCTGCTCCCGCCGCACGACTGCTCAACGGCTCCTCGTTCCCCGTCTTCCCCGCCACCGTTGACACCGACGGCGCCGTGCCCGTGAAAAAAGCCTTCCCTCGTCCTAGCGCCGGCGGTCCTGGCCCGATTCGACGCCGCACCCGAACCAGCGTAGCCGTCATCGGACAGGCCAATCCGCTGCTCACCCTAGGCGCAGGAGGAGGAACCATCCCCGGTCAGTCGGTCAACAGCGGTGTCGGCAACCGTGTCAAAGCTAGTCGCGTATCCAGTGTCCCCGGTATGCGCAGCGCCACTGTCACCGGCGGATCCATGTTCGCCTAAACACTTCACACAATCCATCTTCATCATCTGATCTTCACATTGATTGCGAGTGTGTGCACTTTAGCGACGCAAACACCGTGTCTGCCACCAACGCAGCTCCTCCTCGAGTGAATCCTTGACATTCTCAGCCTTCCTAAATCCATGACCTTCCCCCTCGTACACCTTGTACCTCCAATCGACGCCTTCTTTACCACCACCCTTCTTGAGCTCCCTTACGAACTCATCCGCCTGGCTCTGGGGGACCACCCTATCCTCGCTCCCCTGCAACAGCAGCACGGGCGCCTTGATGCGGCTGGCGGCGTAGAGGGGGGATCGATCGTGATACAGCTGCGGATGGGATTCGGGTGTACCGCCGATGAGTTGGAAGGGGTATTGCGATTCGAACTTGTGCGACTCTGCTGCGAGGAGGGAGAGGCTAGAGATGCCATAGCGGGATACGCCGCCGTGGAAGATGGTCGGGTGGAAGCAGAGACACGCTAGAACGGTGTAGCCTCCCGCGCTGCCGCCGGAAATCAAGAGCCCGTTTGGATCGGCTAGGGTTCTACGTTGCCCAGAAGCCCGCTTTTCGGTGTGGTTGGTGGGGATGTGAGGCGCTAGGGTGCGATACACCCGTTGAACGGTGCCCAGACGAGGAAGAAGCGTAGGGAAGACCCGCTCGATCGATGCACCCGTCTGTGTGCGTGTCGCTAGCGCAAGGTAGTCGATCACGCTAAAGAACCGATATCCTTCTCCCACGTAGATATCCACCACCCTGTCTTCGAGAATCAAACGCGTGGTGGTGCGCTCGAACAGCGTTGTGTGCAGCACCAGCCCACGGGTGGTCGCCAGCTGAACACCCATCCCTGGCAACAGCGAGACCGACTCGCTCGTCACCCGCCCGAGCTTGCTCCTCACATAAGGCAGCACGCTTAGCGCGGCGATGCCCGCTTTGACCGCGTGTCGAGCAAAGGTCGTGGTGGGCCGGACGAGAGGCGGGATGCAGTGCGTGTAGTTGGTCATGACGGTGTGGGCGAAGGTGATGCCAAAGTATGCTGCGCCGACAGACGCACCAGCCAAGAGAATGTCCGACCACGACCAGGCCGGCGTGGTGTTGCGGATCGTCACCTTGACTCCTCCCCCTGGCAGGTCTTCCTCCTCCACCACCGCATCGTCCTCCGTCGATCGAGCAAGCTCTTCCCTCACCTTCCTCTGCTCTGCCTCGCTTAACTCCCCAAAACTATGTCCCACACTCGCCTTGCTCCCCAAGTACTTCGCAGCAGCCACGCAATCCATCACATCCGTCACCCCCCACTCGCCCGTCAGTCTCTCCAAAAATTCCCTCCCGTACCCTGTACTACCCCCATAGTTCACGCTGCAAACCATAAATCCGCGACTCGTCCAGAACTGCGTCTGCAAATTGAACCCCATCCCCGCGCTGGCACTCGGTCCACCGTGGATGTTGAACACGCACGGCGGGGCTTTGCCGCGTGGACCAACGTAGTCGCCGTTCTGGGGCTCAAAGATAATCGCGTGTCCCGTGGCCGGTGTGCCATCCGGCAAGGTGGTAGGAAAGTCAATCTCACGTGCGACGCTAAGGTAGGACTTGTCGATAACGCCATCGGCGATGAGCGTAGAGGAGCGTTTGATGGTCGTAATGTTCGACGACTGGAGGACGTAGTTGTTGGCAGCGAGGCCACGAAGGTCGATGCGGATGAGCGCGGAGGGTTCGTCCGGTCGCGTGGCGAGGAGCGCAAACGACGTCGAGGTGAGTCGGCGGAGTTGGGAGAGAGCGACGAAGGGAGTGGTGAGCGGGATCAGACGCGGACGACGGAGATTGATCAAACCGAGGTTCTCACGTGCTCCAGAGGTGTAGGTGACGATGAGGAGGTCCGGGGAGAGAGGGATGTAGTCCGAGTTGTTGCATGTCCATGCTGGACCGACGAAGTCGTGTTTGACTGGCTCAGGGAGGACGGGCTCTGGCGCGGTCAAAGTGAGATCATCGCCAGCGGAAGATACAGTGGTGGAGTAGAGGTTGAGGAAGCCAGTCGCATCGCAGGCGAAGAAGAGCTTGGCTGCGTCGTCCCTGGGGTTGGCAGGGATGGCCCACACGGGTTGCTGGAGCACCTGCTGCTTTCCCGCCTCGGCAGATGGCACCTTTATCTGGGTTGGCGAGACAAGCTTGGGTGACGCGGGGTCAGAGCGATCAAGCTTGGCCACCCACACCTGCGTGTCCCACCAGGGCATGCTCGGGTGGTTCCAGCTGACCCAGCAGACGTACCTGCCGTTGGGCGAGAAGCGTGCGAAAGTGTAAAAGTCTCTATTGTGCGGACCACTCGCATCGGACGTGTCGTCCGCTTTCTTGCCTTGCAGCAGGGTATGGATCTTCGCCGGCGCCGAGGCGAGATCGAGCAGCACGATCGAGTTGACGACGGTCAAAGGCTTGTCCTCGGCGTGATCTTCCTGGATGGCAAGGCACAGGTTCGCATCGGTAGGATGGGGCCCAAAGTCGGCATATCGGAGAGCCGCGTTCTCCGGCGTCACCACCTGAGGCTCCTCGTCCTTCCTTGCTCTGAGCACATCGAATGCTTTCGGGTTGTAGTCGGAAAAGATAAAGCTTCCGTCGGCGAGGCTCGCTGCCGCACCACCGCCATATTCGTGGATTCCGGATCGAGAGCTGAACTTGCCCGCAGTGATCTCGGTGGCGTCTCCGGAGGTAAGATCGGACGAGTGCATGAGGGCATAGCGACCGGACTCGCTCATTCGAAGCTCGATCCAGGCGACATCTTGACCCGTCTCGGAGTTGGCCGGCACGACCACCTCGGATAGAGGCGTTGCTTTCTGGAGGAGAAGGTCGGTCGAGATGGGCGACTCCCAGAAGCCGTAAGGGGCCACCTTCTTGGATCGCTTCGAGGATGGCATCGTTTGTTTGATCCTCCTGTTGATTTTACGAGGTGTGGAAGGGGAAGAAGGAGGAGCGAAGGGTCTGTGCTCCCCTTTGCTTCGGCTTCGGACAAGGGTCTCCCGACTTTTTGGACGGAGTCAAAAAATGGATCGGCTGCAGCATCGGGCAGCCCAAAGCCTCCACTTCAAGGGTGCTCAGCTGTTCATTCATGAAGGCTTGCTTCTGCTGTTGCTCCATTGTTCACCAACATCCTCGATAGCATTGCGAGCTGTCACAGCGACAAGATGAGCGCGATACAGGGCAAGAAGTTCACCCAGCGCAACGTCTTCTACCTTCGAGCCTCGCCCTACGTCGTCCTCCAAACCATTCTTTACCTGGACTACCGCCATGTGGAATGGATGAACCTCAACCCGGCGATCCTCACCCAGGTGCTTTCGATCCTTCGCACTCGCATCATGCCGAAACTTCGCAAAGAGTCCGACTCATCTGGCAAGCTCTCGGCCATGAGCAAGAAGGAGCGAGTCGATGTCTACTCGGATCGCGACTTCCAGGTGGCCTACTTCTTCAGGAGGATGGACGACCGACATTCGGTGCTGCTCAAGGAGAAGAGTCTGATCTTTCCGAGCGATCCGACTCTCGGCGAAGTCAAGGTGGAGGAAGAAGGCGATGGAAATCTGCATGCGCCGATTCCGAGGGCGACGCCAGCGCCAGAGAGGGCGGCCAGTGTCGCGGCAGGAACAGGTGTCAGGGATGGAGAGAGCAGCGATCAGCCTATGAGGATCAAAGACTCTCCCGAGGCGCAGGAGATGGCAGCTTCATCGTCGAATGCGAGCATGGCGACATTGTCAGGAGCAGAGGACAGTGCACTTTTCAGAGGAGGTGCAGCAGAAGACGATGCTCTTTCGATGCCACCGCCGGCGAGCACAAGCACACGGAGAAGCAGGGCCGGCAGCAGCACAGCAAGCGAAGGGAGTCGACGATCGAAGCGGGTCCGCATTCAAGATGATGTCGACGTCAAGCCGGATCCTGCAGCTGCGCTAGCGATTGATGATGCAACAGCAGACGCGACTGCGCTGCTTCACGAAGGCGTCGATGCTGCGGACGACGCACCCATCATCATAACAGAAGAGGACGAAGAAAAGATGAAACCAAAGCTGCATGTCAAGTATGCTGGCTTTCGAATGTATGTCCAGCACTCCTTACTCCTGACTGTCCAGAGACACGTAGCTGATCCTGCTTTCCTTCTCATCTCCTGGCGTATACAGCTTCGGCAAGCTCCTCGTCCTCGTGGTCGAGCCATCCAAACGTACTCTCGCAGCCCACCCGGAGCTCTTTGGCGAGAAAAAGACGACCGAGATCCGTCAGCTCTCGGTTGCTCCACGATCGATGACTCCTGGCATTGCCAACAACCGCTCGGGATCAGTGCAAGGGCGGTTCACTTCTCTCGAGCCAGCGGAGCGATCGAGCCGAAACGCCAGCATCGGGAGGGGGTCTACCCCGCTCTTCCGTGGTGCGACGCCGGCAGAAAGCGAAGTGGGAGGCTCACCTAGTCCGATGCGAGGATCTGCCACTCCTGCTCCGCGCGGCACGAGTGTGCTGAGCACCGACGCAGTGGGCACGGTGGAGGACCAGAGTGGTGAGACGGAAGACGATGGACCGACAATAGGCGAACTGGAGGGCATCGAGCTGGCAACACAAATGTTGGCGAGAGAGGAGCAGACCATGGGCGGCAACGATATCGAGGAAGGCGACTGAGTCTTGAATCCGAGCCCTTACCCAGCGACTATCTGATCTGGGTGACATCACGATAATTCGCATGCAGCAGGCCACCACTTGTCCTGCAGCTCGATGTCTCCCGTACGCGGATCGAGCGTGCCGAAACGCTGCTTCTTGGCATGCACCTCCAGAAGTGCTGAGCGTACGACAGTATCTTGAGAATGAAAGCCGTCGTGTTTGTTTGTCCCTGCCTCGGACGCGGGTAAGTCGATGGTGCACGCATCAGCGATGTACTTGCCGGCATCCTCGAGACTCGTGGTGAACGGCGCCCACGGCAGCACATACGACATGGCAAGCCGCGTCATCAAGCCGGACTCGCGACAAAGTGCTGTCTGAGGCACAAAGCCGGGCTGCACCACAACAACCTCAACGCTCCCCGCTGGAACCGAAGCAGCTTGAAGCGCTTCATCGATACGTCGACGAAGGGCCCGCACACCGAGCATTTGCAGGAACTTTGACGCTGCGTATGTCTCTCGCAGCGTCCATGGCGAAGTACTTGCGTGCGAAGATGCGGAGAAGTAGCCGTCGAGAACGGCGAGGTCTTTGACGGAGCGATGAAGTGCACTACCAGTGAAGACGATGCGTGTTTTGCGACCATTCTTCGCGTTTTCTGCGATGGTCAGGATGAGAGAGGAGATGAAGATGAGGTGGGCGATGTGGTTGACGCAGGCGGTGGTCTCGATGCGGCTGTCTGCGCTCGTCAGATGATCAGAAGGGTAGGATGCACTGCCCGAAGCGCGATCTTGATCCGCTACAGTCTCACGAGATGACTTGGCGACAGCAGCATTGAGAAGAAAGATGTCTGTACCTGTTGATGGCGCTGGTGGAGTCTGTCTGAGCTGAGCTTTGATCGCGGAAGCCGCTTTCCGAACCGATGGCAGAGAAGCTAGGTCCATACTGCTGACCTCGACTGTAAGCTCGGAAGCTGAAGATAATCCAGCTGTAGCTTTGGCGGCCTTGTACTGCTGCGTCAGCTCCCGACGAGCTCGCTCAACGTGAGATGCTTTCTCGTCTCGAACCAGCAAGGTCAGGCTGGACCCCGACGCTAGATTCACAGAAGCGAAGAGTGTCTTGAGCGCTTCGTATCCGAGCCCAGAATGCCCACCAGTGGCAATTATACGCAACGACATTCTTGCTGGTCTTTGAGCGGTGATGACAGACGAAAGAGCGGAAGATGCAAGACGGACTAGGGCAAGACTTCGACACGGAACAGCAAAAGGGATCTGAGCTTTGCCTCGTTTGGACCCTGCATCAGCCGCTCCCAACTCGTGTGGAGAGAAGCGGCACAGGAAAAGGAAACGGGCGAGACCGGATATCCCGGCAGAGTCTCGCGGAGCCTGCTTCTGGAGCTCCAAACAAGAACAGAATCACCCTCAAGCTCAGAATCAGCATCTGAGACGACGCCAGCATGGTCCAAAAGGGTCCATGAAGAGCTCCTCGAGCGTCTTGGTCGCTGGAAACATCTTTGGATGGTATCGCGTAGAGCCATGAATCCGCTCGACCCACTTGTCTGAGCCGAAGTTGATGTCTGCCTTCCGCTTCTTTGACAAGCTGCCTCCTTCGTCACTGATTCGTTCGGGTAGGCTTTGTGGACAGAGCATGATGCAGGCTTGTCGCCGAGTGTTCGACCGGAGATAGAGACCCTTTGCGAAGGAAGTATAGAAGATCGAGGGCCAAGAAAACACAAAATGAAAAAGTTGTCACCCAAAACGGCGAGCTGAGCTTCTTTCTGGTTGCAGGAGGATGAAAGCGACTCCGCGAGCTTACCCCGCAAAAGGCCGTTGCACTTTGCTTCTCATCTTGTCCGTGTTGCTTCCACAACGTCCCCCGTCTGAACCATCTTCATCACTCGTATCCTTGCAACAGAGCTTCTCCCGAAGCATCTACGGCACAGCAACGGTGGTCACCTCTGCGCCAGTTTCTAAAATAGCCTTCGATCTCGATCCGGACAACTGCCGTCACATCCGTCGCGCCCACATTGCATGCTGGATGGCCGCGCACACACGACGCCTGTAACGCTCCTATCGCACTAGGTGAACCGGCTCCGCCGACAATCCATCGAAGTCATAAGCCCACCAGCTCCGCTCTTTTCGTCCAGTAATCACATGACATAGCCAACCATTCCCACGCTTCGGACCATCCGTCGGCTCCTCCCGCTGTTGCTGACTCTTCTCAGCTCTCGTAAGCTTCTCTCGGGTCATCGCAATGTCATACAAGAGCGAGGACGAGGCGCACGTCGCCTTTGAGCTCGTCTCGATGCGCAACGGGCGATCCAGCATCTCCTTCGACAACTCACCCGCTCCTCCATCCACTTCCACCCTCCCAGCACCATCGCCGCGCACAACAGCAGTCTCCTCCGGCTCTCCTGCAACATCACAGAAGAAGCGCTCGAAATCCAGCTCGGACTCCAAAGCGTCCTCAACAGCAGCCGCCTCGAAAGTCAGCAAGGCGGACGATGCTGCAAGCCCACCCGAATCAAAGGGCAAAAAGCGCAGAAGAGTCGTCGTAGCTTGCGACACCTGTCGTCGCAAGAAGATCAAGTGCGAAGGTCTTCCCAACCCAAACAACACCTGTAACAATTGCACTGCCTACAACTATCGTTGCACCTTCAGCAGCGATGCCGACAGGTCCAGAGGCAAATACGAGATCCTCGAAAGCAAAGTCGAAACTCTCCTCAGCGCACTTCGCTCCGTAGCTCCGCATATAGCTCAGCAGTTCGATCGTGGCGAGCTCAATGTCACAGGCCCAAGTGGGTCCAGTGCACCACCACAGAACGCCAATCCATGGCAGTCTCTCGAGTCGCACGACCACTCTGGCAACGGCAAGAATGACGACGACGAAGATGACGAGCTCGCAGTAAACGACGGACACCGTGAAGCGAGCCGATCTCGTCACGACCACGAGCTGCCCTCTCGCTCTGCCAGCGTCCGATTCGCTCACGATGGCCATGACGCCGACGACGCGGATGCAGCAGGCGACGGAAATGGCAATGCCGGCAGTTCCGCAGAGGCATCCAAACGCGAAGATAGGGAAGCTCTTCTGCCGGATGTCGAAGATGGTCGACCGCGCTACTTCGGTCGCTCCTCCGCAATGACGCTCTTCAACACCATCGGAGACGAGAGTCGTCCACCCAGTCCTGGAGCTGGAGCACAACGCTCTTCCGACAATCTCAGTCACCATGCTGGCATCAGCTACGAGACACATCGTCACCTCGGCACCCGTCACGCCAAAGCCAACTCGTCCATGCCCTCCGCTGGAGCCATCGGGCACAACAGCGGAGACAAAGCCTCGTCTGCATCGGCGCCTCGCCCTCTCTATCCCACCAATTCGAAGGAGTGGATCCAGCTGCTTCGTCGCAAGAACACCGTCGCCGTTGGTCGAGACGATGCTGCGACCGAAGAATGGTTCGAACGCTACACGCTCCCGGATCGCGATTTGATCAAAGACCTGCTCGACGTCTTCTTCCAGCAGCTGCATCCTCTCATGCCCATCGTCCATCGCCCGTCTCTGGAACGGGACCTGGCCACGGGCCGCGCCGACAAGGACTCTGCATTCAGAGGCTTTGTCTTTACCATCCTCGCCATCGCCTCACGCTTTTCGAACGATCCGCGCGTGCTCGCGGACTCCGGCGACCCTGACACCGCAGGCGACCACTTTGCCGCCGCCAGTCGCCTCTACCACCAAGTGTACGCAGCAAGTCTGATCAACGTTCAGGTCATGATCTTGACCGCAACTTTCATGCATGGTGCTATCGGCCCCGGTGCCAGCTGGACTGTGCTCGGAGTTGCCATTCGTGCGCTGCAGGATATCGGTCTGCACCAGGAGAAGGCATACAGAGGCTTTTCGCCCTACGAGCAAGAGCTGCGAAGGCGAGTCTTCTGGGGTGCATTCATTCTGGATTGCATCTTCTCCATCAACATGGGTCGTCCATTGGCGCTCAAGCTCTCGGACTGCGACGTCAAAGTGCCCCTCGAGATTGACGACGACGTTCTCTTCAAGTACGAGTCCGGCGGACCCATTCCGCCGCCTGCTCCGCGTTCGGCTTCGGACAAACCCATCGTCATGAGCGGCTTCGTGCACATGATCAAGCTCAACGTCATCGTGCAAGATGTTGTGCATGTCCTCTACACGCCACGCTGGCGTCAAGACGGCAGCGGACGCGGCAAGCTTCCCGGCAACGCCAAGCAAAGAGCCATGCCCGAGTATAAGGATATGGTCATCCTGTCCAAGCGGCTCGAAGAATGGGTCGCCGAGACTCCAAGCCATCTGCGCTCGATCGAGAGCCCATTCCGTCTTCAGGCAGGATTGGTGCAATGCGGCACGCACGACATCCGTCTCTACATCCTCAAGCCTTTCCTCGAGCACAGCGCCTTGCGCAAGATGCTTCACCCGCAATGCGTCTTCCACGCCCGCGAATGCTTGCGCGTCGTCATTGCACTGCACGAGGGCGACCACATGAGCGATCTTGTCTTCATCTTCCAGCAGGCCTTCATGAGCACGGCGACGTTCATGATTACCGTTTGGCACGAATGCCGCGAGGTGGACAAGTTGGCCGAAGACAATGATCTGGTCGAATCGACGCTGCGCATCTTTGCCGCCTTTGACGATCGCTACTTTTCGCGTCTCTTCCGTCGAGCACATCGCATCCTGCGCGACATTGCGCTGCGGTCCATGCATACCATGACTTCGGATCAGCGCGAGAGGGTCAGTCGCATGCTGGTACGCGCCGATCTCCGCATGTCGGGCGTGGTTCCTTCGACCATGACGGGCATGAAGTCCGCTTCTGGCATGATGCAGCCTCGTGCAGATCCGACCTTGCCACCTTCAGCGAGGATGGCCGCACGAAACGAGAGGCTGGACAGAAGAGTCAGTGGACAGTATGGAGACTCAGGAGGTGCAGCAAGCGGAGGACACCTGTCGAACGATCCCATCTCGGCAGCTTCATACATCCACAGCTGGTCGCCGATTCCGAGCGCGCCCATGTCTCCCAGTCGCAACTCGATCAGCGAAGGCAGCAATGTGAGCGAGACGCAGATCACCTCGGCGGCCTTTGGACAATTTGTGACCAGCGGCGCAGCCGGTCATGCTCCTGGAGGGGTCTATAGCAGCGGCAACGGAAGCAACCATCCAGCTGGCATGCGTCCGATGGACGGTGCCCCGTCCCCTCGAGCGAATCTTGCCACGGGGATGGATGCAACGATGGACCGGATGACCACAATCCATCCGGCCTCGTTCGGGGATGCGCGCGGTATCATGCCATTGTACACGGATGATCCCGGCTCTGCGCAGCATCAGCTGGAGGACCTCTCGTGGACCGACTACTTTTCAAAGTTCCTGGATGACATCGGAGGCGCAAACGCATCCATGGCGTCCAATACGCCGGGCGGTGCAGGGAACGCCATGGGCTCCTATGCGCATCACTCGCAAGCACAGATGCCCAACATGATGGGCGTCACCACTCCGCAGGCTGCTTCGTCAGGCAACTTTGACGAGATGCAATTTGCCATGGGCCCATCACCTGTCACGCCGTCCGCCTACGGACAACACGGACAGTCACCTCGTCGTCCGCCTTCTTACCAGTAGCGGCAGCTGAACGCCTTCGCCGATCCTTGTACAACATGCTCCTTACCACTCAATCGATCGCGCCGTGAGCGCTCCAGACATTGTCAGCATATGCACAGACAGCGGAACCAGGCACATTGCAGCCAATTTCGAAAGAGACTCGTGGTCGTGAGGTCCAGGAAGCGAATGGTCGGCTAGCTGCCGAAGCGCTCCGAGCTCGAAAGGGTCTGGACGCGGGAGCGCGAGATCTCGTTAGCCGAGAAAAGAGCAACACATGACAGATTTGGGCTTGGCGCGTAGTTCGCGTGGCCGCAGTTTCGGTCCTCCGGGACGACCCGTACTCGATTGCCACGGACAACCTTGATCCTTGAAGCTCTCATTGAGGTGGGCAAAAGAAAGTTCGAGCGAGCGAGATCGACGGTCGAATGAAGGCAGCCACTCAGGAGGCAAATGAAGTGACAGCAGGGATGCCTGAAGAAATTTCGATAGCATGCAACGGCAGCACCTGCCGTGGCTGCGCCAAGCTTTCGGCCAGCCAAAATGCTCCAAGCCTGGTGAACGCTCATGTTGCGGTCGGCTAGCGGAGTGCATTCGGCCAAGTCATGAGAGGAAGAACGAGACATGAAATGAGAAAGGCAGGACCCTGTCGATCCAGTGTTCTTTGTTGGTCCCGCCCTCTGACATCTCGTCCTCTTCCACCACCATCTCCTCTCCCCTACATCCTGATCTCCACGACGGCACGATGCTCTTCTCCAATGCACTTACGGTGCTCGCCTCTCTCGTCAGCCTTTCGCAGGCCTTCGAGATGAGCTTTCCGAACAGCAATGGTGGCTATTGGGTGGTACGTAAGAGGTGACACGACTCCTGCCACGGTCTGGCATACAGGGGCGACTACTGACTGAACAGTCTCGCATAATTGCATTTGCCGATCTCGTCATCGTTCACAGACCAACTACACCAACACGCTGAACTGGAAAGCCAACTCTTCGGACGCTAGCTTCTTTTCGGTACAGCTGCTGAACTCGAACAACAGCCAGCTCAATGGCAACTTTCAGGTTGGCAACGCGCTTACCACCGAGGTAAGTTATAACAGCAAGCTGCATGCCTCCAGTCACAACAAGGTCACGGATCCGCTGACAATTCATACCGCATCTATCGACGGAGGAACTTGCAGAACGGCACGGCTCAGATCTTCATCGACCAAATCCCAAGCGGCACTTACACCCTGCTGTTCGTTAACAGCAGCAACTACGAGCTGGACCGACCTCAGGTGTACTACACGTCGAGCTCATTCGAGATCAAGCCCAACGGCACTCAGCCTGCCGAGGTGACGGCCAACACCAACGCTGATCCCAGCAGCTCGTCCACCACGACACCCAACGGCCCGACCCAGACGCTTTCGTCCGTGTCCAACAGTCAGACTGGCCGCCCTAACAACGGCAACAACAGCAACGGCGCTGTGGGCTCGAACAAGGGAGCTGCAGTCGCACTTGCAGGCACGGTGGCATCGGTGGTGCTTGGCTTGGGTGTAGGACTGCTTGCTTGATGGGCCGTCCCTGCCGTCCCTGGGCTACTGTGTACTCATTTGACATCGCCCCTGTAGTGTGATGCGATCTATTGTCTCTGCCGCGCGTCTACCCTGACCCAATGTCACGCTTCCGTTGTTTGCTGCTAGTCCATTGTGTAGTGATGAGGGAAACGAGCTAATGAGGCAAGGAAAGGGGCTCAGGATGTGGGTTCGAAGGGTTGGTGTTGGTCGTGGAAAGTGTTGTTGTGTGTGTGTTTCAGATTCCGCTCAGGCAAGGCGAGGCGAGGCAAGCGAACCGTGCATGCTTTGGTTGCATGGCTGACACGGCTGAGTGTTTCATTTTCATCACAAAGCGTTGTGCTGCCGCGGGTTTTTTGGCGTCACGAGCAAGCAAACAATCCCACCCGCATAACCGGCACACTCGATTCAAGGAAGCGGCTTGGTGGGCGACCTGCTTCTGAACCTGCATCACCCTTGGTCTTGCTTGCCCTGGCCTCAAGCACTAGCGATTGGAGCTGTGGGTCTCAATAGCCATCCGAACACTGTCGCAGCTCACAGCAGCACTTCCAACCGAACCACGATCAAGCTCAGCCAGGCAGCCGAAAAGCATCGGACCAAGGCCGACATTTCGACTCAGCACAGCATCGGTTTCTCCTACGCCCTGCTTCGAACATCCCACATCGATCGACGGACTTCATCCGACTAGCCATCCGAAGCGCCCATATCCCCTCAGACTGGCCACCGAAGCCCGCTCTTCATCCAGCACTAAGGGGAACGTCGCCCCTCCTTCATTCCAACGCATTCGGATGGCAGAAGCTAGCGGCAGACAGCTCGACCTATAAGATGACCTCTGCTCAGTGAAGCCGCTCGACACTTCCCAGACTGCTCCAGTGGGGGCTTCCCTCTCGCTGCGACCATTTTGACTATCCATCCCACAATGGCGGCAGCAACACTCCCACTCTCGCGCAGCATGCGCATGCCGCTCACAACCCGCCAAGACACCAACGAGTCCTTGCGCTCCATCGATGAATGGGGTCCTTCCTCCGTTCCTCCGACATCGCAAAGCAACGTTCCGTGGGACGATCAAGTGGTGCCCGCTCTGCGCAAGAAGCTCGAAGCCGAATCCAAAGATCTCACCAAACGCATCAGCCGGATCCAGGAGAGCGACAATGGCTGGTCACGATCTCGCGACTCTCTTGTCGGGCGCGAGCCTCGCAACCTTGCCCATGCACGCGACTATCAGGACCGCAGGATCTCTCGAGAAGTCGTCCACCAGCATCAGCGCGAATCGAGCATCGATCAGTTCCACAACCGCTTCGCATCCGTCAGAGCTCCATCGAGGCAGACATCACAAGACCTGGCAGCAAGCAGCTTTCCGTTCGGCTTGGCCGAATCGCAGGATAGCGCCAACTCAAGGAGCTCTATTGTGTTCAACGAGGCGACGGCAAGGGCGAGAGAGAAGGCCAGACAGATTGCTGCTCAACGAAAATCGAATCAGTTGGAAGCGTCCAGGGATTCAGTAGCGTCGTCCAGTGACACGCACGGATACGCCTCAAGGCCGGGCGTGGAAAGCAGCATCGACACCATTCCTGAAGGCCAGGCTGCTTCTGGACATGATCCGCCGTCGTTCCATATGAAGAGACTGCGAACACAGTCGAATCCTTCGCGACCCGGCTTGGATGTGATCGACCCAGACAACGCTGGTGGCCTCAGACGGACTCAGAATTCGTCGCCGCAAGAACCAATGCCGACCTTGGCACCAGCCGCAAACATTGTAAACGGGAACGTCAGCGGTCATCAGCGAAGCAGCTCTCTGTCCAGGCGCAAGGCGGCAAAAGCTGCTGCCCACGATCCCTCTTTGTTGGACGAGTTCGGACCACTTGGCGCCACGCCATCACCAACCGCAAAGCTGCTTCAGGCGCACAAGCAGGCGGATCCCGCGTCGCCTTCCTCCAATGCTTCTCCCAGCACGCGCAACCGCAACATCCAACCAGACGCGTTTCGATCCTTGTCTCGACCGGATCAGCGCATGCGCGAGTCCTCCGCACCACCATCGTTCGGAGGAGATGCGACGGCGAGCGAATTTGGCGGCTCTCCTGGCAGCAAAAGCGTCAACAGCTGGGAAGATCAGATCATTCCGACAGTGGCGAGAAAGATGCAGCAGGAGCAATTTCTCAGGGCAGGTAAGGAAGGCAGACTCAGTCGATACGAGGGTCTTATCGATACGTGGGACAAGAACGGTCTGCCGCTCAGCAGGAGCGACGTGATGGCCATGCAGAAGGCAAAGAAGCTGCAAGAAGAAGAGGAGAAGCAGCAGCAGCGGCTGGTCGAGGAGGCCGAGGAGGACCTACTGACGCCCGGTCCGGCACCGGCCCTGCAGGCGGGAAGCAGCGCACTCAGCCCAACCACAGACACAGCCCTCGGCGAGAGATCTCGTTCCAGGGCCAGCAGCCGTCGCAGTCAGCGCGATCATCATCAACAGCTGCCACAGCAAGAGGTCATCCCCATGCAAACGTTCCAGCCCGCACAAGAGCAGGAACAGGCTGCACACGTGTCGACGTCCGACAGTCAGCCTCAAGCAGTAGCCGCAAGGCAGCACGACAACGACAAGGTCGACAAGAGCGCCTGCTGCTGCATCGTCATGTAGTTTGTTCGCACATTCGTTTCAATTGTCACTGTCGCTACTCTATCCGCTTTTCAGTTTGACGTTCGTTCCTCAGAACGGTGATTGACCAAGGGCGGGCTTGTCAGGGCTGTGAAGCGAAGACCGGAAGTTTTTGGAGCAGTCTGTGCGGTTGAGGCATTCTGTTGCCGTTCAGGCTCGAGTCAATGTCACTGTCGCTACTCTGCCCTCTTTTCCGATTGAGGTCTGAAGATCGTGTCTCGTTGTCATGTGAAGAGCGCTCGTCAGCTCGCCGCTCCTGTCCGAAACGACCCTCGAAGCCGGAACGCCCCTCGAAACCGGAACGCCCCTCGAAACCGGAACGTCCCTCGTCACCGCCGTCACAGGTTCCTGTCCTTGGTCGCGCCCTGCTGCCCAGATTCGGTCGAACAATGCAGTCGCTCACCAGCATCGTCCCGGTCAACAGTGTCGATGCTCGAGCTGTATCGTAGTTCCGCGTGCTTTTCACAGACACACCGTCACAGGCACACCGCAGTACTGGTAGACTATCACTGCCATTGAGCTGCCACATCTTCGACGCGCTACTTGAGCTGCTTAGCCCCCATCCCAGTGCCTCTATGCTCGCTACTCGCATGTCCCTCCGCTCCCTGGGCGCGCTCATCCCCCCCATCCGGCATGATGAGCAGAATGACCAGCGGAATGGCATAATACCAGTACTTTTGCACAAACGTCTTCTCCGGTGGTGGAACATGGATGGTTCCGTCTTCGTTGGTTTTGGCTGCTTCGCGCAGGGCGATTTTGCCCACAGCAGCACTCTTGACCACCGACAACTTTGTGTTGAGCGCCAGGGTCGGGTTTGTCGGTGGGGGTGGAGGTGGGGTGGACGAGCGACGTCGGGAAAGTTGACGTTGACGTTCTTTGCGCCTTTGCTCGCGGACCAGGGCCATCTTGGCGTCCGATGCAACGGGGCAGCCGTCGGAACCGAGGATGATGTCGCGCACACGATAGCCAAGACCCGTCACCTGCATGCCTCGGGTGGTGAGCACCACCTCGTCATCCATGCTCGGCAACTCCGCGTGGCTTTGGCGCAACAGACACAATTTGACACTCGTATACCCCACCTCGCGGCCATCCTCGTGCAAGGCGATCTGGTAGTACCGCTCTCCTGCGTTCGCAGTCCAAGCCTGATCGTGAAGGGACCGGATCTGGGCGTCATCCAGTGTGGTTTGCAGCGTGCCCGTGAGGTTGGTCAGCTCGAGCGTCGCACGTGGCGTCCAATCGGTCGACGGCGTGATGCGGTGCAGCAGTGTGTACGTCGAAGCTGCGACGGGGTTGGTCGAGAGCAGCAGCGCAGACCCCAAAACGATGGAGAGCGGAGCGAGCTTCATTGTTGCGATGCCAACGTTGGCGGCGATGCGACCGAAAGTTGTAGATGCCTATGAAGCGATCGAGAAGAGCACGCCGAGACGCAGCGCCGTCCGTATAGCTACCGAATGAGAATGTCGCAGGTCGACGATGGACTGTGATCCACGTTGCTGTGAACGCTGGAGAGGCAGTGGCGTCCGTTGCACCGAGCGAGAGTGCAGATGGCGAAACAAGGATGAAGGGGATAAGCACGACGGAAGAGTTGAAGAACGCGCGCTGTTGAGAAGGTTGGCAACCACCAAAGGGACGTGCACCGAAGCATTTTTTGGGCGCTGTCGAGTTGAGGATTTGCACACGCTCGCAAAATCCTGCCCGTTTCTCGTCACCACACAACATCGGCCATGGAGAGTGGTATGAACGATCTCATCAAAGGATCAAAGGAAAGGGTGGCATTATGCTCTGTCAGTTTGAGTCGCTGCGAGCGAACACAGTCCACATTGTGCGGCTGTTCGGACGCACTTGCATTGCAGAAGCGTGCGCAACTCTCACGTCCTCCTCCCAGCTCTATTCTCCCTCCTCTCCCCACCAACAAACATCGTCCCGGCCTTGTACACCAGATACAACATGACGACCACCTGTCCGAACCTGACAAACGGATTGCTGACATCGTTCTGGTACGCCTTATCCTCCATGCTCCACGCGTCGCTGCCGGCTTGTCTGGCGCGGTTTCTTTCTTCCCTTGCGCGCTGTTGCGCAGCTAGCGTTTCGAACGCCGTATCCCCACTACCGGCGCCCATGGTCTCGGCGCGATTGAAGATGGATGAGTGGGCTCGTTGTGATTGGGATGAGGTCTCCTGCGCTTTGCGTCGACGTTGGTAGTCCCATGCGTACGTCGCGCGTGCTCGACGGTTGGCGTTGTCCTCCGCATTGTAGTGGTACCCCCCACCACCGACATTATCGCCATACCCCCCTCCACCGGCCGACGGTTGAGAGGCCCGATCGTACGACTTGCGATTGGCCGGCGTACCCAGTGTCGCATACGCCTCCGACACCTCTTGAAACCGCTTCTTGGCATCTTCAGACGGGTTGACGTCCGGATGAAGTTCCTTGGAGAGCTTGTAGAACTGCGCTTTGATCTGTGCCTGCGTGGCACTGCGGGGAATCTGGAGCGTCGTATAGTGATTCAGCGTCTGCGCGCTGCGCAGGGAGGTGGTGCTGAACTTGCGTTTGCTGCCACCACCGCTGCTGCTCGAAGACGGACTGGGCCGACGAAGTGGTTTCGTTGGATGAGCAGATTTGTCTCCGTTGGAAGGAGTGTCGTCAGCAAAGATCGAGGAGCCTCGACCCCAAGCACCCGCTTTCTTGCCCCAGTCCTCCCGAACCCCCCACACGTGCGCTTCGGATAGAACCGGTGGGCCCTGATCCCGATTGCGCTTCTTGCCGATCGGACCGGGCGAGAAGTCCGGTGCTTCGTACTTGTTCTTCCCTTGCTGTTCCTGGGCTGCCTGTTGCTGTTTTGCGGACCACTGCTCCATTTCGCGCTCGAGCTTTGTCTGTGCCTCCCGTCGCCCGGGGAACGAGGCGGTCTCGTACGACGCTTCTTCGGCAAAATCACCGCTGGGATCGACGAACCTTGCCGGAGAGTCTGCGGACGCTCCTGCTGACGAGGAAGACAGCTTGACCGCCGCCTCCGCCGCCCGATCCAGATGCCGTTGTGCCTCATTCAACTCATTCGCCACCACCACTTTCCCTACCGCTTCTTCGACCTTCTTCGTGCCGGCCCAAGCCTGCATTTCGCCCCCGAGGAACGGCCGCCACCCCTTCCGCCTCATCCAGTCGGGATGACTCATCTCAAACAACCGCGACACGGCGCGTTGGTACGAAAACCGTTCATCTTCGCCACTGAAGATGGCTAGATGCTTGAAACCGACCTTGTCGTCCTTGGGCAAGGAAGAGGGGGAACGGGAGGGTCGGTCGGACGAGTAGGCCGAGATATTCGGTCGAAAGCCCTCTTCGGTATCCTGCATCGCTTCGGAGAGCGTTTCGGCCATGATGAGGGACTCGGATGTGAATTCGTCTGCGCTGAAATCGACCCTTTGTCCCGCCTTGTGTCTTGCTAGCTCCTCCTCTTCCGGATAGCCTTGCCCGGGAGGCGGGGTGAGAAAGGGTGATCGACCGCCTTTAGTGGACATGTCAACGACGTCTTCGTGAGCAGTGTATTGCAGTTCGGGACGAACGTCACCAGGTCCAGCAGCAGGTCCACGCGCCGCGTGGCGAGCAGCCCCCTCCGCATCGGGGAAGAACAAGTCGTCCGGTCCCGCATCGGCCAGAACGACCAACCGACACCCCGCCTCGTACACCGCATCCAGCAACGTGATCATCCTGCGCGCTTGGTTTTTCTGCATCAGCGTCATCTGCGGTACGCCCTCGAGGATGAACGTGTGATACGTCGAGGCGAGGGTGAGGTAGTCTGCCGGCCCAAGGGGCGAATCGCACAGTTCGGAGAAGTGGAAGCGGCAGACGGAGGGGTGGGTTTCGTTGGCTGGGATAGAACGTGGGACCAGGAGTCGCCGACCGTAGACGTTGAGGGTGGTAGGTGTGGAGGTGCGACCAGCGATGATGCTGCTGACTAGGGAATCATACTTGTCAGCCTCGTTGCGGAGGAAGTAAGATGTTTGTGGTTGGGTCGGTGTTGGTTCGCTGGCTTCCGCGGTAGGATGCTCGGAATCAGCCTCCTGGTTGCGCTCCAACCATTCCTGTCGATAGAAAGGTTCCCGGCGAAAATCTCGACTCCGTCGCATCTCGTGGTTGGGACAACGTTCCTGCAGGATCTCGAGGAACTGCGTCAGCTGTCCACGCTGCACATTGCTCGCGTACAGATCTTTGGGGATCCGATTGCTCGTTCCGATCACCACACCACCCAATCTCCAGTACGCCTCGAGCGTCCTTCGCAACAGTCCAGCACTGGCGACGTCCACCAGCTGGATCTCGTCAAAGAGCAAAATGTGGCCGTGATTGAGGAACAGATGCGCGGCGGCATGCAGCGGGAGTGTCGTCTTGACCACGTCGCCGTCTGGGCCTGGGATGTACTGCAGCTGCTCGCTGTTGCCATCGGCGAGCGAGTCGGGTCGGAAGAACGGCATCCCCCGCAAGGCGCGCCTCCACGCCGATGCGCTCTTGGGTGCCCCTGGATCGCGCTGCCATATCGCCCCGGTCCCGATCTCGGGCGTTGCTGTGGCGCGTGGTGTCCCCTGACGTACCGCTAGTCGTCGTCGCTCTGCTTCCTCCCAGATAATCTTGTACAGATCGAGCAGGAGATGGTGGTAGTGGCGCCGGAACTTGTATTTTGTAGGCAACGAATCGAAGAAGATGTCCATGACCATGCTCTTTCCTGTCCCCGGAGTGCCGGTGATGAGCAGCCCCTTTGGCGTGCCCAATTCCGCAAGACCCTCGCTCTCGCTAAGCCAACGGACGAGCTCTCCGATATTCTCGCCGGACGGTTTGGCTGAAGGTTCATCGCGAAACTCCTTTGCACCCGGACGTAGCCGCGAGTCGATAGCGCTGGCGAGGGCGGCAGAGGAGGCAGACTGGGTGTCGTGATGCAGAATTCCCAGGAGATGTGCGGGCGGAACGTAATCGCGTAAAGTGCGGTTGATGCGACGCAGCTCGACGAGCGCGCGGAGCTGCTCTTCGTCTTCTTCGAGCTCGCCCCGTGCGACCTTGGCGCGGTAGATGAGGAGCGGGTCGGTGACTTGGAGCGCGTTGGGCTCGGGGATGGTGCCAGAGGGACCGACGAAGGATGCGAGGGTGCGAGAAGCGAGTGTGGGTGGTCTCGAGGTCGAAAGTGGGCCAGGCGCGTGCGGTCCTCGAAGGTAGGTCAAGTGGGACCGTGACTGCAAGGATGCTAGACGAGGTGCTGATGTAGACAAGAGTGTCCGTGATGTGCTTGTAGCGCGGAAGCCCCGCGTCGCCGAGACCAACATGATCTCTGGTGTCTATCTTAGCGCATGGATATGTCGGATCCGTTCTGCTGAGCCGAAGACCAGGGTGATTGCTTTCAATGCCGTTCTGTTCCGTTTCCTTCCTCTGTTCTTGCTGTTCGTGCCACTGTGCAAGGATCTGCCTCGCCGAACCCGTCTGGATATCAAGGGAGGGACTGATGGTCCGAGTCAAATGTCTTGTCGGCAACGTCGAGCTTGTCAAACTAGGCTGTATGTAAGCGTGCAGTCAGCGAGCAGCTGCAGCCTCGAAGCCTTAATCTTCGCGCGTCATGCCTCCACTCCAAGTGCCAGTTTTGGCCCTTTCGGCCGGTTTCCGGTGTCGGCTGCTGGTCTGAAGCAAGACCCTGGACTCGGATTTCGGCTGTTTGTGCCTGCAGCCAACGGGAAATTTTTGAGAAGAACACAGACACTTTCTCGTTCGAACAACACCTCACGAGGAACCTGCCAGCTTTTGCAGCATCAGCAACATCACGACGATCTTATAGCAGCAGCAGAGCAGAAGAATCAGTCACAATGTCGCGACCGGAGCATCTGGCACCGCCAGAAATCTTCTACAATGACACCGAGGCGGCCAAGTATACGGCAAAGTAGGTACCCTGATCATCTTCCCTCCTTCGGACCTTGAGCAGCATCCACTGACCTTCTCCTGCGAAACAGCACGCGAGTGCAGACCATTCAAGCAGAGATGACCGAGCGAGCGCTCGAACTGCTCATGCTGCCAGAACATCGTCGGCCCGCATTGCTCCTCGACATCGGGTGCGGTTCCGGTCTGTCGGGCGAAATCATCACCGAGCACGGTCACGAATGGATCGGGTTCGACATTTCACCCTCGATGCTGGAGGTGGCGCTCGAAAAGGAGACCGAGGGGGACCTGTTGCTTGCCGATGCGGGCCAAGGGTGTGGCTTCCGCGCAGGCTCCTTCGACGGCGCCATCAGCATCTCCGTGCTGCAGTGGCTCTGCAATGCCGATGCCACGTCCCACAATCCTGCGCAGAGGCTAGCAGGGTTCTTCACGACCCTGTACTCTAGCTTGAGCAGAGGCGCAAGAGCGGTGTTCCAATTCTATCCCGAGTCAGACGATCAGGTCAAGTTCATCATGCAATTCGCAACCAAAGCCGGCTTCGGCGGTGGATTGGTGGTCGACTACCCGAATTCGAGGAAAGCCAAGAAGTTCTACCTGGTGTTGTGGGTGGGTGGAGAGATGCTGGAGGGTCCCAACGGCCAAAAGGGAAAGCAGGAGCTACCACAGGGGCTGACACACGAGCATGAGGGAGAGGCAAAGGCAGGCGCGGTCAAATTCGAAAAGAGGAGATTGGATAGGGATAGGAAGGGCGGCAAGAAGGGCAAGCGCGGAGGAGGAGAGACGGCAAAGGAGTATATCGTCAGGAAGAAGGAGTTGAATAGAAAGAGAGGGAAAGAGGATGTGCCGCTGGATAGCAGGTATACAGGCAGGAGGAGGAAGGGCGGGTTCTGATGGCCAAAGTGACTGTATCCTTCGGCAGCTCCGAAAACGAAAGGCGAGCTTGATACCCTCTCAGAGTCAACCATGCAGTGACAGAAGAAAGAGCTCAGTTTGTTTGCGCGTGTTTTGCTCAGTTGAGTGATGTCGCCCATCCGTCTCCGCTTGTGCAGTCGACACAACCGAAGGCTCAACGAGACGTGACAATGATATTACTTTCTTCCGATCTGATGTCTCTTCAAATGTCATCATCCATCCCAACAGGAATCTCGACCTTCTGACCCGGCTCGAACGCGGGCAGTCCCAAGTACGGGCAGCTGCTGCACCTGAACGCATCGCCCAAGAAGCAGCTTCCGCACGAGCTGGTCGCGCCCTTGGTGTCCACCTGAATACGCTTGATCGTCTTTGGCTTTCCGTCCTTGCCAATGATGGTCTCTGTGACCTCGGTCCTCTTTCCTCCGTTGGCCGCGGGGTCGGCGCCAGGCATGTCCATGTCCTCCGTGTCGAGCTGCACCACGTTGGATGCGGCCGCGCGGTCTTCCTCTTCCTGGAGTTCGCGGAGACCGCAGGTGCATCCCTTGCACGCCTTCTTCTTCTTGCCTTGGCCAGGACCCACGTCGCAGTCGGGGCGCTTGACCGCCGTGGTAGCGACGAAGTCGGCGTCTCGAAGGAGGGAGGACTGGTCGATCAGGTCATTGGATGAGGCGGGCTGAGTGGCCCACAGCGACTTCTTGGCGGACGCAGCGCTACCGCCGAGCTTCCTTCGCAGAGGAAGCGCTGACGAAGTGCTGGAGGAAGAGCCGATGGAGAAGGAGCTCGAAGCAGCAGTGGCCGGCTTGGTCGCGGACATGACGCCAGCGTTGTCGAACTCGATGTTTGAGAAACCAGCAATGGTCAACTCCGCCTTGACCTTCTGCGCGGTGGTGGCGTCCGCGAGCTCTGCCGCCTCGACGATAATCTTGGCGTTGGGCTGGAGGGCCGAATGAACGCTGGACAGGAGAAGGGGAGAGGCGGCATCCGAGTAGGGGACCGTGAGATGAGCGATCGGGTAGGTGCTGGGGGTGAGAGAGGTGGCACCATCAGTGAGACGATCGACCATGTGCATCTCAACTTGACGGCCAGAGTATGCCTCGACAGCCTTTTGGTATGCGCCGCTCTGGGCGGAAGTCATGGAACCAATGACGAGCACGGTGCCCGTGGGATCTACGGAGGTGGACGAGACTACGCCATTGGAGTTGTGCGAGAAGGTGGCGTCTGTGGCTACAGGAGGAGACATGATTGCCTATGTGTCGATACTGCGTGATAGTCAGAGCGGAAAGAAGAGGTCGCGATGAAGTGTAGACGAAGACGGTGCTACTGGTCTGCGCGTTGCTTTGATGTTCCTTCAGTTGCTGGACAAGAGGCCGTGGGCAGTATTGCGAATGTGTAGTGCTAGTGCTCGAGCAAGTATTGAACGTGGATCAGACGTGGTTGCAGTGGTCGAAGAATGGTGGGAATGGTGATAATGAGTTGCTGAGCATGGGGTCGTGATAACGCCGAAATTTCTCAGAGAGAGCTGTGACTGTGGCAAATGAGCTGAGGCCGAATTACGCTCACAAAAACAAGACTCGACTTTTGACTCGCTTGACTGCCAAAATGACGATCCCTCTGCTGCTCCAGCCCAAATTTTTCGCTTAGCAGCACAGCACATCCTATCTCCGGGCTTCTTCTTGAGGCGCAAGACTGGAAATTCGAGCCTCCTCTTGCCTCTTCGTTACCGTTGTTAATGAGCGTTGACCTGGATTGCGTGAGCGGAAACATGTCTGCAGTCAGTGAAAGCCATTGAGAGGACGATCGCAGTGAGGATGACTCGCCGAGCAGCCAAATGGCACGCTGCTGATAGGCTCATTGTGTGCTGGGCGCCTTATCTGATACAAGTTTTCGCTTTTCTCGCTCGAAGGCTATGTATATCCCTTTCGGCCGACACACACACACGAGACCAAGAGCTTCTCCTCAACATCATACCACACTTCCAGACGCCGACACTTGTGAAACGTACTCAGTGACAAATCTAGGAGCACAATCGTTGATTGAGAGCGCCGTCCCACATCACGTCCTTCCCTTGGAGCCTGGCAAATCGATCGTGTAGTAGTTCGGATAGACCAGCTCGTCCTCCAACCCCTTCCGAATCACCTCCGCAACAAACTTCTCCACCTTCCCGACATTCTTCAGCACGTGCTTCTCGTGCTCGCCCACCTCGCTCTCAAACGTCAGCTGAGGCAGAACACTCATCCCTGCACTGACCTTCTTCCCTTCTGCTGGGCTTACATCCGTGTCTTCTTCGACGAGGCAGATGTGTGCCCGCTGGTGCTCGCCTTCGAGTGCAACAATCAGACCTGACGTCAAGGAGAAGCCTGTGATGCACAGTGTGAGGGGAAGAGACATGAATGCGGGACTCGGATAGTTGATCAGGATGCTGGTGGTGACGGTGAGGCGGAACGTCGTCGTTGGCCAATGCAGGCTCAATCGCATCTGCAGCGAAGGCAGTTGGGAGGCGGAGGAGGGTGCAGGGGTAGCTTCGCGCGGCTCGTTGGGCGAGATCTGGCCGGAAAGTGAGCGGTACGATGCGGCTGGCGTGGAGCGGAGCGAAGGTCGACCTCCCGTGCCGTTCCAGTGCAGGCCATTGCCAGGGAGCGGTGGGTGAAGGCTATTGCTATCCCGCTTGGCACCGATCTGGCTGACACTGCTCTGCGGACCTGGTCCGCCTCCAAGGAGAGAGGTCGCATCGAAGCTCGTCTGCCTTGAATTGTTCGCCGAGTAGGGCAACCCGAGATGGGATGGTCCCGACTGCTGTTGTTGCTGCCAGTGCTGAAAGTATCCTGGCGAGGGTGGAATCTCCACCGGGCTGGTCACTTGCGTTTGTGGTAACGAGGACCCACCCAGCCCGGCCGCTCGGATCCCTCGTGAAGCAAGCGCCGTCGACCACTGCTGATAGTACCCGTTCGCTCCACCCAGCCCCATACCGGGTGTCGCAGGCACGCTGCCCGCCACGCTCGCCGAAATCACGCTCGCGGGCCCATGGATTCGATTCGGCGGCACTGCATCGTCGAATTGTGTATACGTCCTCAACGGCATCTCTCCTCCATGGCCCGCGGCGAACGTCTCTGTTGGCGACTCGACCAGTGTCGTTGCATTGCTCGCTGGTGTGGCATGTCGTGTGCCGCGTCGACGAAGTGGCGGATCGTCGATCGAAACAAAGTCCGGCCAGATGTCGGTGATCGAGCGGATAGCCACGTCGGGTGGGTCGGCGCCGAATTGCAGGTTCTCGAAGCGGATCTCCCCGAGGAAAGACGGCCGACTGGTGGAAGACGACTCGAGTGCGCGATTGATGGTCTCGAGGAAGCGGACGGACAGCTCGTCGTCCAGAAGACTCCAGTCCAGGTCGAGCGACATGGTCGGTGAGGCTATTGGCACTCTGCACGATGCTGGAGCAGACGAGCGCTATATGTGAGGTGCACGATCCGCGGAGACCGACATGATCGAATGACAAGGCCAAGATGGGCAGGCACGAGGTCGGTAGAAAAGGTGATGAGGGTAAGAAACAAAAAGTGTTGTTCTTTCGAGGTGGAGCTAAGGCGTTGAAGAAGGCACGGATCGGGCGATTTTCCTGATCCGCTTTTTGACAGCTCGACGACGTGCATATCCTGCCCTGCCTTCTGCGCTACGATCCTCTCAGACAGCTCACTTGGAAGGGAAACATCCACACGCACATCAGAGTCCGAGTCAAGATACCATTACAATGATACGTAGCGATTACAACATGTAGCGGAACGAGCTCTTGGCCATAGCAATCCTTGTCTGTTGCTTCTTCGACTGGCCATCCACCGCCAGATGCGACTCTGGGTCCAAACCCTTGCCATCTTCCTCGTACATGCCCTTGCCACCGCTGAGCAGATCGTTCTTAATTTGGTCCAGCTTGGCATTCTCCATCTTGAGCATAGTCCTGTGCAGCAGCACCAGCACGATGCAGGCGACAAACATGGCCGAGCTGATCGTGTTGCTCTGCCAATACTTGGGGCCCCACTTCTTGGGCCAGACGTAGCTCGCCGAGATGTTGCCGAGCTGAGAGAAAGCGTTGATGAGCGCGAGCGCGACGGCCTTTTTATACTTGGGGGTAGGAATTGAGGGCGCGATCCAGCCGAGAACGCAAGTGTAGCCGGCGTACGAAGAAGCCTCGATGAACAGCGCAAAGAAGCGGGCTCCAAGGCTGGTAGTGGTGGAGGCAATGATGAATCCAACAATGCCGAAAACGAGGGGAATGATGATGTGTAGGGTGCGCTCCTGGACGCGGTCCGAGTGGAGACCGTTGGCGAGACACGCGAGGAAGGCGAAGAACCAGATGGGCGCGGTCAGAAGCAGGGTGACGGTGTGAGAGTAGCCGAGCGAGCCCACAATGGTCGGGAAGAACTGGTTGAAGCCGACGCCAACAGTCACGGCTGTGAGCATGAAAGCCAGAACCCAGGTTTTGATATCCTTCACAGCCATGAAGAAGCCCTGCATTGGCGTTCCGTCTTCGTCCGCGGTTGACAGAGTGGACCCAGCGTTGACCGACAACCTGTTGACGGCGATGATCCTTTCCTCAGGGGTCAAGAACTTTGAGTTGCCAGGCATGTCCGGAAGGATGAACACCGCCATACCGGCGATAGCTACGGTGATGGAGCCTTCGAGGATGAAGAGCCAGCGCCACGATGGCAGACCAGCCTTCCCTTCCATGCCACTGAGGATACCCGCCGAGATCAATCCTGAGAAGGCATTGCTAATGATGCTACCAGAAAAGAGCAGTGCCGTCCGTGTTGCCATCTCTTCTTTCTTATAGAAGTAACCAAGAAGCGCAAGTGCCCCCGGGAAGAAGGGCGCCTCGACGACACCTAGGCAGATTCGGACCGCGAGGAGAGAGTGGTAGCCGGTGGCAGCAGCAGTGCAAGCCGAGACGACACCCCACAAGGCAACAAACGTTGGAATGTAGAGCGAAGGCCTACCGAGCCTGGTCATGAGCATGTTCGATGGGATCTGGAATGTGATGTATCCGACAAAGAGGATACTCAGCGCCGTCTGGTACTCCTTGTCGAGGAGGTTCAGATCTCGTACCAGGCCGTTGTCTCGTGCAGTGGAAATGCTGTTGCGATCTAGATAGTTACTACTCAGCAGATAGGGTTCCGATCGAAAGGGGGGTCATACAGGTGGTCAGCGGCTGTAGCATGCGATCAGAGGTGGTCTTGCGCACTTACAGGATGTAGAGCAAGACGAGGATTGGCATGAGACGGATATCAATCTTGCGAACGAGACGCTTCTCCATGACTTTGTACTCTTCCGAGTTGGGATCGAGCGCAGCCACCGCTGTTGAGACGCCCGAGATCTCGGTCACTTGCTCGACGGAGTGGGCATCGTGTGTGTCTTGGTTTGCTGCGGTCGAGCGGTGCAGATCCGCGTCCTTAAGGATCTTTTCGCCCATGCTGAAGGTCGTGTCGGGATGGAGGAGAGTTCAGGGGTGATGAAGAAACGAAGGGGAAGAGGATAACATCGCGCAAGGGCTGCTACTTATACAAAGCTCAGCGAGGGGACGAGGAGCGAATGAGGGGCGCCGCGGGGGAATGCACAGCAAGCGTGGGGTTGCCACTGTGCGGGGGTTGGGTCTTGGCTGCCTGGGGTTCGACAGCTGCCGCAACAACCGACGCCGTGCTTCCAAGCCGACCTATGGGAACCTATTGACCGGCGACATGACCGGGGGTCACAAGGTCGGCTACATTTCTCGGGCATGAGGTCCACCATCTCGCTTAAGCTTCGTGAAATTTGGTGGGCGGTGATTCGCCACGGAGAGTCTTCGGCTCAATCCACTCGGAAGTTGCGGCAGACCATGTGCTCATTGCATCCCACTTTCGTCGGCTCTGCGCCTGAGGAACGCCTAAGCTCGAATTGGAAGGCATCACACGCAGGGATTGGTACGCGGCTGTGGGGGATTCCGCTTGCCATGCGACGCCACTGACGGAGACATTTTCTAGATTGACGTGGGGGAGCTGTACAAGCGAAGCAGCGAATTAATTTCTCCGAACCGAGCAACAGATTGAAAATCCTACGCGCCTCACCCAACAGTCTGCCTCTCGGCAATGGTTCAGGCCAGGGTACATCTTTCCGGCCATGTCCGAGCCTGCGTCTTCTCACTGAACGGTGGTGAATGACCTCAAAGCCTATGTACGAGCTCAGCTAGGCGGCTAAGAGTGAGTGAAGGGAGGGTGAGAGCAGAAAGCGCGGGCTAGGGGAGAAAGACATGTTAGACCTAAATCAAACACACAATTGGTTCGAGCATCGGTACCTCTCAAATCGGGCTAATGGATGACCGCGGCGTGATTTTCGCCTTTTCGCCTTTTCGCCGGCTTGTGTGCCTGGGTGGGACGGAGGAGGATGTACCGAAGCCACGGCTTGTCTTGCCTCGTTAAGCCACGCACAGGACGCCTCTCAGCTGATAAGGCTTGAGAGCAGCATGACTGACCCGCAAACCACCTCGCAACGGCCAAGCTCCCATTGGACCCTTTTCGCAGCAAGACCGCAGCCGAGTCTCAAGTCTCTTTGCACCGCGTCGTCTGCACAAGGCCGTGTGACAGCATCCAACAGCACTTCCACACCACATCACGCAGTCCATTGTTCGTCTCGGCATCCTACCAGCCTCCAATCACACGACTCACCCGCCCATCCACGATTGCTGCACCTCTCTTGGATCCTCTCGACAACCATCCTATACCCCACATTCTAAGCTCGGATCCCAACGCGCCCGGCCTCATAGATCACATCGTTCCCATCCCCTGCATAGACTCGATCACCTCGGAGATCGTAAAGGTCAAGACTATAGGGATCCTCCACTAGCCCACGGACCGTCCGACTCGCCTCGACCCTGATTCAGCCAGCAATCCGGCATAGGCTCCGAATCACTCAGCAAGCTCCCACGCCTCGTAGATAAGAAACCTTGCTGCTCGGAAATCGGCTCGAGGCTGTCGAGGTTAGAGCCGCCAACTTTGATAGCGTCCCACTTGGGCTCAAGATCACCGGCTTATCTCGAGCGGCTCGAGCGCACCTCAACCCTGTAGACCCGCACAGATGGACTTCGCATGTAAGGTCTCACCACCCTCAACGCTGTAAAGCGGAATCGTCGGCGACTCTACTGGGCTTACAACGGCTCTAGACGCGTTTGAGCACCGGGTCGCAGTCATGGTCGGCTGGCTGGCCACCGTCGACCGGCAGACGGTGTCAAACCTCACCGGCACATTTTCATTCGTCGTTTGGCTCTTCGCGCAATCCCCGCAGCTCTACGAAAACTACCGACGTGGCTCTGTCGATGGCCTCTCTGCCGTCTTTCTCACACAATGGATGCTCGGCGATGCCACCAATCTTATTGGCTGCATCCTCACCCAGCAGCTGCCATTTCAGATTGCCGTCTCGACCTACTTTTGCTGCATCGATGTCTGCATCATGGTGCAATTCGTGTACTACAAGCTCAAGTCAAGAAGAGAGCGGGCACGGCGCACAAAGAATCGATCGCGGCAGCGTACCGGCAGTCTCACTTCACCCTACCCAGCAAACTCGTACTCGGTGCTTTCCGAGACAAGTGAGCTGCTCGGTGGCAGGGCAAGTCGTCATAACTCCTACCTACGCAGCTCGAGCAGGCGGCGGAATTTGTCGCACTCTCAACAGCTTGTCAATCCGCATCGACACATCGCGCAACACGCCTATTCACAGCACGACGCGCTCCCGCCATTAGCGCGGACATCCACCGACAAAGCAGACGATGCGGCCGACGGGGAGGCAACTCGTCGTCGCCCTCACTTCGGGTCATCTCGATCCAGATCTCGTCATGCTCCTCCGATCAGCAGAACGAGCTCTACAGACACTGTCCCTGGCTTTGGCAGCGGTTCTGTCGCCAACTACCGCGCCCTTTCTGATGCAGCCATGTCGGTCGCACAACTAGCACACGAGGCGGCTAGGAGACGCGAGGCGATGCTGCATCACGCAACAGACGAGGACTACTTTTCACATCGCAAGCCACACTCGCATCGCAGCAAGTCGAGGGCCTCTTCTTCACCAAACCACTCTCAACCATCGTCACGGTCACGGTCGCGAGTCAACAGCAACGACCTCACCCATCCAGACGCGCTCCAGGCCGACTTGGCAGCATCCACACAGTCGATGCCAGCCGTGCAAGAAGGTTCCAGCTCAGTCCCGCGCAAATCCCGTGCTACACGATCGATGAGCGCTCGCAGGAAGGGCCCGGCAGGACAAGTCGACTTTGTCCCGTCAGCATTGAGTCCGACGCGGGAGAGCAAAGATGCGGACGACGAGGACACATCACCCAAGCCAAAGATGCAGCAAGGAGACGATGGAGACCAAACGGAATCGGCATCCGAAGCCGAGTCTGGTTCCGAGTCTGCGGCGCAGGAGGCTATGACGAAAAGCATTGACAGCCTAGCCAGTGTCAGCACCGAGAGCAGCACCGGAAGCGGACCCCTCGAGCCTCGAGGTCGCGACATGGTCCGCACCGCCAACCGAGTCGACACGGCTCCCGTCTCGGGCACAGCAACGCCCAACGAAGGTGCCGCTCCGCGTCGCGATGCAGCGTCTTCGCCATTCTCTTCCGAATCTTCGTCCAATGGCACTGTCCGACATGCGTCGGCCGATTCGGCGCCAAAGGATGACGCAGTTAGGATGTCTCAGTCTCATCATCAGCTTGGGCAACACGAGCGTGCGAACACCACCATTGAGGCGGCCCAGGCTTCACAAGAAGGCGAACCAAAATCAAGAAAGCGACGGACACACGACTCGACAAGAGAATCGTCCCCGGCTGCGCCGCTGCATCGCTCCGTCGACTCGCTGAACCCGTCCGCTTCCGCAAAGGACGGGAGCAGGAAGAGGGGCATGTACCGCACCTCGTCATCACGGTCCCACACCAAGCAGCTGTCCCGCAGCACGTTGGGTATGACCTCCACGACCACCAACTCCGGCCTTACAGGAAGCAGCAAAAAGCGCAGCGGGACCAAATCGCCTGCCTCGATGCGACGCAGCATCGGCATGGTCCTTCTCGGCATCATGATGATCACCTCCCTACCAGCCACCTCCACAGCTGCGGTCATTCCCACCCCCTCCTCACCTCTGCTGCTGACCCTGTTCGATGAGGCCACATCGTGGAATCGCCTCGTGGGTCGAATCAGCGCCTGGCTGTGCGCGTTGCTGTACATCACCTCGCGCATCCCGCAGATCTGGGAGAACCACATCCGTCGCTCTGTCGCCGGCCTCTCGATCCTCCTCTTCATCGCCGCCTTCACCGGAAACTTGTTGTATACGATCAGCGTTCTGACCAATCCGAGCGCGAGCGGTGAGGGCAGTAGGGCGTATCTCCAGGAGAGTCTGCCGTTTTTGTTGGGCAGCGGTGGAACGTTGGTTTTTGATCTGATTATTGTGGCGCAGTGGATGGCGTGGAGGAAGAAGGGCGTGGCATTGGCGTAGGTTGCGAAGGACGAACTTCAGGAGCATAGGGTACAAGGTGGGTAGCATAGTGGAAACGCAGCTTCAATAACGAACTTTCGCGTCTCACGCACGCCTACACTGTGACGAAGCCAGATCCTCTAGAGCCGCCAGCAAACTTGCAAGGTGTGATAGTTGGTATTGAGGCTGCTACAAATCGGGTGAGCCGACGCCAACCAGCGCATCCTCATCCTTCTCATCCAACCTCTCTGAGTTGCGCCTCTCGTTCGAGGGTCGGCGCAGACTGGCCATGCTAGCTCGTGGACTGGTCGACGCGCTCTTCTCCCCATCCTTATCCCAGATGCGATCCGAACTGCGCAATCCGACACGACTGAGACTGAGACCTACTCCGTGTCTCTGCCTTCCCCCTATCCCCAACGCAGCAAGACTGGGTGTGAGGGCCATGCCGTTGATCGTGACGTCTGGCGTGTTGCGCATGGGCAAAGTGGCCGATTTCGCACGCTGTGTCTTGAGCAGGGGTCGATCGAACGGGTTGGCATCGAGACTCTCCTCGTCCTCCTCTGCCATCGTGTCGAGTTTTGCGGGGATGGGAGGGGCCGAGTTCGTCCGCATCATCCGTGGCGCCACTATCCCTTCCGAGTCATCGGAGGCGGTGAGGATCCCAGCTTCGTCCACCGCCAACCGCAGCGCTGAACCACTAGGATCAATGGTCGCGACGAACCGCAGCAGATCATGACACGTCGACCAGTCGTGTCTCTGCACCGCCAGGCGCAGCAGCTGCACCGTGTGCGCAATCGACACTTCCAACGGCTCGAGATTGTGCAGCACCAACAGGTACATTCCTGCCACCCGCAAGTCGTCTGCGGCGATGCACTTCTGGAACAACGCCCGAGGTGGACCCACCACATCGAACAGATACGCCCACCGCGCCACCTCCGTCTTCCGTGCACATCCAACCACCACCTCGAGCGCGATTGGGAAGTGATCCAGAAACTCCACTACGAGAGGTAGGATGCCCGATTCGACCGGAGATCTGCGAAGCGAATCGTGAGACGGCGCCTCGTCAGCAGATTCCTCCGCCACATCGGCAAGCAGCGCGCTCGGGCTGCGCTCTTTGAACAGCACACTACCAGCCCCCTTGCGCAGGTAGGTAGCATCGCCCAACCCCGCATCCGCCTCATCCTCCAGCACTGCGTGGAGCAAGATCTCGAGCGCATGCGCAAAGTACACCAGATCCTGGTAGGACGCCGCGAAGAACACCGCTTCTTCGAGCAGGCGCTTTTCGAGGTAGTTGCGCAGGATCTGGTGGAGGAACAGGTGGGTGTTGGTGGTCGTCCGCCACAGAGCAAAGTCGAGAGATCGACGAAGGGAGACTTCGGATTCGACGCCGAGGACGATTCCTTTCTCGAGCAGCACGCACAAGGGGTAGAAGTCTAGTGGCATGAATACTGAGGACTCGATGGTGCGGTCGGGCGGAAGGTCGGTTGACCCTTCCTCGTCGTCGGAAAACGACTCATCTGGGTGGGCGGAGGACGGAATGCGCAGAGCATCAAGCCACAGCTTGATCCCGGTCCCGTCGTAACCCCACAGCGAGTTTTCCAATGTGCCGATGCCTTGAAGGTGCGTCCAGTAGTATTCGATCTTGTCCGCGAGGATCTGCTTGTCGTACGCCACCTCCTCGTCATCGTCGTCGTTGTCGTGGCGGGGGTCGTCAAAGTCCTCTAGCCTGCTGGGTCGGTGACTATCGACCTTTCTTGGCCGCAAAAGCACCAGCTTGCCATCAATGAGGAAAATGATCGTCGCCACGGAGAGATCGTCCATCGGATCGCCGAATCGCTGCTGGCTCTCGGGGATCATCCAGCTCATTCCGCGCACCCTCGCTGGCTCGCCGACGACGCCTTCGAACGTGATTGAGCCGCAGAGCTGCAGACGGACCCGATCTTGTGAAAGGTCGATGAGGAAATGGTAGAACGTGTTGTCCGCCGTGTACACGAGAAGGCTGTTGTCGAACAAGCTCGTTAGGACCACCGGGCTGGGCAGCACGCGCAGATCGAGCAGATGCGACGAATCCAGCTCTGCATCGCGCGAGTACAATCTCAACTGATACTCGCCTCCCGAGTCGCAAGCTGCGATCAGCACGTGCTGGAACCACTGCATGCCGCCGCGCACGACAAACGATTGTTCCTGCGCGACGCTCTTGTGCAGCTTCCAGCGGCCAGATGTGCTCGAGTAGTGTGCTAAGCCGCGCCGGCCTGCTACGGCGATGAGGTTGCCGTCGCTGCTAATGGCGGCGTACCGGACGGGCCAATTGGCGGCCAGATAGGGCTGGGGTATCTTGATGTGCTGCCACACGTCTGACTCGGGCGTGATGGCGGTGAGGTCGTTCTGGTCTGCGCCGCGGTAAACGTGAAGGCTGTCGTCAGTCTGGTAGAAGGCGAAGCGGGTATTGTCCGGAGAGTGCTGCCCTGCAACGGCGGATTTGGAGAAAGGGAGGATGAACAGCTGATTGTCGGCTTTCAGTGGCGCAGGTGCGTCATGCTTGGGCAGGGCGAGGAGGAAGAGCTCCGTGTTGCCGGGCCCCCAGAAGAGATCGCGGGTGCCAAACATGAAGGCGTCGGAGAAGTTTTTGGAAGCCAGCTCCCAATCTTCGCGCAGAGTGCAGCCCATGAGCTTGCCGTAAGTCGACCAGATTGAAAGGCCTTTCTGCCAGCCAACGGCGAGCGCGTACCCATCGCTAGTCCATGCCAGAGAGCGGACTGCGCCTGTGGTGAGATAGCTGGCCGTGGATTTCAGCGCTTCTCGGATGGATAAGGTTTGCGAAAGCAAAGGTGTTCGGCCCGGAGCGCGATAGTGATACACTGCTACGGTGCCGTCAGCCAGTCCGAGAGCGATGAGACTGAACTTGGCGTTGATCGAGACACTTGTGGCACGCTGCTCTGGTGGCAGATCCGCAGGTATCGGTGAGACTGGGATGCTTCCGTTGGCATCGCCCTTCGGAACGGCCGAGTCTCCTTCGACTGAGCCACGATTGTTGTCGGAAGAGATGCCGTTTGCGGTGTGAGCAGCTGCCGTCTCCTTTTCCTCAGTCGCCTGTTTGGCCAGGCCCGGTGCGGGCTGAGCAGGTGGAACGGCTGTGCGTTCGATGGTAGAAGACCGCCTTTTCGGCTGCTTCGCCGCGCCGTGGAAGCATCGACCTGTCCATGGGACCGGGTCGTCCACCAGCAGGTCGAGATTTGCGACGTAGGCCCGGCCATCCGATGTGAGCCAGACAAAGACGTCCATCGGCCGAGAATAGGTCACTTGACTGATCTCCACTGAGCTTGTCCTTGCGTCTGCGTCTTCTGTCTGATTCTCCGCTATCAAGAACCAGTCCAGCTGCTCAGTCAAAGTTGTGCGGGTGCGAACCAAAGGATCATTGGGATCGGGCTGCCGAGCATCTGGATCGTCGTTCGGCCAGCGAATGCATTGAAGGGCGGGAGGCGACGTGGTGCTGACAAGCATGTGCGTCTCGGTCGAAGTTGCAGAACGCAGACCTGCATCGATGCGGAGCACAAGGCGAAATCGAAGCTCGCAAGCTTCTCCCGCCAGACCACCTAGACCCAAGTCACCTGCGGCTGCACTTTCGCCTGCTCCAGGAGCAAAAGCATTCCTCAACGATCTCGGATTCGGCGCAAGCAGCTCATCTGTCTGCGAACGAGACCCTGAACCTGAAGGAGGGATGTAGCTATAGATCGACGAGCCTTGTCGCGGATAGACGAGTGTATAGAGCAGAAGGAAGCTGCGATCCGTCTGGACAAGGAGTGCATTCCCATCTGGACGCCATTCGACGCGCGTGTTGTTTCCGTAGTCGGCGATGCTCTGTGGCGTGCGGATGAGGGCGGCGACGACTTGCGCGGGACGTGATGACCATATTGAGATGGTTGTTGTGCTAAGGGCAGCCCACATCATGCCGTTGCGGGAGCGCGCGATGTGGATGATCTGCTCGTCCGCGCCATCTTGTTGACCTGCTGATGTAGTAGGCAGCTGCTGTGCTGCATCCTTGTCGAAGCGGAGAAAGGTAGCAGATTGGTGAAGTCCTGAGGGCGAGAGGTGAATCCTCTCCGGGCAACCGGTAGGCCAATACATGGCGGCGCTGGAAGTGCGGATCAGCTGGTCGTGCTTGCTCGTCTATGATCTTCGATGCAATGGTCGGATCCTGCAGCGATCCGGGCCCTTAGCGAGAAAGCATTGTGGTGTGAGGTGTTGCCATGCGTCGAGAGGGTCGCCCGGTGGTTGGTGTAGCTTGCGATGTGATGATGATAGAAAGAGCCTCAAAGGCGGGACTACTGAGAAAGCGTCGTGAGAAGATGTGGTAACTCACGGGACCCTGTCGGAAGCTGACTTTTAGGCTCAAGCTCGCTCGCTCGCTCTCTCGCCAAAATGGCCTGTGCAGACGGCGGCGGCGGCCTGTTGCCGACTCTCACTCTCGTGTTGGTCTCTGATCTTCAGTTGGCTGACCCGCTGTCGTATCGGGTGGCTCTTCCCTGGTTTCTCACGCTTAGGCCAGCCAAGGGTCCAAGGAAACGCGTGTCGAATCGGGGCCACCGTGCCTTGGAGGTTTCTCGCAGTCTCGCAGATCGCCGTCCGGAGACGGAGCGTTGGCTGCATGGCGGCATCGGAATTCACCTTTTGGGTCCAGTCAGAGAAATCACTCTCTGAATGTGACAGATGTGACTGATGGATTCAAGCTCGCCGATGAAGCCATCACAACGCTCTTTCCTTGATCACATCCCTCCTTCGCTATCACGACCCCAAACTCGACAAAGGCACTCCTTGGTCGCAACCCAGCTACCACCTTGGCGTTGCAAGCGGACGGCAGCGATCAAGCAAGCGACAAGCGTACTGGGTAGGACCGACACAGAACAGCTTGCCTCCTGCTCATCGTGATGGATCGTCAATTCTTCGCTATCTCAGCTGCATCGCTCGCTCCCAACACTTGATGGTCCCATCTCCCGCTCCATCTATCGGTCTGCCTAAGGAAGTCCTCGTCGGAACAAGAGCACTTCCGCCTCGCTGTAGCATCGGCGTTCACCGAAGACAAGCTTCAACTTCCACTCCTTGAGCTACATGCGCTCAGCCTATTCGCCGCAGTCAAGATGTCGGACTCAAATCACGATGGAGATGCGGATCCCAGCGGCAGCACAGCCGTTCTCCCCACGCCTATAAAGGAAGACCCCATCCTGGAAGAGGACGAGAATGAGGAAGAGCAACAGCATCCAGCCAACACAGAAGCCAGTGGTGATACGACGGCTCCATCTCCGCTCAAACGACGAGGCCCCACCGTATCGTTTCGGGACCCTGACAGTAGTATGGATGAGGGGTTCTCGTCTGCAGCAACATCAGCCGACGACTCCGCACACAATCAACGCATACCTGCAGCCGGCGTGGGAACACGCACCCAACCCCGTCGCGCGCCTCGCTCCAGCTCCTCCCTTCGACATGTCACTACCTCTCGCTCACGAACAACCAGTCTCGCTCAGTCCCTGCCGGAAGATCGCGATGTCTCGAGCGATCCCAATTACTTTGACGATCCCTCCACCAGCCTCGTAGCACGTCAGGTCAACGTCGAAAAACGAAGAGCCGAACGTCAACGCCGACAGGATGCAGCTCTTCTCGCTGATCTAGACGACGAAGAAGAAGGAGAGGATGAATATTCCGTCGATAGTGCTGAGGAGGATGCAGTAGCGGCACGCAGAGTACGCAATGCAGAAGCAGTCGGTGTCGTCGACGAGAATGATTACTTTTCTCGCAGCGGCTCGGCGTACGACAAGGGCAAGGCGAAAGCGTCGGTACCGCATCAGGCCAACGGCGGCAGTACCCTCAACTGGTCCAGCGCGAGCGCCAGTGACGATAGCGATGACTGGGACGGCGAGAACCCAACCTTGCTGGCCACAGGTACCTCGACTTCAGCACGCACTCTGGCGGCGCCGCTAGACCCGATCGATCCGCACCATGATGCCCATGCCGCAGTCAGTGCTACGCCAGGTCCTAGCTTTCCCCTCGATCTCCACACTCCGGCCGACCTCGGAGAGCAAGAGACACCCGTTCTCGATCCTCGACATCGCTTGGAGTGGCAGAGCATGCTCGAATCCGTGCTGAATTCGGAGGTGCTCAAATCTGAAACAAAACGCATCAATTCAGTGGACACTCCGGACCTGTCCCGTCAAGAGCTTGGATACCAGCGCTGGCTTGACATTCGTGCCACACTGCGTGGCCGCGGCTCGCAACGCGGCGCCATCGACGAAGAGGAAACACGTCTCAAGGAAGGTTTCGGTCAGATGCTCAAAGACCTTGTGCAAGAGATCCGCGACTGCCGTGCCGAACAGATCGCGCGTGCTGACAGTGGTGTCGGTCCAGCTCCTTTCACGCATTCCCTGTCAACGCCTGCCGACAGCAGCGAAGCCGATTCTCTTGCCAAGGAAAACACCAGCGATTCTGATCCGCCCAGACCCGAGAATCCCAACGCCGACCCGGAAGCAGCAGCCATCCTCGCAGAAAAGGACAAGGTCCTCGCCGAGATTGGCTCCCTTCTCGGTCGCATCGACAGCGCGGAGGAGCAATTCCCGTCCAACAAGCGGGCAATTGAGATCGTCCCGGAGTGGGGAGATGCAGAGGTGCAAGCCAAGCTCGCCACAATTTACTGTTGGTATAACACCACTACCTCGCTACGTCTGCAGATCGACATCCTTCGCAAATGGACCGGATCCGACACCCTCGAGATCAATGCGCATAGCAGCGCCCGAGACGACGATGACGAGCGCAAGAAGCGCGAGCAACAGCAGCGCCCCGGCCGTGCTGCTGCAGACGAGGAGAGCACCTTTGTCGAGAGGATCCAAAAGGAAGGCTCGCTGCAATCGACCTTCGAGAAACGCACCCTCGCCGGACTCTACCAGCTGATCAACAAGTCGAAGGAGACCATCTTAAAATACAATAAGGAGTTCACCCGGATGGGCCTTCCGCCGTTCGAGCCGGAGCTTGTCACGCTCATCAACTTTCCCACAAGTCTGATGCAGGGCGCATTGCGCTTCCGCCTCGACTATGCGGGCAAGCTTGCGGAGCCGAGTGTGCTCATTGTCGACTCGCTCACCGACGATCTGCGAACGGCACTCGCCATGGCATGCCGAGTCAAGCTTCACTACCAAAGCACCATCGTCGCCGATCCTGAGCGCGGTTGGAACCTCAAGCCATGCATCGCTGACGGCTACGACGACGTGCTGCGAAGTGCGCTCAAGTTCTTCTTCAAGCTCTTGCGTCTCAAACTCAAGGCCAGTCTTTACTTCAAAGAGACCGAGATTCTTGAGCCCGAGTGGCGCTTCCTCAGCACGGCCGTCGAGTCGATCGAGGGCGGAGACATCATTGTGGCGACCAACATCACTCGCTTCGTCAATAAGCTCTTCGATCGTATCGCCCGCTACTTCAATCGCGAACTGACCGCCACCATGACGCAGCAGGATCAGCACGGTCGGCGCTTGCCCAACCCGACCTCGGGCCCGGTTGGCCTCGCAAAGTCGGATCAGACTGCGCCCGGTGCTGCCACTGGTCGCACAGCGCACGGAAAGAGCTTCATCACGCTCGAGGATCGAGCTAAGTGGATCCACAGCGTCTTCGACAGCGTACGAATCCGTTCTCGTAAGCTGCTGGGTTTTGCACGCGACATTCGAAATCGACTAGACAACGCAGCAGAGTACGATCTCGGTACTCTTCGCCCCTCGTCCGACTACCTCGAAGCCGACGACCGCTCTGTCGCCGAGTACAGCGAGCCGAACCATCCGGGTGGCATGACGCTCAGCTCCTTCATGTTGACGCTCATCGATCATGACTACTTCTTGGTCTACACCGAGGCGCTCGAGGAGGATGGCATCTACCTCGTTGCAGAGCCTAGCTTGCAAGACAAGCCGGATCTGATCCAAGAGCTTGTGTGCAAGTGTCTGCACCGTGTCCGACCCGGCGAGGAAGACTCGGCCATGGCTGCCGAGGCCACCGCCACTGCGCTCAACGCCGATGGTGAGGAGGGCGAGGATACGACGGCAGCAGCCGGAGTCGGCAACGCCACTGCGTTGCGAGACCAGCTCGAAAAGCAGACCACCGCCAGCGGACTTCGTGCCACCTCGACCAAGAACGATGACGACGCCGATGAAAGTCCCCGCTACATTCTGCTTCTCAGTCCACGTGATCCGTTCATGTGGACCGGCAAGGTGATGCATCACATCATGCCTCGCGTCGACATCTCGCTTGCCGACCGTCGTGTTCGCCTCATTGCAGATGGACCCAAGGGACGCCTCGAGCTGGCTAAGCGGCACTTTCAAAGCATTTTCGAGCATGCCGTTCCGGCGGAGGGCGGTCAAGACGGAAGCGAAGACGGTCAAGGCGCCTTCCCGCTGGAGACGCTCAACGACCAGATGGCACACATGAGCCGGGTCCAGTCCGGCCTCGAGGACATCAATAAGGGCGTCTACATGCTTTCCGACACCATCATCCGCAAAGTGCCCGAGATTCGTCGCCGTCTCCGTGGTTTCGGCGTGCGTGCACGTGCCAAGAGCGGAACACCCCGGTCGACCACCACTGATGCTCCGATTGGCGGACTTGGCGGCAGCTGTGATGAACTCATCCAGAACTGCTACTCGATGGCAGCGGAACACGGACGTCGTGCGCTGCCCTTTATAGAGTCGGCTCGATTGCGAGACCAAATGACGCTTGCCCTCGGTCGCCTTGCCATCGACTGGATCGCCTTCATCTGCGATGATTGCGTGCCGAGCGAGCGCAAGACGTTCAAGTGGGCCGTCACAGCCCTTGGCAACGCCAACCACATCACGTCGACCGAAAACATCTTCCGCCTCAACGAGCAAGATTTTGCTCTGCTTCGCGCCAAGGTCGCCTCGTGTATGGCTCTGTTGATCTCGCACTTCGATATTCTCGGCGCCAGAAGCAGCGTGGCCAAGGCACAGGAAGATCGTGAACGGCTCGAGCGCGAAAAAGTCGAGCGCAACCGCATCACTGCTGGAAGCTCGGAGGCGGTGCAGAATCTGGCGGAGGACTTTGAGCAGCTGCGTGTGCAGAGCACTGACCACGCCATCTCGATGCTGGAGAAGGCGAGGTCCGCCTTGGCTGGACCAGGCATCGGTGCCCAGAACCTCTTCAATAAGCTCGACGCAGCCATGCAGGCCACCGAAGAGCGCTGGATCTCCAAGATGCTCGAGTGGGATGCTGCGCGACATGAGTTGGATGTCGAGCAGCGTCTCATCGGTCGTGTGCTCGATGACACGCGCCTCGAGGATCGCAGCTTGCAGTTCCTCGCCCAGTCGGCGTCCAAGATCACCATTCGCTGGCAGCAGGGTCAGTTCATCGGCGGCGGTACGTTCGGCACGGTCTACCTCGCTGTCAATCTCGACAGCGGTGGTCTCATGGCGGTCAAAGAGATTCGTTTCCAGGACATCTCCTCGACGCCAAGTCTATATCAGCAGATCAAGGACGAGATGGAGGTCATGTCGATGCTGAGCCATCCCAACATTGTCGAGTACTACGGCATCGAGGTTCACCGCGATCGCGTCTACATCTTCGAGGAGTACTGCCAAGGAGGTTCGCTCGCCGCGCTCCTCGAGCATGGTCGCATCGAGGACGAGACGGTCATCCAGGTGTACACGCTGCAGATGCTCGAAGGACTCATCTACCTGCATTCGCAAGGCATCATCCATCGCGATATTAAGCCGGACAACATCCTGCTGGACCACGTGGGTGTGCTCAAGTACGTCGATTTCGGCGCGGCCAAGATTCTGGCTAAGAACAGCCGCACCATTCAACGTTCGCGCAAGACGGGTGGCATGGGCAACATCGGCATGCTCGCCCAAGGTGCCGCAGAGGGCGGCAAGCAAGGCGGCCCTGCGGGAGCGATGGCTAGTCTGCAGGGTACACCGATGTACATGTCGCCCGAGGTGATCAAGGGCAACTCGGACGGCCCCCAGTCTGCCGCAGACATCTGGTCTCTCGGCTGCGTCGTGTTGGAGTTCGCTACCGGCAAACGACCTTGGAGCAACTTTGACAACGAATGGGCGATCATGTTTCACATCGGCATGGCGGAACAGCATCCCGCGCTGCCAGATTCGAGCCAGCTCTCGCCGATGGGGATCGAGTTCATTCGCCAGTGTCTCACCATCAATCCTCGCCAGCGACCTTCGGCGATCCAACTCAAGGAGGATCCGTGGATGCGCAGTCTCATCGAGGAGCTGGATGCAGCCAACGAGGCAGAGGCGGCGGCAGAACTGGCGGGCTTACCGGTCGGTGGGCTTGGCGAGGCGAGCTACGAGGACGTCGCCAGCTCGTCGAGCGGTTCCAGTCACAGCAACTCGCTGGAAGCAGGACACCAAGCGCCGCAAACACCAGGTGGCCAGCCGAGCCTGTTCAAGAGCCTAGATCGCAACGTGTCGTCGCTCAACAGCATGCGTAGTCGGTGGAGCAGCAGCGAGGCGGCCAGTGGCTCGAGTGGCGGGACAGGCGTCACGACGCCGTACAACCCGAGCATGAGTCTCCGCGCCAGTCTCGGGTTTCGCCAGCAACAGCAGGCGCAGCAGAAGGAACGAATCGACGAAGAAGGCGGAGGAGATCAGCCAGAGGAGGAGGCAGAGGAGGCAGAGGAAAGACCACTGCACGTCCCCGGTCATCCCAACCACTCGCATCCGGGGTCGTCGGCCATCGTCGCCGATCTGCAGTATTCGCGAGAGGAGGCGCAGAGACAGGCCATGTTGAGACACGATTCCGATATGAGCGCTCTCCCTGACGAACCCTGATTATTACGGAACTCAAATTCATACAGCCAGCCACACTCACACTGTCGAACCCCGTCCAGCATGAGATTACGCACTGATAGTGAGCAGCGTTTCGTTCCAGAACGCGTACTCGTTCTGGACCTTGGGGTGTGTACCGAGCGCGCTGGCTTGGGTGACGGCCTCAATGGCGCTGATGAGCGTCTTGATGGTGCGCACCTTGTCCGGCTGGGACCAGTTGGGTGAGGCTTTGGTGGTGGTGATGGTTTTAGCTAGTTCGGCCCGAAGTCGCTGGAGGGAGGAGAGAATGCCTTGATCAGGCGCGTCTTGGAGGAGCCATAGGGTTTTGGTGAGCAAACTTGTGTAGCGGATGACGATGACCTCTGCGGTTGTCGGCGTGAGCGGTGGCACGGAAGCAGAGGTGGAGGAGAAGGTGTTGAGGACGCTCCACATGCCTCCTGTCGCTGAAGGGGTGGTACCGGAGGTGAGCGCGGTGAGAGCGGCAACTTGATCATCGAGAAACTTCTTGACCAGCGGGTAGGCGTGGATCTTGAACCCCATCAGTGCGCCTTCAACCAACGCGTTAGCGCAACCTCTCGACTCGAGCAACCCCAGCACCGCATCGTTCAGCTGCAACATGCTCAGCAGCGAAAAGTACCCGCTGGGACTGGCGATCCCACCCCCTCCCGCGGAGACGACCGAGGTCGCAGTAGCCGCCAATCCCGCAGCACCTTTCGCCGAGGCAGGCGTGAGCAGACTCTTCGTGAAGGACGACCACGTCGAAACCGAAGGCTCCATGATTTGTTTAAAAATCTCCTCGCTCGCACCTCGCCCTTTGAGCTGCTTGCGTTCCGCCGAACTCAACTGCACCGGTGTAGCGTCCAACTCGGGCTCCTCCATCATCTCATCACCCGTAATGCTCGCGCTTTCCTCCGGCCCCACCTCGTGCATCGGAGTCGACACGCTGCTCTTTCCACCCGTGGGGGAGGAACCGTCTTTGCCGACCCCCTCAAAGAAGCGCGCGAGGAAGGTGTATTCCGAACAGACATTGTCGACGAGCACGAGCGAGAGAGAGCGAAAGAGGTTTTCGGGACAAGCCTTGAACGTGGGATCGTCGGCGAGGTAGCCTAGGACGGTGGCTGCGTTGCTTTCGAGCCGCGCGTACTGCAGGCGGGTGGAGGGAAAGAGCCATGAATCGGAGCTGCTTGTGTCGGCGTCAGAGGCACCCGCCGACGCGCTGCCAGCTTTCCCTGTTGAAGTTGGATAGAAAGGGGCGGTGCCCGCATTGCTGCCTACACTCTTGGTGAGCGCGGCCATGCTACTTTGCATACTTGATATGGATGTTCCCGCGTACGCTTTGCTAGATGATGGAAGGGCGTCGGTGATAAGCGAAGGACTGCTCCCCTCGCTCCATCTCTTTCGCGCAACCCCCAGACTGCGCGCATACCTCCGGAAGGCAGTTTCGAAATACAACCTCGCTGCACCGACGTAGCTCCGTTGCACATCGATCGCCGCTCGGGGCATGTGTCTGCTCAGAAAGGCATACAGCGGTCGGTGGTGCCGCAAGAGCACGCTCGTCTGAATCACCTGCAGATTCGTTGTGACCGAGCTACGCAGTGCGGCATGAGGGGTGATGAGGAAGGACCGCAATTTGGAGGCTACGACGTTGCGACAGGCCTCTGCGACGGTGCGCACCTCGCGTACTGCGGGGACGTCGGCGGTGTCGGTGGGGAGGGTGGTGGGGTTGGTTGCGTCGAGCGCGCGCTCCAACTGACGAACCGCTTTGAGCCACAGATCGGGTCGAGCCTCAGGGTCTGTATCGAAGAACAGGTCGACGATGCGAGGGGAGAGCGCGATGTCCGTGAGAAAGGACGCAAGACGGATCTCGACATCCCGCGTAGCGTCCAGCCGCGAGTCGATCGCATGTGAGGTGTTCTGCAGCGCCGAGATGTGGGTTGATAGCGTCGACAGGTCCGATTGAAAGGTCGATAGGAACGTTTCTAGGGACGTGAGGAGTTGTTTGGAGGACGACGCTTGCTGATGCAGGGAAAGGAAGGTGGGTGCAAGGGCAAGATACTGCTCGTCCTGTCGTTGGGAGTGCTGCGTTTGGTCGGAAAGGGCGCGGGCGTAGAGGTCTTGGATGGAGGTCGAGGAGGACGAGGTAAGGGCTGCGGCAGAGGAGGCTTTGTAGGCGAGCGCCTCGGCGTGCGCGTCGTCGACCGGCATTGTGTTCCGCCAAAGGGGAAAGAGGATGATGATGAGAAGATGGGACGTGGAAGATCGGCGAGTGTTGGTTGAGCGCTCGGCGCGGTCCAGGGTCCGAGCGTGCATCCGCGGTGAATTTCAGAATTCGCACCTTGCAGCACGCTCTCTTCTCCGGACTCTCTCAACAGCTCTTAAATGGTTACGAGGTCACTCTTCTCAACGTCAGAACACGTCATAAAAGGCTGCAGCGGGACAGAGGCCGGCTAGCAAGACAATGCGGCACATTCATTGATCACACAAAGAAGCCGAAGAAACAACGTGACGGGTATTGATATGCCAAAAGAACAGGATGCTGGTAGTCTTGACAGAGGTGATCCTTTCAGGTTCCACAATGACACAGAGAAAGCATGAGGCTAGAGCGGTGGGTTCGTAGATCGACAGCCAAGGAGGGATAAGGGCATGCTTATGCTGTATCTCGGCGCACTACTTGCCTACCGGACTCCTCGCCACGAGCCATTTCAGCGTAACATCAATGTTGACCTGGTTCTTGCTGCTGATGCTATAGCAGCTCACCTCGCGATTCGCAATGGTGTCGAGCTTCATGATATTAATGACGTCGTCGACCCTCGCTGCGCCCTTGATGTCGTTCTTGGTGGCCAATACGAGCAGCGGTACACCTGCAAGGTGCGGTCGCTCAATGAGCGCGTGCAATTCTTCCGTCGCCACGGCCCATGCTGATGGGCTCTGTGTGCTGGATCCAGCTGCCAGAGCAGATGCGGATGCGGATGCAGGATCCTCCTTCTTGGGTGCTGTTGTGGACGCTGCCGGTGCAGGGGCGGATGCGGACTTTGTGCTGGTTGGCGCTTGTGTGATGGTGGAAGTGGATCCTGACTCGCTCTTGGCGCTCGGAAGCGGTACTGACGAGTCGATGACAAAGACGATGGCAGACACGCCTCTGCAATACCTCTCCCACATGCTGCGGAATCTTGGCTGTCCACCGATATCCCACACCTTGATAGTGGTGTTGCCCGAACGTACTTTACGCATGTTGAAGCCGACGGTCGGGACCATCTCGTCCGCGAACTGGCCCGAAGAGAGCAGGTTGACCAGCGAGGTCTTGCCCGCCGCTTGCAGTCCGACTACGCATATCTCGAGGTGTTTTGAGAACAGAAGCGATCGAAGGTATAGGAAGAGCGAGGAGAAGAGCGAGCCGATACCTGACGACATGGTGTATGATTCAGTCCGGACTGCGCGTGTGTTTGTCTTTCTTGAGAGTTTTGGGAGCGAATAGAAGAGTTTTCTAGAGCCTCTATGTCGAGGTGACCCTTTTGAAACCGCAATGAGACCGTTTCGACTGATTTGAGGCTATCGAGCGGGTATGGTGCAGGGAATGCGTGTGTTTATAGGAGCGACAGGTGACGCAGGCCAGCGGTAGCGTCGAGGTTTGATCAGGATGCTTGAGCGGGGTGCAGATGAGCGTTGATGATTGCAATGTTGGTGGTGACGGGCAAAGGATCAGGATCAGCCGAGCTCTGGATGCCAAGAGGGTCCCTTGGCTGTGCGGAGGTGTGTTTACGATAGGGTGAGGTGACCGCATCATTGGATTTGAGCCCTGCATTGTCCTCTGACTGACTGACTGAGCCTCGCCCGCCTGCTTAATTTTAAGGCTTTTGGGTTGTTGGCCATGCGATGCCACCACAGCGCGTGTGGAGGATTGGCAGCTGGATTACATAAGCATCGCCTTTCGAGCTGCGATCACGGCTTTGGAGTGGACGCGTTGGCCGCAATTTCGCAGCTGTTGCTCTCCACCTGCAGCTCCGCACCGTCATCTTTCCTCAACACTTCAGCATCAATCACCAGCATCGCAACCGTCTCTTCGTAGCATCATCGAGCTCAGCCCGCACGACGACACATCCTCCTAGGTGATCATCAAGATCGTACACATCAACTTCTCCGAGACCCCTACCTTCCGTCTCAGCTCAGCAAGTGTCGACCTTCCAGCACGCTATAGCTTTCGAGTACCAATCTCAACTCTGCGCTGCAGGCCTTGCTTCCACACAAACAACGATCAATCTCGCAGCCCCGAGCAGTCGCGCTGACACAAACATAGGTAGCCCGCCATGGACTTTCAATCGATGATGCAGCAGGCGCGAATGGGCGGTGGCCCTGGCGCAGGAGGAGCGCCCGGCGATGCACCACAGAACGACAATGCAGAGATGGTGTACATCTCGTCGCTAGCGCTCATCAAGATGCTCAAGCACGGCCGAGCTGGTGTGCCCATGGAGGTGATGGGTCTGATGCTGGGATCCTTCATCGACGACTACACCGTCTCGGTCATCGATGTCTTTGCCATGCCCCAATCAGGAACCGGAGTCTCGGTCGAGGCCGTCGACCCTGTGTTCCAGACCAAGATGCTGGACATGCTCAAGCAAACCGGTCGCCCCGAAATGGTCGTTGGCTGGTATCACTCGCATCCCGGTTTTGGGTGCTGGTTGAGTAACGTCGACATTAACACCCAACAGTCGTTCGAGCAGCTCAACCCGCGCGCGGTAGCCGTCGTCGTCGACCCCATCCAGTCGGTCAAGGGCAAAGTGGTCATCGACGCTTTCCGCCTCATCAACCCTTCCACCGTCATGCTCGGCCAAGAACCCCGCCAAACCACCTCCAACATTGGCCACCTCAACAAGCCCTCCATCCAGTCGCTCATTCACGGCTTGAATCGACACTACTACTCGATCGCCATCGGATACCGCAAGACGGAGCTCGAACAGAGTATGCTCAACAACCTTCACAAGCGCAACTGGACCGAAGGATTGAGGTTGCGCGACTTTGGAGAGCACAAGGAGAACAACAGGAAGGCGATCGAGCGCATGCTCTCCTTGTCCGAGGCGTACAACAAGTCGGTGCAGGAGGAAAGCACCCTGACGGCGGATCAGCTCAAGACGAGGCACGTCGGCAAGCAGGACCCCAAGCGCCATTTGGAGGACGCAGTGGAGCAGACGATGGGAGACCAGATCGTGCAGAGCTTGGGGACGATGTTGTTGGCAGAGTTGTAAGGTGTTGAGCCGATTTGTGTGTTCTTGCAATCCATCGCAGATTCTACGTTGCTTTGTCTCTAATGTGCGGCAAGAGAATTGGGCTATATGCGAGCGCAGACTGCTTGGACTTGAGCCCTTGATGGTATTCCGACCGCAGACTGAGATACAGAACTGTGCAATGTCGGCTTTCCTTCTTGAGACCTCGGCATAAGGCCGATGCATCAGTCACGAGAGCCATACAGTATCATCGGGTCATCGCCATCAGATTGACCCGACGAACCGGAAAAGCCGAAAGACGTCTGTATCATCCCACGCCAACCGCCTTATCCGGTCGTGTTCTGTTTGTGGGTGATTGCGCAATTCCCATTTCTTCGAGAACGACCCTTAAAAACGTGCTTTCCACGTCTAGCCGAGCTATATTTCATCGAAAGACCCCGCTCGAGATCTTTCTTATCTTCTTCCTTGAACACCATCGCCCACCATCCATCAGCATCACCAGCGGTACGCAGGGGCTCGCCTCCATGGCTTCTTCTGATTTGGCGCGTCTTCAACCGCGCACGCGCGCAGCCGGCCCCGAAAGCGTGCTCATCATCGGCGGCGGCGCCACGGGGCTCGTCACCCTGCGCAACCTCGCTGAAGAGCAGGGCCGTGACTCTGCCGGCAGCTACCCGCTCTTTTCCGCACTTCTGGTCGAGCGCCGTGACGATGTCGGTGGGGTGTGGTACTGGTCCGACGAGACGTACAATCTGGAACGCACGCTTGGGCCTGACCGCGTACAAGGCTTGTCGCCGCTCTTCGACCCTCGAGGCCGCCCACACTGGCCATCACCTGCATACCTCAACCTGAGGGGCAACGTCCTGCCCGAGTTCCTCGAATTCTCAGGGAGGAAGATGGAGCCTCCATCGAACGGGGAGACGTTTCCGAGCCTGCAGGAGACGCACACCTACTTGCGGCAGTTCGCTCAGCCATACAGGAACTTCATCAGATGCGGGGTAGAGGTGTTGCGCGTACAAGAGCTTCCCCAGGGCTCTGGCTGGGAGGTGACGCTCAAGCACTGGAGCACACCCGCAGTGGAAAGTGCGGCAGCGGTGTCCTTCACCCCTTCCGTCGAGACTCGCCGGTTCGACCGCGTCATCGTCGCCGCTGGTTGGTACGACACACCCTTCTACCCGGACGCTCCCGGCATGGACGAGGCCAGAAACGCAGGCCACGTACACCATTGCAAGCACTATCGCGACTCGATGCCGTATGTCGGCAAGAAGGTCGTCGTGGTGGGCAACAACAACTCGGCAAATGAAGTGGCTGCTCATCTGGCGCCGTTCAACTCGGTCGAGAACCCCGTGTATCGGTCCGCAAAGACCAAGCCGGTGGACAAATGCCCAAGTTTGCCGGATGAGAGGATCAAGGATGTGGGCATGATCACGCACTACCACCTGCGCACCTCGTCTGGGAAAAGCAAGGTGGATCTGACCCTGCTGGATGGAAGCATCATCACCGACGTCGACTACATCATCCTCGGCACTGGGTACGGGCAGAAGTACCCGTGGTTGCACGTTCTCACTGACGCCGCCCGCACCAATGGCTCCGGGGAAGTGGATCTCCTCACGCCAGAATGGTTGAGGGGAACCCGCGTACCGCACACGTACAACCACGCGCTGTACGCCAAGAACATATCCCTCGCCTTTGTCGGACTGGTGATCTCGACCATGCCGTTTTCGTTCAACGACCTGATCAGCGCCTGGATCGTCGCTGTGTGGAGCGGCAAGATCCCCTTCCCCTCGTCCACCGCCTCGTTGCTCCAGTTCGAGACCGATCGTCTGGAGTACATCTACCAGTCCCGTCTCACGTCTGCCCGCACCGAAGAGGCAAGGTCGCGCATCGACCCGAAGGACCCCCTCACCTACATCGGCTACCACCTTCTTGGCGGGAGTCTGAAAGAAGGCCCCCCGAGCGAGCTGCACTTTGGCGCACAGCTGTATGCCGAACTGGAGCAGGCCGATCCGGAAAGGGTCAAGATGTGGGACTGGAAATGGGACGCGGAGCGGGAGGCAAAGCAAACAGGCATGTATAGGAGAAAGGCACAGTGGCTGGAGGAGAACAGGGAAAGGATACGCAATGATCCGTTTGATCTGTTGGGCAGTAATAGAGAGAGGTATGGACATCTCGTGGGGGAGCTGGTCAGTGCGGATTGGAGAAAAGGTGTGGATGGGGAGAGGATTAGGGCGAGGATATAGATCGTCGAAAGAGTATAGAGAAATGCATAGCTTCAACGCTGCTTCACATGCCTATCTGTTTGATCGGTTGTCATTGCTTTGCGATGATTGTCATTTGCCTTTTGTTACGGCCGAAGGTGAAGGTGTCTTGCCGGTCTTGCCGTCAGCCGTCTGAGCAGCCGACTTATCGTTCCGGGTCGTCCTACTGGAACCGCTGCCACCGCCTGACTTGGGAGTCGGCTGATTCGGCTTGGAGTTGCGCTGTTGGTAAGCAACTTTTCCGCCAGCTCCTGCATTCGGACTGCTCGACGAGATGACAGGCTTGGAGCCTCTCCTGGCCGCAGATGCGTTTGTGGGTTTGGGGGAGGGTTTCTTTGCTTCCTGCGCCGAGCCTGTCGCAGCTGCAACAGCGCCAGCAGCTTTTGTCGAGGTAGCCCCTGGTTTGGCAGGCACCATGGCAGTCGAATTTGTCCGACAGGCAGCTTCGAGCGCTCTCTCTGATGCTGATGCCCGCCCTTCTGCCTCCACCAACGCTTTGTCAATAGCCTCGATCAGCTGGTGACAGTCGTGCACTTCTTTGCGCAGCTCCTCTGTCTCTGCTGTGCCGGCAGCGGCATCAGCATTGATGCGCGCGCCAGACGTCAGCAGTGCTCCGAGCTCGTCGTTCTCCCGTTGGAGCTTGTCCAGCCGTTGAAGCAGTCGCACGCCGAGAACGGCGTTGGCTGGTGGTAAAGCTGCGCTGGCAGTGTCGTGACTGCTGTTCTCTGCACCTGCCGACTCCCACGCCGCCCAGGCTTGTTTTGGCTGGAACCCGACAGCTTCCGTTCGCATGCGTAGGTGGTCGTCGCGCTTCTCGTAGGCATCGATGATGGAGCGGAGAGACGAAATGTAGTCCAGCACCGACTTGTCCACCGTCCCAGCTTCGGTCGCCGCATCTGCCTCGGACCGCAGCGAAGGTGGTGTCGTACATCGTTCCGGAACGCTAGGCAATGGCGGATATCGGAGCGAGATGCCAGACCGAAGCTCGCCCGAAGCAGTAACAGGAGCATTTGAAGGAAGCGACTGAGAGTGGCGAGCAGCTGCATGGCTCGTGCTGTGGGGAAGTGGCTTGCTAGGTAAGGACGCGGTTGGCCCGACAAGGCTGAGGTGCGAGACCTGCGACTCTAGACTTGGACTCGGACCTTGCGACGGGTAGACGAGGGTGCTGAGCCGCGAGCGGCCTGTGCTGGATCCCGGACTGTGACCGGACGATAGAGAGCCCTGCATGACGTGGCTCGGCGGGCCATACTCGTTGCCCGCCAGATATCCGCCTTGTGGGAGTGCAGTTTGGTAGCCTAGATCATTCGGTGAAGCGAAGGATTGCGATTGAGCATGGTACGAGGGAGCAGCGCGCTGCATATGTTGCGAGTACGGACTGAAGGATGTCTGGCCATGATTTGCGTAGGGATTCGATGTGGGGTAGTGCTGTGGCGGTTGATAGTAGCCTTGCTGTTGCTGGAAGGGTTGCCCGGCGTAGTGAGCATAGCCTGGATCCTGGCCGTATTGCTGTGACGGATCGTAGTCGTGATACTGCTGCTGATGGTCCTGCGGCTGAGCTTGCCCCCGGTATGGCACCGACATGCTGGTGGCCGGCGGTCGAGATAGTTAAGCAATCGGACCTAAGCCTGTATCGATCTGGACATGGCTGTGCTGGTCATGGATGATGAGTCAGAGTTCTGAGACGAGCGTCGGCTCGACCGCTGAAATGAAGCGTGCGCGTTGCCTTCCGATGGTGGTGGGAGCAGCGAAGGCCTCGATTGTCACGAGATGAACAAGGGTGTTGTCCTGACAAGCACGAACCCTGGAATGTGCTTGTCGAAAGCGAAGGTTGGCTCTCCACAGTTTCCCGAGTGACGTTTATCGGGCACCCACCGAAAAGCATCATAGAAAACGCGGTCACCAAATTCAGGGTCTGACCAACACTCACGCACGCGCATCATCAGCTCATCTGCCTCTCATCACCACCTACCACCATCCTCACGTCATCTCATATCACCAACGAGGCGACATTCACAGGATACAAGATGATTCGACGACCACCGACGAGCTTGTCAGTGCAGGAGTCTGACGTCGAGACCCTCAAAGCCTACCGCCGGGCCAAGATGATGCAGCACAACCCCAACCTCACCTCCTCATCCTTCGCTTCGGTTCGCCCGGACGAGTCGGGCTCCGTGCATGACTCACATCACAGCCATCAACACATGCATCACCATCATCACCATCATCACGCCCACTACCATGCTCGAGAAGGATCGGATGAGCAGGAAGATCCAGGGACCCAACCTGGCCTGTCACAGCAGGAGAACCACAATCCGAACCAGCCGCAGAATGGTACAAACAACACGTGATGCGGTCTCAGTCCAAGAACCTATTTGTCGCTACGCAAGAGCAGGTCCTGGTCAGCCATGCGCAGAAGAGGCGAGAGCGAGAGGACCCGGCTCGCGATCCCACGAGTCTCAAGGCCCTGGTCGTTTGGCAGCTTCCAGGCGCATGGTGCATCGACCACCTCACCCGAGAGGTCCTGCCTGCATCTCAATCGGCGAGGCGCGCATGCTCCAGGCATCTTCATACTGGTCACACATTCGACCGGTTCGAAAGAGACAAGATGCATTCCCGACAACAGAGACTCTCGAACCAGCCTCATCCGAAGATATCGCCAATCTCTGCGAGCATGCAAAAGATCCGACAACAGGAGGGACAAGGAGTAAGGTGACAGGAATCGAGGAATAGGAAAGCAGAGTCTTGGTCAGCAGGGCTCCTGGCGATCATCCCGTCGACGTGATGGTCGCTGCGCTACACGTTTGTACTCACCTTGGATGTAGCGCGCTCGGATCTTCTCGTCCAAGAACTGGTACAGAGACGGATGAAGCAAGACGCATAGGCATTTGTGTCAAGGACAGAGGGCAATCCAAGTTCATCAGTATGCAAGACCAAGTGTGTGAGCCAGCCCGGACAGTCAGAGAGCTCCCCATGGAAAACTCGCTGGCTGCGGAACACGACACCGCATTCCTTACCCTTCCTTCGACGCCGGGCAAAGTAGGCTCCATCATGTCGTCGTCCTCATCATGCGCAGTGTCCGTTAGTCTCGAGCTGCTGCTTTGCTTCTTGTTGCTGTTGTTCTGGTAGAAAGGCGTTGCCGCGTCCGAACCATCCTGTAGCCCCGTGGTGTGCGTGCTCTGAGGTGTCTCGGCGTCGTCTGCTGCTGGCGTAGCGTCTCCAGCCATGTCCTCGTCCAGCGCCTCGGAAGAGCTACCGGCTCGAGCGTCGTCCTCGACGTCGACGTCGATGTGCTGAGCCGCACCCCCACTGGCTACCGATGAGCTGCTTGCCGAGGCCATCGTCGAGCGTGGAAAAGATACTTGGCTTGCCGGGGATGGCGCACGCTGCTGGGGTAATGTCGAGTCGCAAGAGTCGCAGGTCAATCTTTGTATGTGAATGAAAGCTACAGCGAAGCTTTGTGTGCGCTTGCGTTGAGAAGGCGATCAGGTTGCGGTGGACAGGTGTAGTAGCGGTTGAAGGCAGGACCCTTGGAGGAGAGCTCAGTTCTTCTCCACACCAACCAACGTGCATGGTCCGCGCAGCGTCAAGCAAATCTTTCGAATATGTTAAGTTGAGGACCCTCCTGCCATCGAAGATCGTCCAAACGAAAATCTCAGATTCCGGAAGATGGGAATTCGAGGTTTTTGTGGCGCGCGCTCTGTCTCTTCTTGATGGTGCTCAGCTCTGTCGTCGAGACGATCATTCCACCTACCCTCATCGACCCATCATTCCACCCCTTCGACACCCTGCACGAGACTGATCACCTCGGCAGCAGATCGCATATCAGGAGAGCCTGCTAATATCGCAGCTCACGCCAGCTTGGCACCACCGATCGCGAGTTCCACCCTTCTCGACCACCAAGCTCAGCTGCGAAAGATTACTTCATCGGCGTACGCAAACAACAAGATCCGGCAGCCACAGTCCTCATCACACGGTTACTCGTCCTGGTTCCGCCAGATTCCGTAGAGATCAGCCGTGACAACGCGTAGCGGGCTCCCTCAAGCCTTCAGATCATGTCGGGCCCACCGGGCTACCGAGGTCCGCCTCCATCAGGACCATCCGCCATGCGCGGCCCTCCTCCTGGAATGCCACACTCCGCCATGGCAGCTGCTTCCTCATCATATCGAGAACCTGCCGCACTCACACAGGAGCAACTCCAGGCGAAAGCGCGCAAATGGCAGCAGACACAGAGTCGCCGCTTTGGCGACCGCAGAGGCAAGACCGGCTTCGTCGACACCGGCAAACAAGAGATGCCGCCTGAGGTGCTGCGAAAGATCATCAAAGAGCACGGCGACATGACCAACCGCAAGTACCGTCAGGACAAGCGTGTCCACCTCGGTGCGCTCAAGTACCTACCCCATGCCATGATGAAGGTGCTCGAGAATATACCCATGCCTTGGGAGCAGATCCGAGAGGTGCCCGTTCTATACCACATCACTGGCGCCATCACCTTCATCAACGAGGTACCAAAGGTCATCGAGCCCGTTTTCCACGCTCAGTGGGCGACCATGTGGATCGCCATGCGCAGAGAGAAGCGAGATCGACGTCATTTCAAGCGTATGCGATTTCCACCGTTCGACGACGAGGAGCCTGTCGTCGACTACTCGGACAACCTGCTAGACGTCGAACCACTCGAAGCCATTCAGCTCGAATTGGACGAAGAGGAGGACGGCGCTGTGATCGACTGGTTCTACGACCACAAGCCGCTCATCGACAACCGCAAGCACGTCAATGGCTCCTCTTACCGCTTTTGGAATCTCGATCTGCCGCAGATGGCGACTTTGCATCGTCTCGGACGCACATTGCTCAGCGACGCGTCCTCGTCGGGCGATCGCAATCCGTTCTACCTCTTCGACAAGAAGGCCTTCTTCACAGCCAAGGCGCTCAACATGGCCATCCCTGGTGGTCCCAAGTTCGAGCCTCTCTTCAAGGACACCGACGGATTCGACGACGACTTCACTGACTTCACCGACTTCCGCAAAGTCATCATCCGCCAGCAGATCCGTACTGAGTACCGGGTTGCTTTCCCGCACCTCTACAACAGCAGACCGCGCGCAGTCCACATCGGCACCTACCACGAGCCCAAAAACATCTACATTCGATCGGACGAGATCGACCAGGCTTTCTACTTTGACCCTGCGATCAACCCCATCTCCGCCCGTACCTTGGCCAGCTCGAATGCGTTCCGCTCGGAGTACGATGACGGCACCCCGGTCTTGAGTCACGAGGATGAAGTCTTTGGGCCCGATGTCGAAGGCGACGACGAGCTGCCAGACGAGGTCGCTTTCTCTTTGCCGGAAGAGATCGAGCCTTTCCTCGAGGATGAACCGCTCGAGAATGAGCTCACCGCTGACGCCATCGCTCTCTGGTGGGCGCCAAAGCCATACTCGCTGCGAAGCGGGCGTACACGGCGTGCAGTCGACGTGCCACTGATCCAGCCCTGGTACCTCGAACACTGCCCACCGAACCAACCAGTCAAGGTGCGCGTCAGTTACCAGAAGCTGCTCAAGAACTACGTCTACAACAGTCTCCACACCACCAAGCAAAAGGTTCACAAGCGCACCAACCTGCTGCGCGAGCTCAACAACACCAAGTTCTTCCAAAACACGTCGATCGACTGGCTCGAGGCAGGTCTACAAGTGGCAAAGCAGTCGTTCAACATGATGAACCTCCTCATCCACCGCAAGGGTGCTTCATACCTCCACCTCGACTACAACATGAACCTCAAACCCACCAAGACGCTCACAACAAAGGAGCGAAAGAAGAGTCGTTTCGGTAACGCCTTCCACCTGGTGCGAGAGTTGAGTCGTGTCATGAAGCTCGTCGTCGACGCACATGTGCAGTTCCGCCTCGGATCTATTGATGCCTTCCAGCTCGCCGACGGTCTGCAGTATCTGTTCAACCACGTCGCCACCCTCTCGGGTATCTACAGGTACAAGTACCGCTCCATGCGCCAGATCCGAGCTTGCAAGGATCTCAAACACGTCATCTACTACCGATTCAATGCGGCAGGTGTCGGCAAGGGCCCTGGTGTTGGCTTCTGGGCGCCTTCCTGGCGCGTGTGGATCTTCTTCCTGCGAGGCATCGTCCCTCTGCTCGAACGTTGGCTCGGCAACTTGCTAGCGCGTCAGTTTGAGGGTCGTGCAGGACGGTCGGGTGCGCAATCGATCACTAAGCAGCGTGTCGAGTCGGCGATGGACCTAGAACTCCGTGCCAGTGTCATGCACGACATCCTGGATGCCATGCCAGAAGGGATGCGACAGAACAAGATCAAGACCATCATGAGCCATCTGCAGGAGGCATGGCGCGCTTGTCGTAGCAACACCCCTTGGAGTCCGAACCTGCCAGCTCCCATCGAGAACCTCATCTTGCGCTACGTCAAGCAGAAGTTCGACTGGTGGACCTCGGTTGCGCACCAGCAGCGTGCACGAATTGCCCGTGGCGCCACTGTCGATAAGACGGCAGTGCGCAAGAACCAGGGTCGTCTGACTCGTCTTTTCCTGCGTGCCGAGCAAGAGCGACAGGCCGACTACCTCAAGAGCGGTCCTTACATCACCTCCGAGGTCGGTGTTGCCGCATTCACCGCAACTGTGCAGTGGCTCGAGGCGCGTCGCTTTAGCCCCATTCCTTTCCCCAGTCTCAACAACAAGCACGACGTCAAGCATCTCGTGCTCGCCCTGGACTCGCTCAAGGAGGCCTACTCAGTCAAGGGCCGTCTCAACCAGAGCCAGCGTGAAGAGCTCGCCCTCATCGAACAGGCGTTCGACAACCCACACGAGACCTTGGCGCGCATCAAGCGACTCATGCTTACGCAGCGCGCATTCAAGGAAGCCGGCTTCGAGTTCTTTGACACCTTCAGCAAGTTGACGCCCACCTACGACATTGAGCCCATCGAAAAGATCACCGACGCATACCTCAGCCAGTACCTCTCGTACGAGGCAGACAAGCGCCAGCTCTTCCCTGCATGGATCAAGCCCAGCGACTCGGAGCCTGCACCTCTGCTTGTGTACAAGTGGTGCAACGGTATCAACAACGCGCACGAGATCTGGGACACCTCTGAGGGCCAATGCAATGTCCTCATGGAGACGACGCTTAGCAAGGTATTCGAAAAGATGGACCTGACGCTGCTGAACCGACTGTTGCGATTGATCATGGATCACAACATGGCCGACTACATCACAGCCAAGAACAACATCTCGATCGTCTTCAAGGACATGTCGCACGTCAACTCGTATGGTCTCATCCGCGGTCTGCAGTTCAGCGCCTTCGTCTTTCAGTACTATGGCTTGGTGCTCGATCTTCTCATCCTCGGTCTGCAGCGTGCCAACGAGATGGCTGGGCCGCCCAACATGCCCAACGGGCTCTTCCAGTACCGCGATACCGCGACCGAGTCCCGTCACCCGGTGCGCCTATACACTCGATACGTCGACCGCATCCACATTCTCTACCGCTTCTCTGCCGAGGAAGCCCGAGACTTGGTGCAGCGCTACCTCACCGCCAATCCGGACCCCAACAACAGCAATGTCATTGGCTACAACAATCGCAAGTGCTGGCCGCGCGACGCTCGTATGCGTCTCGTCAAGCATGATGTCAACCTCGGTCGCGCTGTCTTCTGGACGGTCAAGAACAGCTTGCCTCGCTCTCTCACCACGATCGAGTGGGAAGACACCTTCTGCTCGGTATACAGTAAGGACAACCCGAACCTGCTCTTCTCGATGCTCGGCTTCGAAGTGCGCATCCTGCCCAAGACTCGACAGGAAGATGTCGATGTCGCGCGTGACGGAGTCTGGCCTCTTATTCAAGCCAGCTCGGGTGAGCGTACTTCGACGGCGTTCCTGCGGATCTCTGAAGAGGGCATCGCCAACTTCAGCAACCGCGTCCGCGCTTTGCTGATGTCTGCCGGTGCAGCGCCCTTCAGTAAGATTGCCAACAAGTGGAACACCTGCCTCATTGCCCTGATGACGTACTACCGCGAAGCCGTGGTCAACACCGAGGAGATGCTCGATTTGCTGGTTCGAAGCGAGAACAAGGTCATCAACCGCATCAAATCGGGTGTCAACAGTAAGATGCCCTCTCGTTGGCCCATCCACATCCTCGCTTCGCCCAAGGAGCTCGGTGGTCTTGGCATGCTCTCCATGGGTCATGTGCTCATCCCAGCTTCGGATCTCAAGTACTCGCGACAGACGACGACCGGCATCACGCACTTCCGTGCCGGTCTGTCCAATCAGGAGGACCAGCTGCTGCCCGCGCTCTATCGATACATCACACCCTGGGCGTCCGAGTTCGAGGACTCCGCACGTGTCTGGCAGGAGTACGCTCAGAAGCGCAAAGAGGCCAACGAGCAGAACCGCCGTTTGACGCTGGAGGATCTGGAAGACTCGTTCCATCGTGGTCTGCCTCGTATTGCGACGCTCTTCCAAAAAGACCGCACCATCCTGTCCTACGACAAGCTCTGGCGTGTTCGCCAGGACTTTAAGAAGTACCAGGTCGCGAAAGCCCAGCCGTTCGCATGGACCAACCAGCGCCACGACGGCAAGCTGCACAATCTCAACCAGCTGCGCACGGATACCATCGCAGCGCTCGGCGGTGTCGAGACGATCCTCGAACATTCGCTCTTTGCCGCCACGGGTCACCCGACCTGGGAAGGTCTCTTCTGGGAGAAGTCGTCCTCGTTCGAGGAGAGCATGCAGCAGAAGCGTCTCACCAACGCCCAGCGATCCGGTCTCTCGCAGATTCCCAACCGTCGTTTCACGCTCTGGTGGTCGCCGACGCTCAACCGCAGCAGTGTCTACATCGGTTTCCAGGTGCAACTCGACTTGTGCGGTGTGCTCATGTCGGGTAAGATGCCGTCGCTCAAGATCTCGTACATTCAGCTCTTCCGCGCGCATTTGTGGCAGAAGATCCACGAGTCGGTGGTGATGGACTTGTGTCAGGTCTTTGATCAAGAGCTCGAGGCTCTGTCCATCGAGACCGTGCAGAAGGAGACGATTCACCCGCGAAAATCGTACAGGCTCACCGCCTCCAGCTCAGATATTCTGCTGTTTGCCAGCTACAAGTGGCCCATGTCGCGACCCTCGCTGCTGACCGACTCGCGAGACGTCATGGACGGATCGAGCGGCAACAAGTGGTGGGTCGACGTGCAGCTTCGATGGGGTGACTACGACTCGCACGACATCGAGCGCTACTGTCGAGCCAAGTTCCTCGACTACACGAGCGACAACACTTCCATCTACCCATCCGCCACGGGTGCTTTGGTCGGTATCGACTTGGCGTACAACATCCATTCGGCGTACGGTATCTGGTTCCCCGGCAGCAAGCCGCTCATCCAGCAAGCGATGGCCAAGATCATGAAGGCAAACCCTGCGTTGTACGTGCTGCGAGAACGCGTCCGCAAGAGCTTGCAGCTGTACAGCTCAGAGCCCACCGAGCCGTACCTCAACTCGAACAACTACGCCGAGCTCTTCAGCAACCAGATCATTTGGTTCGTCGACGACACCAACGTCTACCGAGTGACGATCCACCGCACCTTCGAGGGCAACTTGGTCACCAAGCCGATCAACGGTGCCATCATCATTCTCAACCCTCGAACGGGCCAGCTCTTCCTCAAGATCATCCACACCTCGGTTTGGGCAGGTCAGAAGCGATTGGGTCAGCTGGCCAAGTGGAAGACAGCCGAAGAGACGATCGCACTGGTGCGCAGTCTGCCTGTCGAAGAGCAGCCCAAGCGCATCATCGTCTCGCGCAAGGGCATGCTCGATCCGCTCGAGACGCACTCGCTCGACTTTCCGAACTTGTCGATTGTCGGATCTGAGCTGCAGCTGCCGTTCCAGTCGTTCCTCAAGCTGGAGGCGATCGGTGACTTGGTGCTCAAGGCGACGCAGCCACAGATGGTGCTCTACTCGTCGTACGACAACTGGATGTCCAACGTCAGCAGTTTCACTGCCTTTTCGCGACTCATCCTGCTGTTGCGATCGCTGCATGTCAACCAGGAGAAGGCCAAGATCATCCTCCGTCCGCACCCGGGTGTCGTCACGGAACCGCATCACCTCTGGCCGACGCTGACCGACGAAGAGTGGATCAAGGTCGAAATTCAACTCCGTGACCTCATCCTGGCCGACTTTGGCAAGCGCAACAATGTCAATGTCAACTCGCTGACGTCGTCCGAGATCCGCGACATCATCCTGGGTATGACGATCCAGGCACCCTCCGTGCAGCGGCAGCAGATGGCGGAGCTGGAGAAGACGGCGGAAGCGGCGCAGCAGGTGACGGCGACGCAGGTACGAACCGTCAACGTGCACGGCGAGGAGATCCAGACGGTCACCACGACGCAGTACGAGAACAAGGTGTTCAGTTCCAAGTCGGATTGGCGTGTTCGCGCTCTGTCCGCCACCAACCTGCCTCTCCGTTGTCAGCACCTGTACGTCTCGAACGACGACATCAAGGATGACGTGGGTTCGCTGACTTATGTCATGCCGAAGAACATTCTCAAGACGTTCATCGTCAATGCGGATCTGCGGACGCAGGTGGCGGGGTACATGTACGGTGTTTCGCCTGCAGACGCGCCGAGCATCAAGGAGATTAAGGTCATCGTGTGGGTTCCGCAGCGTGGGTCCAACCATCGCGTCGAGCTGCCGGACGAGCTGCCGGAACACGAGTTCATCCTTAAAGACCTCGAACCGCTGGGATGGATCAAGACGTCCTCCATGGACCTGCCCCACCTTCCACCGCAGGATGTGGCGATGCACGCGCGCACCATGGCGGCACACACCGAGTGGGGAGCATCGACCATCGGCATAACGTGCGCCTTCACCCCGGGCTCCGTCAGCCTCTCCGCCTACAACCTCACCGTGGCGGGCTTCGAATGGGGTCGCAAGGCGACCGACACCGAAATCGCCGCTGGAGGAGGAGGATTTAACGCAGGAACCATGATGGATCGCGTCCAGCTCTTGCTCAGCGATCGAATCCTGGGTACCACGCTGACCCCCAGCGAAGGCGCGTGGAATTATGGCCTGAGTCTGTCCGCTCAGTGGTCCAGCAACATCAAGTACAAGGTCGTACTGGATCGACCGGCCGGCTTTTGGGACGAGATTCATCGACCGCAGAACTTCTTGACTTTCACCAACGATCAGAGCGGAGAGACGGCGGACGTGGCTGATATTCAGGATGCGTTCGCTTGACCTGATGTCGCTTTTACTGGGTTCTGTTTTGGTTGTTGCAATGCATACAATGGTTCGCATCAACGAGATGATGTGTTTGTGTGTGTGTGTGTCTGCTCAGCGTGCCCCGTGGCTGTTTGGGAGACTTGGTATCCAGGCAAGAGTCGACAACATTCAAAAGGATCACCAGGTGCAGAGAGAGTGTTCGATTGCAGATGTGCCCGATGAGGCTGTCATACCAACAACGCTCCTTCAATCCATCTCGTCGTCGACCAAGTCGTCGGCCACTGCCGTCGTTGGCGCTGGTGCTGCTGCTGGCTGCCCTTGTGCACTTCCACTCGCAAGCGGCTTTGGTGGCGCACCCGCACCCGCAATCTGCGACGACTCCTTCCTCCCCCCCGCACCCGCCCCAGTCGGCCCACCAAACAACCCCGCCATCATATCCGACAGCACATTTCCCTGCGCCCTTGGGGGCTGCAAACCAAACCAATCCGCCCCGATCTGCGGGATTGCCCCCCTCACGCCGTCCTCCTGGGTCAGCGCCGGGGCTTCCCTCTCATATTGGCGGACGAGGTTGATCCACGCGTTCCGCAACCAATCGGGTTTGCGCTGATTGGCCGGCAACTTGGCCGACTCGGAAACGAGCGCCACAGCCATCTGGGAGAAGTTGAGGTCCGGATTGGCCGTTAGGTACAGTTGGACGTTCGATGGGGTTGATGCGCCCGGTGGCGTGTAGGGTCGTGGATTGGGCGTGACAGGGAGCAGCAGGCTCTTGAGGGAGCTCGTGACGGTGGTGAGATAGGTCTCTTGGAAAGCGATAGCGGGTTGAACGGCGTGATTAGCGAGAAGGGGGATGGTGGCCCGCAGTGCGAAGCGACCCGCTTCGATGCGCTGGATTGCATCTGGATTGCGCGTCTCCCCCGGCTGTTCCGAGGCTTGTTGTGCAAACTTCCCCAGCCAGGATGCCATTGCGATTGCGTAGGCCTTGGGTGCGCTCTCGACAGCATAGGTCTGTTCGGTTTCGATACAGCTCGCGAGGAAATGCGGTTCCGCGTGCTCGTACTCCCCGTCTTTGGCATACATCTTTGCGACGAAGAGGCGAAGCAATGGGTCGCCCGTCGACGCACCCGTGGCTTTGACGCTCCACTTTACGGCGGCATCGACCACCTTCTTGCGCCAAAAGTCGGGTGCTGCTTGAGCGAGGATGTCGGTGATGCGATCGCGAGATTCCGAGTCGACAAGTTGAGACTTGATGCCGTACACGTCGATCATGTAGACCGCCAGGTCGCATCCGGACCCTTGCTCGGATTGGGACAGGAGGGACAGGGCGCCTTGGTGGAGGGTCGAGATGGCTTCATCGTATTGCTTCTTCTTGACCTGACGCACCGTTTTGGTGCGCAGCTTCTGATGCAGCTCGTAGCCGGAGCTCATGTTGACGATGAGAGGAGGGGCGATGGATGAAGGTGGAGAAGAAAGGCTGCAAGCTTCCACGCATGCACCAAATTGGATGCACGGACGGCGCCTTCGGCAGTCTTCCAGAACCGCGTTGATTTTTTTCGGAAGTGTCAGATCGTGAGCAAGTCGATAGACAAGTTGGAAGGGTTCTCTCGTCGTCATCACTCTTGCTCATCGTCTCAGGACTCTCGTTTGCAATGTGGGATCACACGCGAAATGAGACTTGGACAGATCGTTGACGAGCAAAGGCTCAGATGATGCCTTCGGCGCGCAGCATCTGTACGTACTGGAAAGCAATCCTTCGCCCTCTTTCGATCCCACTCCACCCATCTGCCCCGGCACCGTCATCAGCATCCTTCTCATCCGCTCGAAGACCCTGGAAGATGAGCTGCACCGTGTCCTCCTTCTTCGCTGCCGCAGCTACTGAGACGGACGCGCTGTTCAAGTTGGACGCGGACGAAGTACGAGTGTTGGCATTGGACCAGGCAGGTGCGCCGAGGGGTCGATCGTCATCATCGTCATCGTCTTCTTCGTCCACCTGCTGCATTGTCACTGCTGTTCCTGTCAGCCCTCCAGCTGCTGCAATAGAGTCTGTGACGAGGACTTGATCAGTCTCTGACTCGGACGAAGACAAGTCGTTGTCGTCCTGCCAGTCGCCATTAGCGTGCGCTTCTGCGTCTGGCTCCTCGTCCGAGCCGAAGGTGTGCCATCCAAACGCATCATCGCCATTCGTCTCCGGGGCCACGACTCGAGTCTTGTTGACAGACTGCGTTGATGTGGTTGCGTTCTTTCTCTGCCTGCGTTGTACCCGTGCAGCGACCTTCATCTGATGAGAGCGCTTCGCAATGCGTCGACGCCAGCCTTCGCCCGAGCGCGGAACCACCTCTTCCCACAGCTGATCCGATACCACTGGGATGTTGAAGTTGCGATTGGGCGGTGTCGCGCCTGTTGTTCCACCACCGATGGTGTAGCTGGCGCTGGACGCGTTTGCCGTCGTGCTTGCAGCCGTGTTGTTGGCAGCACCAAGCGTGGCGTTGCCCATTCTGGGAGTGCCCGTTACGCTCCCGTTCAGCGACGTAGCCGCCGCGCCTTGCGCGTTCATCCCTGCAACTGGCGCTGGCATGGGTACGAGTCCAGGTGGAAAGAGCGAGTACAGAAAATCGTGCATGAACTTGGATGTCGGCAAAAGCGTCGAGATTGGCAAGAACTCTGCTTCGACAATAGCTCCAGCGCTACGCCCACCGCCGCCCATGACACTGCCCACTCTCACGCGCCAGTCCACCCCGCTTGAGCTCACGGCGTCGTCTGCGGTGGAGACGGAGGTGAGCGCGGGAGAAATGCCAGGCAGCGCGTTGAGGGACGAACTGTTGATCTCGAGGATGAGGCCTTCGATCGAGACGGCGGCGCCGCGTGGGACCCAGGCGCCAGGACCCGCTGTGCCGACGGGGGCTCCGTGCGGTGGGGGGAGGTTGAGGCTCGTCAGCATGGCCGACATGGACGAGGTGAGGGCAGAGACGGTGTAGCGCGTGTGGGAGGGCAGGCGAAGTGCAGGCTTCGGTCCGGCGGTCTCGATCGGGTCGTCATCGATACTGTCGACCATGGTCGTGTCTGTGGACTGTTCTGTCGAGAGCGAGGTGGCGATTGTCGCTTGCTCCGAGGTGGGAGCGACTGACGGTCCTGACACGTCTGCTTCGACCTTTGCTCCGGCCGCATCGGCATCTGTTATCGATGCAGCGGCATCCACGTCCATAGGCTCCGACTGGTTCTCATCCTTGGCAGCGGTATCAGCCTGCGTCGTCGACGTGGGATTGCCCTCGGGCTTCGTTCCTTCTGTGTTAGCTGACCCATCATCTGTGCGTCCTGATGAAAGGTGCTGTTCCGACGGCTTCTGCGCATCCCTCTTCCGTCTCGCCTCGATCTCTTGACGCTTCTGCTTCTTCCACTTCTTCGTTGCCAGCTCCCAGTCTCGCCAGACCTTGGCACGTGACGACCTGCCTGTGTCTTCGACGATCACGAACACCGTCCCTGGGAAGTCGGACATCCACACCTGCCACATGGTTCTCGGCTTGGTCGATGGTGGCGCGCCTGATGCGGATGATCCGGCTCCGCCGCTCGAAAGCGAGCTGCTGCCCGATGTTGCGGCCTGTGTGGTGGATGAAGATGCAGCTTTGGCACCGTTGCTCCCCGAAGCCTCATTGGCGAAGAAGTCTGAGTCATACTGGTCCGACGAAGGCCATGCGTTGGTCGGGACGGGCACAGCGCGGAAGGAGCGCACGGTGATGCTCCATCTCGAGACCACCTTGGCGTTCGAGGTGTGCTGCAGGTGGCTGAAGAGCGGCGGTATCGACTGTGCGCCTAGCGATGGCAATCTTGCTGTGCTCGAGACACCCATCGCCGTCGAAATCGCTGTGCGATTGTCCGTGATGATCGGAAGACGAACGTTGTATGGACGGACAGATGGGCAAAGTAACAAACGTGAAATGACCGTGCGAAGATTGGATCCGTTGGCCAGCTGGCTTGGCCGCAATCCGAGCTTTTTGACGCACCCCTCTCCGCGGAAGACACTCAGCGTGGGGGCAAGCGGCTTCCAAAACGCGGGGCAGCGATGTATGACTCTTCCACGCTCGACAGCCTCGCTCCGAATGCAAACACATATCCTTCGGCTATCCATACTTGTCTTCCTTTCATACCATCACATAGTTACCGCCGGCGCCGCTTTCAACCATGTCCACACTCGCCACTTCTTCTGACAAAGAGTTCGTCGTCCGCCGCGGCACGAAGGAGGACTGTCCTGTCATCCTCGACTTCATCCAGCAGCTCGCCGACTACGAAAAGGAGCCGGACGCGGTCAAAGCCACCGTTCAGACGCTCGAGGAGAACGTGTTCAACAAGGGCTATGCGGAAGTCCTGATCGCCGAGCAACACCAGGATTCTTCCGTTACGTCGGTCGGAATGGCACTCTACTTCTACTCGTTCTCCACCTGGACATCGAAGCCTTCGCTCTACCTCGAGGATCTCTTTGTCATCCCGACGCTGCGAAACAAGGGCGTAGGGAAGCTGCTCTTCAAGGCACTGGGCGAGGTCGCGCTGGAGAAGGACTGCGGAAGGATGGACTGGAGCGTGCTCACTTGGAATGCGTATGTATTGCTTCAGCCCCGAACTGATCGTGTGACAGCGGCTGACTTTTGCTTGCGGGTCGATTCACAGCCCGTCAATCGCCTTCTACACCAAGGTGCTGGGCGCCAAGCCACAGGACGAATGGAAGGGAATGCGTCTCGAGACCGAGGGCATTCAGAATCTTGCCAAGCTCGTATAGATCACATTGAATTTCAATGCACGGCGACACTGCAATACAGCTCGACTGTTGTAACCGCTGCTTCGATCGATGTCAGGGAATGCCTGTGCTTTGAAGGTAGCAGCTGGGTATAAGGATGTGCGCCTTGCTGCTAAAGGGTCTTCGTAGAAGGTGCGATCATGAAAGCGAAGCGCGCAGATCGAGCCAGTCTCGCTTGTCACGCTGATACGCTTGCTCACGTTGCCTTCGTGTGAGCTCGGCCTGCGTTTCGGAACGGCCGCTAGCTCCGGCGCCCGAACGCGATCGCGAGCGGGTCGGTGACCTGAAAGGTCGACCCGCTGATGTTGGTCGGATCCTCTTTGCAAGCGTTTCGTTCGAACCTGGAGACTGTCTCCGTATCTCGACGCTTCCTTCTGCGGCTCGCGAACGCCGACGCTGATGGGCCCCGGAAAGTGCGTCAGTCGAGGATCGTTTGACACCGATGCCGCGTCGATCACTGCGCAGCTCGACCTCGACGGGGTAGAGAAGAGCGTCGCTTTGCAAGGCGTCATCATCTTGCGCTTCCGTCAGGGCTTCGTCTATCGGCATGGCTTCGTTCGGCTGAAGCGAGCCGAATAGGGCAGGCGAGAAGCCGTCTGCATCGATCGAAAGCGCCTCCTGAAGGTCCTTAATTGTGACTTGCCCCGATATCAACGCCTGCTGCAGCAATTGTCGTTCGTTCAGCATCATGGTTTGGATCCACTCGGCTTCTGGTCCGACCAGACCGGACAACCATGCCTCAGCGGCGATGCGTTGCTCCTCACGATCCCGAAGCTCAAGTGCAAAAGGCATCGAGGGTTGCAGCTCGGATCCCCTTTGTTGATCACCGGAACCTTGGCGCAGGAGCAGAGACCGGACGGCAGCAGAGCGTAGTCGCTTCTCCTTCTCACGACGAAGCTGCTGCCACTTCCATTCCTGAACGCCGAGACCCATGCCTTCCTTCCATCCCATGCGTGAGAGCAAGCTGTGACCGACGTTGTCGCCCGCTATCTTCTTCCAGCGCGGCGCGTTGCTGAGTCTGCGCGGTATCCTCGTCAAACGTCTGGGAGTGTCCTGCATCGGAGTCTCCAAAAGAGCGTGGGGTTCTTGACTCGATGATCTAGAGCGAGCTGCAGGAGTCACAGCCTCAGATGGAGCTTGGGAGGGCGCTTCCGATGCTGATGTGGATGACACTGGAGCGTTCAAGCCGAGTCGGTGGCCAATGCTCTGACGGTGTCGTGTCATGTACTCGGGCGTGACATCTTGAGGAAAGACGTCTCCACAACGCAGACAACGCCGAGTGCCTGACGAAGACGCGACGGGTTGCTCGACTGCCACGATTCTGGCCGTGCGAGCACTTGACGCAGTAGCGTGTTGTGGTTGACGGAGTCTGTCGAAGGCTTTTGAAATGAACCAATCGGTTTCGTGTCGCAACTGAGACGGATGGCCATGACGATGAGCGCGATGTATTTTCTGGTCCAAAGCGTCATGATGGGACGGACTCGCGTGTCCCCTTGCCGTGGAGGACGCTGAGCCGGTGTGAGACCGCTCGGACGGTGGTATAGCCATGTCCTGCGCTAACTCCGAGTAGAGCTGAGCTAGAGTGGGTTTCGCCGCTTCGACATCCTCGTTCGGTGTTTGGAAGATGTGTGGGGGCACAGCTTGCTCCACCGATGCAGACTGCGAGGCCGCAAGCGAAGGATCGCTGAGGTAAGTTGCCTTGACAAAGCGGTGGCGCATACGAAGCGCCTTGGCAGCGAGCGACTCTCCAGTGCGCAGTGCGTACCATTCGGTGCTGTCATCTGGTGCGTTGCGCAAGCAACTCGAGGAGCTTCCGATCCCGGCTCGGATGGAGTAAGTTGAGGGTGGTGATGCTGAGCGACGCCGTGATTCGATGCTAGGCCTCGCACTTGGTGGATCGGGGGACAGAGCTCGAGCCCGGATGTGTGCAGCGTTGAGCGCCATCTTGCCTCATACTGCCATGATCGAAGCAGCTACATCCGACAGCCGACAGCCGACAGTGCTGGCGATGGTGCTACATCAGATAGAGATGGTGGTACGACGGGCAGCCAGGCTGAGCCGAGAGAACCAGCTGACCTGGACCCTGACCTCGGGTGGAGGTTTTCACAGAACGCCATCTGCAAGCCCAAAAAGTTAAGCTCTTTTTTTTCCCACGCTGCGTGACTTGACGAAAGGCGGGTCTCGGACCAGGCGAGCGTGACTTTGTGGAAAGTGTTGTTCTTCTTACGGCTCGTTGATCGGATCAGCCTATCGACCTTCATCTCTCATCCATCTACAGTCATCGCATAGGTCTTGGCAAAGAGGGTTCGAGTTCTCCGACCTTGACCACGCACGAGCAGAGAGAAGGTCAACATGACGGACGCAAAGGCTGCACTCGTCCAGGTGCTCACTCTGGCATCCTCCTCAGACCCCGCTCAGCTCTCGAGAGCCAATTCGCAGCTCGAGGATTGGGAGAAGGATCCCAACTTCTGGCTCGTACTCCTCCAGATCGCTTTCGACACCGAACTGCAAGTTTCCTCCTCGTCTTCATCGGGCACCTCGACACAAGAGCAACGCGACTCTGTCCGCATCCTCGCCATCATCCGATTCAAGAATGGCATCGACAAGTTCTGGAGAAGCAGGGTCATGGCTCGCGTCACCGTCACCATCCCCGCAGAGACCAAGCAGGCAATACGCCACGCCTTGTTTCACTGTCTGCGCGAGCCAAACCGTACCATTGCACTTCAAGCATCGGTCTCAATATCTCGAATTGCACGTCTCGATTATCCACGAGACTGGCCAGATCTGTTCACCACACTGCAGCAAGCCATGGTCGAAGCACATGCGAATCTCGCGTCACTGGGTCCGCCGCCTCAACTTGACCAGCCCGAGGATCCCGCGATAGCACATGCACGCCAGCTCAACACCACTGTGCTCATGCGTGCAGCCGATGTCTGCTCAAAGACGCTCAAGGAGCTCGAGTCTGTCCGGGTCCTTGCTGGCAAGATGCGCATGACCGAGCTTTCGCGCGAACTACTCCCAGTGCTCCATCCTATCTTTCAGCAATACTTCTCCGAGGTGTTTTCACTCAGCACAGGAGACGATCTCGCTACACTCTCAACATGGTCCAACACAGCGTTGCGGCCGGAACAGGTGCGCACCAGTCATCTGCTGCTCAAAGCCATCTCACGCCTTGCTGTGGCAGACATTGGCATGATTTCGAGATCCAACACAGCTCAGGGGGGCAGCTCGGCCAACATGGCTCAGGCTTTCTTTCGATCTACGCCGCACTGCTTGCAGACGCTCAAAGACACTAGACTGGCATACCTGCGATCGTTGCGCAGCTCGCAAGGCTCTTCCACCTCGTCCGCTGTCTCGACCGCGCTGGTCACAGCACTTACCAAGCATCTCTACTCTTTCGGCAAATTCTTCTTATCACTCGTGCAAAGAGACAACGGAAAGGCCGCATTCTGGGAAGGCTGGTCCGAGGTCGTGGCGTGGTACTGGATGCAAGCCAAGGACGTAACTGACCAAAGTCTTTCTGTCCCGCGAGACGAGTATGCAAATCACTCCGCCATCATCGACTATCCACCTCGCTTCGTCGTACAAGCGCTCGTACTACTCAAGTACTCGCTCACGCAATGGAAGGGTAACCGCCCTGAAGGCGGCTTCTTCATCACCCACGACTTTGCAAGGGAAGCCGCCGACGTTCTCGCAGGCCGACTCATGCGCCTCAACAGCGACGATTTGGAGCGCTGGCAGGCAGACCCAGAGGAATGGGCCGTAGGGGAGGAGCAGGAGAATCACGAACTCGACATTCGCCCCGCAGCGGAACGCGCACTGATGGTGCTTGCACAGCACACCAAGCCCGTTGGCTTTGTCGGCCAGCACCTATGGCAGCACTTCGAAGCATCGTCCAAACTCTCTACCGATAACCAGGACGACGTATTGGCCCGAGACGCGATCTACGCAGCCGTCGGACGCTGTCGTGAACACCTCAGCCCCGCTGGCAAAGATGACGATCGTCCCAGCATGGATGTGCTCATGGGCCAAGCCATCGCCAACAAGCTCATCCCGGAGGCGCGCCTCGGCAGCGTCACTTCGCCCATGTGGGTCATGATCCGTCGCAGAATCGCCTGGCTGCTGTGGGAATGGTCCGAGCAGGTGCCGCGAGAAGCACGCCTAGACGTCTACGCACTTCTTGTCGACCTGCTCGAAGATGTCCCCGACCAGACCGACGTGGCCGTCCGACTCGCTGCAGCGCGATCCATCTCCGCCATCGCCGACGCCCTCGAATTCGATGCAGACGGGTTCGAGCCATTCCTCCCCGAAGCCCTCCGAAACCTCGCCACTCTCGCTGCCGCCTCGGATCTGCACGAGATGGAGTCGATCAAAGTATGCACCGATGCGCTGTCGATCCTTATCGAGCGCATGGGACCTCGCATCGCGCCGCACGCAGACGCCCTCGTTGATCTCGTACCCATGCTCTGGCAGCAGGACGATCCGGACTGCAAGGCGCGTCCTTCGATCATCGTCTTCATCTCCAAGGTCCTGCGCGCGATCGAGATGCTCCCCGCCACCGGCAGCAGTGGCGCGCTGATGCAGAAGGTGCATCACATGGTCTCGCCCATCGTGCGCGAGTCGTTGCATCCGAAAGTATCGCATCTGCTGGCCAAGGACGCCATCTCGATGCTCTGGATCCGCGCCCTCCATTCGACGCCCACCATGACCCAGCCGCTGTTCTCGCTGCTCGACCTGGCGAAAGACCTGATCGTTCAGCCGGACTACTGCGTCGAAATGTGTCGCGTCGTGGAGGAGATCTCGTTGCTCAACCCGCTCGAGATGCTGCAGACGTACGGGCAGGACTTGTTGACGGCCTTCGGGGGCATCATTGCCGACCCGTCGAACCCGATGGTGCTAGCGCCCATTTCGGCGCTCGACACGCTCATCCAGGCGCTCGTGTCGCTGCCCAACTGGTCCGAGGTCTGCACCCGGTGGATCGGCGCGCTCGAGTCCACCCGGCTCGCCGCTGCGCTCGTCGGTTCCCTGTTGCATTTCCAGGACGCCACGCTGATCGCGACGCATTTCGTAGCGCTCCTCTGCCGGATCGCGTATCATTGTCCGGGAGATTCGTTCGTTCGACTCGTGTGCGCAAGTTGGACCCACATCTCCGGTCCGGACTACCCGACGCCAGCATCGGTCTTTCCAGCACTGCTCAAATACATCTGCAGCCGGTTCGAGAACATGGCGTCGGCCCGCAAGCGGCGCGTGACAGCGTTGGGGCTCGCATCGATGCTCGATTCGGCGATCGCACATTCGGAGCAGCACCCTGAATCGGGGGAGGTGGTGCAGGCGGTGGTGGCGTGTACGCCAGAGATGATTGCTGTGTGGTCCGAGATGTTGGCCGAGATCAAGGAGTCACGACCGCTGGATACGGGGAAATATCTGAGACCCACTTCGCCGATCGCATCGATGGAGTTGGCCGATGTGTTCTTTGACGACGATGACGAGGGTGGTTGGTTGCAGGATGTTTCGCCTGGTGCGGCGAGGGCGCAGCGCGTAGCGGTGGCGGATGGGACTCTGACAGTGGAGGTTGGGGAGCATGTTCGGCGGGTGTTGGCGCACGCTCAGACGAACCCTGGCTTCAGCCGTGTGGTGGAGACGATGGATCCGTTGGTGCTCGACATGTTTCAAAAGGATCTCATGGGCTAATCATCACATACGTTGTAACATCGCGTCTCGATTATCTAGTCTACACATCAACCTTAGAACCTCGTCGCGGGAGCATTCTCCACGCTGCTAATAGGCACCTTGTGTCCGACCAACTCGCGGATGTCCTTCACGGCGTACCGGATCATCGTCGGTCTCTCGAGGCTCAATCCCCAACCCAGCACGTTGACGCCCTCTGGCAGCCCCATGGGCCGCAACATCTCCGGCCGGAACATGCCGGAGTTGCCCACCTCGACCCACTTTTTGAGTCCCTGGTGGTACGAGAAGATCTCGAGACTCGGTTCGGTGTAGGGATTGTAGGCCGGCTTGAAACGCAGATTCGTGACGCCCATCTTTTTGAAGAACACCTCCATGAAGCCGATCAGGTCGCCCAAGGTGATGTTGTAGTCGGCGACGACGCCTTCGACCTGGTGGAACTCGGCGAGGTGGGTGGCGTCGACGGCTTCGTTCCTGAACACGCGGTCGATGGAGAAGAGCTTGGCGGGTTTGAACCCTCCTGGTTGGTTGGCGAGCTTGTACAGCATTGCGCTGGATACCGCCGTCGTGTGCGTGCGCAGCACCAGCTTCTCCGTCACCTTGCGGTCGAAAGGATAGCGATACCCAACCGATCCAAATCCGCCTTCTTGGTGCACCTGCGTAACGCGCTTCAGATAGTCCTCCGGAATGTGCGTCGCATAGGGCGGGTCCTTGATGAAGAACGTATCCTGCACATCCCTCGCCGGATGCTGCTGAGGAACGAACAACGAGTCGAAACACCAGAAGCTCGATTCAACGAATCGATCCGTCGCCATCTCCGTAAAACCCATCTCGAAGAAGATATTGCGGAACTCCCTCCTCACCTTCAACAGCGGATGCAAAGCCCCCGAGGCAGGAACCGCACCTTCGGCGTTGAAGTTGTACTTCTTGAACGGCGCACTGGCCCACGAACCCGATTGGAGCATCTCAAACGTCAGATCCGTCTCGAGTTTCTGCACCGTCAGCGAGAAGGAGGGGCCTTTGGCGATGGAGAAGAAGACGAGCTTGCGCGTGGCCACCAGCTTGCGCTTGCGGAGTTCGGCGAGCTTCTTGTCCGCATCGGATGCGGCGAGCGTGCCGGTCTTGAGGATCTCGGCGATTTGCTCTTGAATCTCGTCGCGAAGGTCGGCGTCCGACTTGCCGAGTGTTGCTTCGGTACGACCGAAGGTGCCGTCGGGGAGTTTCTTGGCCCACTTGTTGCGGAAGGCGTTGGATTGGCCGTTTTTGAGCACGTCAGCGCCGAGAAGGGACTTGAGCTCGTCGATCGACTTGCCGGAACCCTCGGCGTCGGGCAGTGCCTTGACGAGTCGGATCTCTGGCGAGCCGTTCTGGAGCAACACGAATCCGTCAGGAAGGGGAGCGGATGTTGTTTCTTCCAGCTTTTCGGTCACTACCATCTCCTTGCTGAGCAGCGACTTGAGCACGTCGGAAAGGGCAAGCTGCCATCGCGCTCGCTCCTTGAAAACGGCTTCGTTGGCTTCCGAGCGCTTGGCCGGGTCAGCTTCCGCGTCCGCTGAAGCGGTCGAGACTTCGGGTGCGATGAGACGAGTGTCGGCGATCTTGCCGTTGGGTGCGGCATCGAGAGCGGCGAGCACCGTCTCTGCGGTCGGCTCGCCTGTCAATCGTTGTGGTGCCGACATTGCTGTGTGTAGTTGCCAGTCGACTCAGTCCTCGAGGCCGTTGCGATGCAGAAAGGGTGTATCGAAAGAGTCTGACAGCGCAGTAAAAGAGCCAAGCGCGGTCTAGTGAGTCGGTTGCCCTCCTACTGATAGGTGAGAAGTGGCGAAGGCGATGCGGACGTTCTCGAAGGATGATGCGATAGATGGTGTTGAAGGCAAGAACCCTTGGAGAAGATGGTGCATGCGCCTTTCTTCCAAATTAGCCTTTTCGCTCTGCTTGGAGTCACAGAGCCTCGAATCGTGCGAAAAGCCGATTTCAGTCACGTGTGCCGGCTGCGTGGTGGGACCGAGGCTTAACAGATTTCGAAATAGCTGCTGCTGCGCTTCCAACCTTGAGCATGGCGTCTCTACGGGTCGTTGATGAAGTCGGTTTCAATGTGCGCCGACTCACAATGTCGGTAGTGGGATCGAACCTTGTTCCGACGCGCGTGTGCATTCTCGTTGGTCTTGACGCTGAACGTGCTCAGCCATCCTGCCCCGTTCGAGAGCAGATGTTCTGTCCCTTCTGGTGTGCCGTTCCCTTGCGCACAGCGCTGCATCCGTGACCCAAGGGGGGGCACAATGGCGGCTTCTTGCCTTCTCTCATCCATGTCGAAGACATCACCCCGAAAATGCCGCCCAGAGAACCCTTCGAGGCGCAATCCGTCGGCGCTCCCTGCGCAACCTCGCTTGCTTGGACTTCCGCTCTCATTGGTGGACTGACAATTCGGGGAGACGACCTTGCACCGTAAGCGCCCTTTCGCTTGTCAACGACTGCTCAATCATACTGACCCTCTCATGACCTTCGCCTTTCGTTCTTCTTGCAGGAGCATGGTCCTGTTCTTCATCGCCCTCATCTTCCTCGTCATCGGTCTCCTCCGCACCATTGCCGGGCGGCGTTTCCCGCAGATTTTAATTGTCTTCACGCCCACGCTCCTCTTCGTCTTCTGCCTCACCATCTGGTCTGCTCTCCGAGCGCATCTCTCCAACCTCCTGCATGTGCTATCCTTCGACGCTACTTCTTGGCAGTCGAGCCTCATCGAGCTGGTGGCGGCCAACGGGTTGGTGAGCTGCGCACCGATGATGCTGTGTGAGACGACGTTTCAGGTCTTCGGTCTGCTCGGCAAGCGCATCGCTGTGGGCGGGAGATGGATCAAGTATACGGCGTATGGGGCGAGACTGGCAAATGGGGTCGCGCTCGTGATGACTGTTGTCGCCGCTTGCGACTTTGCTTCTTGTAAGTCGTTCTGAGGAATGAAGGTGGCAAGGCATGTCCGCTGACCTAATTTGTTGACAGATCTGACCTCATGGGTGGACCAGAAGGAGCTGGCTACTGTGACCGTCGAAGGCGCATCGCTGCCCTGCACCACCATCAACATTGGCAGAAGCCTTACCCTACTGCCACTCATGGCGGACGGACTGGAACTCGTCGTGCTATTCGTCTTGATCATGCTGTAAGTTATCCATTTCCAGTCCGGTCATCTCTCAGAGCACGCCAAGCTGACAAGCTCGCCTGCTTGCCGCAGCACACTCCTTCTTCGACTGCGATACCGCCTGGTCTCAGGCGTAGCCTTCCACGTCATCACCATACTCATGTGCCTCACGCTGCACTTCGCTTGGAAGTGCGCACGCGACTGGTCAGCCTTCCAGATCTATCTCGACGGTGAATGGAACGACTCTGATTTCCCTATCGACCTCAATCTCGAAGGTCTCGCCAGACGAACGCGAAAGGGCGCCGACGACCCGATGCTCTTCTACCTTCTCGGCACCGTACCGCTCGTGTAAGTCCTAACCCACACCAGGTTCTCAGTGACCCTATCACTGACCTAGCTATATTCGATACGTTCTGTAGCCTCGCCATGATCCTCATCTATACCCTCGACCTGGTCTCATACACCAACCCTCCTGCGGTACCCCAACATGCACGGATGAACTTCTCCACGCGCTTCAATATCTTCCTCGACCCCACTTCGCCGCGCATCGAGCTGCTCCCCACGGGCAAAGCAGGCGCGATTGATGCCAAGAAGGACGCGAAAGGAAAAGGAAAGGAGGGCGAAGCGGCAAAGGCGGGCGAGATGTACGTGGTCAAACGCGGCTGGTTGGGCGGATGGAGTGTGCAGCCGGCCCAGACGGGAGATGGGTGGATGACAAAGCTTAAGCGGAGGGCGAGACAGAGAGTTCAAAGCTTTGTCATGGGCTGGTCGGCTGAAGGCGCACCTGCTGTATAGACACCAAATCATTGTCAATTTGTCACGATTGCTATCGCTGCGAGGTGTCTTAGAGTATGAGGACTTGGGATTCTTGATCGTGCACGGCGTGTATGGCGATCAGATGCTTCTCCAGAGCCCTCGTGAAACGTCCTGAGTGGCCGCACGCCCTTTGTTTGTGACCTGCAGATAAGATCAGGTTCCGAAATCTGAAGGACCCACGACCAGACCCCAGCGAGTGGCGATTCCAGCCGCTCCACGACAAGGTGTGGGCCTGCGTGCACGGTCGTAGTCCTCCTCCTTGCAGCAATGGCAGAACAAGACGAGGTCTTCGCCCGCGGCATCACTCTGGCCCGCGCTGACGAGACAGCCGATCCGGCATACTTTCAAGAGCACGACTACCTCCCCATTCCGATCAAGGAAGAAATTGTCGATCGCTGCGTCTTATGTGCTTTCGAGCAGAACCCTGAGCCAGCGCTCGAGTCGAGCACGGCCTCTAGAGCCGCCGAGGGTTCCCGACCAGCACGCCCTCGCAGATCGACGAGGGGCACCCAGTCGGCCAGCAATCCTGGGCCATCGCGCAATTCCGAGCCTGCTGGCGAAGTCGAGCCCGCCGACGAGTCTGAGTCGGTTGGAGGCAGGTTGGAGGCAGGCGCAATAGGTCAACATCTTCTTGGAAGGTGTCGGACGCCGTGTCGTACAACATCAACATGTCAATGATGCTCCAGTCAAGATGTCAGCAGTGTCTGGTCTCCCTGGCTGCCGAGTTTACTCGCTGAGACGCATGGTCATCCAAAGGCTTGACGCAGCCTCCATGTCGGAAAATGCCAAGAGGATGTCGGCAGGCCACTCCCTCTCCTCCGACATAATGGTCACGAGCTACCTCAACAGGCGCAATGTCATTGATGTTCAAGGCCTCATTCAGCGGAGCAAAGGATCGCGAGCCAAGATCGTCCATTACGGTCTCCTTCACGTTGGAGCTCTGCCGCATCTGGCATCCAGACTCGAGGCGTCCGGACATGCCAGCATCGAAAGCAGTCCGATCTTGCAAAGGCTTTTCAGGGAACAGGCCGAGGCCGTTGCAGCATTGGACGAGGCCATCGCAGCAGATCTCGAGTCCGACGTGTGCGACAGACTTCAGAGCGACCTCAACATCCGCACCAGCCGCGTGCACGAGACAAGACGACTGCTTCGCCTCCGACGCATTACCGAGCTCGCAAACGAGCGGGAGGACGACATCGCGGTTCGAGCGCTGATGGGCGAAGGTCCCATTGCATCAGCTTGATCCATCGCCACCCTGCTGGTACGCAACAATGGTGCTGCTTGTGACTGCCTTCGCGTTCCGGCAGCGGTCGCTGCACGTCTGCTAGACAGCGACGAGGACTCTGAAGACGAGGAAAGCGAAAGGCATCTTCTGTTCACTATTGAGGCCGAAGTAGTCGGCGACGAGATGTAGGAAAGGCTCATCTGTCGATTCTGTCTTCTCGATCCAAGTCAGCCCATGACATTTCGTGGCCATGTCTGGAAAGAGCGTCACAAGATGGTCAGGCACATTTGCCAGAACCATCTCTTCCCGGATCGTCGTGAAGTCCGTCAGTGCCCTTACTGCCAGCAAGACGTTCGGGCCTTTTGACCTTGTGGACCACCTGCGCAACAATCACAACCTGACACTCGGCTCGAAAACTGGCTTGCGTCAGTAAGATGAGATCGGAAACAACGACTTTGCGCGACAAAAGGCAGCCTGGATCGAGTTTGTCAGCGGCCTCGACCCTGCAGACGTTGAAGCGGACAGAGACATCGCCGAACATCAGGCAGAGGCGGGACCGCACCTTGATACCGCACAAAACACCCAGGACTGTCTAGACCCCGCTTTGTGAGACGCCCCACATGACGCCACGGTTCACGAAGCAGATATCGGTGAACAGGGAGGAGTCGCGCAGCAGCCCGCTGCTGCACAGCCAGCAGGACTTGACGTAGGTAATGCACCCGATTCAGCGCATCGAGGCCGCAGCACTCTGCGCTCCCTCATATATTCTGTTCCGTGTCGTTCCTGCTGGAAAGACGCAACTTGCCCTGACCAGAAGAGGTACCGAAAGTGCGATTCTCCGCAAAGGGACAGCTCACATTGCCAAACGCGCACTTGTTCAACACGGTCGAGACGCGAGGGAGTTGTCCAATGCGCGCTCTTCACTTGCCGATCGACGAGCTGCCCGTTGTGCTGGAACGCGAGCATCTGGACCTTTTCCCGGGCAGAAGAAACAAGCCCTTGGCCAAGGATCGTGTGAACCTCACAGGACACAACATGAAAGTGGAAACTCCGTAGAGAGGCGTTCAGTACTGCGACCCTGACTTTCAGCCTGCGCATACTTGACGGTTGGAAATGTTCATATTACGATGAGATTAGCGGAAGTACTCAGCGCGGCGAGCATTGATACCGTACTCTCCGAGCGCCGCACTCAGATCGTCCATGGTGAGAACCGTCCTTGACCTATCCCTGACGTTCGCAGGCAGTGCCCCCGCTGCACCGGCACCACCTGCACCAGTACCGGCAGCACCGCCCGCACCAACCTGCCCACGCGGACGCCCACCAGGCCCCGCATTCGTCCTGATCCTCGCGTACTGGAATGCATCCGCCGCAATGTCGCTCACAAACTTCTCCGCCGCCAGGGACAACAATCGTTTGAGGCGCACATCGTGGCATTCGAAACCGACCTTTTCGAGGTAGAAGTCGGTGACCTGGTCGGGTATCAGGGGTGTATAGCCGTCGAGCAGCTGCATGAACTCGGCGAGCGTGCGATCTTTTCTCGCTTCCTCCTCTTCGCGGCGGGAGAGGGCGGGTGCTTGTGTTGACGAGCCGGCAGGAGCGGCCGCAGAGGTGGAGGGCATGGGTTCGTCGGCGTCCCCAGCAACGGCGGGAATGGTGGTGCTGGTCTGAGTAGGTGTTGCGGCGCCGGATCGAGTGCCGTCTAGTCCTCGCCTGGAGACGTACTTGGTGAGATCCTCCTGCGTGGCCACGCCGAGGACAAACGCCCGGCCGGGGTCGGTGATGAAGGCGAAGGGGTGCGACTGGAGGAACACCTCGAGCTCTGCGAGACCCGTGTCGGGGGTGATGACGGTGTAGGTGGCGGCAGCGGCGGCAGAGGACGAAGAAGGAGATGCACCGCTCGAGAACTTGGTCATGATCGAAGCGACCGACTTGTCGCCGTTACCGCTTTTGAGCTGCTCCTCGAGACGATCCTTCTGGACGTAGCCGAGCAGCTTTCGGTTCTTCTCGCTGACGAGAGGCAGTTGCGAGTAGTCATGGTCGAGAGCGACGCGCAGAGCGGACGAGATGGGAGTAGAGCGAGGCACCGAGATGGCAGGAGGCACTTGAAGATCCTCGACGGTCGCGCCTCGGTACTTCGCGACCAAGGATGCGGAGGGCGCGGGCGGCTGACCGACGGGAGCTGATTGCGGACCCGAGATGGGCGCCGTTACTGGTGGAGCGGCGCTCGACATGGTTGCAAGCAGTTGTTGAGTGGATGCGCACAGGGATGGATGTGCTGGAAATGATGAACGTGCGGGTTGGAAGGGAGGAAAGCGTGTTGCACTTTTGGATGCAGGTCTAGCGGCGTGATCGCCCTGTGCGCAATTTGACTCTGCGCTGTGGAACGTCACGTGTGCAATCTGAGGAGAAAGCGGGTCTCGGATTTGAGATTTTTTGCCAGGCAGCGTGCAGGAAGAAAAAGATATGATGGCGGCACAAGCTGGTTACACCCTTCTTCTTCTCTTCAACTCATTACGTTCTCGTATTGTGGGAACAAGGGGCATACCATTCACCTCTAATTCCTCTATCTCGACGAACCAGATCCGCACTTTCAATGCAAACGACAAGGTCTTCTCGTGTTCTCGCGCCTACCCTTTACGGACCTCCAAGGCGCAGGAACAGGACCATTCTCACACATTCTCCCGTCGCCTCGCTATGCTTCTCATCAAGGGATCGCTTTGTCACATGTACGGGACGCTGGTTCTCTAGCAATCGAAATGGATGCATTGCAATACACGGCCGACAAGTATCTGTTGTAGCCGCGTGCCAGTGTGATTGGAGGCAGACAAAGTTGAGCCGATCCGTTCTGCTTGAGAGCATGAGATGTGACCGATGCAACCCGATCTGTATACATAGCCGTTCCACTGCGATGTGAGAAGGCATGAATTGTCGGCGAACTTGCCATGAGACAGGTCAGTGGCTCTTCGCCATCGAAAATCCATGAGAATGGTGCGTGGTGGACGCCGAGCCAAAATCACGACATCCGAGCTGTCGCTTCGCGATTTGAGCTCGAGCGTGCGAATTTGACCGGTGCACGTCAGACCGAGGCCTCTGCACGTCAAATAGCGAATCCTCGCCTTGGCGGCTGTCCGTATCAGTTGCCGCACGTCGTCTCCGCTCTTGCAAACACCTGCCAAGCATGGCACCTTTTCTTGGGTTGTGCGTCTCCACGAATGGATGTGTTCTTTTGTCTGCATGTGAGCATCTCTTTCCCGCTTCAGGGCACGGTCGGTTCCAGAACCCCATCACGTCTTATCTGCACAGCAGTTTTCGCGCCGAGAAGGCCTTTCTCCTCTCTCCGCAATACCGAGAAGGTTACTGGCTCTTGCTCTTCGGCTTGGCATTGATTTCACTCGAGTATCGGGTAAACCTGTTCTGATGATCCGTTCGGCCTCCCGCTCAAGAGCATAGCGTTGCGCTACTAGGCTAAAGCCGTGCGGGGCAGGGGCCTATCTTTCGTCGACTTCGTTCCGCCCAGGCGCCCTCTGAAATCATCACGCAACTCTAGTGTCCAAGCCTACCATCCCGGTCAAGTCTGAATCTCGCGCCGACCTTTCAACGATCATCCCGGTCAAGTTGGAATCTCGCGCCGACCACGCCGCCATGAAAAAAAGCAGCGCTTCTGCGAGACCCGTTCCGATCGTGCCTGAGGCCGTGAATGGCGACAGTGAACTTGCTTCTCCGCTGAGGGTTCGATTCGCAATGGCAGACCAGTCCGTGCTCACTGATAGCGCTTGGCGCTATCAAGCAAGGTGGTTCAGCTCAGGGCAGCTTCAGTACATCTGTCAGCTTTGCCACTAAGCCTGGCTCATCGAAGCCGCTCGCCACATGGACAGCCCGCTAGCGAACACTAGCTCATATGCACGGAAGATTGCCGTTCCTTTGGCGCCATTGTCGGTTCGCTTCAGATGTTCTGATTTCTTCTTGACCTGCTAAAGTCTATAAAGCATGATGAAAGGTCTTTGTCCTCCCGTCCCCCTCGAAGTCGTTCGTGTCCCCCCTCTACTTTTCTCTTGCACTGCCAGCCGCCTTCAGGCCACCAAACACGGCAATGAGTGCTCTTCCCCGTCTTGCGAAAGACGCTCCTCCCGTCAGCATCAGCGCCCCCGCTGCAGCTGTCGACATCGCCACCGACCAGCCTCGTCACGACTCGACCTCCTCAAGCCTCGCCGATGAAGACAAGAAGTCTAACGACGATCTCACCTGGTCACCGACGAGCCACAGCAATGCCGAGTCGCTCATCGACGACGTCAATGCGCCCCTCAGCCGCACTCACGTCTTCCAAGACGAGAAAGTCGCCGACCACTGGCGCCAACTTTACGAGACGACCAAGTACGAAAACCGTCATCGATTCGACCCCTCGTTCGAATGGACGTCCGAAGAGGAGGCCAAGCTGGTGCGCAAGATCGACTACCGCATCCTCGCTTGGAGTTGGGTCATGTTCATGTCGCTCGATCTCATCCGCAAGAACATCAACCGCGCCCTCGCCGACAACTTCCTCACCGACATCGGCATGAACCAGAACGACTTTAACAACGGTAACATTGTCTTCCTCGCCTCGTTCTTGAGTGCAGAGCTGCCCTCGGGTCTCATTTCCAAGAAGCTCGGAGCAGATATTTGGGTGCCCGTCCAGATCGTTTCCTGGTCCGTCATTTCTGCTTCGCAAGCCGCTCTCACCAACAAAGCTGGCTTCTTCATCTGTCGTTGCTTGCAAGGGCTTGCTCAGGGAGGCTTCTTACCTGACCAGATCCTCTACCTGTCATATTGGTATACAAGCAAAGAGCTGAACACGAGACTGAGCTGGTTTTACACCGTACTTGGTCTCAGTCAGATCGTAGGATCGCTTTTGGCAGCCGCAATTCTTCAGTTGCGCGGTCTGAATGGTCTCGCGGGCTGGAGGTACCTCTTCGGCTTCGAGGGCCTCATCACAGGCATCATCGGCATCATCTCTTTCTTCCTGCTCTCGCCCAGTCCTACCAACACGAAAGGTATTTTGCGCGGCAAGAACGGATGGTTCACTGAGCGCGAAGAAAAGATTCTCGTCAACCGCGTTCTCCGTGACGACCCCTCCAAGGGTGACATGAACAACAGAGAGGGTCTTACGCCCCGCGCACTCTGGAGGGCCCTCGGCGAGAAGGATCTCTGGCCCGTCTATCTGCTTGGTCGTAAGTATCACCATGCGTTTCTCCTTCGGTGTTTCCCGATGACTGACAATTTTTTTCCCCGCATTTGCACTGTTTGACATGTCGTACAGTTGTGGTCTTCCAGCCTTATGCGCCGCCAACCACGTACCTCTCGCTCATCCTCAAGCAGCTCGGATTCAGCACTCTCAAGTCGAATTTGCTGGCCATTCCGTCGCAGTTCTTCTTCGCTTTCAACACCGTCTGGTACACGTGGCTTTCGGCCCGGCTCAACGAACGTGGTTTCCTTGCGTCGCTCTCCAACGTGTGGAACATCTCGTTCCTCATCCCGCTCTACCTGCTCAAACACTCCTCGACGACGCACTACAACTGGATCCGCTACGCGCTCATCACCTGTCTCACGTCCGTACCCTACTGTCATCCGTTCCTGATCGGTTGGGTGTCGCAGAACTCCAACTCGGTGCGCAACCGCGCCGTCTCGCTGTGTCTGTACAACATGTCGGTTCAAGTGGGCTCCATTCTGGCGACCAGGATCTACACCAACGAAGACAAGCCGTACTACGCCAAGGGCAATCTGGCCCTCATCTCCCTCGCCGCACTCGGCATCGTCCTTTCTTGGGCGGTCAAAGGATACTACATCTGGAGGAACAACCAGAAGAAACGCATCTGGGAGAGCATGTCCGCCGACGAACAGTTGCAGTACAAGCTCACCACCAAGGAGGAGGGCTCCAAGCGACTCGATGTTCAGTTTGTTCACTAGACGCAATCGTCACGATAGATTTTTTTCACAAAATGTCACACTTTCTCTCTGGTCTTTCTGGTGTTCCGTGTGCAATTTGTCTGATCTAGTCGAGGTTGACAGGCTTTCTCTGGCGAGAAGAGCGTCTTCTGCTACCCGTGACCTCAAATCCGTCCTCCTCCATGGTCACCTCCGCCGTCTGCACCGGGCTGCTGAGCTCCGCGCCGACCTTCGACGCCGACTTGCCCTTCTTCAGACTCCTCGTTGGCGTGCTGCTCTCCTGACAATCCTCCACCCTGCTGGAGCGCAACGTTCTCGGCGAGCCTCCGATGTCCACGCTGACCGTGAGAGAAGCGCTCCTCGCCGCACGCGTTCGCTTCGCCGGCGGCTCCACCGGCATCTCGACCAGCTCCGCCACCTGCTTCTCCTCCACTGCGTCGCCGTGCGATCGCCTGCTTCGGACGCGCTTAGTCTGAGGCACCTCGACAGTGACCTCAGCTGCGGCGGCAACGGCGGCTGCGGCTGCGGCAGCAGCAGCAGCAGCGGCGCGCTTCTTCTTGTTCATCCGTCGGTTGGCCGACTTGGACGGTTTGAGCTGCACCACGGGTCGCTTGGTGGGCGAGGGCGAGGGTGGTGGGGACACGGTTGACGATCGCGAATCGGACTCTTGGGCGAGATCGATGCGCTTCCTCTTGCCTCCAACTGCAGAAGGCGTTCGTACGGCGGGACTTGGCGAGATCTCGACCTGTGGCGACGGAGCCGGACGAGCCATGAAGGCGGTCTCGATGACTGAGCGGGTGGCGAAGGGGGCGACGACTTCCTGTCGAGGCTTGACGCGCTCGCTCTGCGGGGTCGACGTTGCCGCTCTCAGTGCGCGCTCGAACGCCTCGCTCGTCGTCCGCGTCGGCGGTGCTGGTCGCTTCCCAGCCGTGAGGGTGGCTTCATACGACGCATTGCGCTTGAACCCAAAGTCCGCCCGCCTCATCAACCCGACCGTGTTCGAAATGTTTCCCATCGTCTTCTTCCCCGATCCAAAGGACGCGAACGGCGACGAGGATAGGAAAGGTTGCTTCTCCACCCTCGATCCGGGACTCTTCATCCGCTTCCACTCGTTCAAGAAACTGCGGCTGAACTTTTCCAGATGCTCGACGCACTCGGCTTGCGTGGAACGGATACCGTAGAACCGCCGCGCGTTGGTATAGAGGAGATTGAGATCGTCTTCGAAGTCGGTGACGACGGCGTTGGCCGCGATGCGACCTTCGAGGTGCGCACTACCGTAGCGACGGGTGGCGAGACTGTCCCGAATGGTGAACAGGTCGACGACGCGAGAGGTGCGTGTGGAGAACTGCTCGAATTCGACGCTGGCGGGTCGTTGGAAGGCAAAGTTGGACTTGTGCGAGAGGAGCTGCGCGACGAGGTTCGAGAGGAAGCTGTAGATTCGGTTGAGTTCGAGGTCGGTAGCTGGGGTAGAGGGTTTGGTGATCGCGGTGGTGGTGCTGCTGGGAAGGTCTTGCGAGGTTGGTGCTGGCTCTGAGGAGTTGACTGCGATTTCTTCCTCTGCTGGCGTCGCGTCGTCGATCGGCTCGCTGAACGAACTGTTGATCGGCTCAGAAGCAACTCCGTTGTCGACTACTGGAGCCGAAGCGTCGGCCTGTTGCTCGGATGCCATGGAGTTCACTGCGGCCATTTTGCCAAGCTCGCGCAGAGGCATGGCAGGCAAAGCATTTCTGTAGCGCGAAGAGACATCGCGCGTTGGGGAGGACATGGGCGAGCTGGAAGGCTCATCGTCCGCCTCGACGCGCATGCGATGGTCAAGGGCGTGGTTGCTGCCAAGGGACAGATCGGAGCTGTGGAAGGGAGAGTTAGAGCGACTGCCACTGGAAGGAGGGGTATCGAGGCCGCCGTTGTCGACGTGCTTCTTGCGTGGGGGCGAGTTGATGGTGATGGTTGCTGGCACCGGGGCGAGGGTGATCTCGGGAGCGGCGACATCCGGCATCTCCTCTCCAGTGCCTTGCTCCAGGGTGATGTCCATGTCTTGCGTTACTGCTGCTGCATCCTCCCCAGTCGGTGCGGTAACGATGGCCTCTTCGACAGCGTCTGGCGCTACCGACGTGGCCGCCAACTCGAGGACAGCCTGTGCAGCCGCCTCCGGGTCAGCTTCGAGAGCTGCCTCTTGATCGAGATCCGGAACGATAGGCGCAGCTCCGAGAGCATCTGCCTCGTGTTCCTCCTCCTGCTTGCGCTGCTGTTCCGCCAGGACTCGCTTTGCGTGTGCCTTCCTAGCAGCGGCGCCTTCGCTCAGCTGAGTGTTTGGATCGCGGTTGGCGATGGTGTTGGCACGCGTCTTGGAAGCAATGTCGCTCTGTGACGTAGGGGAACCCTGCGTCTGCGCCTTGAGGGAGTCCGAGGCCTTGGCTACCGCTGCTGTCACGGGAATCTCTTCAGAGGTTGTAGCAGTGCTCTGCGGTGATGCTGTGAGATTGAGCGGTGCGGTAGCGGAAGAAGGCTGGTTCCATCGAACACGGTTGGCGAGGTTGCGACGCGGCGTCTCTGCAGACCAGCGGAAGTTGAGGAGCTCGCGGTCGCGGATGAACTCGTACGACTCGTCGAGGATGATGGCCCTCTCATCTGCTCCGAGGGTGATGTGGGGTACCTTGCCCGGTGGGATGGGGAAGAGCTGGACGGCCTTTGCTACGAGTTGATCCAGGGTATCGGGCAGAGGCACAAAGAAGGTTTTGGAAGTGAGCGAGGGGCCTTTGAGCATCACGGCCCTGCGGGGCTGGAGGGGCGTCGCGGAGGACGAAGCGGCGGCACACACTGGTGCCGACTCGCTTCGGTCCATAGCTGGCGCCGACATTGTAAAAGTGCTATTTGACGAATATGAAGTGGCCTTTCAAGGATGCTTTGATGTGGGGATGGATAGCGAGAGATGATTGTTGATCTGTGATGATGTTCCGAAACGTTGCTGACAGGATCTGATGGTATGCTTGAGTGTATGTTTGTGTAGATGCTGATATGGATGGTGTCTAGATATGAACGCTGTCTGATCGAATGGTATGTTGGCCGCAAGGATGGTGGGTGTGAATGTAGAAAGGAGCGTTCGATGTGGTTTGCATGATCCCCGCACCTCCTCCTGCCCTGTTATGAAGTGCTCTGTGCAACGAGGAGTATGTTTCGCGTAAATTGACTTGAGCGTTCGTGACTTTTTCGCTTGGAACACGCTTTGCTCGCCACACTTTACGCGTTAGGACGCGTCCCTTTCTTCCAATCCAAGCTTGCTGCACCGTGCGGGATCAAGGTCTAACAATCCGAACAAAAAGTCATCCCAAAGCGACAGTCGACGACAAGGTTTGACATCTCGCTGACCAGCTCACTTGCGCAGCATGAATGCTTCACTTGTCACGAAAACCAGCATGAGATCGCTTGTCAGACCGGTCGAGGATCATTAAGAGACCTTTCAAAGACCATTCAGAGGAAGAACAGAGAAGTAGTCTCATTGACCTGACAAGTTAAGTGCGGGGAGATATACTTCAAGGATGGCCGATGCGCACGGGGGAGCGAGCATAGTGGCTGGGGAGGTAGATGGTGGTGTTGAAGCCGGGAGCGACCTGGTTGAAAGCAGGATCAACACGAGCGTGGCGGGGAGGAATGCCGGTAGCGTTGAAGATGTCGACGCCAACCGCGGGGCCTCGCACCGAGCAGAGCCTCAGCTCCTTAGCGGAAATGCCGGCGGTCTTCCACTGGTCTTCGGCAGGCACCTCGATCTCGAAAACCACATCGCCGAGCTTCTTCCTGGGCTTCTCGTTCTGCTGAGCCTCGGTTTGGTCACTCGGGTGAGGAGGGTGGGGAGGTCCTGGGTGGGGACCGCGCCGAGGCGGAGAGGGAGGGCCCACCTTGCCGTCCCAGACAAAGGTCACGCTCGATCCGGCCAGACCAGGCGCAACCTCGACCGCCTGCCCCGCCCAGTGCAGCGGTGATTTAATGCTGAGTGACTTTCCCGGCACCAGGTCAAAGCAAGCCTGCACCCTGGGCGGAGGCGGCGGTGGGTGAGGAGGGCCGTGGCCAGGAGGTCCGTGAGGAGGCGGCGGGGGAGGTCCAGGGCGGTCTCCCCCCGGTCCATGACCTGGCTTGTGAGGAGGCGACGGAGGAGGGTGAGGGTGGTCGTGTCCAGGAGGACCAGGAGGAGGTGGAGGAGGGTGAGGGTGATCGTGGCCGGGAGGACCGTGGGGAGGCGGAGGAGGTGGGTGTTCGGGTCCGCGACCAGGAGGCCCGTGAGGAGGGTGACCAGGCTTGTCGTGATGGTGATGGTGATGATACTTGTGGTGCTTGTGGTGATCGTGGTGTTTGCCGTTCATCGAGATCAGACCGTTGTGGCCATACAGCTCGGGACGAAGGAGCGCCCAGAAGCCATTGGCGGCCAAGAAAGCAACGAGGAAAAGAGCGATGCCCCTCAGTCCGCGCGAAAGAATGCGGGCGGTCCGACTGCTGCGGCGGCGCTCTTCTTCCTGACCGACACGAAGCTCGAGGTGGTCCTCGTTCAAAGCGCCCTTGGCGGATGCGGAGACGTCATGCTCCTTGGTCTCGGGCTGGAGCAGCGGCTCTGCCTCGATATCGACTCGGGAGGCGAGGTCCACTTGCGTGGTCTCTGGCTGGTGTTGCGAAGGCGTAGGGGACATAATCTTAGGTGGTAGGGCGTTGAGGCTGAAACGACTTCTTGCAGCTGAGAGAGTCTGCGTACATATACTTTCTTGAGTCCCGCTCAGGGCGGTTTCCTGCCTGACAGTGGCAGGGATTCACTCGACTTTCCCGCCTGAGAGCAGCAGTGGTACCGCGCTCCAAGATGCCGATGCCTTGGAGAAGCATGAGAGGGCGCACAACGAAGCCGTTTGCGGTGATTGCCTCGTAGGCTGCGAAAAGTGCCTGCCGAAGTCCATGCGGATTGACCGGCGGCGAATTCGTTCTGGCCCGCGCCGTCACGCAGGGTTCGAGACTGAGATAAGATGTCGGGTAAATTGCAGCCGCCAGCAGCACAGCCCCCCGGCCATGCGATTGTCCCCCGCACATGGTCAGCTTGCATGTCTTCCTGAGCTTCGTGTGCTCTGATATCGCAGGTCCTGCAAAGAAGCCTACTGCGCACAGCAACCATATGGCTCTCTTGCCAAGCACGTCGCTGATCGCGTGGTTGCAAGCGTCTGAGTCTCAAAAGCCATAGCCGCATGGCGCGCGGGAAAGAGGCTGATGGCCAATTTCTCACCGCATGGTCTGCACGTACCACCGACTAGCAAGTTTCAGACACATCAAACGATGGTGTACGGTGTCTCCGATCCCGAGGTATGACCGACGTCAATAAGGACGCCGAACATCAATGCCAGAGATGATGATCACGAAAGGGTTCCTCAAGAAGACGCCGGTCATGAAGGCGTGCAAGCGAGGTCCAAAATAGGCACGAGCGGCAAGCCGCCGGCATCTCTGCTCGTCATCGTACACTGTCCGGAAATTCGCTATGGAATGTTAGCAAGACGCTCGACACATTTAAGAAAATTCATCGGGGCCGAGATCTGCGGATCTGAACCCTGAGATTCTTCCTCGCGCCTCAGGCTTCTCACTGAACATGCTTCGATCCACCATCTCACATTCTGCCGTCCACATCGACTGAGGTCTTCAACACAACCTCACGATGGCGAAAGTATCGCAGCCAGAGCTCAAGCGCTTCCTCGACAAGCGCATCGCTGTCAATATCCAGGGTGGTCGCAAGATCCAAGGCACCCTTCGCGGATTCGACATGTTCCTCAACCTCGTCGTCGATGACGCTATCGAGCAGGTGCACCCCGAGCCCAACAACATGAACACGTGGCAAGATGGCGATCGCTGCGGAACAGTCGTGGTACGCGGAAACAGCGTCACTTCTCTAGAGGCGTTGGAGAATGTCAAGACACGATGATCGGACGAATCGACCTGTCTTGCACGCTGCGAACATTCACCTTGTACAAACGCTTCCGAAAGCCATCTCGAACATCTCAAAGACATTATCCTCGATCAGAATATCGTCAGTCTCACATGTTCAGGCAGCAAGGCGCCTGATCAGCTTCGACTTCGCACGAGCAGCGACGCAGTCAGCCGCGCCTTCCGCTGGAGCAAGCATCCGCTCTCTCAAAGACCTCAATCGACCAAGCATTTGCAGCTATCTGTGGTGACAGGCTGTTGTGCTGCTTACTCGGGTACTCGCTCTGCTCGTCCAGCTGCATCTTCATCTCCTCAGCTCTCCTGGCGCTTCCACCTTAAAAACTCGCGCCCTGCTTTGATGCAGAGCCCTCCCCTCTGTCTTCCATCCGTTCCCGCGCACTGTTCTCATCTATGTACACTATCTGCAATACCATTCTCGTCCAGTTCTGATCACCTCTTGGTACAAGCATGTCCGGCGAACTTGAAAGGAGGACTGGTATGTGACGCCGCAATTGAGCGTATGACCAATGTCTTGACGGTGAGAAAGCCGCGGAAGCGCGTCAAGCTGGAATCTGTGTCTGTCACATTTTGCACTTTTTCGTGAAACGCAAAGACCAACCTATTTGCTGCGCATTCGCTTCCCCACCAACCTTGCTGCTCATCATCTCTGGATCTCAACGGGGACGCACAGGAACGCCGCTCAAGCTCTGGCCGGCCACTGGTGCTCCGTAGTGTCAACGTACGAGCAAGACGCATCATCAAAGGGCGAATGGCGACGTTGCAGAGCTGATCCACCATGGTGAAGGATTTCGTCCACCAATCGTCCTACGACCATTCGTGGTCGTCGTGCGTCCGCGCCTACTTTCTGCGCTACCCAAACCCCAACGCATCACACGTTCTGTCAGTCGACGTTCTCGATCGACGAATCGAGTACCGGCCCGTCCGCAGCAGCTCTTCTTCAGCCAGCACGTCATCCGTAACGCTCGACGATCTCGATACCGCCTCCACCATCCCGGTCCTCTGCACAACCCGTCTCATTCTCAAGCGCGGCAACTTACCCAAATGGGCGCCCTCAGGACTCATGAAGAACGCCGAGAGCTATGTGATGGAGGAGAGCGAGGTGGAGCTCGACCTGCTGCCGCCTCGAACCAAGACGGAAACGAGTCTCAAGGGACGCACGAAGAACGGCCGCGCGATGCGCAGCTGGACACGCAATCTCGACCACACGACGGTTCTCGCTGTCACCGAAGGGCTGGTGTTCAAAGAGCGCTTCGGTTTCATGCCCTCTCCGCAGACGACCGCTGGCTGGCGATCGTACTGCAAAACCCTCACCACTGCGCAGATCGAGTCGCAGGTGAGCTTCGGCATCCTCCGGCGACGAATTGAGAAGTTCGGTCTAGCTCGATTCGTAGCGCACAAAGACACGTCGCAGCAGGGGATCATGTGGACCCGCTCGCAGCTCGGCGAGGACGCCACGCTCGCCCGCGAGGAAGAAGCGCAGGGGGTGCTACAACGATCCTCGATGCCTCAGAAGCGGTTCAAGCTACTGGAGTCGCTCCGACCGCCCTTTCTGGATGGGTACCCATTGGGTCCGTGGCAGAAGATCAAGATGTGGTGGTACTCTGGTCACTATTCGCAGGTCAAGGAGTTGCGCGATGGCTATCTGATCGAGCGGGACGAGGACGCGGAGGAGGCGATGCGCGATGCTGAAGGGCGTCTTCGCTTCCGTGGTGCAGAACAGGAGGGGCCATGGGCAGAGATCAGCGGTCGCAAAGGCAAAGGCGCAGTGTACAGCGATCAGGATCGAAATGTCGAAGAGGGCCCGCTGAACAGGGTGCGCGCGCGACTCGGGTTGCCGCTGCTACAGCCGCCGCCGAACAAGGAGTTTGAAAGTAGGCAAGGAGTGGTGGAGCGCGCAAGGTTGAAGATCAAGTCGCTGCTCGGGTTCGACGAGGACGAGGTGGATGCTAAACAGGAGACTCAAGGGAGACTCGAGCGGATCGACCGGGATCGAACCGTCTGACATCCTATCACCATTCGGCTCTGAGCACACCGGACTTTCCTCGAGCAAGAGCTGCTTCTGCAATGACAGATGCTTGTCATCACTCTGAACACAGCTACGCATGGCAGGAGAGCGACATCAGGTGAAAGCGTTTTGACAGACACTGCGACCGAAGGGATCCGGGCGTCACAGTCTAATTGAAACAAACATTGTCTCATGATTTAGTGTATATCTACACACCACACTCCCAATGCCGCAACAGTGAGGTTGCTTCGTCCAGTGGTAGGATACCTCTTTCGGGCAATACCCGGTGTGTTTCACACTAGAAGAGTTCAAAAAGAGGCTCTAAAAAATAGAGGTGGTCGCGAGTTCGAATCCCGCAGTGACCCGCAGAATTTTTTGGTCGTCTTTTTGGCCTTTTTTTGGTATGCTTGGACGCGCAAGATGAACAGCAACTCGCTGGCGAAGTTTGAGGTATGTTTTATCGAGAGGTGGAGTAGCAATGGTGGATTGAAGTCTTCGGGTTGGTGGTTTAGAGTGACAGATTTTCATTTTGGGGTGGGGATCCGGTGGGCTGGGCCGGCCGCGGGGCCCGGGCGCGTGTTTCCGTTTTTAGTTGCTTTCGTCTGACCGAGGCGGCGGATGTGGAGGCTTGGTGCACACAAAGGGGAGCGTATGCTGACAGACGGTGTTGAGCTGCTACCACCATCCATCTTCTAGTAGCAACAGCCACCCATAGCTACTGCTAGCGCCTTCAAACCAGCAAGATGAACGCGCTCCCCATGATGCGTGCTGTGCCGCAAGCGTGCCGTGTAAGTATGGTGTTGCTACGAATAACTTGTGTCCTCGAATATCTCGCTAACGCTTCGTACTCTGCTCCCCTTTGTCGACTGTCCATGCTGCGACACTCCATCAGGCCGCCTCGATGGCTGAAGCTCGGATCGGTCTCAACATGCGCATGCCTCAGCAAGTCCGCACGTACTACGGCAAGCGCATCGATCCACGCACGCGTTTCGAGTCGGCCTCCAACTCCATCCGACCGCGCGTGGTGGCCGCCTCGCGCCCACCCTCTGCGTCCCCTACCCGCGTTGGCCTCATGCTCGGTGGTGGTGCCCTCGTCTTCTTCGCCGGTCTCAATGCGACTCGTCCGATCCAGTGCGAGCCCGCGCGTCCCTACGCCACCTCCTCCACCCCCGCTCTTCCCACCGGCACCTCGACCTCCGCCGCCACAGAGCCCGAAAGCATCGTCAACATCTACAGCCTCTCGTTCGGCACCATCTGCGGCGTCTGCGCAGGCGTCTTCATCAAAAAGGGCCTCAAACTCATCGCCTTTCTCCTCGGTGGCTGTTACATCCTGCTCCAGTACATGAACTCCCAGCGTCTGAGCAGCGTCAACTGGAACGCGATCAATTCGAGGTACGATAAGCTGGTCGGAAGCGCTGCTGGACCAGAGACAGGTGCTGTTAGTGGGTACAGCGGAAGTACGCTGCAGAGGATCTGGAATAGGACGACCAACTTTTTGATGGCCGACTTCCAGCCTAGGGCTACGTTCATGGCTGGATTGGTGCTCGGGTTGCGCCTCGGTTGAACGGCAAACGGAACGGCATTTCGCCATTTGTGCTCTCTGAAGAACATGCAATCAATCATTCGATATCGATGTGAAGAGGATGACGCCGTGGAAGCTGTTTATCTTGTTGTCATAATCGAAAGTGTGTTGAGGAGGACGGCATGTTGAACGGGCATTTCCGTATGTTGGTTTTTTGCGGAGAAAAGCACCGCAGGAAAATGCGGGTGAAAAAGGCCAGAGAGCGCCAGTTCTTCTTGACTCGCGGACGACATCCTTACCTACCTTCCGAACTCGATCAACTCGATACTACTTGCATACATCTCGACGAAGGCCATCACGATGTCAGCACAAGAGATCACCGTTCCGGCGCCTGCCGACTTCCACGTGCACCTGCGACAGGGGCCCATGTCGCAGCTCGTCACACCGCACGTTGCCGAAGGCGGCATCTCGCTCGCCTATGTGATGCCCAACCTCGTGCCTCCCATCACCTCGGCCCAGCAGGCCGCTGGCTACCTCCAGTCCCTTCGCAACCTCGCACCGCAAACCAAGTTCATCGGCACGCTCTACCTCTCCTCCGCCCTCACACCTGCTGAGATCGCCGAGGCCGCGAAAGAAGGCGTCCGCGGCGTCAAGAGCTACCCGCGCGGCGTCACCACCAACTCGGACAGCGGCATCGAGGACTACGAGACCTACTACCCCATCTTCGAAGAGATGCAGAAGCACGATATGGTGCTCAACCTCCACGGTGAGGTGCCGTCCAACGCCGACGCGGGCATCTGCGTGCTGAATGCCGAGGAGAAGTTCTTGACCCACCTGTTCAAGATCCACAAGCGGTTTCCGAAGCTCAAGATCGTCCTGGAGCACGCGACGACAAGAAAGGCGGTGGAGGCTGTCAAGGAGTGTGGCGAGACGGTGGGCTGCACCATTACGCCGCATCACCTCGAGCTGATTGTGGATGACTGGGCAGGAAAGCCGTTGAACTTTTGCAAGCCCGTTGCAAAGTATCCGGACGACCGACAGGCTTTGCGCGACGTGATCCGCGAAGGTGAGTTATAACCGACAAGCTTACACCGAGTGACTGGACGAAGCTGACCCGAATGACCCCATTTTGTTTCTCCATTCGCTTTTCGCGCAGGCCACCCACGCTTCTTCCTCGGCTCGGATTCGGCCCCGCACCCGTTGGCCAACAAGTACCCCTCGGCAGTGACGCACGGCGCACCGGGAACAAAAGCCTCGGCGTCGGGCGGCGATGACCTCGAGCCGACAGGCGTCGTCTCGTGCGGCTGCGCAGCCGGCGTGTACACCTCATCGATCCTCGTTCCGCTCTGCGCTACGCTTCTGGAAGGCTTTGGCGCCCTCGACCAGCTGGCCAACTATGTCAGTCTCAACGGCCGAAGGTTCTACGGCTATGACGACGAGCAAGAACTCTCGCAAGGTAGCATCAAGCTTCGCAGGGCAGGCGGCGGGTCGAGCGCGGCAACCGTTCCGGCCGTCTATGTTCACCCGGAGTTCCGTGACGTTCCTGATTCCGACGCAAGCAAGGTGCAGGTGGTTCCGTTCTGGGCGGGCAAGCGATTGGGATGGGAGATTGTTCGTTCATGACCGAAGATTCGCTTTCGGACATGTACAGTGTGAGCAGGAGCTACCGTACGGGTCTCAGATGGAACGGGGTTGTCGTGCGTGTAATCTCGCTTGCATCAACAATGAAGGTATCGATGTGGGACAAGACGTGTGGGCGAAGAGTAGAGTGTGCTCGCTCCTTTTTGCGGTGCTGGTGGGATCGTCCGAGTTCCATGACAATCAGGCATCGACCGCGAACGTGTTGTGTTGAAGCGCAAGGATTAGTTCGGCAATGGCCGTCCCGAGTCGTCGGCTAGGAAGAGGCCGGACAGCGGTGGGCGCAGATGAATGAATGACCCTTGGGTGAGGCGCAAGGAACGGAAACTGTTGAGGATTCCACCTTGACCGTTTCATTTCGGATGTATCAATGTCGGTCGGGAAGACGCCTAACTTTGTGCGCGACAGCGCGGCGACTTGCGGTCTGACGCCGCAAATGTGCGGCTCCCGCCTCAAACAAAGAGCGAGCACGTTCTGCGCAGGCCTCGTCTCGGGCCCGAACAAGTCCGAATGCATGTGTCGGTTTGTTTTGACGGGCCTTGGACGATGGTTGTCGACAAGCAGAAAGCTGCGCAGCTGTTGCACGCACGTCTCAGCTGCAGCAAGCCGTGATGTTATTCGTAAAAGGCCGGCTAAGAATGCTCCCTATCAGTCACCTCTGGCAGGTGTAGTGTCACTCCTCTTCCGAGAGATCACGGTGAGGCGCTGTTGCCAGCAGAGAGAGCATGGAGCTCATCCCTTGATGCCTGCCCCTCGAAAGGTCGAAACCTCGCCGCGGAAGCATGCGATTTCAATCTTGCTCAATTCCGCCAGCTTGTGACGTCGACCGATTTGCGAAAAGCTACCGAGGAACTCCCGTACAGCGACGAAAACAAGACGACGTTCGAACGATATGGCCATTGTTCTCTTCCGACGGGAGGCGTTACTGTGGGGAGACAATGGGCGCCCAATATTGCATACTAACCCTGCAGAAGCGCAACAGCACCTCGATGTGGTCGTCGGACCGCATTTCATCTGCGCTCAAAGCTGATTGAAGAGCGGCTGGTTGCGAGCGAGCCGCAAACCACTTCCAGGAACCGCGGGTGCCTGCTGCCCACGTCCAGCCACACCGCTGAGGTGTCTATGAGGTGGGCGGTCCTCGAAATTGACCGGTCTCATCAATACACTGATAGCCTGACAGGAAGTCGCCAGCGTTTTCATTCTTTCGAGATACTCCTGCGCAGCTTCGGCATCGTAGGTTCAAGCTCCCTTGGGACCGATTTAGGCCTTGTTGAGAGCAGGTTGAGTCAAACGTTCATTTCGGACAGCGAGGCGTTTCTGATGCAAGAGGCTCAGCAGCGGTCGTGCAGTCGCTCTTCGCAGTAACCCGTTGACGATGTCGAGGTTCAGCTTCCCTTCGTGCATCGAGCTTAATCTTTGCAGCAACAAAGGGCGAGCTGCGTATCTGATTGGTAATTACCAGATGATGCGTCCGTTCGCAGCTCTCTTTTGTCTCGCCTTGACAGCGGCGCTTTCCCCGACACCACCGACAATGGGGAACATCAGCTCATTTGCCTGCTGACAACGTAAATAGGTCCTATTCATGTCTGCTGTGCACTCCGAGTTCCTGAGAGACCATCCATAGGCCGGGAGCAAGATACGGGCAGCTGATTCTTTCGAGATGGAGATTGATCTTCATTCCGAGGTGCGACCGTCGTTGCTGCCGTTGCCGCTGTTGGCCACATCACCGGTGGAGGGGACAGGCGTCCTGCTGGAGTATGAGCTTGCCGATACGAGAAACTATGGCTATGCACATTCTCGAGTCGCACCCACTGAGCGTGGGAAAGCTTGTCCAAGCTCTGAATTCAACCGCTGTTGATCCGCCAGCCTGAGATTACCGAAGTTGCAACCGAAAGACGGCAACACGCTTATCCTGTGCGCACACATACGCGTAGGCAGTCTCGCTACCGCCCGCATTCACGCTTGTCGTCACACGTCACATCTGCAGCACGGACAATGCGCTTGCTTTGACCTGTCCCACCTGCAAATCTTGCAATCCTGATCTCGAAGCGTCAACTGTGAGGCAAAATGAGAGGGACAAACAGATTGCGCCTTGCTTGTCGCCCCTTTTGCTCTTCCGCAGCTCTTGGCACTGCAGGAGCGAATGAAGTCGACCTCGATTGTTGGTCTTTTGTTTTCTGCTAATGGCATTTCTGGACAAGTGGGGATGCGCTTCCGTTGATGAACACAGGAGCCAAAGAACGCCATGATGGGTCTGAGTCTGGCGATTCCGGCGGTCTTGTAGAGGGAAACCCTCCTCGCATGGAAAGCGACGCAGTCGCCCGCAGAAGGTGGGGCGCAATCGCTTGCTTTGATGACGCAGCGGAAACGCCGTCACAATCACTCCTTTTGCGCCTCCAGCCTATAAGAAGTCACGCCGCATGTTTGCCGCTGCGCCTCTATGCCGCCTCGTCACTCTACGCCCACACGATACCTGTCTGCTTCTGCACATTCTCTCCCCTCGGCAGCAAGCCATCATTTAACACCTCCCCCTTTGTCACACAATCTTTGGCGTCGTCACATCCCTTTCTTTCTTGCACATCATGTACTTGTCACAGCCGCGCGACTTGATCAACTCCATGTCGACGGGCTGCTCGCGCGGCTCGATTGTCGTCTTGCCTCTCGACAATCACAGACACGAATCGTCGGCGCCGTCAACCGCAACCGACAACTTCAGTGCGTCTCATACCTCGCTCACTTCCGTTCACTTTGGTCTCAAGCCGCATGACTCTGCAGAGCTGCAGACGCCACCTTCATCCGGACATTCCGATGGTCATGCAGTGCCACTCGTCCACACTCCACGCGATGCGCTGACTAAGGCTCTGTACAGCTCCGACGGCATCACCGCTTCACGATGGTTCCGAGCACAGCACTTTCAAAAGATCTGGGAGCGTCTCGACCGCGGCAGCCCCTCATCGCGCCCTCCTCATCCCTATACCGAACTCATCAAGCTATGCATATTAAAGCGTCGTGAGGGTAAGCTCACTCTCAAAGAGCTCTACGAAGATCTCGAGGCCAAATTCCTCTTCTATGCCGCCTCATCGAGCGGGAAAGGCTGGAGGGTGAGTATGATGACGACGCTATCCGGCTCGTCAAGGTTGTCTGGGCTGCCTTTGCTGATCGCTCAGTCTCTCTTCCGTCACCAACACAGAACACGATCCGACACAATCTTTCGACGCAGCCCTACTTCGTCAAGCTGGAGCGTGAACCTGGTCAGCTGGGTAAGGGGCACTACTGGGCCTACTGCCCGGACCTGGAGAAGCCCACCTCACTGGCTCAAAGCAGCATCATGCAGATGACCTCGCTGTGGTCTCTCTCATCCAGCTCCACTGCCACCGCGGTGCCTCGGAGAGGATCGGCTCACGATTGGAGCGCTTTAGAGGAGTACCAACGCACACCTCGAAGCAGTGAGCTGCTGCCAGCCCTGCCTCGCTTCGAGAGCTGCATCCGCGTCAAAGAAGAGATCTACCAGATGCCTCGTGTCTACAGTCCACGCACGAAGAGCTCGCACCCAAGTCCGACATCGATGCGTCGTCTCTCAAGCCCAATTCGGCCCATGCGTTCCTTTCTTCGCCAGGAAGTCGACCAGCCGACCTTGATCACGAGAGGCCGCTCTGCGACCATCTCGACCTTTTCGAGGCCTTCTTCGGGGGACAACTCGTTCACAGCTGCACCGGGAAGGCAGACTCGAAGAGCCTCATACTTCTGGGCTCCCTCAGGAACGAGCTCGATCGCTTCGCCACCCCGGACGTCGTTCTCGGACCCCGAATTCGACAGAAGCAGCGCCGACAGGATCAAGGTCGAAGGGGACGACCTCGTCTCACGCCTTCCTGAGTTCTCGCCGCACAGCGCTCCTGGACGCAAGAGTCTGGGTGACTACTTTCTCTCGAATCCCATCTCGAGGCGTTGATCGCGCGAAGCGACAGGACCAGCAGCAAACGTCGTCTCTCGGCCTTTCTTTCCTTCGCCGCTCTTCACGACCGTCAAGCAAGCACTCGATCATCACGAATCAAGAGTTACCGAACTAAGGACATTTTCTCTCTCTCGCACTTGCCTTCCTTCCCGCCATCCAGTCTCCGACTCCGCATCCCGCGTGACGCCTCAGATCACCACCCATCTGCATCGATACGACTCTCGGACACTTTCTATAACGCCGCAAGACGCCACCTCTCCCAACCGATCTGCTTTCTGACACACCCACCTGTCGCGCGTCTGTATCGAACAATCACTTCAGCCTCACACACATCCGCGCGTGCCGGCGCCATCAGACTGTGATTGTGAATGCGTGAACATGAGAAAACCATTGCGATTTGGACCCAATGTGAGAAGCTAGGGTGTCGCGATTGCTGAGTCTGTTGTCGGTCTACTGTACGTTCGTGACTGGAGCGAGGGGGTTACAAGCTGAACACGGGACCGCTGTGGCCGGTTGCAGTAGTGGAGAAGTCGAGCATCCACACGGGCATTCCCTTGGGTGGACCCACTCTCTCCTTGCTCACATACCTCCTTTCCTTGACCAGCTCCTTCTCCGCCCAACCCGCCTGCTTCGTCTTGGTAGATGCACTGTGCACATCAAACCGCAGCTCCTCCTTTCCCCACCTCCACCCGCCCGCCATGCCTTCCTCTTCGTCCTCCAACGTCGAGCACATCTTTGCCGCCGCAACGGCGGTGTTGTTCTGCGTCAAATACCCGCTCAACCCGCTAAATGCGCCGGTGAGGTGCTGCAGACTCATCCGGCTCAACGCGCGCGAGCCGATCGAGGCGATGCTCGATGCGGCCGAACTCTTGGCTTCATGCATCCTGTAGGCGCTGGGCTTGGAATGGTGGCTGGCGAGAATGCCCGGTGATGTCGCATCAAAGCTCTCCCGCAGATACGCCGAGCGCGCAACGGGCGGTCGTTTGCCGAAAACACTCGCTCTCGTGGTGCTGGTGGGCAACACCGGTTGACCGTGACGATTAATCTTTGCGCTGGCAGGCAGCTGCCCGTTGGCCAGCGAGATGGGTGGCAGGTCCACCGCCTCCTCCGAAGTGGACAGCGCCGGCAGCGGGTCCTCGGAAGACAGGATGCCAAAGAAGTCCTCCACGGGTTCCCACGTGGGTGTCTGCTTGGACGAGCGCACTTTGGCCCAGGAGAAGGACCATTCGCGGTGAAACTCGGGTCGAGGAGAGAGCGGGAGCGACGTCGGGTGCGCGTCGGGGGTAGGCGGAGCTGCGTGGCTGTCCCCCGAGCTGGTGGACGAAGAGCTGCGATCCCCTACCGCAGGGGCAGAGGTGGATGCAGGCTCGATGGAGCGGCACAGATCCGGGGTAGGAGGCGCACCTTCGGCATCTTGATAGTTGGCACTGAAGCCGGACTCGGACTCCATACTCTGCCTCGGTTCGCCTGCTTCGATGTCGATCCACGCTTCGGCGCTGTCAGGAACGGCGCTCAGTGTCCCGCTGCTCTCCGCGACGCTCTCCGACACTTCAGATACCTCCTCGATCTCGTCCAGCCGGCCCAATCCCATTCCCAGTCCAACCAATTCGCTGGTGCTGCCCGTCGAAGACGACCACGGCAGCTTGGTCGAGAACGAGTCCTCCACATCCGACTCGTCGGCGTCTGTGTGCACCGTGTCGTCGGTCATGGTGGTCATCGAGAGCGAAGCGCTGCTTTGGGACTGGTTGAAGCTGCCCATGCTCGAGTCGTAGGCAAAGACGTGGCGCTTGTTCTTGCCGAGCACGCTCGAGCGGCGGGCGGGGCTCGAGGTGACCGAGGCAGGCAGGTCGGGGGTGTCGTCGGCCGAGGCAAAGCTGGTTTCCTCGATGGCGGCGGGTGAGGCGGTGTCCTTGGTGAGCTCGGCCTCTGGAACGGCTGATTGTTGGGCTTGCAAGCGAGCCACTTCCTCTTGTGCGTGCAAGTGCTGCTTGCGCTCGTGCTCGAGGCTGCCAGCCAGGTTGAAGATCTGCTGGCGCATGTCGGCGAGCAGCTTCGTAATCTGAGGGGGAGCCACCTCGCCTGCCAGGCTAGGCGAGAGCGCAGGGGTCACCACCGGGCTAGCAGCTCCCAGGTTGGGGCTCTTGAGCGCCGCAGCCACATCCAGCTGAGGCATCTCGAGCGCAGCGAGAACGCCCAATTCATCCGCAGGCACGCCGGCACCGCTCTTCTCCAGCGCATCCGTGAGCTGCTTGATGCGCAAACGTGCGGCCGCACGAAGCTTGCGGTTGTCGTCCGACTTGACCTTTTCGCTTTTCAAGGTCTTCTCGAGGTCCTGGCAGCGCGAGCGCCAGCCCTCGATATCGTCTTGCAGCACCTCGCGCTCAGCCTGTAGGTCTTCCATGTGCTCCTTGGTCTGCTCGAGCTCAGCCTGCGCTGCGGTGAAGGCGTCTTGGGCTTGACGAGCGGCGGTCTCTGCGCGCTGAGCACGGTCGAAGAGGTGCTCCTCCTTGTCCATGTTCCACTGCTCCAGCTCGGCCTTCTCCCGGGCACTTCGCTCGCTCTCGTTGGCCAGCTCGCGCTCGAGCACCTCGACTTGCTTCTTGGTCGACTCCAAGAGCGCTGCGTCACGGGTGGCCCTGACTTTGAGCTCGTCGTGGACGGCGAGCGGCACCCCACCGAAGCTGGCGATCGAGTCGGACGCCGAGTGCGGGGAGGCTGTCTCGGCCACGGACGCGGTCGATGGCTTGTACATGATGGAGGACCGGCGAGCGGCGCGGCTCGAAGAAGCGGTCGAGTTGCTGAAGGCGGCAACAAAGTCACTGTCGCGGGAGGACGAACCAGAGTTGGCCACGGTCGAGAGAGAGCCCATCATGAGGCTGCGACGGCGCTGTGCTGACGTCGTGGCGGTGGCGGCTGTGGCGGATGCAGGATTGCCGATGACGGGGCTGCTGGCGGAAGGAGCTTCCATGATGGAAGAGAGGTTGGCTTGGCTGCCCAAGCGGAGGGTGCGCATGCCTTGTCGTGAGATGCTGCCGCTGGAAGACACTGAAGCAGAATCGGCTGTGGCAGCGGCAGGCGCGATGACCGAGTTGCGGTGGGCGCGAAGAATCTGCTGCTGAAGCTCCTCAAGCTGGCGCTGCTCCTGACTCGCCATGTCTGCGACAGAGGGTCCAGAGTCTGCTCCCTCGATCTCGCCAGATCCGACGACGGACTCCGCGGCATCGGCGGACCCAGCCGCGAGAGAGGTAAAGTCAGGGCAGGTGGTGCTGCGACTGGGCAACTCGATCGACACGTCCGCGTCTTCGGGCATCTCCAAGATTTGACTCTCGTCATCATCTGCCGTCTCAGGAAGGGCTGCGATGGACGCCCTTGGTGTAGCCTCGTCTGCAAGCGATGAAGCGACATGTGGCGAAGTGGGCAAGGTCGGCATGGAAGGGCTGCTGACCAGCCCAACGCGGTGCGAAGGCGCGAGGTAGAGGCTGGGCGGGCGAGACTTGAGCTTCAAAGGCTTGGGCGCCAGGCTCGCGCGTCGGTTGCGCTTGACGGTCTGGTCCTCCTCTTCACGTCGCTGCTTGCGGAGCTCCTCCTCGGCTTCGGTGCGACCGTCGGCGGGCATATCGAGACTGGTGCGCTCGCGGGTCGGTGAGGTGGCATCCTCTTCCTCCTCTTCCTCCATCAGTGTTCCAAGTCCTTCTGGTTGTGGTGGTTCTGCGGGCAGCATCATCGACTCGGGTCGGCCTGGGCTGGAAAGGTATGCGTTTGGCATGGCCGGAGACGAAAAGCCAGCAGAAAGCATCGAAGAAGGCGATGGAGGAACAAGGCTGCGACCCCAGCTTTCTCGACGATCCGAGACTGTTGCGTGGACAGAAGGCGACCCGAAAGCAGAGGCAGGCGCGTTGGCACTGCCGTCGAATGCTTGGGAATTCCAGCTAGCCCTTCGCTCGTTGAGCTCGCTTTGATGGATTTCGTCGAGGTTGGGGATCTGAATGCTTTCGGTCCTGATGTGGCCAGAGAGACGGCGCGAGGCACGCGATGCCGCGGCATTGACAGAGGCCGGACGGTCTGTGGACTGTGTGTTGCGCGCAGTCGATGCGCGACCCTCGAGCTTCTCGAGAGCAGTGAGACGGTCGTCACCCGCTTCCTCGGCTTCGTTGACGGCGTCCGCGATGGCTTTCCTCCAGTCCCACTGTTGACCACTGGCACGCACGCTGTTCCTGACAGCGTTGCTGCTGCTGCTGCTGTTGGAGGCAGTAAGAGTAGGAGCAGGTTCAGACGAGCCAAAGAGCAGGCTGGCTGAAGGGAGGTTGGACATGCGCGAGCTGCGACGCCTGGACGACTCGAGGGATTGCAGAGGCGAGATCGTGTTGGTGATATCGAGACCGAGACCGGCGCCAACACCGCCCATGATCTCCATGCTCTCGCGTTTGGTGGCGACGCTTGGAGTGCGAGCGTGTCGGCTGAGACGCCTAGAGTGACGCGCTGCTGGCGCGGCAGGCGAAGGCGAGGCTCCGGTCGCTATAGCGTTCGAGGCAGGTCGGTCGAAGAGCGCTGGAGAGACGGGCGAGACATAGCTCAAGCGTTTTGCGGGTGTGCTGGAACTCGGACGAAGGTTGGACGACGACGAAGAGGCCGAGCCTCCGAAAAGCGAAGACGAGTCGAGGAATTGCTGCGATTGACGCTGGGTATCTTGGGTTTCGACAAAGTCAGGCTCGGCACGGTGCTCGATGGCAAGAACAATGGGCTCGTCTTTCTTGGCGCCGAGCATGGCGATGCTGACGGGACGCGAGTGGGAATAGTTCCTCGAGTGGGTTCGGGAGTGGCTTCGGACGTGGCCAGCGTGGGGAGCAACGATGGAAATCGGACGAGCCAGTGCCGGCGCGGAGGCAGGAGCAGGGCTGAGGGCGATCGCTTGTGCCTGCGAGAACAATGCATTGGGAGTGATGGAGATACTTCCGGCCCGCGAGTGTCCGCGAGCGTGTCCGGATCGCGATGGTGTGCGTGTGTGAGATGAGGTGGGGATGGCTGCTGCCGAGGAGGAAGCTTGCGAGACGAGCTGGTTGGAGAGCGCGACTGCGACGGCCGACGAGGCGACAGGTTCGTCGATGGAGCGAAGGCCGGAAGCGAATCGCGAGTGCGAGAAGGTAGCCGAGTTGCGCTTCTGCTTCTGAGCCATGAGGGCTTGTTTTGCGCGATAGCTCTTGAGCTTCTTCTTTGCAGAAAGGATCTGCTCTCCGCGATTGCGCGATGCTTCGGGAGAGGACATGGCGGCGGAGCTGTTGATGGAGCTGCGGTTGGAGGAGGAGATGGGAGAGCTCACGACAAAGTCGATGCTAGGCGTGCGAGTGCTTCGTCGGCGTATGATCGAGTTGGGCATGGAAGTCAGGAAGAGGGACCGAGAGTACAATTTTAATGTCTCAGGAGTCGAAGCTTGTGTTGAGCTGCCAGCAGCTGTATAGGTGGGGTGGGAGAGGAGAGGGGCAAAGCTTGTTGACCAGCAGCAATCGAGGGCGAGCGCGGTGGCAGAACCTCACAGAGGTGACTGCTTTGTCTTAGTAATGAAGTGGTGGGAGAATGCTTTGTCGATCGGAGTGAATGGGTGTGATTTGCACCGATTGTTGGCAACGAGATGAAAGCAGATTGTCGGTGTTGCTGGGTATGCAAGGGTAAAAGGTGATATGCTGAACAAGAAGAAGACCAAATGAGAATGCGAGCGAGGCCGGAAGAAGAAGATGGGAGATAAGAATGAGACAAGCAGGGAAGAGACGAGGCTACGGAGGGGGCGATGGTTGCCGTTGCCGTCTAGTCTTGATGAGGGAAAAGAAGATGAATGGATGGATGGATGCGAAGGAGAAGGAAAAGGATGCGAGGCAGAGTGATGAACGGAGAGGAGGAGGAGCAAGGCCACCACCAAGGTCCGACACGCACACGCGCTTTTTGGCAGACACGCCTCAGAGCTGGCTGAGCACGAAAGGCTGCAGCAACCAAAAAGTGGGCGGCTGCTGCTGCTGCTGCTGTTGCCGCTCCTGCAATGTACCATTCCAACGCCTTTGTCACGCATTCTCAAGCCCTTGCTCGAGCCAATTCACGCATGCCCCTCCAGTTCGGCCTCTCTTCCGTTCGATGAGGACAGCCGAGAAGGAGTGCAGATCGTCGAGTAAGCGAGAGTCGCTCTGAACGAGAGTCGCCTTTGCCTCAAGTGTGTGTGTGAGTGTGAGTTTCAGATTGGGAACCCTTTCTTGTCTCGCTCCTTCATCAGTCCAACACTTTTTGCTAAGGCACTTGTCGAGTCAGATGCATGCTCCTGCATTAGCTTCTTCATTTCGATACAATTTCTCGGCTGTCAACTGCTTGACCAATACAAATCTGGCACTGCCCAATCCAATCAATTTGAATCGCCTCGCTGTCCGACGTGGGAAAAAAAGCCAAAGTCCCTTTCATCACCCTTGCAACACGTCGAAGTCGCCTTTGACGCGAGGCGTGTCGGTCAAGCCCTCCGTTCATATTCCTCTCGCCTTCAACACGAGATCGGGCTACCACCATCGCCTTGTCAGCTCGCTTCTTCATCTCGCAGTGACGCTCGTACCTCCTCTCTCCATTCTTGCAGATGAGCAAGCTCGCGAAGAGGCCATACAGCTTCAGGATTAGAAAGAGATAGGGGCTAGGCACAGCAGCGTAATGCACCATGCACGGTCGCGTCCAGATAGAAGCCACGACTCAAACGCCCGATCAGGCACGTCCCGTTTGTGCTCCTGACAGCCTTGACGCGCAGCCGCAAGGGGCATGCTTCTCATCCGACCTTCTCTCTCACACATTGTTCTCGTCGGTCCTGTGATCTGTGAGGGCAGTTCCCAAGGTTATCAATGGTATACTAAAAGTACATGTAACGAATAGCAACGGGTGCTGTCTAGGCAGCGATCGCGTGCATAGGAGCAGCCACCATGCCAGTAGGCGTAGCTGTGCCGCTCGAGTACCGCTTCGAATCCGCCGCCAACTCAATGCCCAGCCCTCGAGGCGGGCTCCCTTGCAGCTGTCGACGCAAGCTCTTGGGACTCGGGTGCGCAATAACCTCCTGCATCATCTGTTCGCGCGCCAGCTTGCGCAGATCGCGGCTGCTGTACTCGGTCGAACGCGATCTTCGCAGCGGCATCGACTGCGCGGCCAAGAGCGAGCTCAGTGCTGGCATCGTCGACGATGCGCTCATGCCATCCTGTCGACGTGACTTGGGCGATCCCGCATGACCGAGCAGCGTGTCGTCGTCAGAGGCCTGTTCCTTGATCCGCTGCGGAGGTGCAGGAAAGTCAAAGTCTTCAGCTAGCGATGACTCCAGGCTGCTAGACCGATCCGCTCGCTCGGTGCGGCCCTCATCCGTACCCTCCTCCTGCTGAGCTGGGTCGGGGACGGTAGCGTCGATGGCCGTGTGGAACGAGGTGACGCTCACATTGTCCCAGTCGTTGCGCATCAGAGCCGGAGGAGCAACCGAGAGATGAGCGCGAGACTGCGACGAGACTCGCCTCTCGGGAACAGGAGGACGCGCCAACTTTGTCCTCGAGACCGACGTCTTCGAGACCGATGTTGGCAGCATTGCTTCACTGGTCGTCTGGACTTGAGGGATCGCTTCAGCAGGCTCAAGACCCATCAGTGCCAGTCGTGCGGCAAGCAGCGGGTCGCTCTGCTTCTTCTTGGCGTACTTGTCCTGCATCTCTGCTTGGCGTCGGCGTTCCTTTTCGGCCAGTCGCTGTTCCTTCTTGAGCAGCTCGTGCTGTTTGGCTCGAGCTGCTTCGTCGGAAGTCGCGTACGAGCGTGGCGTCCGCTGCGACTTGCTCTCCTTCTTAGCGCTTTCCTCTTCTTTGCTGTCAACGGGTCGAGCTGGCGCTGCCTCCTTCGGAGGTGTCAGGTTCAGCGCACTAAGCAGAGGCACAAACGACGGAGAAGGCGAGACCGCAGCGGGGACACTGCTTGCCATGATAGGCTGCTCTGCAGGCCCCGTCGACTGGCGGTCGTGGAATGCAGAGAGTCTCGCAGAGCGGCTCGACAGAGAGCGGATCAACCTGGATGCAAAGTGATCCGCGCTCTCCGTCTTGACGGGAGCTGAGGGCGCTTGAAGCTTTGCCAGACTGGCGGCTCGTGAATCACCGACTCGGACGGAATGGTCCACCATCGGCTCGGGAGCTGAGTGCGTCTCGACCTGCGCATCCGACAGCTGCTGCAGTTTGCGGCTGAGCTGGTCATTGAGCTTCTGCTGTCGCTGCGTTTCTCTGCCGTCGACCCGAGTAGCAGCAAGCTTCTTGGGCAGCGTGTTGCTGCGAGACAAGGTAGGAGCCTCGGCAGTTGGGATCATTCGCCGAGCAAAGCCATCGCCGACCCAGTCCTGGACTCGGCCCTTGCCAAGGGCGATCACCTCGGTTCGTCTGGCCTGACCCACTTCGGCCTCCAAGACGCTCGAGGCATCCTCAGAAAAGCGGCTCTCGCTCCAATGACCGCTGCTGCGAGCCGTCATCCGCGATGCTGTGCTCGCTCGTTGCGCCTGTCGCGGTGTCAGTTGGCTGTAGGTCGAGCCGGTGGAGCCTTCAAGACGATGCTGACGACCACGCGTAGGCAGCGGACCGACCGAATCAGCGTCACGGTCAGCATCCCTACCGGGCTGATCGAACAGCTGGCCGAGCGTCGGGGAAACGTGGCGCGCGCGAATGGTGCTCGCTGGAGAGGCCTCCGAGGGAGCATCCGAGATGGCCGACAAGTCGATCGCCTTATGCTGTGCTGCCAGAGCACGAGCAGCGTGGGTCGCGCTGGACCTGGAAGAGCGAGACGACGTCATCTCGTGCTTGGTGTCGGAGTGCGTGGTGGTCTGCGAGCTCGACTCCAGGTGCTCTGAGCCCGCTTCAGATGTGGCTTCGAGCTTGTCGGCGGCAATCGCTTCGGTATCGACATTCGCTTGCTTGTCGGCTCCAGTGAGAGGGCGGAAGAAGAGACCATGGTGATTGTGATCCTCGTCGCTGCCCTTTTCGGAAGCATTCGTGTTGACGAACAGTTCGCGCAGCTTGAGGATCGGTGTGTCAGCCTCGCCGGCACTGATCAAAGACCAAGGACGATCCGCAATGTCTGCGATACTGTGAGTGCCGGGAGATCGGCGAGCTCCGCCAATCAAAGGGGAAGAGGTGGATGCGAGCTTCTGCTTGGCGGTCACAGACTTGGATGGAGCAGCTCGAGGTTGAGTGCCGGCACCTCGACGAGCATGATTGCTCGGGATAGAAGCATCTATGCTTCCGGTGCGAGCGCCAACGAGGCCGAGCCCGACGATCTGGCCCGGATCGCTCTGCCTGCGTCCGGTAGGTGCGTCGGGCGACGTGCTGGATTGACTATCGGCAAGGATCTCTTTGACCATGTCAGGCTCGCTGTCCGATCCCGTCTGCGACGCGTTACGGGCACGGTACGATGACGCAGGACTGCCACCTCGGGGCGAGTCATCCACCTCGAGAGTGCAGTAGGTCTTGCCGTAAACCGGAGTGCTGGAGCTGCTGTCAATCTCGTCTTGCTTGACTTCGGGAGCGGGCTTGCGCCTGACAGCGCTTGCCGAACGCGATGTCTTGACAGGCGACTCGGAGTTTCTCCGTCGGACCAGATTGTCAGCGCTGGCTCGCGAGATGTGGCTGACGTCGGCAGCCGACGTGTCATCGAGAGCGGAGGCTTCCATGATCGGCTTCCAGCTTTCGATTTCGGGCGTGCTGGGACGCGGGGCAGCGTTTCGTGTCTTGCCAAAACGAGACCGCAACGAGGGTCTGCGAGAGGGACTCGTGGACGTCGCTCCCTTTGACTCGCTGGTGGGCGCTCCTGGAGTCGGGAACAACTTGCTGAGGGACGCAGCCATCTCAGGAAGGGGTGGCGCGGGTTGGGAAGATTCTGGATGAGAAGAGCCGCCGCCAAAGATGGAACTGATCATAGAGAAGCTCCTGCTCCTCCTCCTCTCGCCCAGGTTCAGGCTCAGACGGCGCCGGCGTTGTGGAGCTACGGGATCGTCTGGTTTGGCGACTTGAGAAGTGGCAAGCGGGATCGGATCCGAGATGGGCAACGATGCAACAGGTACGGACCGAGCGGTAGAATGACGGCCTTTTCTTGCGTTGGAACGATCTGCGATGGACGGGTCTCGCGGAGAGATCTCATCAGGGAGCGACGGGAAAGCGAACGTCGAAATCTTGCTGTGTCCACGATCCGTGACCTTGGCTGCTCCTGATGCGTCTTTGCGGTCAGCAGGGACGACGGTAGTAGGCCGCGACTTGACATCGACCATAGAGCTCGAGCCTTGAAGCACAGGTACGGGATGTGACACGAGATCAGGCGTGATGGTCACCTTGATTGGACCCGAGAAGGACTTTCTGCGGAACATGCGTGCAAAGCGACTAGGCGACGCGTCGGCAGGGTTGGCGATAGCTGCTGTTGTGGCTGTTGCTGATCCTGCAGCGGCAGCGTGGACTGGCGCTACTGCGGAGGCCATACTGCTCGACGTTGCGATGTTTGCGGAGGTAGCTGCGTTGGACGAGTCTATCGAGGCAATACGACGACTAAGACTGGATCTACGGAAAAGACCGTTGCCCAAGTCGGATCGGTCTCGAAGTGAGCTGCTGGTGCCAGTCGAGGAAGAGGCTGGCGGGAAGGGCGACTTGGATTTGGTGCTCTTCCTTCTCAAGAGCGTGGTTGATGTAGACAGTGGCACTTCGCGTGCTGGGCCGTCTGCTGATGGAGAGGGTCGGCGATGCAGGGACGATGATCCCGACAAGGATGGCTCGATGTCTGGTATAGATGCTGGCCACGATGTGACGGCAGTTGGAGGACCAGTGAAGTCGAAGGGCGTGTGCTGCTGATGGGATAAAGGAGAGTTCGCCCAAGGAGGAGCGGGGTCTTTTGAGGATCTGCGACGGAGTGACGGAGAAGGGGGGCGAGTGTTTGCGTTGGAAGACCTTGGAGCTAAAGGTGATTGGTGACCTTGAGGATGTAGTGGTGATTCGCCGACGCCGGGGTGGTCGCTACTTGAATAGTGAGCTGATCGATGGTTATGGAAGGCCGCTTGACTGTGGTGAGTAGACAAGAGGAAAGGGTCGTCGTCCGTGTGGATAGCAGAGTTTGGCCGGAAGCAACGAGCTGATGGGCGACGTGGGAGATGATACGGCAGCGAGTGAAGCTGGGAGGAAGAAGGCACAGGTGCAGGTGCGAGACGCGGCGTGTTTTCGACCATTGTTGGCAGCTGCGGGGATGGTTTGAGGAGTTGCAGAAAGTGCATGCTTGGCGATTGGGCTAATGGGTGGGGGAGGCGTCGGGCGCTTGTTTCACGGCATAGCTAAGCGATGATTAGAGCTTGAGGTGAAGTGAGGAGTCTGATCGGCTCTCAATGACGCTCGGCGCTTGACGAGGGCTGAGGCCGGTCAAGTGAAAGGGAAGCAGCCGCTGCTCAGCAAGGTTGATATCACGATGAAGCTCGGGTGGTGGTGGTGGGCGTCTAGGAAAAGCTTAAGTTGGAAGCGAGGCCGGGGCTGAGCTAGCGGAGTGGAGAGAGGGTTCTGGCGGCTAGCTGGATATGAAGACTGGAGGGCGATGACCGGATACAGGGAAGGGTGAGAGGACGAGGAGCAAAGGCCGCTGGCTGTCCAAGAGGGAAAGGAGATGATGGACGATCAAGAAGTGTCTCAGCCCGTCGATCATCAGCGGGTCAATCTTGTGGAGCCAAAGCTGGTTCTGACGAGCCTTGCTCTGGATGCGATGAGCTTGGTGAGACCATGATCAAGATGGCTCAGTCCGTCTGCCCATCTTAGAAGGCTGAGCAAGTCGTGACTGCAACGAGAACGCCATGCATGCATGAGAAAGGGCTCCTATCTCGATGCTGACCACAAAGTGGAGAAAAAAAGGCGGTTCAAGCTCGCTTACTCTCAGACTGTCACAGCGCTTCACAGCAGCAGCAGCAGCAGCACCAACTCAAAGAGCGCACGGCTGAGCGTTAAAGATCATTTTAGCTTGTGCGCGTGGGCAGGCAGGCGGTGAGCCGAGCCTGTGGCTCGCGGTGCAACTCTGCAGCCCTTGACGCCCAATTTTCCTTTCTTGTCTCGCCTGCTTTTTGAGAAAAAGGAGTTTACATTTCACACACCGCCAGCCAGCCACGACTGCTGTCTGCACCTTGATCCTCCATCCTGGTCGATGTTGAGATCGCTGTTTCGCTGCTAAGGCGTCGTGGAAGGCTCTACGGATGAATCGAAAGTTCGTCACCACAAGCAAAGTTTTGCAGGGTGCAAGGTCGTGTGGGGCCGACAAACCGTCGATCCTGTCATCCTCGCCGATTGGGCGCCCTGTAGGCACCATTGTCCCTCATATTCAAGGGTCTCTGCCCCGGTTTGCTTGAGCTTGAACTCAAACGTACCTGCATCATGGTTGTCCTCCTTTGCACAGGTGAGCTCGTCGGCAAGATCAGCCGGAAACCAAGAAGGCGTCGAGAAAAGTGAGACAGGGTCAGCTGGGTTCACAATTTCTTAGCCGAGAAAACAGCGCAAGCGCACTTTTGAGGCAGCAGAGAGGCAGAGCAAGCAAAAACAGGGGCCCGCATCCGTCGCCTTTTTTTACGCGCTTAAATTTCCAGGGCGTCTTCGGATCAAATCCCAAAGCGACGGTTCAGATCTCAGCATCACGAGCAGCAGCAATCCCATCTGCTCGGTCGACCCCTTGCACTGCCGTGAAACAACGCCCATCTCGCATAGCCGCCCGTCCCTAAGGGAGAGACACCCTGCTAAGCGCCTCCTCCTCTTAGCACCGTCGATTGCAGCGCCCTGACAAGGTAGCTACGCATCCGTTCACAAGCAAACAGGACCGCCTCCTTGGTCGCTGATGAGCTCTGTCGACCAAGCATGTACCGCACGAAACACGAAACACACCTCAAAACCAAAAGCAAGCCAGATTCAGACGCGAGAGTAGCATTATTTGTGTGTATGACGAGACAAGTGGCGCAGTCCAGTTAGCATGGCGACCTAGGTACGGTAAGGCGAAGGCGCGATCGCCGATCTGAGGTTTGACTAAAGAAGCATGCTCGGCATGTCCTCGATGTACTGCTTCAGCTTGACCAGGAACGTCACGGCTTCACGGCCATCCAGCAATCGGTGGTCGTACGTCAGCGCAACCACCATGATGGGGCGGATCTCCACCTTGCCGTTCACCACCCACGCCTTGTCCTTGACGGCGTGCATGCCCAAGATGGCCGAACCGGGCAGGTTCAGGATGGGCGTGCCGAACAGCGAGCCAAAGACACCACCGTTGCTGATGGTGAACGTGCCGCCGCTCATGTCCTCGAGCGTCAGCTTGTTGTCGCGCGCCTTCTTGCCCAGATCGGCGATCGCCTGCTCGATCTCGATCAGCGACATGCTCTCCAGGTTGCGCACCACGGGCGTCACCAGTCCCTTGTCCGTCGAGACGGCGACCGACAGGTCCACAAAGTCGCGGTAGACGATCGTGTCACCCAGACCGGCACCCTCGATGCTAGCGTTGGCAGCAGGCACGTCCTGGAGCGCCATAGCCGACGCCTTGGCGAAAGCTGACATGAAGCCCAGCTTGACGCCCTTCTCCTTGAGGATGCGGTCCTTGTGTCGTGCGCGGAACGCCATCAGGTTCGACATGTCGATCTCGTTGAACGTCGTGAGCGAAGCGGCCGTGTTTTGCGATTGCTTCAATCGCTCGGCGATCCTCAGACGCATGCGCGACATCTTGACGCGGTTCTCCTCTCGGCTGCCAGCGCTAGGTTTCGAGCCGGAAGAGGAAGAAGAGGAGGAGGAAGAAGACGACGAAGACGACGACTTGGAAGGCGAAGACGATGAGGAGGAGGAGGAGGACGAAGACTTGGAGGAAGGAGCCGAGGGACGCGACGAAGGATCAGCCGAGGGTGCGGGCTTCTTGTCGTCCGTCTTCTTCTCGGGCTGCTTCGACTGCTTCGACTCGTCCTGCTTGGGCTTGTCATCCTTCTTCTCCTCCTTCTGGGGCTTGTCATCCTTCTTTTCCTCCTTCTTGTCGTCCTTCTTCTCTTCCTTCTTGTCGCCGCCAGAGCTGGCGCCTCCAGAGGGAGCCTCACCAGGCTCGAGCTTGAAGAGGTCCTTGCCCACCTCGACGGTGTCCTCCTCCTGGGCGAACACCTCGACAATGGTACCGGATTGAGGAGCGTTGACCGAGACGTCGATCTTGTCCGTTTCGATGGTAGCCACCTCCTCATCAGCCTGCACAAAGTCGCCGACCTTCTTGTTCCACTGCTTCAAGGTACCCTCCGTGATGGACTCGGCCATCTGGGGCACCTTGACGATCTCCTTGCGGCTCGTGGAGGTCGAGAAGTTCCTGTGCGATGAAGTAGAAAGTCGAGCGAAGAGTCGATTGGATCCAAGGTGAGCATCGTCGATGGTCGATAAGACGAGTGAAGGTAGCAACAGAGGTGATAGAAAAGCAAGAGTCAGGATTGTCCTTCGTAGGTACACAAGAGGTCAAGCACTCTTCTGAGAGAGGGTTGCAAGACTTACCTCTGAGCAGAGAGAGTGGTGTGGGCACCAATGGCGAACGACTTGTGCGCAGCCGAGGTGAGAATCGTTCGTCGTGCCACGGCAGGGGTGACCATGCGGACGGAACCGCTTCGGAGCGCGAGGCTCCTGGCAGCGCGTGCGCCAGACTGAGCGAAGGAGCGAGCGAGCATCGTGGGGGAAGTCGATCAAGTCGTTCGGTGTCGGTGTCGTCCTTGAGTGAAGTTGAGACGTCTCCGTGTATCTCGCAGATGTGCCCTCCGAGTGTGATGATGGAAGTGGACGGAGAAGAAGAAGCGGAAGAGGAGGAGGATGGAAGAAACGTGTGGAGAGTGTGAGGGTTTGGTCACGGTCCACTGTTTTTGCGCTGCTGTTGCTGCCAAGCAGAGCCGAACCGGCGCTGTGACTGAGAAGAATTTCAGTCGGTGTGCGCCTTCAAACCGCGGACGGCTCGATCCGTGTTGCTTTTGAGTGACGCAGCAGCAACAAGACAAAGGTGTGGAGATATTCGGATTCAAGATCGTAGACCCTCAAACTGAATCGATTCAATTGGACCGAGGCAATTTCGAAACACTTCCCCTTCTCAAATTTGTATTCAATGACGGACGAGCCAGCCGCCGAGAACCTTGCTCCATAGCCACGCAAATTCGCCGATGTGCTCCCATCGACACGCACCTGAGCCGGACCATCATCAACACGTTTGGTAGCAGCTTGGCCCATGTATACATCTGTCTGCGGTATCGACCGAGCCGCGACTTCTCAGACTAGGAGTAGCGGTGTGACGGGGATGCACGGGTGGCAGTCTTTGTTCTGACTCGGCGACGAGGCGGGGCGGATCTTTCCGTGGCACCGTCCGGCAGTGGCGGCATCGTTCCCTTTGACACTTCGAGGTTCGCCGGTGACCTACTACCGCCGCTCATGCTTGCTCTGCGCGAGGGTATGTCAAGCAAGCTGTTCCGGTAGCTCCGTTGAGTGAATTGACCGACGAATCATCTTCCGAATCGACCCTCCATGCCCGAGATGGCTAGCCCTCAATCACATTCGAGCACTCACACGAGCTACGCAAAAGAGGAACGATTGTTAGAGACGATGAAGCAGCATCCGGACAGATGAAAGCATTCCTCGCTACTCCTTCTCTCGCTGCAGCCTCACGCCTTGTCGGTGCGCCAGTTGAAGATGTCAAGTCCGCCCGACTTGCCGTTCTCGGCGCCATGGCTGCTCTGACGCAGCGACAGGCTTCCCGTCGTCGAGGCTGTTCCCGATGCATTCGTTGCCGCATTGGATTTGCTGCCGGCTCGAGGCTCGAGCAACAAGCTGCGACGGTACAAGTCATCCGCTCCTCGACCTCCTTGCGCGCCTTGCACGTCATCCAGAGCGCGCTTGAGGAAGTTTTGCATCTCGGGCACCTCCACCAAGTTGTACGGCACCTGGAAGCGTTGCACTTCGCCCATGATGCGGCTGATCTTGACGTACTTGTCAAAGTTGAGCAGCTTCTTCTCCGGATTCGACGGACACGGTCGCGTCGCCGCATTGCCTTCATGGCAGAAGGTCAGATCCGTCAAGAACAGACCCAAGAACGGGATCGCAGGTGGCGTCGTGTTGCGTAGCCGCTCGCGATAGCTGGCATAGTTGCGCGTGTGCTCGACTGCGCTTCGTTGTCGGTCCATCATCGCGCGGTACTTGGTCGACAGGCCATCCCACGTCTTCTTGAGCCGCGCAATCGTCGACGAGTTGAGCGCGCACTGAATCGCCATGAGCGTGTGGAAGTTGTTGAGCTGCTCGCATCGATCGCCCAGCTTGATGAAGTATTTCAGCAATTGCGTCCTCTTTCTCGCGTCCACCTCGTTCAAGATGCACTCGCTGATCCAACCCGTGATCCTCGTCGACATGGACGACATGCTCTTGACGTGCACATCTTGGATGCCGCCTGCCGCCTTGGTCTCTTTGGTGTATCGGGAGCCCAGCAGCTCTTCCGGCTGGATCGCGCAGTACAACTTGCTGTCGATGATGGTCAGCTGGCGAGCCAGCTCGAGCGGGTCAAAGTCGATGATGTGGATCCGGTCAAACTGCTCGTTGCGCAAATGCGAGAGCAGCGTCTTGGACACCACCGACGTCGGAGGCAGCGCACCTCCTTTCGAAAAGGCCGACGGTGCGTACATCTGCGAAGCTTCGGTCATGGTCAGACCAAGTCCAGTCTTGATGCGCTCCGACGAGATGACGCGCTGCAGACTGCCAGGCCCGCGGTTGTTGCCCACCAAGACGGTCGTCTTTTGCGTGCCTCCGTCGAGCCGCTTGCGCGCCAGCTCCGCGAGTCGGTGCGCCGGTCCAGCTGTCGCACTCGCCGTGGCCCAGCGCTCCACCAACGGGATAAGCTGCTGCAGGATAACTCGGTCCGTCGAGGGGTTCCAGTGATTCTCCAGCCAGCTCTTGAGCAGGTTGAGCACGCGCAGACGGACCGGCACCAGCTTTCGATCGTTCCAGCGGGTCACGTCCGCCTCGCTCATGGGCAGATCGGCGGGAGGCTTCATCTCGAATCGCGCGACCAGCGCCTCGAGCAGCTCTTGCGGTGAAGTGAACATCCGGAAGCACAGGAAAAAGGCGGTCGAGAACGTCGCTTCGGTCATGGCATCGTGCGGCGTCATCTTTTCCACGAGTGCCTTGAGAGTGGCACCGGTGACCTGACCCTCCGAGTTGCAAACCACGTCGGAAGCATCGTAGCCGGGGCCCATGTAGCGAGACTCGATGGAAACAGGGGCGGCTCTCGGTTCCCTGTACATCGACTGGCGTTCGACGACGCCACCGGCCAGCTGCTTGGCAGCCGTTTGAGCGGTCGTGTGGGCATCTTGAACCGCTGCGCCTGCCTGCTGCTGCTGTTGCTGTTGCTCGAACGAGGGGCGGGCCGAGGTCTCTCCCGTCGCCTCGGACCGGATGGATTGGCTGGTGGATCGCGATGTCCTGGCCGCATCCTGCGAGTAACGGTCGACGGAGGAACCCATGCCAGAACCGCTGCGATCGCCGGCTCTCGAGGCTTCGTTACGAGAGGGAGCATACTGCGCGTTGCGGTCGGTGTAGGACGATGGAGGTCTGCCTGCGACTGTGGTCTGCCCGGCGTGCGAGCCATGTCGCTGGTCAACGTAGTCGGCTTCGCTATGCTCGTCCTCTTGAATGTCGTCGAAGCCATTCTGGTGCTCGTCACGCTCGTAGTTTTGCTTGAGGAGCGACAAGCTTGTCGCTTTGCGGCCGAGGAAGGACAGCGTATTCTTTCGGCGAAGGTCTTGCGTTGCACCTGCTGCTTCGACACCTTGGGGCGAACCTTCGCGCGATGGCTCGTCCTGATACTGCCCCATCGAGGCGATCATGGTCCCTGCAGCACGTGAGTTGCGCGCTCGAGACGCTTCGGGGAGCGCGACGGTGAACGAGGGATCGAGTCGATCGATACAGAGTCGCACCGCTCCCACACACTCGCCGCCCGTCCGCAAGACGCTCGTGGCCGCCTGCAGGAGGCGAGACTTGTCTTCGGCCTCGGCGACCGAGCCGGCTGTGATGGAAACGGAGGGAGCCGACGTCACCACGCGCGCCGCCGTGACGAGCTGCGTGGTGGCCTCGTACAGATTCTCGCGCGTCTCCCAGAGAATGGCCGTTTCGCGAGGTCGAATCTGCTGGAGGAAGGCATTGTTGTTGACAGCTTCGACCACGAGCAAGAGATTGCGCACACCGACGACCGCCTCTCGGGTCATGTCGATGAGGTAGGCGTAGCTCGAAGCATGACTTTCGGAAGTGTGGGTGTGGACGTGGCCGATAAAGGCGGCAATGATGGAGAGCAGCTGGTCGTTATTGATGCTGAGGCGCTGCATGACTTCGTAAGCGGTGCGTTCGACCGAATGAGGCGGGCCATCGTCTTCGCCATTGGAGCCGACTGAGCCGTGCTGCGAGCCAGTGTCGTGACCTGACATGGATTCGGGCGACTCAGAGCTAGAATCGGATCGAGAGCGTCCCATGCCGATCTGATGAGCCACGGCAGCAGCTACGACGCCCGCACGTCCATCGAGCTGGCGCTGCGTCATGGAGCGAGCCTGTGCGACAGCGTGAGCGCCACCGTCCGAGGAATCGACGGAGCCTTCCGAGGGTTGGCGTCGTTGCGAGTTGGTACGACGCGTGGCTGCGTAGCTTTGAGCTGGATCGTGGCGATCGTCATAATGCAGCTGACGTGCTGACGCGTACGAAGTCCGCACGCCCGAGTCGCGAATCTGCGAGTAGCCGGGGGTAGGCGTCTTTTCCAACTCTTGACGGATCGCGGAAGAAGCGGTGCTGGTCTGGGCGTACAGATCGTCGTAGACGGAGGAGCGACGTTCGGGCACAGGCACGCCGCAGTCGACGGCGACGGCAAGGAAGCTACGCACATTGACCAGCACCTGATCCGCCAATGCAAGCATGGTATCCATCTCTGCCGGTCGGTAGGAGTCGTCGACCATGGGCGCGGACGCGGTACGCGCTTGGGCTACGAGCTTGCTGAGCTCCGACAAGATCGCTTTGCGCTCACGAGCGAGATGCGGATTCGCTTTGAGGATGGGCGACTCGCGCGTCAAACAGTCGGTGGCCGAAAGCACGGACCGCACGGAAGAGATGACGCAGGCGGTGGATGGCTGAAAGTGAGCCACGCGCTGGGCGCGGACGGCGTTGCGCAGGAGCGAGATGGCGTGCAGGATAGGATCCAATACACTTCCATCGCCTTGATCGGGCATCGGCGTCGAGGTGGGCGTTGGCGATCGCGTCGAGCTTGCCGAGAAGAACCGCTCGCGCTGGGGAAAGTTCTCCGCCGTGTAAGGATATCCGGCGGCATGGTCGAAATCGGACGAAGTCTGGCTGGTGGTGGGGTTGCGAAGCGCATCGTTGTCGTGATCATACGAATAGCTGTCGTTCTGACCATCATCCGAGACATAGACCGCCTCCTGGTCGACATAATTGCTGGGAAACCAGCCCCGTTGGCCATCTAGTTCGCCATCCCACCAGCCGGAGGGGTCGCGGTTGTAGACTTTGATGACTTGACCTGCTTGGAAGGAGAGGCAGGTGGCGTTGTTGGAGTTGAAGTCGTGGAGCGCGACGACGTGTTCTTCGGACTGCGTCTCTTCGTAGTCCTCGTCTTCGTCGTCGTCGTCGTCGTCGTCGTCATCGTGGTCTGCATAGGATGGGACGAAGCTGGCACTGGATTGTGCCTGTACGTCGTTGGCCCATGTCGCCATGTTGGGGCGTTGTGAGGAGGCAGCGGCGCGTTCGAAGCGGGAGGAAAAGGGGCTTTCTACGCTGTGGGTCGACTCTGCAGCTGGTTGAAAGGAGCGCTGTGCCGAGTTGCGATGGTTGTTGATAGCGCTGCTGCGGTTGTCGGTGGTCCTAACACCAGTATAGGCGGAAGCGGACGACGCCATGTCGCACTGTCGTCGTGTGCTGCGTGTGAAGTGGTAGGCAGCGACGAGAGGAGGATGGCGGACGCGATCAGACGAATGAGGGGGTCGAAAGCAGAACGAGGAGCATCACAGGGCATCCGAGTCCAATCTACGAGGTTCGGCAGAGTATGAAAGAAGGCTGATGCGGGATGGCGCTATATGGCAATGGTCACGCAGGAGGTGAGCGGCAGGCGCGCGTTGAGGAGGACCGAGCGTGGACTGAACAATGCGATTGCGGGCTCTGTGGATGCAGCGGAGGAGTTGTTGGATTCGAGAACAATCAAGCGAGCGAGGTAAGACGGCGCTGAGGCTCCGGGCCAAGAGAAAGGGCGCGCGAGAGAAAGCAACGGGTCGCGGAAGGAGAGAAGGCGTGACCAGGGCTGCTCTGCGATCGTGTCCGAGGAGTGAGAGAGCGAGAGAAGAAGAGAAGGAGTGGGCAATGAAAAGAGCGTTGAGCGATGGCGGATCGGATCAAGGACAAGGGAGGGTCGGTGAAGATGCGGTGTTGAGGATGCAAACGATGGCGATGATGGTGATGGTGTTGGTCGTTGGTGATGCTATCGTGACCCCGATATGGACAGTTGGATCTGTGTGAGTTGCTTCGCTGTGATGTTCTGTGCTGTGCCTTGCGCCTGTGTGTGTGACACATTTCAAAAAGCTATTTCGCCCTGCTGCTCAGCAGAGCTCGCTTTTTCCAGATTTGATTGATTTGTTTATATTTTATTGACTAATTTCGCTAGCTCGATTTTTAGGGGTCCAAGGCTGCGCGTGACTGACGGACAAATTGACTGACCCAGAGCGACTTTCGCCCGCCGTTGAGCAAAGCACAACGCCGAGCCAGCCCGCGAGCCGTCACGTCTGATCCCGCAAGTGTCAAACCCGTTTCGAATTAGATCTCGACAGCTCTCTCATCCGACCATCCACCGAGGCGAGCTGCTTGTATTCAGCATGGTCGGTCGGAAGCATGCCATCGCCCACTGTGTCCCTTCGCCTCGTCACGCTCGACAGGGGTACTGCTTCATGTGATCATCTCGAAAGCATTCGGCTAGCCGAAATGAGGTGCCGCAGCTCACAGAGTGGGAGCTCGTCTCTGTTCCACGTGATCCGAATGGGACTGATTTCACTCGAATCATGGCAAGAGCATCTGACGCTTGCGATGATGCCATCAAGACTAGGATGGAGAGACGCTTTGTCTCACAAAATCGCCCTGGCAGCTCGTAGCACCTTTCTGACGCTCAAGCGCTGAATCAGGGCGCCACAGCCGATTTGGTAAGCTCGTCGCTGTTGTGTAGTCTCACTACCTCATCGGTGCCAACGAGCAAGCAGTCAGCGGAAAGGCCATCTTTGACGTGGCGGTAATCCCACAGCAACAAGGCAATGCCGGTTGACGACCGAATCAAGGTTCAGGGTCCACTTGTTGCCTGCCTTACTGATGCTGCCGTTAGTGTCCTCGTGGCTCTGCAGAGTCGATCCCTCGCTGTCACCGAGCCGATGTCAGGGTCGTGAGAAAACAAAGCTGGATCTTGACAACCATTCCGCGCGCTGTATGGCTCCCCTTCCTATCTCATAAAGCATCTCCATTGTTGGTCTTGCCGAGCTGGATCCGACGAAATGGGTCGCCGCGCGGGTGGCAACACTGTCGCGCCAGGAACAACAGTCAAGGCGGCAGAGAGCGTTACTGGACTGTCCTTCAAAGCATAACATACCGTACAGACTCGTAGAGAAATCGCACAGGCCAAAGATCAAGTCGTCCTACGGTTGCGCCCCTAAGCATCTAGTGGCAACATATGAGGCAACGGTCCCCTCGGCTCGATCCCCGCGTTGCCTCCAACACGAGAGTACCCTCGCTTGATGTGTTCGAAGTTGGTCCAGTCGCTAAACGCCTTCTCGCCCCAGTAAAGCCTCTGCAGGTATCGATGGATGTGCGGATAGTCGTGTCGGATCATCTTGATGTTACACCTGAACAGCGTATGGTAGCCCACATCGAAGCGGACGAGCGTTGGGTACAGACGGATGTCCGCATCGCTCAGCCCCACCTCGGGAACCAAGTACTCCCTTCCATCCGACAGCAGCGTCTCGAGCCGGTCAAGCGATGAGAAGAGATTGTCGACTTCCTTGTCGTACACCTCTTGCGTGGTCGCGAACCCCGTCTTGTAGACGCCGTTGTTGATGTTGGGGTAGATCCACTCGTTGAGCTCGTCGATCTTTCGGATGGCTTCGGGCTGATCGATGGGGTAGTACGTCTTGCCTTTGGCTGGGCTGTCTTCTGGCAGCAAATCGTCGAAAGCGGTGTAGAGGATGCGAATGATCTCGGACGACTCATTGTTGACAATCGTCTCGAGCTTTTTGTCCCACAGGATGGGCACTGTGTATCGGGCCGAGTAGTTGGGATCGGCCTTCAGGTAGAGCTCCTTTGTGTTTTCGCAGCCATAGAGAGGGTCTCCTGTCTCGGCCTTGTCAGTGATCTCGAATGGCCATCCGTTGGGCGTCAAAGTGTAATGTACGACGGCGACATCGATGATATCTTCGAGCTGTTTGAGCGCTCGGACGTGCAAGGTGCGAGACGCCCAGGGACAGATGAGGGCGCAGTAGAGGATGTATCGGCCCTTTTCGGGTTGGTGAGGTCCCACTTTGGAGATCGTATTGCGGAAGGAGGAGACTTGACGGCGGAAGTTGCCATCCTTGCCCGCATGGATGGCGACGCTGTGTTCGGTCATGGTTGACAGAAGAAGAGGTAGGGGACAGAGACCGATGAGCGTTTGTGTCGAAGGAGCCGAGGATGCGGGGCTGGAAGTCGAGCTGGACCCTGAATATATACCGTAGAAGGTAAGATCTTAGTCTGGCAGCCGCAATCAAGGTCATTTCCTTAAATCCGAATCTGGTCGGTGGTAAGCTCTCTGGCTATCGACGCCGTCGACACTCTACCGTCAAGCTCTCGACGAAGCTCGGCTGAGTTCCAGCTCGGACAAGCCGATCAACCTGCTCGAGTGTGGCTTGTTGGCCATCGAGCTTCGCGTTTCAGTCCAGTCGGAAAGGCCGCGCACTCGCATCGACCTTTGGCTTTTGTCACACACAGAGTCAGCAAGCTCGGAGCGGCCGACACCTGCGGAAGAAACAGTCGATATGATGTGTGTGATATTGTTGCATGCTATGGAGAAGTGCCGAAATGCTAATCGAGCGCCAACTGCGGGTCTACTTCATCGAGTCTGCCCATGCCTGCAGGTCTACCTTGGCCGCTTCCGCCTCGATCACGTATTGATGCTTGGTCAGGTCCTTGGGTGTAGGTCGCGTCGCTGGGTCTTTGAGCAAACAAAGGTGGACAAAGTCCTCCATGAGCTTGGGGAACTTGCCCTCTGGCAGCTTCGGCGGTGGCTCGTTGACAATGTGCTGCAAGAGATCCAAGATGGACATCTGATGGCTCGAGCCTTCCAGGCTGACACCGGCTGGCTTGGACTTTCTGCGCTTCTGTTTCTCCTTGTTGACCGCTGGCAGCTTTGGCGCTGGTTTGGTGGGAGATAAAGTCCCTGCCAGGTCTCCGTTGAGGAAGTCGTCGTCCTCATCCGACAGGTCGTCGTCGTCTCCATTCTCTGCAAAAGGGAAGCGACCCAATGCCAATTCGATAATCGAAACACCCAAACTCCAGACGTCTGACTTGACGCTGTACTGATCACCCTGGATACGCTCCGGCGACATGTACGTGCTGGTGCCGACAAACGTGTCTGCAATACTGTTGATCAGCTCGCCACTGACGCCGAAATCGCAAATTTTGATCTGACCAGCACCATTGACCAGAATGTTGCTCGGCTTGACGTCGCGATGAATGATGCGATGCACGTCGTAGAGATAGGTCAAGCCGTGGGCCACCACGACGGCGACTTTGCCGCAGATCTCGGGCGAGATGGGCCCGTACTTCTTATAGATGCCATCCAGCGAGTCCTTCTCCATAAACTCCATGCACATGCAGATGTGCGGCTCGTTGAGATAGGCGCCGTAGAACGAGACAATGTAGGGCGAATGGCACTCGTGCAGGATCTGCAGCTCGCGAAGGATCTGCTTGCGTACGCTGGGCTTGGCATCGATGAAGACCACCTTCTTGGCCATCACCGTCCCGCTCTTCTCGTGCAGCACCTTGGTGACGGTGCCGCCGTTTCCAGCGCCGAGCTCTGAGAGGGTCTTGAGATCCTCGTTCTTGAGATCGAGCTTGTATTCGACGCCGAGCTCCAAGTTGGCAAGCTGCTGCGTCAACTTGTTGTGGTAGTTGGCTCCCGAATTTGCCTCTGCATCGAGCGCGCCATTGCCCCTCAATGACAATGATCCGCCCGATGACAATGTCCCCGACTTGCCGATCGTGGACGCATTCGACTTTGCCGAGCCCTCTGCGGTGGCTTGTGATGGTGTTGTGGCCGATGCTTCTCCTGGACCGGCCAGCGGTGAATCAACGAGCTGCAGCCCCTTGAAGTTGCGCTTCTTGCGTATGGACGAGCCGGTGCCTGATGAGAGCATTGTGATACAATTTCTCGGGATGCTGAGGGTATTTGCGTCGAAAGGAAGCGGCTGCCGCTGGACTGGATCCTTGCTGGGTTCTGCGTGAATCGTGATCCTTCTCAGTCTTTGCGAAAAGGACGAGAGAGGGTGAAGGTGACCTTGTCAGCTTTACAGCGACGTACAGGTGTGGATCTCGCTTCCTGTATGGAAGAGAAAGCCTTCAACTCGTTTTCTGGTTGGTGAAAGGCTGTCGATCGTATCTGCTGTGACGCCTCGTTGTGCAAGACGAAACACAAGTGAACGAAGAAGCTGCTAGCTATGAGCTGCGTGTATGCGTCTAGAGATGATTGAGGTGGTGAAGCTTTGTTCGTCTAGGAATGCAAGCAGGAGCGAGGTGAATGAGCTGAGTTCGTGTCGAGGCTCGGAGGCGAAATGAGAAGGCGAGCGTCTCGAGCGGTGTTGCTTGGAAGCGAGAGAGAGCACACGCTTTCGTCTGAAAGGGATCTCCATCATTCGGGCGGCCCAAGCACGAGACACGCGGGCAGAGTAGTCAGCCTGGCAGGGCCAAGCCTAGGCCAACGCATCAAGGGTTCTCTCTCAAATTTGTGTTGATTTCGCAAAGACGCGGCGCTGGTTGAGAAAATCGGACCAAAAAAGGCCGGATGTGGCTGGAATCGTCACCTCTTCGGTCAACTCACGCCCATCTCAAATGGATATGATGCGGGCAACTTTGGCTTCCATCGAGGTCGGACTTTGGCTTCCACTTGATGGTCATCCACTCAAGAGTAGAGATTCCGACGGCGGACAGAGCAGACCCATATTGAGCAAAATTTGCAACTTCACGATCTCTTCAAAGGAAACGACGATGAGACAGGCACGGGCAAGGACAGATGAAAGGTGAAGATCATATCATTGCATACGGAGAACACGAATCAGAGCCTGAAGTCCCAATCCTACAGATGCTGTGCAACAGCATGCCGCCTACTACCTGGCAAAGATGCGAGGGTCTATCAGAAACGAGCGGCCAACCCTCCCTCGAAGCTCAGGAACAAGCTCCCAATTAAGGTCGCAAGCCATGTTGCTTGTCGGGCAAAGGTCCTCGGCGGGCGGCTAGAATCGTGCTCGACACCTGAAGGTGAGCGAGCAACGACAAGGCCCTTGATGTAGCCTCACTGTCGTAAAGGGCGGCAAACGCTCGGGTTTCATCTACTAGACTGAATAAGGTGACATGCAATTGAGCATGTAGAATCGGAAATCGACTTTATTAAGTGATTCCGTAAAGCTGCGAGGGCGAGAAGAGGGATAGACGGATGGTCGATGTGGGGAAGAGCGTCAGTGGAGCCGTTCCATGACGAGAAGCAGGAGGAAAGTGGTGGATGGCGTGGCAGAAGCGGGCGATGGCAAGCCTTGCGCGGTCGGACGGTGGATGCGGGCCTCGCGAGGAAGTCGCGAGCCATCGCAAGCGGGAAGGGAAGGGGAGGCCAGGGTAAGGGGTCGGGATGGTACTCACTATGATCTTGAAGAAAAGGAAGGAGGGAGGCGTGGAAATCGCAGGGTTATATACGTTCGCCCCAGCCCCGCCTTCACAGTGCAAAAAAACTGAGCCTTGTTGCCGCAGGAAAATTTTCTCCCTGCGCCCGTCTCTGCCGAAATTTCCAGCGTTGGACCCTTTTCGAGAAGAAAAACTGCGGCCGCTCCCGATAGGTCTGAATCGGGAAACGAGAATCGCACGATCCATCAAGCTCGAGGACGAACAAGGTCAATCGGTTTCGGGCAGCGAAAAGGAGGTCTTCGCTGTGCCGTCCGTGGCCCTTTGTTTCGACTTGTGCGCTGTATCGAGGACGCAGCCAAGCCGAAGCCAAGACTGTGTTGCAAGCAACCAGCAGGCCCTTTGATTGTGATCATGGCTGTGACACCGTGCTTGAGGCTGTGACGTGCAGTGTGCGGTACAACGGCGACATGCTGGCCGGACGCTGCTTGCCATCGAGACGGCAAAGGAAGCGGCTGCTGCATCTGAGCGCGAAGTGCTTTGCATGCGTGTTGGCCTTGCTGGCCGAGTCGATTTGCACCAACGCCGAGCGTGTGACAGCTGCATCGACGAGGTGCATCAAAAAGGCCGAGGAGGGTCGCTTTGACAAATTCGAACGCTGTGTCTGCTGTCGCTCGGCTTGGGCGCGTTACGACTCGGCCAGCGTGATGGACGTGCAGCTAGCTCTTCTCTTTCGGACCCTCGATTCCGCGCTGCTTCTTCTCTCGCTTGACAGCTGGCCGTGTCTCAGTGTTGGACAGCCGGGCATCCTCCATCGATCCGAGTGACCCTTTGTTCCATGCCGCAGAAGCATCCTCGACATCCCTCCAGCCTGCAATTTGTGAGCCTGTGCTGCTGCATTGCTGCGAACCTGATCACGATGCACAGTCAAGACGTCTGCGAGAGAACCTGTTCGGCGGCGGCTAGGCCGGCGCGATCATGCATCACGGCTCGTTAGCGTAGCTGCACAACGGCACATAGAACCGCGTGCTTCGCGCAGCTGAGCTGCTGTCACCATTGTCACGGCCCTCCAAAGCCAAGCCGATGGACGTGCAAGCGTTCTCGTCCCCGGCCCTGATCGCCAATCCTCCTCTTGCCTGCCTGTCCTGGTGGCCGCTTTCGCTTCCGCTTCCCTTTGGCAGCGTCCGTCCTTCTTGTCTTCCCTCCGGCTGTCGTCCTTCCATCGTTGTTCTTGACTTCTCACCTTCCGTCCTTTCCTCATCCTCTTTCCTTCCACCGTTCTTCCCTCCTCTCCATAGAGCTGTTCTTTGCACTCCTCGTATCAAAGTTGCTGGTCTTCTTTCGATACTTTGCTCTTTCTTTCCTCCCACATCTCTCTGCCTCTTCCTTTGCGAGTCTCAAAGCCCTCGTCCATCCTGATCCAACATCAACATCGCTTCTTGCACCTGGCACGATTCTTTTGACAAGACATCTGCCTCACTCTTGCACTACCATCGCTCCAGTCCCGAGAGACCGCGCCTCCTTGCTTCGCTTCTACCTTTCATCAGCACCTTCGATCTCTCAGCGTAGCATCATCCACCATGGCTCCCATCGCCAAGACCGTCTGCATGGCCCTTGCGGCTCTTGCCCTTGCCTCTGTCAGCGTTCAGCCTGCTGACGCTCATCAACTCAACTCGCGACACGCCGCTGCTGGCAGCGACGTGTTCCTCAACATTCACTCCCATCACCGTCGCATGCAACGCAAGGTGCGACGTACCGGTGATTCGTCCGTCTCGGCCGCTAGTGCCGCCGCTCCCTCGTCGGCCGACGCTTCTTCCGCTTCCGCCTCTGATGCTGGTTCCGCCTCCAATGATAGCTCGAGCTCCGGCGCCACCTCTCAGTCCCAGTCCGACTCCCAGACCGGTGCTCAGTCTGCCGATCAGTCGTCGGCTCAACCCAGCACCCAGTCCAACGACCAGTCCAGCTCTGCCTCCGACTCAGCTGCAGGCTCCAAGGACGCATCGCAGTCTGCCACCAGCGCTGGCACCAACTCGGGTGCTCAGTCGGGTTCGGCCTCGGGCTCGCAGTCTGGCACCGACTCCAGCACCGACTCCAAGTCTGACTCCGGCGCCAGCTCCAGCTCGCAGAGCGACAACAAGGACAACGACGCGGGTTCGAGCTCGGGTTCTTCCTCGTCCAGTTCCTCTTCGTCTGCTCCGTCGTCTGCCTCGTCGTCTGCTTCTGCTTCGAGCTCAAGATCCAGCTCTGACGCCTCGAGCCCTACTTCGACTTCTTCCTCGTCGGCCTCGCACCAACACCAGGATGCAACGACCTCCTCGTCGTCGTCGTCGTCGTCGGGCACTCACTCTGGCCATGCTTCGGCTACCTCTTCCACTTCCAGTGATACCGCAACCAGCACGCGTAGCTCGAGCTCGAGCTCAGCCTCGGCTACCTCGTCCTCCTCCTCCTCTGGAGCCGCTGACACCAAGACGGACGACGCTACTGCCACCAGCACCAGTTCCAGCTCCAGCTCCAGCTCGGCAGCTTCTAGCACCTCGTCTGCCTCCAGCACGGACAGCGCCAGCGCTAGCTCCACTAGCTCGGCCGCCAGTGCTCAAGCGACCGATAACAACAACAGCTCCGACGACGCGGGTGTCAGCGCCGGTGCCGCCTCTTCGTCCAACGACAACAAGGATGACTGCGAAGACGACAACACCGCCGGTGCTTCTTCTTCTGGCTCAAACACCGGCTCCGCTTCTGGTTCCGTCTCTGGCGCCGTCTCGGCTTCCAACTCGAACTCGGGCTCCGACTCCAACGCCGGTTCCGACTCTGGCTCTTACTCGGTCGCCAGCACGGGCTCGTCTTCGGGCGCCACCTCGGGGCACAAGTCTGGCCATCGCCACCACCACCACAAGTCTGCTTCCAAGTCGGGTTCCGGCTCCTCCAACGCTGTGAAGGGCGGATCATCGTCGTCCGGCAAGAAGGGCTCTTCGTCCTCCGGTAGTTCGTCCAGCAACAACAACAATGACGACGATGACGACTGTGACGATGAGGACGACGACGACAACGAGGACGACGACGACTGCGATGACGACGGATCCGAGGCCGAAGCCGACAGCACGCAGGACGATGACTGCGAAGACGATGATGGCAGCGACGCCTCATCCGGCTCTTCTTCTACTCCCACGAAATCGTCGACCCCGGCTAAGTCGACGCAGCAGCAGGCCGCTTCCCCTACCGTCAACCCCACTTCGTCCAGCTCAGCAACTCCCTCGCCCACCTCCACGTCCACGTCCAAGGATGACGACCAGAGCAGTTCCTCGTCGTCGTCTGCCTCGTCTTCCGACTCTTCCTCCACCGCCTCCTCGACCGCGAGCTCTGCTGCGCCCGCTGCAACTACCTCCTCCGCTCCGTCGTCCGGCGGAAGTGTCACGGGAGGATACGCGACGTACTACTATCAGAACGGCAATGCCGGTGCATGCGGACAGAAGAACCCTGACTCGGCTCTGATCGGTGCTCTGCAGACGCAGCAGTACGCCAACGGTGCCAACTGTGGCAAGAAGATCAAGATCTCTCGTGCTGATGACCCGAGCCGAAGCGTGGTGATCACCGTCGCCGACGAGTGCCCCTCGTGCGTCAACAAGCAGTCGATTGATCTCTCCCACGGCGCCTTCACCCAGATTGCTACCGAGGCTGAGGGCATGATCCCCATCACCTGGAGCTGGGTCTAAACGGATCTTTGGAGCTGAGAACGACGACGCCGGCCACCAACACCTTCTTTCGCAGCGGGCTGGTCTCGTTGCAGGGAAGGATGTTGCGTCTGGCCGATCATAGATCTTTCCACGTCAATGCTTGCTCCTTGTCACCTCACACTTTCTTTTCTGTCATCTTCTTCTTTGTCATGGTCTCTCTGCTGTGCGGAGTCGCTAGATACACCTCTGGAAGCTTTTCGAAATGGAACTTCTCTCATCTTATCTTTTGCTGGAAAGCCGCTGTGTCCGGCTGTTCTGTATGTGTATTGTGCAGGTTGAAGCATTGGAAACGAAGGCTTGGTGAGGAGGAGTGTGTGTCTCAGACTTTGCCAAAGTTGACGTGGAGAAATTTCGCTGTCCGACGCTTAGGCCAACTACTGTGGTCCGACCTCCATTTCTTCGAGCCGCTGTTGAACACGCTGAACCCACATAACACCATCATTTGAAGGCAGCCGACCATCCCGGCAGACCGCTGACGATCATCACTTGCCTTCTGCGGCACACGCAAGGATGCGAGCATTACCTTTGCTCGGCCTTGGTTGGGCGTGGCTCGCCCTAGCCTTCGCCCTCACCTCTCCGACAAACACGGTCCTTGCCGACTCGCCGCCGGTCAAGGTACAACTGCGAGCATCGTGGTCCAAGATCCGACTCCCCAGCAACGGCTCGCCCATCCTTCTCGAGCTGCTCGAGACAGCGCGGTCTCAGCGACCATCCAGCTTCTTTCCGCTGATCGAGCTCCTTACCAGCAAATACTCTGCCGCTGAGCTGCGAAACGCCTCCGACGAATGGCTGGCCAACACCGTCGAAGATCTCATCAAAGCGCACCATCTCTTTGGAGCCTCGACCGAGCATGCAGAAGAAGCATTGGACACGTGGCACTTGTCCCTGGCGCTCAGCAACAGCAGTCCGAGGATTCAGGCCCTCGTACAACTGTACCAGACCATGGGGATGGAGGAGGCGTGGCAGAAAAGTTCAAGCGGCGCTTCGTGCGTCAGCTGGGTGCATCATGGCGACCGAGTGCTATGCTCCGCTGAAGACGTGAAGAGGGCAATTAAGACGAAGCCGGTCTCGCCCACACGAAATCAGAGTCGCGAGGTGTCCTTGGGCCATCCTCGCACACTTGGCAGTGCAAGTGCGGCGGCCGGTCAATCCTTCGTTTTGTACGCAGATCCGTACTCAGATAACTTCCGCGAGCTCTTCGTCGCCCTGGAAGAGCATGCAAGTCAAACAGATGCCGGCCTCACATACACCCTTCGCTGGAGACCTTCCCCCAGCTCACAGAGCGAGTCCGAACCCGGGTCGACGCCAGCAGCCGATGCGGAACACACCACGCTACTTTCAGGCTACGGAGCCATCTTGGATCTCAAAAAGGTCGACTACCTTGTGATTGACGACCGGAAGCTCAAGGATGACAGCAACGTCGGCGATGTCGGCATCGCGGCCAATTCGCAAAGCGAGGAGGGTGACGCTGCTCGTCAGGCTTCCGAGGAGTCCGCATGGCTGCAAGAACACATCGGCGCCGAGGTGGGAAGCACGACATCCCTGTCTTCCCTCTCTGATGACCAGATTGCTTATCTCGGCATCAAAGCAGCGCGCCTCATCATGGGCTCGTCCGACCCGCTGCGTGCTCTGCAGGAGCTGTCCCAGAACTTTCCGTCACACGCGGCCGCGCTTGCCAGCTCGACCAAGTGGGACGACCCCGACGCAACCGCAGAGCTCGTCGAGTCGGTGCTCAACCTGGCGAGCATGCGCATCGAGCCGGGTCACTCTGATCTCTGGTTGAACGGTCAAAGCACGCCGACGCGGGACTTCATGCCGCTCACGCTACTCGAGACGTTGCACAAGGAGCGAAGGTGGAATCACGCATTGCAGCATCGGCTTGCAGGCGGAGGTCTGAACGTGACGGAAGCCGGCGATCTGATCTCCTCGAGTCTGGTCGGGCGCGCCTATATGGCGGGGGCAGACGGCAATGTCGGCTCGGCCATCTTCGACGCCAGTGATCGAATCGAGATCAAGGACGCTGGTATCGATGCCGATGTGGGCGCTATCACCTGGCTCAACGATCTCGAGAAGGACGAAGCGACAAGCGAGTGGTCCAACGAGCTGATGGACTTGCTTCGTCCCATGTGGCCGGGCAAGTTCCCGCGACTATCGATCAACCTGTTCAATGTGGTTCTGGTGCTCGATCTCAAGCAGAGAGAGACCTGCCGTTTCATGTCTGATACAGTGATTCAGAGTCTCGGACGTGTCGGCCTGCATTGGGGCCTCGTTCCCGGCGGACTGGAAGACGACGCGAATAGCGACTCGACTCGCATGGCACGCCTCATCTGGTTCCTGCTCGACGAGGCCAGCCCGCAGATCGTCTCCGATGTCTTCCGCAAGGCCGCGGCAAGCAGGTCCGGCACTGCAGATGCCATCGACACCTCGCTCGCCGTCAAGGAAGCCAAGTTTGCCCTCAAGTCGATTGACCCTTCCCTCGCAGCTAGACTCGACGAAGCTCTCGCCGGCAGCAACCCCACCTACGCTCAACGTGAGACCCTTGCCAGAGCCTACATCAAACGTCTCCGAGCTACTCGCGAAGAAAGCGCGACCGGCCACGTCTTTGTCAACGGTCAGCATCATCCCTTCCACCCGCAGATCGTCCACATCATGCATCAGGCGATCCAGGAGCAGATACAAGTGCTCGCGCCGCAAATCTACTACGGTCAGATCAGCAGCAGTACGCCTGGACTGGAGACGTTCTTCTACGACTCGGTAGGCGCGTTGTCGTTCCGATCGGCGCTCGTCGGTGGGTCGAGTGGTGGCGGTAGTGCCGAGGAAGGAGGCGTGAAGCACAGTGCCGTCGACCTGTTCTCCGCGCTGGTGGACGAGGAGAATGAAGAAGGGTCGGTGGAGAAGCTGTTCAACTTCTTCTACCCAGCTGAAGGGGCAAGCGATGCACCGCTGAACTCGACCGTCTGGGTGCTTGCAGACTTGGACAGCCCGGAGGGTCTTGCCCTGTTGACACGGTCCTTTGAAGCGCTTGCGAAGGACGATGCCAAGTTCCGACTTGGACTGCTGCACGTTCCGTCGTCAGCGTCGACCACCAGCGGTCACAGCAGCTCCATCTCGACGATCGCACAACAGGTCCTTGCTGAGAGCCGCGCCGAGAAGATCGCCCCGTTGACGATGCTTGCAGCGCTCCAACAGGCTCACGATGACCACAGCGTCTCTGCTTCACAGCTGGCCAACACCCTAGGCCTATCCCACGACCTGTCCAACCACACGCCACCACGACAATTCTGGACGTCCATCGCTCCACGCATCGCCACTCATCTCGACCTTACCACTCCATCCATCCTGGTCGACGGCCACCTCGTCACCAACCTTCCTGTATCCACCATGGAAGCGCGCGACATCACCGCCCTCGTCGAGTACGAAGCAGGCCAAAAACTCTCCTCCATCACACAGGCTCTCTCGCTCCTCCGCCCGTCCTTCGGCACCCTCCCTCCCGCGCAGCGCCAAAACCTTCTCTTCGCCTCTCTCTCCGTGCTGAACGGCGTCTACGCCCAATCGGACAGCATGTTCGCCGCGAAAACCGGCACGCGGTCCGGACTACCGGAGCAGCTCGGCACGCCGGCGCACGCGTTCGAGATCGGGGATCGTGCCACTGCAGACGTACGCGTCACGCTCCTCCTCGATCCGCTCAGCGAGGCCGCACAGCGGTGGAGCAGCATCATGCGCATGTTGTCCTCGATGAAAGGAGTGTGGATGCGCGTGATTCTGAATCCGCAGATCAAGCTGCGCGAGTTGCCATTGAAGCGCTTCTACCGGTTCAGTGCTCCGCCTCGGCTGCAGTTCAGGGAGGGAAGGGCGGTTGCGGAAGAGCTCCGATTCTTCGGCATGCCCGAGGAGGCGGTGTTGACGCTTGGGTTGGATGCGCCCGCACCGTGGCTGACCATGCCCATGGAAGCCGTGTATGATTTGGACAATGTGCGGCTTGCGGATGTGCCAGCTGCCGCGAGGGGGAAAGGTGTAAAGGCGGTACACGAGCTCAGGCATATCCTTATCGAAGGTCATGCGAGGGATCAGTCGAACGGTGTACCGCGTGGACTGCAGCTATTGCTCGAGACACCGGATGGAAGTACTAGCCTGGATACCATCGTCATGGCCAACCTGGCGTACTTCCAGTTCAAGGCCGAGCCAGGGGTGTGGGGGTTGCGCATCCGACCAGGACGGAGTGACGAGCTGTACGAGATGCAGAGTGTGGGTGGGAGCGGATGGGATAGTCCGTCGGTTGGGGTGACGGGCGAGCATGTTGTGCTGGACACGCTTTCGGGTCTGACGATCTATCCGCGGGTTGCCAAGCGACGCGGTAGGGAGCGGGAGGAGTTGTTGGAGGAGCTAGATGCGCAGGGGCGACCCGTGAAGAAGGTCGTCGAGCCTGAAACGGTGGCGGATGCGGCGGGACAGCTATTTGCTTCGGCCACAGCCAAACTCGGCTCCCTTGCACGTCACATGACCGGCTCCACCACCCCCAGGGCCACGACGGCGGTGGGTCGTAAGCACGCAGACATCAACATCTTCACCGTCGCCAGTGGCCACCTCTACGAACGCATGACGTACATCATGATCCTCTCGGTCCTCCGCCACACCAACAGCAGCGTCAAGTTCTGGTTCATCGAAAACTTCCTCTCGCCCTCATTCCGGGAGTTCATCCCGCATCTGGCAAGGGAGTACGGGTTCGAGTACGAGCTGGTGACGTATGCGTGGCCGCACTGGTTGCGCGCGCAGACGGAGAAGCAACGCACCATTTGGGGCTACAAGATCTTGTTCCTCGATACACTGTTCCCGTTGGATCTGGGCAAGGTCATCTTTGTCGATGCGGATCAGGTGGTGCGGACGGATCTGAAGGAGTTGGTGGATCTGGATTTGGGTGGAGCGGTGTATGCGTATCCGCCGATGGGCGATGATAGTGAGGACATGGATGGGTTCCGGTTCTGGAAACAGGGGTATTGGAAAGACTACCTCAGGGGAAGGACGTACCACATCTCGGCACTGTACGTCGTGGATCTGCACCGGTTCAGGCGCTTCGCGGCGGGAGACAGACTCAGAGGTCAGTACCAGGCCCTGTCGGCAGATCCAAATTCGTTGAGCAACCTCGACCAGGATCTGCCCAACAACATGCAGGCCAGCCTGCCAATTCACACGTTGGACAAGGAGTGGTTGTGGTGCGAAACGTGGTGCTCCCAGGACTGGTTGAAGGACGCCAAGACGATCGACCTTTGCTCGAACCCCAAGACCAAGGAGCCCAAGCTGGATCGGGCCAAGAGGCAGATCCCGGAGTGGACGGTGTACGATGACGAGGTGGCAAGGCTCGCACAGAGGTTGGTCGAGGAGAAGAGGGTCGGGAGCAGTGTTGTCGCGCCGAAGAGCCAGGTGCTGACGAAGGACGGAGAGGCGCAGCAGGTGCCAAAGGAGAAGGCAGAGGGCGAGGTGGATACAGATGTGCACGTGCACGACGAGCTCTAGCGTGCCTTCATAGAACTGCGACATGCGACGATCATTTCATTCCGTTGCTCAAGCGCGATCGTGCTGCTGGGTGAGGGAGCGCCAGAGTGGCTGGTATTGAAATGCGATGATGTTACAGACATGTCCTGGAACTTGCGAGAAGCGGGATGATATCGATATGCATGCTAGGGCTGGTGGAGATGCGAGTATGTATAGGGGCGAAAGATGTTACAAGTGAGGACTGCTGTTGCTGCTGGAGTCGGTGACGAGCACAAGGTCTGGGTCCGAGTTCGAGATCGATGATTCGCGGATGCCCGACTGAAACGGCTTGTTCTGGGTTGCGAGGGGCAAGGAGGGCGAAGATGAGGCTGGACCGCGAGCATTCTTGCCAGAGCTGCGTCCAGAGCGACGAGTCCCGATGGCGTTCGAGGCACCACCAAGAGCATCAAGCATCCTTCTGCTCCTGTAAGCTGTCAGGGTTGCGTCTGGTTCATCTAGATCCTCGGACGAAGAATCCGAGAAACTGCGTGTGGGCGATGGCATGGATTCGTGCATGACCTCGGATGGCTGCAGCAGATCGTAGAACGATTGGGTGCTTTCATTGTCGTCGTCGATGCTGTCGACGTCCATGCTCTCCACGTCGTCGCTTTGCAGCTGTCGTTGGCTACCGCGATCATTTGCCTCCGGCTGACGCGGAGAGGACGCTCCCTGCTTGTTCTGGTCCAGTGCGCTTCGAGCGTTTGGGATGGAGGTAATGTCCGAGATGAATCGTCCTTTTTGAGTCTTGCGGGCCACAAAACGGTCCTTGCCGTCTGACTGAGCGGACACTTCTGCCTTGGCCATCCGGTCGTCCATGTCCATACCGTCGATGTCGGTCCGCGCGACATGACCACGCTGCTGTGTGTTCTGCGCATGGTTCGGATCGTTTTGGCTTGCTTGAATCTTATGATCGCGACTGGGATCGTCTGCTCTGGATCTTTTCACGTGAACACTGCTTGAGAACATTGCGTCGTCGTCATTTGCCTTCCGCTTGGAGTCGGCAGAGCTTTCCCGACTGTCATCAGCTTGATTGCTGGTAATGAGATCGAGCAGCGACCGCGTCGTGGTCTCGGCGCCAAATAGTGGGACTTTGGTCTCGCTGCCTCGAGCTCGCCGGCGCTTCGCGAGCTTTGAAGGCGCGAAGGGTTGTGTCTGCGGTAGGCCTGGACTTCCGGGGCTCTGCGTTGAGCTGCTCGTCTCGAACGACATGTCGTGCTCTCGTGACTTCTGTCGGGACTTTTGCAGCGCTTTGACAGGGCTCTTGTGCGGGCTTGAGGATGCGATCGAGGCAAACACTTGCTCGGCGGAGACGACGGGAAGATGGTTCGCTTCGTCGATCGCTTCACCGATGTCGGCGAGACCGATATCATGGGCTTGCGGAAGGAGCCCTCTCCTTGCCTTCTTCGGAGTGGTCGGCAAGTTGGCGAGTGTTGACACATCGAGGGGCTGGTCGTTGCCGTCCAGCTCGGCATTCGCTTCTTTGGAGTCCTTCGTCTCGCTGGCGTCTGTCAGGGAAGAAATCGCGCCGCCGAGGAGCTGGTTGGCGACATCGCGAGCAGCCGACATTGCTTTGCGAGCAGGCAGCAGACGGTTGGCGGCGGGACGAGGAGCAGAATTCGGAAGGGTCTGCGTCGCGTCATCTTGGGCGACGAACACTTTTTGTTTGGTGGAGCGCTTGATCGACTTCTTGGTAATGACCTTGTCCCTGCCCCTCTTCTTGGGGGATGTTGCGATCTGACTTGCGCGCCCTTCGTGCATGATGATGTCCGCATCGTGCATGACATCTTGCAGTACGGTACGCTCGTCTGTAGCCCTTCTCTTGTCCTCTTCATCGCGGCTGACGGCGCTGTTGATGTCAGACGCGATGGCCTCAACGGCGGTGGAGCCGAGCCTGATACCTTGAAGTGGAGCGCACAGAGACATGTGCTCTTGTTTGATTTTGGGCGAGGCTGACTTGGTAAAGGCGCCAGCGCAGAAGGAGCAGCGCGTGAGCAGACGGAAGCCGGCAGCGAGCACCTTCTCGAGGTCCAGAGGTGCGATGCCAGCTTCGGTTGCGGCTTCGACGGTCCTTTTGAGCTGTATGGTGGTCTTTTGGTTGCCCTTCTTCGGCTTTGTCTTTTTGGGAGAAGGCGAAGAGATCTTTGCGGCGGCGACGGAGCTTGCGGCCAAGGCGGCAGCTTCTGACCTGAGTTGATGCAGGGGCGTGTCGGACGAAGAAGGCAGATCGAGGGTTTCAGGCGTTCTTCCTTCGCTTTTGGGCACCTCGAGCTTCGAAGGTGAGGCCTGTTCTGGCTCCAGGAGAGAGCGTGCCTTCGATGGGCTGTTATAGGTGAAACGCTTGGCCATGCTCAGTCGATAAACGTCGCTGGGTAAGAGGTCCTCAATGGCGTCCTCTACGTCCTCCTGATCCTCGAGAGCGTTGTCTGCGGCACCTTTGTCGTCATCATCGTCGTCATCGGAGATAATGATGATCTGGCGGGCCGTCGAGCGGGTCCCATCCTTCTCATATCGACCAAGCTTGGAGGCAGAGGGTGGGCGCCCAGTCGATTCAGCTTGCTCTGTCGCAGGCCTGGACCGTTTCACTCCCCTCGGCATGCTCGGAATGGGATTCACATGAGCAGCGGTGTCGTTCAGGTGCGGGAGATTGACAATGACGTCGGCAGGGCCTAGAGCAACTCTCTCAAGGCCGGTCGACAGAGTTGTGATGCGATTGATTGCTTTCGGGGACGGGGCGTGTTGATGCTTGCTGCGACTGATAGATTCGATCGAGCCGGACCTCGCTAGGTGGTGCCTGGACTTGCGAGGAGATAGACAGAGCGCGTTTGTGGCCTCGAGGATATCCTCTTCCATGCCAGTCTGCTTGCTGAAAGAGTGCGATCGTCACGCAGCGAAAGAGATGATGGCCGCATGGAAGGATCGAAAAAGCTTTTTGGCGAGACTAGGCGATCGGCGAGTTGATGAGCGATGTGACAGTCTGTGAAGGAGCGAGATTGGCCACGCCCACTCGAATAGCAAGGTGATGGAAGGGAGAGCGATAGAGAAGGTCGATTGCCAAAAAGAAGATCTTCGACCTCATTTGGAGACATTTCGAACCGCCAAAGTCGTCTCACTCGATCTCTTCGCATGCTCATTACTCTTTCATCGGCCGCGAATGTTCTATGGTTGCCTTCATATCACAATCATCTTGCCTGGAAGTGTGTCTGTAAGATGGCAAGGTGCCAAAAGGTGCTTGCGCATGCAGCTCGAAAATCCGAGAGTGGAGAAGTGCAGCCAAAAATGCGCAGCTGAGCCGCTAGGTCACGTGTGTGCTTTGCCAAATTTGGTGTTGGTCTCCAAGGCGCGTCTCGAGAGGCGTTGAACGCAGGACACACTGCATCGCGTCAGGAATCGAGGTTCTTTAGACCATCACATCCTCAGAGTTGCTCTCCCCCTCTTTCTTCCAGCATCACGCATCTTGACTTCGTCATGGCTGGTTCAAGCTCCAAGCGAGCCTCACGCGGCCGCGCCTCGGAAGCTGCAGCACCGACGCACTCTCGCAAGGTTCAGTTCGGGGGCGCAGGTGACGACGCAGACGAGAGCAGCACCAACACATCCATCGATCTCAACTCAGATGCGATCAAGGTCATGATACATCAAGCCAGGACCATTCTCACCGAGCTGGGGCCTCAGCTCTCGGCTCGGTCGCCTACCAAGCTGGCAACGAGCGCATTCGAAATCTCGCCAGACAACCTCTCGCTGCACACACTGCGAGACCAGCTTCTGTCCAAAGCAGACCGCAGCAATCAACGACGGCTATTTGGAGACAATGCATCACCGGCAAAGCGTAGACGTAGCAGCATGTCGCAATTTGCTGGCGAAGGCGAGCTCGACATCAACTGGGCTGTCCACAAGGAATGGCCCGAGGGACTCATGGAGGAAGAGAGGCTCTTGCTCGACTACTTCAAGAAGCTCAAGTTCATCTACCTCGAGCAGGAAACCAAGATGCGCTTCATGGCCGACATTCAGGATGATCTCGAATCCGGCAAGGAGGCCACCGTCTACTCGGCCACCGAGGTCGCAGAACGCGAACGCGTAGCCAAGACGCTCAAGACGCAGCTCACCGAAGCGAAGGCGGAAGTGCGCGGTCTCAGGAAGGAAGTGGATGCAGCAGCCGACGAGCTGTTCGAGCCGTGGCAGGAGGTGGACCAAGATAGTCGCGAGGCGGAAGTGCTCATCAAGGAGATTGGCGACATGGAGCTCGAGTTGGCCAAGATTCGCGCTCAAAGCCATGGCAAGGGAGGCAACGTGGCTGCCATCGCAGGACGAGACGGACCCTTGACCACCACTGAGGCGGAAGAGTATCTCGATGGGCAGGTGGAGGAGATGACCGCACTCGAAGGCAAGACTGCTGATGTTAAGAAGGCGATCGAGGCGACCAAGAAGGACCTCGTCTCGTCGTTGCGCGCGCTCGACAGGATCAACGCTGAACGATCGCTGGCCGAAAAGTTTGCCAGCGAGGCCAAGCTGGGCATGGGCGTCGACGGTGGCCGAGATCTCGAGACCGAGAGGCTCTGCGCCAGTCATGCGGCCACCATCAGCTTGCTGCGATCTTTGCTGGGCATCGACGAGATTGAAGCCATCTCACCGACCGAGATCCGCATCACATACAAGTTGCCGCTCGACTCGATTCTTCAGCAGTCACAACAGGAAGCAGCGGGCAAAGCAGCGGGTTCGCGACGCAAGCGAAAGTCGATTGCGCTTCCCGATCAGTCTCTGGTTCACGTCAACCTTCGCTTCAAGGATGTTGGTGGACGCATCGACGAGGTGAGTGTGACCTCATCCAAAGGCGAGCAGTACGACATGCCAGAGGCGTCGATGGCGAGATTGCGGGCCTTGCAGAAGGCCAACGATGTGCCATTGATCGTGCAGGAGGTCTTGGCTGCCTTTTGAGCACCAACGGCGTCCTTCTCGGCCGGACTTGAAGCTTCGTCCTGCTCTCACCTTGTAGTTCGCGCTCGACAGCGCCGCAATTCAGCTTGATACCCCCTCGAGAAGAAGTGTCTTTGCATGTATGCTTTCCTTCTCTGAAGTCACATTTGCGCTTGTGGCTGGCATGGCTTCTTTCGCGGTCACATTCACTCCATTTGGTCTGTCACATCGGCGCACGAGCCCACGCGCACCGCATCGCTCCTTTCGGTGGGTTTCGAAGGTTCTAGCTGTGTGACTGGTGAAAGAGCAGCTTCAACTTGGGCTTGGTGGAACAACGATTTCGCTTTGAAAGACGTCTCCACCAAAAACGAGACCCTGCATGAAAGGGCTGAGCGTGTCTGGCGGCTGAGTCTTCTTTTTCGTCACAAAAAGCTGAGCTGCCCTGCAGAAGCGCCGTGCATGGACATCTGTCAAAACCCTGATCAGCGCCATTTTGCCACTTCCCCTTCCCACGAGTCAAGCGCTGCCTCTCTTCCTTTTCCTCTCACCTCAGCCAGCAAGATCAGCTCGAGTCGCTTCGACCCTTGCGCCCGCCTTCAACCTGACTCTCGTCTCTCAGGCTGCTCAGCATCTGAGCAAGTGGGCTCGAGCGCTTCGCTCTGCTGCCAAAGCTATACGAAACCAGCGCTGGGCCGGCGTCTCGCTCAGAGCTTCCCTCTCCTCCTCTTCGCGACGCCTCTCCTCGCCCGAATTCAGCGCATGATCAAGCTCGCCCTACTCTGCTAACGCTTGCCACGAATTACCTCTCGCCTCGGGCTAAATCACAACTTGCGTCTCTGTTGACAACATTGACACCAAGCTCAAATGGACGACGAAGGCTTCGAGGTCATCGATGCTGTAGGCCCTGGCCTCAAAGCCAAGGCCAAGGCCAAGGCTAGGGCCCCAGCTACAAAAGCCACTCGGAAGTCGACCAGGACCAAGCTACCCCCGATTCCGAAAGCTGCCTCACCCTTGCCGCTCACCGAAGCCCTCGGCCTCAACGCAAATCACCCGAGCAGGCGCACTGTGACCGGCAGCCTCAAGAGGAAGCGATCCATCAGCAGTGCTTCGCGATCTCATACCGACAGCGATGAACGGGACGAGCTGGAAGAAGGTCCGGCTCGAAAGTACAAGAAGCCCGCTGTCAAGAAAGCTGCAGCTGGCAAGGGCAAAGCCAAAGGCAAAGGCGATAGCTCCAGCGCCGAGGCTGCTAAGCCCAAGAAGATCAGCATGGCGCAGCAACAGCGCGACAAACTCGATCAATTGCGCAAGGATCGCCACTTCGGCAGACTCGACGAAGACACGCTCAAGCGCATTATGAAGGTCAGCCTCGAGCGCATGTACCTTATCCACCGCTTCCGCGCTCCGGGCTATGACCGTGAGGAGTTCGACGTCAGCGGATCCACAGGCAACGTCTACAAGGTTGTGCTCGACCGTCAGGTCGACTGCAGCTGCATGGACTTCAGGCTGCGGCGCCAGGTGTGCAAGCATATGCTCTTCGTCTACATCAAGGTCCTGCGCCTCAAGGGTCATCTGCCGGTCTACACTCAGGTCCGCCTTTCCGCCGAGGACCTTGAGCGTGTGTTCGAGGAGGCTCTCCTCAATCCTCTGGAACAGGCAGTGGCCAAGCCCGACCTGCGCAAAGCGTGGGAGACCGCAGTCGGATACCAGCCCAACGACGAGGAGCAGGCATCTGGATCAGGCGTGACCGAAGAAAGCACCGCTCCGGAAGGCAAGCGAATGCTCCCCGAAGAAGGCGACGTCTGCGGTGTCTGTTACGAAGATCTCGAGCCCGGCAGCGTCGAAGGCCTCGAATTCTGCCTGGCTAGCTGCGGCCGTCCGACGCACACAGACTGCCTCGCGACTTGGTTCAAGACTCGGGGCTACGATCACACCTGCATCTGGTGCCGAGCCAAATGGCAAGAGTCTTCTCACAGCCAGCAAAAGGTCGACGACAGGAAGGCCCACGGCTACGGCATCGGAGTGAGCCGACGAGGCGCTGTGGTCGATGCCTCGGGCCGACAGCTCAACCTCGCCGCTGTCGCCGGCGTCGACGATGGCGCAGATGCCGAAGCTGCTGCCGACCCGGCTGCTGACGCCGGGGTCGATGCCCAAGCAGACGACGTATTCGCTCTCGGAGAGACCGATGGCTGGGAGTAGCCATGTCCTCCGTCTTCCTGCAACCCTTTCAAAAACACCATCGCGATACCCTCAACATCCCCATATCCCGAGCATCCTTCCGCATTCGCATTGCAAACTCCCGTCATCTGTCTCGTGTCCTTGCATCAGCTACAAAAGCATCTCAAGTCAATCTCATTCTCCGCTAGTCTCTGCATGACTTGAAAGACCAGAGGTCGACATGTAAATTTGAGCGTCGCGATTTCGTGAAGACACCCTATCTTGGGAATTCCAAGAAAGCTGAGCTGCAGCCACGTCCCGCCTTGGCTCTCTGCATCCGAAGTGTTGCTCTCGCCGAAATTCCAGACCCTTCATCGAGTGATGCCCAATCAACCATCACGCACACCATCACCACCGCATCTCATACAACAATCAGCGACTCGCTATCAGAACTGACCGACAGCGCTTCCGATCGGTATCGGGCTGCCGTGAGTCAAGATGGCGTCCTTCCTCAGCCAGGCGTCTTCCTACTTTGGTCGCACCAACATCGCCGTCAACTACACCATCGAAGATTCGCAGCGACCAGCACACTGCGGCCTGTGGAAGATCTACAAAGCAACTCGCAACGCTTCGGCCTCTGCTCCCTCCAATGGCGCCGCTTCTGGACCATCCGGCTCGGCATCCGCATCCAAGAACGTCGTCTCGGTATGGACGCACTCCTTCTCCACACGAGGCCAGGTGCGACAACGCATCACCGACCAGCTCAAGAAGGAAGCTTCATCACTCACCCGCCTCCGCCATCCATGCATCCTCGAAGTTGTCGAGCCGCTGGAGGAATCGCGCAACGAAGTGACGTTCGCTACAGAGCAGGTGTTCGCCTCGCTCTCAGAAGCACTCGTGTCGGATCACAGGCAAGATGTGCAGCTCGACGAGGTGGAGATCCAGAAAGGTCTACTGCAGGTCGCGAGAGGGTTGGAGTTCTTACATATGGCTAAGATGGTACATCAGAACCTGACACCAGAGTCGATCCTGATCAACGCCAAGGGGGATTGGAAGATGGCCGGATTCTCGTTCTTGACGCCGCTCGAGCAACCAGGAGGAGGCGGACCGACACCATGGACGTTTCCCGACTACGACCCGAGCCTGCCACCCGCAATGAGTCGCAGCTTCGATTACATGGCACCCGAGTATGCTCTCGACGAGAAGCTCGGTCCTGAAAACGACATGTACAGCCTCGGGTGCATCGTCTACGCCGTGCACAATAAGGGCAGTCCTCCCTTCCGCAATCGCAACTCCCTACCCAACCTCCGCAGCAACGCCGACCAGCTCAGCACCACCATTGGCAGCCAGAGCTGGTCGCGCCTGGGCAAAGATGTTCTTGACTTGCTCTCCAACCTTCTCACCCGATACCCCGGCGCACGCCTGTCAGCCGCCTCCTTCCAGCAGGCGGGCTACTTCAACTCGATCCTCGTCTCGACACTCAAGTTCATGGAGCGGGACAGCTTTGCGGGCCGAACCAAGGAGGAACGCGTCTCGTACCTCAAAGGCCTGCTCAAGATCTTGCCGCAGTTCTCGGACCGTCTCTTGCGCCGCAAAGTGCTCCCCGCCGTGTTGGAGCTCATGACAGATCGCTCGCTTTTGCCGTTCATCCTGCCGAATGTGTTTCACATTTCGAAAAACCTCTCCCAACTCGAATTCACCACTTCGGTGCTGCCCAAGCTCAAGCCGCTGTTCGCCATCCAGGATCCGCCACAGTGCATGCTGCTGTTGTTGGATCAGATCGACTCGCTGTTCGTGCCCAAGACGGCGCCGACCACGTTTAGGGAGGAGGTGACGCCGCTGCTGTACGCGGCGCTCGAGGCGGAAAGCGTGCTTGTCCAAGAGAAAGCGCTGCGAACCGTCCCGCGTCTAGCCGAGATCCTCGAATACGCGCATGTCAAAGAGGTGCTGTTTCCCAAACTCGCCTCGCTGTTCGCAAAGACCAAGGTGCTCAGCGTCAAAGTGAGCTGTCTCATCTGCTTCCACGCCATGGTGGCCATCCTGGACAAGTACACGTTGACGGACAAGCTGGTTCCTATTCTCGCGCGGATCAAGACCAAGGAGCCGAGTGTCATGGTGGCCACGCTGGCGGTGCACGAGGCCATGTCGGGCAAGGTGGGGAGGGAGACGCTGGCCACGGCCATCATCCCGCAGCTGTGGGTGATGAGCATGGGCCCGATGCTGAACGCGGATCAGTTTGGGAGGTTTATGAAGGCGGTCAAGGAGATGGGCGAGAGGGTGGAGAAGGAGCACACGGCGCATTTGAGGGATGTGAAGCGGATGCAGGAGCATACGGAGTCGTATACTGGAGAGGGGGCTCGCGGGGCAGGTGGAGCGGGAGGAGCGAGCGGGATCGGCGCCGGTGGGGAGATCGACTTTGCGACGCTGGTCGGGCAGGCCAAGACGAGCGGCGGTGGCGAGAAGAGTGTGGTGGACGATCCATTCGGGTTGTCGGACGACTTTGCGGGTATGGGCACGAGTGGTGGAGTGGGAGCAGGCTTTGGTGTTGCAAGCGACATCTCGCCGGCCGTGTCGAACGTGCATACGCCAGTGGGCGGCCTGACACCGACGCACACGGGTAGACCAACATCGACATTGACAGCGTCCAAGCTCAATGGGTCTTCCTCACGCACCAGCAGCTACACAGCGCCAGTAGCGGCAACACCGACACTAGCCCCACCTCCATCCTACACCACACGCCCGACGACGCTCACCGCCGCACCCTCATCGAGCTTCACATCCGCCCCCACCGCCGCAACACCAAGCTGGTCGAACGTCCTCCAGCCGTCCTCTTCCATCTCGCCCATCCCTTCGTTCCAGTCCGCCGCTCCCACAGGCGGGCCGAATTACAACATCTCCCTCCCACCCGCTACGGGTTCGAGCTTCACCACCACCCCACCGAGCAACATGTTTGGCGCTCCGCCGGCGATCGAGTCTGCTCCGGCACTCGCGCTGGCGCCAAAGCCGGCACCGTTGCCAACCCTCACAGCCGCAGCACCAGCGTCGTGGGGCGGAAGCGTGCTGCAGCCCAACAAGCCGGTACCCAACACCAACAAGGCCAAGAGTGCCGACGCTTGGAAGGATTTCGATCCTTTTGCTTGATTGCACGCTCTGCTCGCGTGGCAAGGGGGAGAGGAAGCGTGAGATGGGACCTGCTCATCGAATGGCAATGGAAAAGCATTCCTTGCAAAGCGTCGAGCGTGAACAGCGATGAGTGTATTGCGTGTGTCAAGGATGAGGATGAAGTGTCAGCGTGTGCCGCGCTCGTAAGCGTTTGGTCTGCCATTTTGCCTCTCGTCATCGCTGTCCCCTTGCTCCTCCTGTTGCTCCTCTTTGGTCGTCGTGATAGTCTGTGTCCCACCCGAACTCTTTGTCCTCCCCTTCGCCTTGCCCTTCGCCTTCCCTGCATGTCCATCGCAGCCTTCTCCATGCTCATGCTGATGCCCGTGTTTCCTGTGTTTCAACTTGTCCCTCAACCCCTGGCTGACATTTGGTCCCTCGTCTGCACTGCTCTCACTTCCGTCCTCCTCACTCGAATCCGACTCGCTGGAATCGCTCCCGCTCGAGCTCTCGTCGGACGACTCGTCAAACGCCTTGGGTTTGTGGTAGATGCAGCAGATCTTGCTCTTCTTCTTTCCCAGATGCTCGTTGTCCACCGTCGAGTCGGTCCACACTACGCGGCGTGATTGGGATCGCGATGAGGCAGAGGCCGCCGGTCGCAAGCGAAGAATCCCCGCGTCCGAATCGGTCGGTGCAGCGGGTGCGGAGGTGAGGGTGAGGGTGCGCGATGGACCCGCAGCGGCGGATGAGGGCGGGGGACGGGATGCCATGGTGGATCTTGCCTGCGAGGCGAGACGGTACGGTGCGGGTGCGCGGTTCGGCCGAACGGGTAAGAGATGCGCACTATGTAGCCCGTTAGTGGCGAAAGTTGATGGGCTAGCCACGCTGTGTGATGACGGATGGCCCAGGATGATGGTGTTGGCCGAGAGGATGATGGTTAGTGCGCAGCAGACTGAAACTGAGCCCGTCTTGAACCCTGAAGGTTAGGGTTCTCGCACAAAAGGCGGAAATTTCTAAGCATGTCAGATCGGCCGCGACGCTCCTACTCACCATCATGCTCACATCTCGTCAGACCACCTTCAGCTGCTTCACTCTACACAGGACGGAGGAACGGCGAGCGCTGTGCTCGTCCCTCTGCGCATCTATGCCAGTAACAGTGCAAGGGGTTTGATTTGAGGGCTGGGCCGATCCGGGACGGTCTGATGGTAAAGGCAGTGCATCTGGACGAGCCGATCGACTGCCTCCATCTGAGCTCGATGCACTCGAGCCCCCACACCTCTTAGCCAGCCAATCTTTCTATCGGGCCGAGCTCTACACTTCCTCTTCCTCTCCTCGTGCCAACGCTTCATAGTCTCCCCTGCCGTCCCCTCCTCTCCGCGGCCGATTCACCGGACTATCCACACCCGTATACAAAAAGGCATCGTACGTCGCTGCGCCCACCACTCCACCCAGCACACTACTCAGCCACGGGTTCCAAGCCCAGTACCAGCTATCGTGGGTCCACACCTCCGCGCCGTACCCTACCAACCACAACGCAATCCTCGGACCGGTGTCCCTGGCCCCGTTGATGGCATAACCCGTGTTGTACCCTAAACTGCTGCCGATGGCGAGCAGCGTAATGAACATGGCGAACGGCTGGGTTCCCTGAGGAGGCTTGAGGTTGGCGCTGTCAGCCAGTGCGAAGACGACGAAGAGCAGAACCGCGGTGGCGAGGAACTCGGAGTACATCGCTTGTGGGTAGCTCAACTCGGGGGCTGGCATGGAGAAGAACATCCCCGCCGTACTCCCCAGCCCCTTTACGGTGCGTAAGCCCGAATTGAACCGGTCAATGTTGGTGATGTTATTGGCGTAGACGAGCAGGCTGCCCACCGTCGCACCGAGGGTTTGAGCGATGATGAATGGGACCACTTTGCGTCGTGGGAAGCCTCGGAACAACGCCAAAGCAATGGTGACGCTGGGATTGCAGTGGCCTCCACTCACCCCACCAGACACCCACACCGCCAACGCTACGCCTGAAGCCCAAGCCAGACGCGCCGAGAGGTACGACCCGTACGCTGCATCGCGTGTCTCCGTGTGGTAGTGCAGCGCTACCTGACATTCGACACCTGCGCCAAAGAGGAGGATCAGAAGGGTGCCGAAGAATTCGGCTAGCTCCTCGCGATAGAGATGTCGAAGACGCGCCCAGGTGTTCGGTTCGAGCCCTGAGGGGTATTGCGGCCACCAGCGAGGTGGTTTGTGTAAGGGCGTGGATTGGTATGGCAGAGGCGCCGAGGCGGGTAGGAGCGGAACCGTGGTCGAGGGGTCCGGATGGACTTGCTCTTCCGACAGGTGGGAGCGCATTGTGAGGCGCGACATGGTCTCGCTCTTCGCTGAAGATAGAGGTGAAGGTGGATGATGGTACGAGGGGAAAGATGGAGCGAGGGATAGATAAGGCCAACGTCGCCTTGAGGGGCAGGCGTGATGACGAAATGAAAGATCAACACTCACCCCTGGACCCTGAACCTTCGCCCACCTGTGAAACGCCGGGAGGCGATTCTCCCACCCAACGCTGTGACTTCGTTGGCAAGTGTCCTTCGTATGTGGTCGGTCACGCCATCCCCTAAGCCCACCAGGGGCTTGCGCAAGCTACCGCACACATCTTCTGCTTGGATCCAGACGGCCTAAGCGTCACTAGGAAAGGTCGCTGGCAGACATCTGCCGGCGACTTTGGACGTGCAGCCCGTTGAAACGCCGCACAATGCCGGTCTCTCCTGGGCTCGTTGTTCGGGGCCAGCCTCGTCTCTCGATCGCATCTTCTTCACTCGCAAAGCACAGGTTGCACAGAAGGATTGACATTTGGTATAGTGATAGTGTAGCGTGTATGCCTTGGAATGAAGAGGAGCCGCGCTCAACGATTCGTGTAGCCGCCAAACTTGCCAGCGTTGGAAGAAGGCTTGAGTGCGCGACCTCGGTCGAGCACGCTGACACCCTTCAAGACCGCAGCCTCGTTGACGCTCTGTAGTCGACGCTGCTCGGCGCAAGCGCAGCCGCAGCTGGGGCAGTCGGCCGCGGCCTGACGCTCGTCGAGCTCGCTCGCTCGGAAGACGGGAGCAGTGCCTTGCCCTACGTGCTTGACGCGCAGCTCGTTGAGCTCGTTGCAGAGCTCCTGGATCTGCGCTTCGATGTCTCGAGCCCGCTGTCGCACCTCATCTGGGATCTGCGGGCTTGCTGGGTTCGAGAAGGTGGCGGCATCCTCGGTCCAGAGCGCCGGGGTTCCATGCTCAGAAGCCGGTGCCTCGACAGTGTGGTGGAAGGTGGGCGTGAGAGGCGAAATGACGGGAGAGTGGAAGAGGGATGGCTCGTCTGTGCTGCTGGTCCCAGCGTCAAGGCTGGGCAAGCGGTTCCGCTCGTTGGCAATGCCGAATGCGCTCCAGTTGCTTTCGGCAGAGCCAGGCACGGCAGGTCCCGGCAAAACGGTTCCGTGTGGTGTCGGCTTGATCTCGGCGACTTTCGGCCTCGTGAAGCTGGAGTTGGAAGGGAAACGGCCTGACTCCGAAAGGACAGGAGACGGTGTACGAAAAGATTGCGTGGCCGGGCTCTGTGGCATGAGCAAGCCCGCAGATCCCGCAGAGGAGCTGTCCGGATCTCGCCCGTGACCCTCTGCGAGAGTCGAGGCGTCGAGGAAGTCAGGTGAAAAGCCGGAGAACATGGACGACATCGGTCGAATCTGCAGGGCGGGCTTGTTCATCGAAGTCAAGGGCTTCAGCTCGTCACTCTCCTCGCCCAGGCTAGTGACAGAGAAAGATGGCACCGGCGGATGGCTGGATGCAGACACGTTCCTGCTGCTTGTGCTCGAGGCGAAATAAGACGCGGGGTCTAACTCGACGCTCGAACCCTTCTCCTTCTTCAATTTGCGCAGCAGGAAACCGCTCTTCTTGTTCTTGATCTGGCCGTCGCTCGAAGGGTCTCGCTGCATGCTCAGCTCATCTTGAGCGGAGTCGCCCGAAGCAAGATTAGGCGAGGTTTTGCCGGCCGTGCTCGCGCCCGAAGATGCGAGCCACTCGGACTGCTTCCGACGCGCCTGCTCACGAGCTTCTTCAAGCGAGATGAGCTTGTACGCAACGCCCTCGATATTGCCGGGAAGCGGCAGACTGCCCGAAGCTTGGCTTGAAGAAGTAGACATCATCCCAGCTTGGTGGGTTGGACGTGGGGACGAGTGCCGAGGTCGCGAAGCGAGTGCCTCTGCGGACGCCTTGCCGACGGGCGTCAATTCGGCCTCGGTGGTGAGCGACTCCACTATGGCCTCGCTCTCGAGGCTGCTGCTGCGCGGCGCGGGACCCTCACTGGATGTCGCCGAGCGTGAAGTGATGCTGTGTTCGCGCGCCGGAGGAGTCCGCGACCGCGCGAGCTCCATCGAATGAAGATAATGGCTTTGTTCGCTGGCGAAGCTGGACGAGTCTGTCGGACTCAGAGTGTCTTTCTTGTAAGCAAGAGAGCGAACACCGCCCATGCGCGGCGAAGGCATCGGGCCTTGAGCGGGAGTTGGCGATAGGATGGTCGGAGAGCGAGCTGTGTTCCCGAACTGGATGTTGGTCGACATGAGCGTCTGGACGTGCTCGGCCTGGGTCTTGCCTGGAGTCGGCATCGTGTTGCCTGCGTAAAGATTGCGAGCCGAGTCGCTGTGTGGCAGCTCATGTCCAAAGCGAGGCGAAGGGACGGCGTCGTAGGCAGGTCCATGGGTAAGGCCAGTGAATGTGTTCAGCTCCGACAGTGGAGCCGAAGCTGGATGCAAGGGTCGACGTTCGCCTTGTGCGGGCCCACCGCCGCCCGCACCCACCAAACGCAAAGCCTTGGTGAGCTTACCCTTCTTGGAAGCTGGCGCCGCCGCTCCCGAAAGTCCGAGGCCTTTCAACATGCTAGCTGCGCTATTCGAGACGCTCTTGGATCGCGATCTCTGGGAAGCGAAGGTCGCGTGTGGGTCGTTCTCCTTCTGCGCTTCCTGCACGAGCGAGTCTGCGTTCGAGGGATGGGAGCTGAGGGCGAGACCCGAAGGCGTGTGCGACGGATTGGGACTCCTTGTGCCTGGCAGTCCGGCGTCGACCGAAGGTCTGGATTTGAAGCGGGAGAAGGGCTTTTCAAACGTCTCGGCATTCGGTCGCAGCTGGTCACGCAGGGAAGGTCGACTAACGGCAGCGGCGCCATCGTCTCCGTCAAGCTCCCAGGGTGCTGGCGCATTCCTCTTGACCTTGGGACCGAGCGTGCTGACTCTGCTGCGCGCGTCGCCCGCCAGCTTGTCTTGCAGCTCGCCGAGCATCTTTTCCTCTTCAGCTACTCCGCCATCGAAGGACAGGATGGGAGATCTTTCGCGACGTGCTCTGGGCTTGCGCAGCCGGTTGGCATCGTTCGTTTGTGGAATCGGAGGCATCTTTGGCACCAAGGTGCCGTCTGGCAGCCTGTTTGGGCTCGCACGCGTCAGGCTGGTGTCCGCGTCCGAGGAAGAGCCGTCTCGGCTGGGGGAGGTTGCGGTACTACCTCGTGAGGATGCTTTTGCAGGGAGGAGAGGCGCGGCTTTGGAAGAAAAGCGAGACGGAAGTGGCTGTCTGGCCGTCTTGACACCATCCTCGAATGCTGCCTGCGCAGAAGCCGTGGAGAGCGAGCTATCCTGGACGTCAAGCCCTTCAGACGGATCAACATGTTCTGCTGCATCGCTGCTGCCGTCATAGGCGCTGATCCGGCTGCTGCTCTCGAAGTCGCTGGCGTCACTGCGCGGGCTGACCATGCTCTGTGACGTGGGGCTCAGCAGACCTGCTGCGTCGATGCCGAGGTGGTGGCTATCTTGCTGAAGATTGGGGAGGGGCGGCGGTGCTTCTCTGCGCCTGCGATCGGACTGGACGCCACGCCCAGCAAAGATGGCGCTGCCGATGCTGGTGGGACGCACGTGACCGTAGACACTGCTAAGTGAGTCGTGGTCGACGTTGGTAGGTGCAGCCGAGCTTGGCTGCGTCTCTCCATCCCAGCTCTCGGCATCGGAGAATTGGTCATCGTTGGGGTCCTGCGCGTGTTGGTGAGCGCCGGACCAGACGACGTCGTGGTGGCTGGAGCGTTGCGTCCAGTTGCTGGGCGGACGAAAGGCGGGGACGAGGCCTTCCCTCTCCCTACCGACGGCGCGAGCCAGCTCACTGGTCTTGCTGTTGGGATCGGTGAACGGGCCGTAGTCGATGCTCGACCGGCCGTCGGACTCGTAGAACGAGTTGGCGATCGAGGCGGGGCGGGGAGCGACGGCAGACATTGTGCGATGCGTGCAGTAGATGCGGGATAGATTTGGACCGGGGATCGTGCGGGTTGCAAGGAAATTGGTATGGCTCGCTCGGGGTCGTACAGGTATCAATAGAAAGCGGCCATACTCGTGCTGCTAGCTTGTTCGCTTGAAGGTGGTTGTGGTCGCGATTGTCGTCGCGACGTTGGTGGGCAATGATAAAGATGCTAGGTTGAATGTGTGGAGCTCGTGCTGTTTCTGTCGAGCGTCGTGCGTGTGAGGAGTTGCTCTATTCGGATGTATGGGAGAAACTTAGGCACCGCGCCGAGCCAGCCAAAGGAAAGCCTGGATGAAGCGGACACGAGCGGCTGCGGGGATGTCGCGTGATGGCAGCGACCAAAAGCAGAAGCTATGCTGCTTAGAAGGTGGTGATAGGGGGGCAGGAAGTACAATAGGATGGTGGGGATGCGCGGATGTGGTCGTGGTGAGCTTGGAGGCAACAATGAGTGTGGACCGACTCAGGCGAGTGAGGAGCGTGACTGCGGAAAGATGAAATGAGTCGCCAGCAGCGCATGGGTGAGGAACGAAATGAAGATGACTACGCCCTTGACAAGACAAAGACGATCATCAGAGCTTGGGGTGTTGCGCTCATTCTTAGACCGCATAGCGTCGAGCAGGCACACACCTTCGGAGAAGCGAGAAAGCGCACGGCAGCTCCAACCGAGCGCAATTGCCGACCTCGAGGCAAGGCAAAGCGAGGCAAGGCAAGGAGATAGCAGAACCCGAACAGAGGCGGCGAAGCACGCGTTCTCATTTTAGCCACCTTTTGTTTTTTAAAAGCTTTGCTCTTTGTTTGTCACAACCCACTTGCTGACACTGCCGCTAGGAGGTCTTCAGATGACGCTAACGTGATCTCTGATGCTTGTGCTGAGATTATACACAAGGAGCCGATGTAGTGCTTGAGCGTGGGAAGATGCTTTGCACGACGGAAGTGGGCCGACTCAGGGCTGGTAGCAGGCTTCGGCGTAGCCGAGGTGCAGCTGGAAGCAGGGTCTCTCTCTCTTGCTCTGGCTCGCCTGTGTTCCCTCCTCGTCTGTGAAGTGGCTTTGATGTCCTCAAGCGGCCCTATCGACAGCACGGCTGAGCTAGTGCTCCGATTCAGCAAGACGGGTCATCGGCCGGCGGTGGCACGATCAGCGTTGCAGAGCCGGCAGCAGCACGTCTGTCTTTCCCGGTCAGACCAACTCAGCTAGCTCAGATCGAATTGATATCCGACAAGTCAGTTTGCTTCAATCGTGCATCTTCCTGACTCGGGTCGGAGCGCCTTTCTTTCGAACCCGAACGACGCACAGAACGAGATCAAAGGAATCCTTTTTTGGGCGCGTCACGACCCAGCCGAGCCTGTCGGACTGGCGTGTTGTCTCTGACCGAAGGATCTGCATGTTGTTGTTCTTTCCTGCGCGTTCTCCAGACGCGTCGCGCGTTATTCGTGCTCGACGCATGATCTTACATTTCAGGCCGGTTCGAACAGCATGCACTGAGGCGTTTGGCTCAGCATTGTTGGCGACGCCTTTGTGCCTGTGTCTGGGAGCAGGCCTTCTGACGCTCTGTACCATTCTGTGTGGGCGTCATCGAGTCTCTGTCAACTACGCCGAGCCGTTGTTCGTTTTTCGACGCATGGGCGTCGTTGCTGTGCAGACATGAAATTGTACGCCGCCCTGCTGTGGCTTGTCTCGACGTCGTCCAGCACGAATGCGACTCGCCGTGCGACAGCCGTCGGACTCGCTGGGGTGGAGCAGACATGGTGGATCGGGGCCAATCTCCTCGAACCAAGCCGATGTGCGCCGGATCACCATGTTAAGCCGTGGTCGATATGACCGAATCAATCGCCTTTTTCGTGCCCCCTTTTTGGCAGCTTTTTTGGAGTTGTGACTTTCTTTCGCAAATAATAGTCAAGCTACAGCAACAGGAAGTGATCATCATCGACCATGCTTTGCAGCACAAGGCATCAGAATCCACCTTCATCACCTTCCCTAGGCCGGTCTAGCGTCGTGACTAGCATACTGAGGCCCTACGAGCAGTCAAGGAGCCAAAATCGATTCAATGCATGCCAGGAGAGATCCACGGCTGAATGCTGCTCTCGCCCGAAAACCTCAGCGGCGCGAATCACATCCGAAATCCGAATCCGGCTCGCACGGCTACGCAGCTTTGCATGCGCACCCTTGACACGCGGACTTCAGCTCCACCTCGGCAGTGAGCAACTCCATCCATATCTCGAACCAGCCCCCACTGGTCCACTGCTCGAACTTCTTCCTACACAGCGTCAACGACAGCAGGCTCGTACAGCGGCTCTGAGGAGTATTTGCCTCAAGTCACGCAGTCACACCAACAAGCCAAGGACGGATCGAAGCGAGCTCATCCACAGAGCGACCGAGACACACAATGCAGGCGGTATCGAAGCTCATATTCGGGCCGACACAGGAGGGTAAGTAGCCTCCAACCAGGCATCATCTTCAACATCACCAGACCACTGACGTATCTCCTCCCATGTGACGGCCGTAGAGAGGGTGAAGAAGGTGCAATCGCAGCTGCGATCCGAGCAACGATCGCTGGACCGCGAGATGCGCCAGATCGACCAGGGCTCATCCAAAACCAAAGCAGAGATCAAGAAGCTCGCCAAGAAGGGCGATGTCAAGAACGCCAAGATCCTGGCGAGAGAGGTGGTGCGCGCACAGAAGCAGAAGAACAGGCTCTCGGTGAGCAAGGCGAGACTCAACAGTATACACATGCAGCTCCAGCATCAACTGGGTAAGTGCCAACCCGATTCGGGAGAGAATGAAGATAGACGAGGTACTTACACAGTGAGTCGTTGGCTTGTGGATGAACAGCGATGTACAAGGTGACGGGCAGCATGGCAAAGTCGACCGAGATCATGAAGCTGTCGAATCAGCTCGTCAAGTTGCCAGAGGTGTCGGCGGCAATGCGACAGATGAGCGCCGAGATGACCAAGGTAAGCGCCCCCGTCCTCGATCCACATCCGACTCAAACCACGCCCGTACTCACCACACCTTTTCTCCTTCATTGCTACAACAACATCAGGCAGGCATCATGGAAGAGCTCATGGACGACACGCTCGACTCGGGCGTTCTAGGCGAAGACGAGGACGAAATGGAGGAGGAAGCACAAGCCGAAGTCGACAAGGTGCTGTACCAGCTCACTGACGGCAAACTCGGCCAGGCCAGTACCACAGACCACCTACCGGATCTCGCAATCGAAGATCCAAAGGTCAACGAGGAGGAGGAGCAGCAAGACATGCAACGCATGCAGGCCGCATTAGATGGTCTTCTTCGTGGTTGATCTGCCATCCTCATCACTCGATCCAATCGCAATTGTATTTGTACCCTTCGCAGCGTCTCGAAGACAGACACTCAACCAATCCTGTGTGCAGAACATCGTTCGCCTGTGAGATCCGCTTCCTTCGTCAGCACAAAAGCCCCTGATCTACACCCGATACGCGATTGTCAACGCGACGACAATCCTGCAGCTTGCCTCGGAGACGACGCATACACGATCGAGCCCGACTAACAGAACGCGCATTCAAATACGCCAGACACACACGAGCACACACGAAAAGAGGATGTTTGAGACCGATATGCTCAGATTGCTGCTGGATATATCTGAGGGGTAGAGATGCTAGCGCTGGCGGTAAAAGTACAGAAAAAAAGATACAAAGCGACCAAGAGAAAAGGGGGAGTGGGTGGGCTAGGCGGCAAGCCGCGGAGGACACCACGACGCGCTGCACCGAACGCGTCGGGCCGAAGAAAGTACGACTGACGATGAGAGGTTACAAGGACATGATGTTGAAGACAAACGAGGCTGCAAACGCGCGCAACGTTTACTTGGACGAGGAGAACTTGGTGACCGACTTGGTACCCTCCGAGATGGCGTGCTTGGAGAGCTCACCGGGGAGGATGAGGCGGACAGCGGTCTGGATCTCTCGCGACGAGATGGTCGACTTCTTGTTGTACGAAGCGAGCTTGGAGGCCTCAGTGGCGATGCGCTCGAAGATGTCCTGAACGAAGGAGTTGAGAATGGCCATGGCCTTGTTCGAGATACCAGTGTCGGGGTGAACCTGCTTGAGCACACGGTAGATGTAGGTCGAGTAGGTCTCCTTGCGGACCTTGGTGGCCTTCTTCTTGTCACCAGACTTGGCGGGGGCCTTGGAGGTCTTCTTGGCGGCCTCAGCGGGGGCCTTGCCAGCGGACGAGGCAGGGGCCTTGCCGGCGGTGGAGGAGGGCTTCTTCTCGGCGACCTTGGGGGGCATGTTGAATAAAGTAAGAGGGGGTTGGTGTTGGTTGGGTAGAGTGTTGGAAAGACTTGACGGATGGAGGAAGAAAGAAGGGAGGCGAGGCGAAGGAAGCACCGCGACGGGTGCTTGGTTTTAAACAATACGAGGGACCCTGCGCGGCACGCAACACAGACACACTGCTCAGCCAGCGTGGAGAGAGAGAGGCGCTGAGGCCTGTTGCTCTGCTGCTGCGTTAGAACAACGCGTTGCTTCTGCCCAGCTGCAGTGTGACAATTTCGCGTTCAACGTGTCGCCCAATTTCACTAAAAAGACGTGTCCGAGCCGTCCAAAAAAAAGGCGGGCGTAGCCAACGACACCCCCTTTTTCCTGACTTTCGAGCCAATTCGGAGGCTCAAAGGGGCTATCGCAGGTGAACCTCGTCCAACCCTGCCAATTAGGGGCTTCGTGAGTTCGTCGCCTTTCCCATCTTCTACCTGAACCAGAAACGAAGCCTACTACTGCACACTGCTTACAATCGAAGATTCCTTCCATGTTTCTCTCCAGGCGTAGGCCATCTTTTGTTTTATCCTCCCTTCTTGAATGCTAATCTGGCGCTTTTCAAGCCACTCGCTGGTGATGGGACTGCAGGGTGGCCTGTGAGGACCCGGAAGGAGATCTACGGCAAGGCTGACTGATCAGCTAAACTAGGGCTTCGAAATGTATCGAAGGGCCAAATCCCCTAATTAAACCCACCTGGCTGCGTTTGTAGTCTTGCTTCCCTACAGTTCCACTTTCCAAGAAATCACGGCCTGGATTCCAAGCGACGCTGGATCAACGCATTTCGTCACATTATTTTTTGGCTTGCTGCAACCCGAATTTCCTCTGCCTTTTCGAAAGGTGCAGCGCTGCTGTCGCGTCGCGCCTTGAAGGCAAGCAACACTCGCCCGCACCGAGTTAGCGCCTGTGCGCAGACACTGCTGTTCCGCTGTACTGCGCAGCCAGTCTTCGGTGCTTCACTCCACGTCGGCCCCTTGGACTATAAGACCCTGCCTCTGAATTCGGCTGCATCACCGCTGCCCCTTTCCTTTCTCCTTCCCATCGTCTATTCGCTCCTCAAGCTCCATCCCAACGTCCAACCCTTCAACACCCCCCCTCAAACAATCTATTAACAATGTCTTCCGGTGGCAAGTCTGGTGGCAAGGCTGGTGACGCCTCTTCCAAGGCCCAGTCCCGATCGGCCAAGGCTGGTCTTCAGTTCCCCGTCGGTCGTATCCACCGTCTCTTGCGAAAGGGCAACTACGCTCAGCGTGTCGGTGCCGGTGCTCCCGGTATGTATTAAACTCCATTGCTATCGTCTTGGTCATTGGTACGCATCGACTAACGTTTCACTCCATGTTCTTCTTATCCTTACAGTCTACCTCGCTGCCGTCCTCGAGTACTTGGCTGCCGAGATCCTCGAGCTCGCTGGTAACGCCGCTCGTGACAACAAGAAGTCGCGTATCATTCCCCGTCACCTTCAGCTCGCCATCCGCAACGACGAGGAGCTCAACAAGCTCCTTGGCGGTGTCACCATCTCCCAGGGTGGTGTCCTCCCCTTCATCCAGTCGGAGCTCCTCCCCGCCAAGTCGGGCAAGGTCAAGAAGGGTGGTGCCTCGCAGGACATCTAAGCGTTTCGACTTTGCTAGTCGTTGTGCTTTCCGTGTTCCGCCTCCTCCACTGTACTACTACTCCTTCCACATCTCTTGTCGCTCATCGGATCACGATGATTTGACGCGCGTCAAGAGACTGTATCGATAGAACGGGCAGCTCCGTCTGTCTCTGCTATCTGCGCACCTCCTATCCTCGTCTCGTTTTCTTGTCTTTTCTCTTCTTTGTTGTTCATCCTTGTACTACTACTACCACACCATGGGCTCGGCGGTCAGAACAGGGCTCCGCCAGCTTCGCAACACCAGGCATCATACCTCCTGTCTCCCCTCTTTGCGTGTCGCGTTTGTGTGAGATTCCATGTTGAGAGTATCGCTGGCGGTTGTCGGTACAGTATCACCAGTGCCAAACCCGTCCAATGATTGATACCGAATGGTCTTCGAGGCTGTTGGATTCCCGCGCGGGCATGTCTCGCTTGAGACAACTTGATGGCGGACAGGAAATCGGACTTGTCACTCGAGAAATATGACAGACGCTAAGCTGAGCCTAAATTGAGGTTGCGAAATGATTACGCTCTGTTACCCGAATGCTTAGACGATGAACGTCCCTAGACGACTGAGCCTTTGACGATCTTGATCTCTTCCACAGGCCTGTTGGAAAGAAGCGGAGCAAAGATGGTGTGTCGTGCGTCACTGTCAGTGAACAGCACATCCAGAAGACTTGTTACGGGGCCAACTTACCTGTCATCCTTGGTCTCGGCGACTCCGATCTCGCGCACTGCTTGCATGCCATCCGATACACGGCCAAAGATGGTATGCTTCCCGTCGAGAAAAGGAGTTGGTGCTAGTGTCACGAAGAACTGGCTGCGATTCGTGTTGGGCCCGGCGTTGGCCGACGCAAGAATGCCAGCTCCTACAAACCGAAGCTCGGGATGCAGCTCGTCCTCGAAAGCACCGCCATAGATCGAGGCTCCTCCAGATCCAGTGCCTGTCGGATCGCCTCCCTGGACCATGAAGTCGCTGATAACGCGGTGAAAGACGATGCCGTCGTAGAAGCCTTGCTTGGCCAGCTGGTAGAAGTTGGCGCAGGTCTTGGGCGCATGCTTCCAGTACAGCTCGAAGACGATGCGGCCCATCGAAGTGTCAAGCACCACCGCACCGCTGTCCTTGCCCGGTACCGACATGTTCCTCCTTCACCGCTGCTTGCCGAGGCTGAGATAATGACGGATTGCCATGGAGGAGACAAGTGATGAAGGGAGGAGAGGTTGGCTGCAGAAACGCGTTCTTCCAGGGTCCAGATCTTTGTCGGACCCGCACAGACACACTCTCTCCGCCAAATTGCGGAAAGTGCAACACCACGTAGACAACCTCCCCTTCTTCTCGCCACCACCAACCTACCTCTCCGCAGCTCTTCCTTTCTCGATTCAGCAACTTAGTCGTCACGCGCTGGCGACTGCTGGAGGAGCAAGATGTCGACGACGGCTCAGCAGCAGCGTGCCAGCAGTAGCAGCACTGCTCATCCAGATGCCGACTCGGCCCCCACCACACTTGGGAGGCACGGCCGTGCCAGGCATGCCCGGACAAACGCATCCCTGACATCCAGTTCTGGATCCGTCGGCATCACCTCTCCTACCTTTCCAAGGCGTACTTCCGCTCCAAATGAGGCCACCCGCATCTTTCAAGCGACAGGCTTCGATCCGTTCAGCACTGAGCCAGACACCCTTTTCCGCTTATTGACGGTCAAGGAGGTTGATGCGTATGAACGAGCCGTCAGGAGCACCGCACTTGGGAAGCAAGAGGAGCTCAGAAGTCTTGTCGGTCAACGTTACGAGGACCTGCTCGGCACAGCCACCACAGTCATCGACATGGCTGGCAGCTCGGAACAACTCTCAGAAAGGTTGCAGAAGCTCGCTGAAGGAGTCACGTCGGCTGCCGTCACCGAGGAACAAGGTCCTTCATCACCGAAAGCCAGCCGTCGAAAAAGCTACCTTCCAGCACAGAAGAGTACCACAGCACCAGACTCGGATGCTTCCTCGCTGCATCGCGAAGCCATCTACGTACTTGGAGCCTCGTTGCGACTCATCATGGACGCACCAGAGTACGTCTGGAAGTCGATCGAGAAGGGCAAGACACTGCAAGCTGCTTGGGCTTTCTTGCTCACACGAGCGACGTGGCTGGACCTCATCGAGTCGAGATCGCAGTCGGCGCTCGCAAAGGATGGCGAGGCTGGCATCAGCTCGGTCGCCCAGGCCGTCTCGCTGCTCAAGGTTAACGTCAAGAAGGCGTTCCCGTTCATTGAGAAGCAGTGGCAGACGATGCTGCCGATGCGAAAGCAGATCGTAGCGAGGGCTGTATCGCTTCTCTCAGATACAGAGATCGAATCGATGGCGGTGGTGGACCAGCTCGCAGCTCTCATGCTCATCGACGGGTCCAGGCTAGACCAAGCAAAACAGCTTTTGCTCTCGCAGAGACTCACTGGGATGCACCGGATGATACAGCGACGACGAACAAAGCCGGATTCACATCTTCGCAACGAAAGCGCAGCACCAATTAAGGACGATCGAGCAGCGCAGATCTCGCAGACGATAGCTCAGCTTGTCACCCTCTTCGCTCGAACGCTTCAGCACGCGGTACAAGCTTTCACCCTGCCTCCGAAAGCAGACTCCTCAACGTCCACCAAACCGCTCTTACTCGACTTGGTCCGCACCATCACAGACCCCGACAACCTCGTCTCAGGACAGCCTGCAGCATCGCCAGCCGCTGAACGCACATTGCTGTTCCCACACTCCGCCTCGAATGGCGACGTCAGACAAAGCGCAGCTGCTCTGCGCGCCCTCCGCCGGCGGTCCAACCACGGTCTGCCGATTGCAGAAGAGTCAGCCCAACCAGACTCTGCAGCGACGGCCGACCGCACGCCGATCACACAAAGGCAGCTGCGCGTGTCCACGGTGTCTGTGGTGGACGCTCTGCCGAGCGGCAAGATCCTCTCTCGCCTCCTTCCGGCCTCCTTCTGGTCCTTCACACCGAGCCTCAATCTCGGTTCAACCACCTCTCACTCGCAAGAAGACCTCGCCGACCTGTCCAACTGGGCCGCAAAGGCGCGGGAGAGCATAGTTCTCGGCACAGACAGCAAAAGTGTGACCCTACGCACGATCAACTCTGACCTGTCAGACGTATCCGACCTGGCCCTTGTCCGGCGCTCGCTCCGCATCGCATCGCAGCGTGCCCGGCGTACGATCTCGCGCAAGCTCACGTTATCGCCTTCCGCCGAACAGGCCGTGACACACATCCACACGGAGCTGCAGCGGCTCGAAGAAGCGATCGATGCGATATTGCAGGAGCGTCTGTTGGAGCTGGCGGAGGGCAAGCTGTCCGTTGCGGTCCAAGAGCTGTTGCGTCGGACGAAGGAGAGTGTGGTTGCCATTGCTGCAGTGCAGGTGGCCAGCCCGCTAGATGACCTTTTCAAGCCGATCGACGCGGAATTGGCCTCCAACAACACTCTGCAGGCCCACGTCACCGGCCGCTCAAACCAGGTAGACAACCTTGCGCGTCTCTACGAGGACCCACTGGCGACGCTGACCGCGGATCTGGAGGTGTATATGGCCGAATTGGGAGAGCGGTTCGTCTCTGCGGCGAGTTCGATTCGAGACAAGTTCGAGGGCATCACCGCAGCTTCGCGCGGGGACATCGAGCGTGGGCTGGACGCAATGCTCGATCAGCCGGACGAACGGGCTAATTTGCTCGTCATGCGGGTGATCGCCGTCCTGGCAGGGCCGAATGCGCCCCAGCGGCCGCGGCCTTCCGTGCTGGCGGCGTTGGAGAAATGCTGGCGGCCGTCCGTCGAGCGTCGTCTTTCGCAGATGCTCAGCGCGCCCGCTTCTGCTGAAAGCCCGAGCGATGCGGTGTCAGAGTCGATGCTCTCCGCGTTAGCCATGTTGGCAGAATCGATCGTCCAACTAGGCCCCGCTATGGCTGGACTCGAGCTTGCCCAGCTCGTCCGCACCATCTTGACCAGCCTCACGACCAGCAGTGCCGTCTCAAAGCCAGACGCTGCAGCCTTGTCAGCTCTGCTTTCGTGCGACGCATCCGGCCTGAGCACGCACATCTCGGCCGATGCTGGACTGCATCGTGTCCGCCTAGCTCTCACACCCCTTCTCCTTGCGCTCTCACTCACCGCAGCCGGCTCGGCCACTCAAGTCATCTCACCAGCAGAACCAGTCACAACAACACACAACGTCCAGCCGATCATCGCACTCTCACGTCGCCAAGTCGAGCGTTTCAGCCCGCTGCCGGTGCGCTGAATCATGCGACTTGCAATTCGGCTCCTGTGCAATGCAACTTTTGTTTTCTCCCACCGGAGCTTTCACCGCACCAAACGGCAAGCGCTATTGGCGAGTTGCTTTCTCCTTTCCAGCCACGTCGGGCTATGTTGAGTACAAGGAGCAGCCACTCCTGCATGAAAGCTTCCTCTCTAGCGACAACCTGACGTCGTGTACGACTGAGCGAGTGATAGGGCGAGGACGAGCATGGCGACCAAGGCCTTGTGTGCCTCTCTACCCGATAGACCAGCACAGCGCGTCTCGTCGCGCTCTTTGAAAGGTCCAGGCAAATCCCAATCGGGACCAACAGAAATTCAAGTCGCGCCGAAGGGACCCTTTCGTGATTATTGCGAGCGCGCTTCCTCCTGTTCACCTCCATCCATCTGATCGCGGATCACCCAACATCATTCGCATCGACTCACGGGAGTCACGAGAGTCACAGGACTCAAGGAACGGATTTCGAGCCTCGTCGGTGTCTCATTCACGGAAGCGCCGCTCATCTCGCCCACTCGGGAGCATTGCGGCAAGATCAGTCATTCGAAAGGCACATCCGATCCGAGGGTGATGCTTCCTCGTAAGGTCCCACTCCCGCACAGCATAGACACATCCCAGGACAGGCCATTCTTCGGTGGAATCGATCCTTCAGGACAGTCTGGACTGGTTGACCGCGTCGGTCACGCATCGCACGAGTCAAACGGAACGGACGCTTTGACGGAGGATTGCGAAAACAGAGGCGTACCCACCTCGTCTTCATCACCAAAGTTCGGTAGCCCTTCGGACAGCCAGGTGGCTCCGTCAAAAAGCAGAAGAGGAATACTGTTCGAGAGCAATCGCGTTCTCATGACGCCGACAGGCCTTGTTTCGACGCCGGCTCCGTCTCTTCCGTCGAACTGGTACGAACTCGCCATCAAGGCGAGGACTGCGGCTCTGCGCGACTCGCAGCGCAACATGTCCGCCCCAGCGTCGATACCATCAGACACAGCGTCAGAAGCTCAGGTAGATACGACGTCGAGAGATCAAGATGCTGCAGCGCCTCAACCTGCAGCGATTCAATGCGCAGATGCGCCGATCGATGTACCAGAATCGACGCCAGAGGTCAAGATGGAGCCCATCGTGGAGCCCCTATTGCAGCCAGACACATTGCGTCAACCAACAGCGGAAGCGTCACTATCGAATCAGCCATTGGCTGGCGGACTCGTCGGCGAATCGAGCTCGGCCGCGCCCGAATCAGCAGCACCTGCTGCCGTCGCTTCCACATCGTCCGTGACGCAACCAATAATTTCGGCATTGGCAAACACCAGCGCAAGTCGCAGCCCACCGTCCGAGGGCGCTGACGCATTGCGGACAGAGATCATGGGACCTCCTCCTTCTCTGCCAGCCGATCCCGCCTATCCGCCTCTCAATCCGGTCATTTCGGACGCACCAGTAATCGCTCCAACCAATCACAAGCGAAAGGGGACTACTGGAGTCAATGGCACCCAGCGCAAATCGTCCGCGCTGCAAGCACCGGTCGACTATGTTGCCCCGACCAACATCAACGGCAAGATGCCGTATGCTCTGTTTCAGACCATCAAGAGGACATCTCCAGTGTCCGGTAAGGCTTCGACGGAGACTGCCGTAGGCGCAGAGCGATCACACAGGTACGTATAAGCTCTCTCATTGTTTCGCATACGAAGCACGCATGCTCGACCATTGTGGGCAGGACGAGGCAGAAGCGGATGAAGTCGGAGTTCTCTGTGGGCCGGCCTGGATTCTGTGCAAAGGATGGCGAGATGAAGTGGGCTAGCCCGTACAGCCGGTCCACAGGTGACACTGGAATGCGCTAGCGATCAGCAAAGTACAATGCTCCAAGCAGGACAACGAGGAAGAGGGGGCCTCTGCAGCCGATCTGCACGTAAAACTCAGCTTCACCAAGCTCGGTCGGTGGATGGCTACAGAAAAATCGAAATTTGGCCACAGGCGATAGGCGAACGGGCCGACGCGTTTTGCCTTGTGCTCCTTGCGCAGTCCGCAGGAAGGCAGGCTTGACGCAGCACAGCTTTCTCGGTCGTCGATCTCATCGCCCGACTATCATCCAACCTTTTTTGCGTTTGCTTCGGAGCCGATCACTGACAACGCTTTCTTGGCCACCCTTCCGCATTTTGGCCACTTCTGGCTATCTCCTCGAATTTGTCCTCTCAATCGTCCCTTGTTCGACATTTCAGCGAGTCGACACCTAGCGATGCCGGAATCGTGTCGAAAGACTGTGGTGTTTCGTCAGAGGTAACAGCAACGGCAGAGAGCAGCGCCGTAGACCCTCCCGTCGCTGACGTTTTGACAGACGCTGACTCTGTCGCCACAGCGACGGCAACCCGCGAAACAAGTCCTGACGCCGCGACCGCGACGGCGACCGTACCACTAAGCGCAACCGCGACCGAAGTCGGGGCAATAGAGACAGGAACATCGCAATCTCCTGCGACGAATGACGCAGCAGCATCGCTACCCGTGCCTGTCGTCAGCGAATCGCTCGACTCGATACCAGCTGCCTCGATGCTTTCTGCCGTTGAGGCCGGCGACTCAACATTGACATCGATGACAGGAATGCGTCGAAATCCTAGCAACAGAGGCGCCTCGCTGCTCGCATCGCAGTCGATCACCAGCGCTTATGCCGATCCACTGGGCCTCAAAAAGCATCGCGAGTTGCAATTGCAGGAAGAGGCACGTGCGCGCAGGTCACCTTCAGCGAGCAGCGCCGGCACAGGACCTGCACAAAATGCATCAACGTCAGCAGTCCCAAAGAAGAGTACCGGCGCTGCTCGCACCATCGTTCCGCCTCCACTTGTGGAGCCGCCTCCTGGCATGATGCACATGGCCGATGGCAAACTCCGTACCATCCCCGGCATCGCAGGTGCCATCATCCCTCCCGGACCAAGCTCTACTTCGACCGACACCAACCTCAGCCCCCGCCTCGAGGACAAGGGCAGCGTCAACAACGACTTTTGCGAAACCTGTGGTGGTCACGGTCGCTTCGTCTGCTGCGATGGCTGCCCACGCAGCTTCCACTTCCATTGCATGAGCCCACCGCTCGACATTGACGAGATGCCCGCTTCGAATGCTGCCGAGGTCTTGGGACCCGCGAAGTCAGGCCTAGTGCAGAAGGCCAAGTCGAAGGCTGGCACGCCAGGCCCATCGTCCGAGATCAACACGGACGAGATGTGGTTCTGCAACGTCTGCGTGGCAGAGCGCAAGCCGAAAGCGGTGCAGAAGCCGAAGGGTCTAGGGCCTTTCGGTCAGCTCCTACCGCTTCTGTCGCTCCAGAACCCCAAGAGCTTCCAGCTTCCCGCTGACGTGCGGACCTACTTCAAGGATGTAGCTACAGCGAATGACGGCGACTATGTCAACGCAGGCATGCTCCGACAGGTCAAGCCGAACAAGCATGGACTGATTGAGGCGAGGGATCCCTACAGGCTTAAGGACAAAAATGGCGATGTGGTCCTCTGCTATCGCTGCGGCGGGACAGCGCTTCCGGCCGAGTCGACTGCTGATCCGCAACACGTAGCGGCATCGACACCGGCCGAACACACAGTCCGCGAAGGCACAGGCTGGCGCAAGATCGTCAGCTGTGATTTCTGCCCTCTCCACTGGCATATTGACTGTGTCGATCCACTGATGCTGGGCATGCCAAGCAACCTGCGCAGATGGATGTGCCCAGCACACAGCGATCATGTCAACGACCGTCGCCGGATCGCCCGTGTCGGCGCTTCCGTACCCAAGACACTCGATCTGCCCATCCCTTCCGCTAAAACGATCGGGCCAGGCAAGCACTTCCGCACGCGCGTGCTCAACAATGGCGACATCGACATCATCCCCGATCCGATGGAGCTGCTGATGGGCGGCAACGGCATCACTGGCAGCTTGCAGAGCGGTGTTAAGGATGTGCCTGTTGTGCCGGGTGTAGTCGACTCGCCTGCCTTGACAGCGGGAGGTTCAAAGCTGGCGTCCAAGATTCGCTTCCGCTTCCCGGAGAAGGTCATCCGCACTGACTTTTGGAGCAAGGTACGAGGCGATCAGGCGAGCAAGATTGGCGATGTGTTCTATGTTGCAGCAGAGGAAGCGGGGCTGGTACCAACCAGGCTCATTGCTCTCGAGGACGGAGTCACACCGGGCGACGAATTGCGGTATCGTCCCTTTGGCAAGCGCGACTATGCGCTGAGCGGTCTGGACGCGCTAGCAGACATCGCCTCGTCGCGGCTCAAAACCGAAGACCTGCCGCTCAACACCGGCGCTTTCGTTCAACCTTCCCGAACGCGGCACCTGATCCACACAGCGCTAGGCATCAACCTGTCATCGGACGACATTCCCGAGTCGTCCATTCGTGCCTCGCTGACCGACCTGGACTCGAGCGAATCGCCCCTCTCGAGCCTCTCCGACAGCGACGAGCCCGCCCCTACGCCCCTCGCTCCTTCAACGACGACGGCGCTATCCGAAGAAGAGCAGATCAAGCGTCTCACCGCCGCAGCAGCCTCGGCGGTGAGCAGCGGCGAGCCTCCCCGCCTGTCCAAACGGAAAGCCGCGGTCGCTGCTGAGAGCGCCATCTCGGGCTCGCCCGCGAAGAAAGCGCGCTCCGCCTCGCCTACTCCTGTCCCCGTAGCGGTCGAAGTCCGACCAACCGGAGGAGGCAAGAAGATCACGCTCAAACCCACCCTCTCCGAGAGTCAAGTGGCGTTGCGGACAGCCCACCATTTGGCCGGACAGCATGCGGAGGAGCGCAGGGAGATGGAACAGCTACGCGCGGTGAGAGAGTTGATGCGCGTGAAAGGTGTGGCGAGGTTGATGGAGTTCTTGCTCAGTCCCAACGACGACGATGATGAGAAGATGTAAGCGCACAAGGAGAATCAAAACTTGCATTGCAACAGGAAAGCCGGAACTGTATAACGCGTGATGCGCTGGTGCATTTCAGTAGGTGTGCTGCAAAACATCTGGGTTGGTCTGTTCGATATGTCTCACAGCCTCACCGAAGAGTCCGTTTGCCCAGCCGAACCAAGGCCGTGTGAAGTCGGTGGCGTTGTTGACATTGATCGATTCGTGGATCAGACCTGTGCCCGCGGTGGTGTTACGCAAGAGACTCAACGCATCGAGCTGTTCCTGTGCGTCCGTTGAGGTGAGGATCTGCATGATGCGCGACATGGGCCATGCGTAGCCCGTTCCAACGTGCGGTCCGCCGATGCCGGAGAAATCCTTGCCGGAGTAGAACCACTTGCTCGTCTTTTCGTTCAGTACGAACGAACGGGTTCGTTGATACACCTCATCGCTCGCATTGAGATAGCCGAGGTACGGGAGAGAGAGAAGAGAGGGAACGTTGGCATCGTCCATAAAGTACGTGCTGCCGTAGCCGTCGATCTCGTACGCATAGATGCCGCCGTTGGGGGAAAGATGGTTGGGTCGAATGGCGTACTCGGTGATGGCAGCCCGGATCTCGGCAGCAAACGCCTTGGCGTTAGCAGCCACGTCGGTCATGTTGGCGCTCTTCTCCAGGATAGGGTAGAGCTTTTCGAGCGCCACAGCGAGCTGCGCGTTGGCGGGGATGAGGTGTGGGAACGTGGTCGCATCGTCCGAGGGACGGAAGCCGGACTTGACCAACCCGTTGTACGCCGCTGGCTCGCCCCAGCCCAGATCCGCTTTCGTTTCAGTTGCAGAGCGGTCGAGACGCTCGAATCGGTAGACTCCGCCCTGGAGCGTGCCGAAGCGCTGCGCCCACTCGCTGTCTCGCGACGTCAGGTTGGCGGGCAGGATGGTCGTGTCGTTGGATGACTCGTAGGCGATGTGCTCTTCCCGACTGCCGCGCTGCTGCGAGCGCAGGGCGTCGATGGCCATGCGCACGCCACGCTGCCACGTCGGGTTGCCAAGGAAGTCGGTGCGGTTTGCGTATTCGGCGATCAGCGAGGGCAGACGGAGGTGCGCAGCGAGCGAATCGACCTCCCACTTGGTCTCCCAGAGGTAGACGCCGTCGGTGCCCTCCACGTCGGTGTAGTTGCTGGGCGGCTGGGGCAGGAAGTGCGCCTTGGAGTAGGGCACAGGGGGCTGCACCCAGTCCGCATCATCACCATTGCCCACAGCGGGGTTCTTCTTGTTGGTGATGGTAGCGCTCTTGGGCGGACCGAACGAATTTGCCAGTGGGTAGGTGATGACCTGCTGCGCCTGCTGGTAGAGCAGTCCGAGCGCAAGCCGGTACAGCTTGACCCAGTCCTTGTCGCCGACCTGGTACGGCTCGGGTGGAGACTGGAGCAGCGGCAGGTAGGTGAAGATCTGGTTGGATGAATCGCGCAGCCAAGCGGCGAGGATGTCACCCGTGATGATGAATGCCCGAGGGAAAGTCGTGGACGAGTCCGGGTTGTTGAGCTGCAGATCCGTCCATCCGACGGTGGTGTCGAGCGTGTTCGGGTACGCATTGGTGAAGATACGCTTGACGGCAGGGTCAGAGATCTTGGAATTGATCCTGCGGATCTCGGCTTCGACGAGACGAGAACGGAAGCGACGAGAAGAGGCTTGAGGCCGAGCATCGGGCAGGCTATCGAGTGGGAGAGATGGGTTCGGTTCGGGCCACTTGTACTCGGGATCGCCGTAGGCGTCTTCGGTGGCTCGACCGTCGGCGTTGCGCGAGACAAAGGCTCGCTGCGACGTGGGAGAAGCAACGACGCCGTGGTCGACCGCGGCCAAGCCTAGAGCAAGGGCGGTGAAGGGCAGGAATGTGCTGAGCTTCATCTTGCCTCCGATTTGCAGTATGGGAAACGACCAGGTGCCGAACGAACAAAGTCTAGCCGTCTATTTATGTGTCTGGACGCCGTGTACGACGGGGCAAGCGCTGACGGTAAAGGGCCGAGTCGGACCGATGGGATGTGTCGGCAGCGTGGGGGCCTTACTTGTACCAGAAGATCGGTGATGGCGTTGACGTCGGTCGGCGAGTTTGCGGCACTGCTTGACGTTTCAGCGATACAATTGCCACATGTGCCAAGAGCGGGTCTACTGCGCCGAGACTTGTGCTGTGCTCCAGTTGACCGGCGTGAGCAGGAGAAGAGCTAAAAGGGCGGGGCTCGAGAAAGATTTGCGTTGTACCAGATGCTGATGGCGACGCGATCTGGCCTCAGACCGGCGCCGAATCCTGTCAGGGGTGATGTCGGCGACGAAACTCACCGACGCTCCTTTGCTGCACGCCGGTCAGTTGTCGAGGTTCGGGTAGCGCAGAAACCTTTGCAAGCGAGACGAGGAGAGGAGGCTCGGCATGGTCGGATGGCGACTGGGCAGCTCGCTCTGTCAAGCTTCGGTCTGCAACCTTCTAAACGAGATCAGTGCGGGGGATTTGCGGAATGAGCGGCGTTTGAGAAGAGATCTGCGAACCGGCGAACTAAGTCAATCTGCGCGATGAGGGCATCGACTGCATGCCGAGCTTTAGAGTAAAGCTGTTCGTATAAAGAGTCTTACAACTCACGAAAAAGGTGTTTTCTCGCGTGATGACAAATTCTTATTCTAGCACGTACGAGCTGGAATTGCCGCAGCAAGTTCGGTTCCTCGCCCAGCCAGTCAAGATTCCGGTTGCAGGCGCTGAGAAATTTCAAGGCGGCGGAACACAGTGAGTGAGCTGAGAAGGTCCAGTTCAAACTCGAGTCAAGACACAGCGGAGCCGCAGAGACTGGCGAGAAGTGAGCGTGTGAGCCGGCAGGCTGGCCCAAGATCGTTGTCACTACTGCGGATTCGCCTTCCTGACTACCAAGTCTCTGTACCTCACCACATACATACTCCGTCAAGATGTAAGTTGCAACAGCATGCACCAGCCAGCACTCGTCACGAACGATAGCCTACGACAATTCGGCCCATCGCAGCAGGTCTTCGTCCAACCGGCATCGCATAAACACTGGACCCCTTGCTTGGTGCAGTGGCATCAATCACGGAGGAAGACTGCATCTGTGATGCTGGATCAGCTGTCGTGCCGAAGTGCTGATTGATCGAAGGATGGCGAGATCAGGACAGACTTGGAATGGTAATGCTGACCCTTGACCCATGTATATCATATGACGATTCCACCCATCCTCGACCAATCTCGCACCATATCCGACCTCACCATTGCATCGCATTCTCTCGACTTTCCACCGCAACAATCGCCCTCGACTCTCACAACCCACCCACACCGCCACCTCTACATTGCATCGCATCGACTTCTACCGACCAACAGGGCCAAGTCAAAGAACTCGTCCCAGCACAACCAGGTGCGCAAGGCTCACCGCAACGGTATCAAGAAGCCCAAGACCAACAAGTACCCCTCGCTGCGCGGTGTTGACCCCAAGTTCGTCCGCAACCAGCGCTACGCCAAGCACGGTACCGAGAAGGCCCTCAAGGCTGCTCGTGCCGAGGCATAAGCGGGTTTCCCTTCCGCACATGTCAACTGTACCATCATCGACACACATTACATTGCGCATCCGGATGATCAGCCTATCGTAGGGCGGCGCCTGGACGCGCACGTTTCGACACCGCGGCAGCGAGGCATGACCTCGTGATGCCACGATCGGATCAAACTTCATCACACCCAAAAATCCACGTCATCTTCAATGCATTCCATGCCCAGATCCCTTTCGTAACGCATGTGCACCGACACTCGGCGTGTTGGCCCAAGATCGAGGAGTTGCAGGACTGCAGACAGAAGAGGAGCACCGCATGGGGGCGACATTGCAGGAGTGCTTGGGCAGCGACAGAAGCGCGCTGCGCCGCTAGACCAGGACTAGCCCTGGCTGGAACATACTCCAGGGCTTTCGACTCGTCCGGCTTCAAAGCGATTTACCCGGTCGCAGGCTCCGCCCTGATACCGCTCAACCCCTGCCTCGCGATTTCACGGCCAGCAGCAAAGGCTCGAGGTTTCCCCACCTCTTGAGTCGCATGTCGCAACGTTGGAGTTGACGTCGAGTGAGATCGATGTTGCACATGCTTTCGCTGAGCACGCTGAGCACAAGCTGATTGCTGAACATTGCGAACGACGTGAAAGACAGAATAGAACTAGACCAGGCACAACAAGCATGAGAATAACAGTACAACGCAAAGGTGGGACGATATGCGAAGGAACGTGGCCGGGTTAGCGGATGGACAGGGGCTCAGAGAGGTGATAGCCGGCGGTGCGGTACTTTTGAGGCGGAGACGGAGAATTCTTCAGAGAAGGGTAAGGTAAAGTTGGGATCACAGCTGTGCGGCGGGAGCTGCCAGCTCCTGATTGTACAGAGGAGGCGCTTCAAACGTCAACCTCCTCCAATCCAATCCGTCGTGTTGGAAGATGTCTTCGATATCAGCTGTCTCGCTAGTGCTTGGTATTGACGGCAGCACGAGCGTATGTGTGCGTCTGCGGATGGCGAAAGCGCCATTGTCGAGCGCTTCGAAGCTCGACACTGCTAGGTCGTCGTTCCTCGCCTCCCTCTGTGCTCGAGCGGTGTTCAAGAGCGGAGCGGACGCTGTGCTGACCGCCCTTGGTCTGGACGGCGTGGTCTCTGACGCTGCCGTTGGCGCAACGGCTGCAACAGCGTCGAGCCGTGATGAAGAGACCTCGTTGAGTTCGAGGAGACCGGAGGTGGAGCTTCGGCCCGAAGCAGGTGCGGTGCTGGGCCGACGCAAGGACTGGATGATGGCCTCGTTATCGGTCTCTCCGTAGGCCGGCAACCTCTCTCCCTTGGCCCGCCATTCGCGCTCGGCGGTGCGGATACGCTCAATCTCCTGGTTGTGCGCTGCGAGCGCCCTCGCCTCGTTCTTGGACAGCACCTTGCCTTCGGTCGACAGAGGCCTGCCTAACGAGTCGGTGCGAAGAGACGCATAGCCGTGCTTCTTCGACTTGCGCTTGTTGAGAAAGCGCGAAGAGGCCTTGAAGCTCTCGACGGAGAGCGTGACCAGCAGGCCGACGGCGGCTACAGGCATCGATGGGTCGATCCAGTGAGAAGCGGTGACGTGTGCGAAAGCGTTGCGGCCGGTGTGTAAAGCTTTCGTTGAGGTGTGAGAAGCTACCCTTGGAACTGAGGATGGTCGTGAGTCGCAGCTCGATGAGGGCGCGTTGACAGGTGCAAGGGAGCGGGTGAGGTGGATCGGACCAAGAGGGTACGCCTCTCAGATGTTGCAGTCCAGGAGGCTGCGGGACCGGCGATGCACGTCTCTTCTGAGAAGACGCCGCGAGACGACTAGGAGGCTTGAGAGTAAGGCTTGGCGAAGCTCGTGTATAGGCGCTGCGAGTCGGGTCGATTGATACGCTCGAGCCGCTTGCAGGTCTGAAAGTCGAGTCGCGTAGGTGTGGTTGGCTTATATGAGGAGCAGGGTAGGCCGACGTTGGTGGAGCGGAGAGAAGGGGCTCCGTCTGTCCGGCGGCAATGCCGGTTTTGGATGTCGAGGCTGACCGTGCGATTCAAGGCTGGGAACGGGCCGTGGAGAGGAGATGATGAGGGTGAGGCACGGCAAGGAGAGCAGCTTCGATGGAAAGCATATTCTGTAAGTCCATTATTGTGACCTGTTTGGCTGAACCCTCGACCCTTCTTGTGTATTCTCATGCAGGACCATGTACGCAAGACCCTCTTTGATACAGTCACACACACGCGGCTTACGGCTGTATCACGAGCACAGCCTTCGCACATCTTCAGAGAAGTCATCATCGTGATGTGGGTCGTTCCGATCAAATGCAGTGGGGTCTGCCAACGTTATGGCTGCTGAAACAGCAAGGGCGATGCTTACGGCGACTCTGTGATGCCGTGGAGATCTCGCGGTTCTAAATCGACTTTTTTTCCCACGTAAATCCAGGGTTCACGGCACCTCGGCAGAGCATCGGATCTCGTTCCGACGTCTTTCTTTCTCCACGGCAAGGCAGTTCCGGCTACGCGCCTGTGTTCTGTCAGGGCCAAAACAATGGGGACGCCAACAACAGGGCTCAGAGAGTGGAGGTGGAACACGCGCGCGCCGGTGCCACGCTGAAAGCTCAAGTGAGCATAGCTTGGCGCTGCGTTGCGGTTTGGCATTTGGCATGCCGGTCATGCCGAAACGGGAGTGCCGTGATGGTGGGAAAACGAGGCTTGCCAAGCGCCTCTCGCATCCCTGCCAAGACGGTCAACGTCACACGCATCGCAAAGCTCCCGAATCCTTGGCTTCCTTCAGTCACACTCTCGGTGTTTTCCCAGATTTGCACAGACGTTTTGTCACCGACGCCTCCATCGCCCGATGAGCTGATGACGAAAGGCTTCATCTCACCGATGCATTGTTGCCTACCTCCCACATTGCTCTATTCACTGGCGTGGGCGCGTCTCAGAGCCTCATCTCAGCTAACCCACGTTTCATGTCTGTTCGCTCTCTTGCTGTCAGGCAGCGCCAATTTCGTGCCAATACTGGACCGTGAGTCTGGATGAAAGGTATATTGACTGAAGCGTCCTTTGACAAGACTGCGAATGATACCGTCCTTACTGAGTGCGGAGCGGGCCACGAGCACGGGATGCTCGATGGCATGCGCCGCAAGGCTTTGATTTTGTTCCGTTGATACCGAGGCTGCACACCTAGTAGACGAAAGGAATGAAGGCGTACTTGACAATGGTGCAGTACTTGTCCCAGTCCTTGCCGTACTTCTTGCCGCATCTCTCAAAGTCTCGTCCGCACCTGTGCGTCAGCACCGCCAGGAAAAAGACCGAGTAGTAGTAGGGGATGATGGAGCGGGTGCCGGCGATGGCGCCCCAAAGGAACGCCTGGGTCCAGTCGGCCGTGTAGTTGGGCTTGCGGAGGAACTGCCACCAGCCGTCGATCAGCAGCGCGTTGCCGTGTTCGGTCTGCAGGTAGCGAGGGTCCTTGAGCGTCGACCACGGCCACTGCGGGAAAGTGTAGCGGTACTTGTACGTCCCCTGCAGCTGCATGCGGAAGCGCGACTTTTGCGCCATCGACGAGTCAAAGACGTAGTGCGCAAAGATCAGCAGCGAGAACATGAAGACGTACGTGGGCGTGCTGAACTTGTAGTACGAAGGCGGGTGTGCGGCCATGTAGACGATGCTGTAGCAGTACGTGAAGGGCACACCGGCAAAGTTCCAGAAGATGACCATGAACCCCCACTTCTCGTGGAACATGTCCCACGTCTGCGGGATGCACTCCTCGCCCTTGCCGCACGCGTTGATGTAGAGTCCCGTGGCCAGCACCATGAAGGCCATGTTGGGCGTCACGTATCCATACACCTCGTACTGCTTGCAGGCACCGCTGACGCTGATGAGGAAGAGCAGCACCCACGGGATGCGCACTTCAGCCCACATCTTGAGGTCAACCACGCCGATGCGAGGGTTGAGCGCGGCACCCATGAAAAAGTCGTAGGCGAAATTGCCCGACATGCGGTGGGTGGTGTTGGTGAACACGGCGTGGTAGTAGGTGGCAGCCGACACGGCGTATCCGGCAATCATGGAGACGGTCATGTACTCGCCAAAGTGCTCGATGATGGTGGTGAGACGGTAGAGACCCGTGGTGTGCAGCACCGCGCAGGTGACGAGGGTGACGTAGAACGACGAGAGGGCGTTGCACTTGTACATGAGCGTCTTGTATCCGAGCGATGGCACGGGAAGGCCCTCCTGCATGTAGCCGGGCATGACGACAGCCAAGAGGAACTGGAAGACCATCAGACCACCGTAGCCAGCGAAAGCGCGCTTGGTAGGGAAGGCGTCGTCGCGTACGTGAGCGCCCATGCGTTGGAAGAAGGGCCAGATGTCGCTGACCGAGTTGGGGATGACGAGCTTGCCATCGTAGAACCAGAGGCAGATCCAAAGGTAGTACATGAGCAAAGGGAAGAGCGTCATCATGGCAGTGACACCCCAGGGGCCGCCAAACTCCCAATCCGAGTGCTCGTCGAGCTTCTTGTCGGTCTCGCGACCCTGCTCCGAGATGACGATGCCAGGCGAGTACTTGACGAGGGTCTGCTGCTTGCCGCCGCCCATGATCTGATCATCGTTGAGATCGACATGCATGTACGAGTGGTTGGGCTTGTAGTTCTTCTTCTCCTCAAAGTCGTCTTCGTCTTTGACAGCGGCGCGCTTCTGGGCAGCGGTAGGAGCCTTGCTCTTGCCGTTGGGAGTAGCAGCCGCCGCCTTTGCGGTTGCTCTCCTGGTGCGAAGACCAGCTGAGTCGGCCATGTTGGAAAAATACGAAGTCGAGGGATAGGTCGACGTTCGCTCGCTTGTCCGAGATGGTGGTAGTGGTGTTGATGGATGAAGCGGACAAGAAGATCGACGTCGTGCACCGGCGGGCATCCAAACAAAGGCGGATCTCCATCGAACGCGACATGCACCGGCAGCGGCAGCCTGCTCCGAGCGAAAGCTGACGAGAAGAAACACAAAAAACTGACACAAACACGCAAAAATCACCCGATGTGCAACGTGCAGCTTGACTCGTTCATGTCGCGTTTGAAACGGCGGTCTGAAAATACATAATCAAGGAGACTTGCGCTTGCCCAATACCGAAGAAGAGGGAATTTCGCCATCCGCGGAGCCTTCTGCTATAGCGAAGTCGTCACCGCCGAGGAGCTCGTAGGCCTTCTCGATGAAAGCAGCTTGAGTCGTCTTCTCGACCTGCGGAGCCCAGTGTTGATAGCATGGCCGAAGCTGCTCGAAGTTGATCTTGTAGTGGCCGCGCACCTTTACCCGCCACAAGTCCCAAGATATAGCGCAGCGAATGGCGCTGCCGAGTGCTTCGTCCAGAGTCGTCATTCCATAACCTTTCCCCTCGGGCTCTGACCAATATATCACTTTGGTTGTCTTTCTCCTCTTCACCTCCAAGACTTTCCTCCTCACGCCGATGTACTTACAGCTCTTCTCCCCCTTCCCAGCCAAGAACTCCTCCAGAACCGCCTTAGTCTCCTTTTTGTCGAGCTTGAGAAGGTACTCGCCCAATGATTCGCGGCGGTTAAGATGGCATCCGACCCCGTGTTGAGACAAAGTCGCAAGATCATATAGCTCGATAGCGTCGTCGAGGTTGTTGACAAGGCGGCGTGCACGATCGGTGCCACCTTTGATCTTGACCTCGATTTGCCACTTTCCCCGCATAGGATAGACACCGGTAAAGCCGTTGCTCTTCCGCCTCCAATTCTGAGCGTTTGCAGCCCGGTCCTTGATGCGAAGATTCGTCATTCGATCGTCAAAGGGATCCCAGTTGATATGATCCACAACATCAACTGATCGCAGCCCACTGTTCCTGCACAACCACCGCGCCAAATCCACCTCGTGCTGATCGGTATAGATACAGGGCCGACCCATGCTCAATTTGAGCCTTGCCGATGCAGCATGTATGTCGAGCCAGCCATCATCGCTGAGTAGAACGTCAACAGTCTTTCCGGAACCAACGTCGATAGGGACATATGCAACGCCATCCTTGTTGCGGCGAATGTGCAATCTCCTGCGCAAGATTTGTCGAGCCCGCTCGATGCGAGCTTGCTCTACTCGTAGCTTTGCAATGATAGAGTATGCTGCTGCCTCGGCTCGATCAACGTCCTTGTGTGTGCTTCGAACCCGGGCCTCGTATGTGACAACGAAGACATCGTCCACGCGAAAGATCTGGACGCCACCGGGGGGCACCCCTACCTCTACCACATGTCGCTTTTGATCGGGATCATTGAGTAAATGCGGTGTTTTGATAAGCTGATCGCCATACTCCAGCTTGCAGACCAGGTTGTATACTCGAGCAGCGGTTGCCTCGCTCTTGTACGTCCCGTGAGATTGACCGTGAGCTCTGACATGAAACGAACCAGCCTGGGACCGGACACCAAAGTACTTTTGTTTGCCTTCCTTTCTTTCCATGTTCCAGCGATTGAAGGCGGGCGTTACCCAGTGCAGGTTTGCACGGGTGTTATCGAGGGTGTTTCTGTTTGCGTGATCTACGTAGATTCGATCAGGATATGGCGTAGGAGTTTGCCCGGCGACAAGTCGAGCCAGAGGGGTGCGAGCAACAGTGCAACGACCTCCATTGAGACTGAGACCCATCGTGAGCATCCATTCGTTGTCGGTATCGATCAGGCACTGGTATGGATCGCCTTTAGCCTTATGCACCTCGTAGGACGTAATGCCGTTTACTCTGGTTGTCACGACAATCTTGGGCGAGCTTTTGACTAGGCGAGGAACAGTGATGGGCAGCTGTCCCCACAAAGCACCAGACGGCTGAAAGGCAGATGGCCAGGGCGGAGGAGTCGTTCTGAGGCGCGAGGTGCTGTTCGTCATTGTCAAAGATGATCCTATGGTGTCAGAGCGATGAGGAGCAGAAAGAGGGAGTCGATAGTCGCAAAGGGAGTCCTTTTTATCTTTCCTGAACGCCTGGTGGCAGCAGGGGTGGCAAAGGCACTCTCGTGGGTATGCGCAGCAGTCTGCTCAGCCTTGATTCCGACATCGGCAGTTCCGTTCGAGTGCCCTTGGCCTTCATCGACTTGTGGGGTATGCGACCCTGAATGTACCGAGTGCCCTACGAGAGGGCTGAGTAACGCTTCCCCGGCCAAGAGACTGTCGCGTCTGTCATCGGGACCCCCGGGCACTTGCTCGAAGTAGTCGCCACTTTCATGCGAATCGTCCGGGCTGAGAGGTCACGGGAGACGAAATCGATTGTAGTCAGCATGTCTTTCAACGAAACTGCTTGCGCCCTCGAGAACCTTCAGCTCAAAGCAGGCAGCGTCGAGCCCGCCGAGGCGTCCGACGGCAAGCTCTGCTTCGCCATCGAATGGGACGACAGCATCGTCCACCCACACCCGCCCATTGCGCGCGAGCTGCGCGAAGTCAAAGAAAGACCCCTTACCGCAGGTCGAAATGCCATCGATTGGGTCCCCAACGACCGCCCCCGCTGCTGCGACATCATTGGACGCGTCAACAGCGCCGACTGTGGCGAGGAAATTAAGCGCAGTTGCGACAAAGGGGGCGAGTCGGTCATACTTAGCCTCGTGGCCGACGGCAACGAGCCCAAGCACCTGTCGACGTTCAACTCGCGACTGGGAAGTTGAGAAAAAAGCCAAGACGAGGAAGAGTGAACAGACCAGTGGCCAGACACAAAGCAGCTGCCGGGCACGGGCAGGTCATGCGACGGGACGGTTGCAGCAACAAGCAGTCGGGATAGTCGCAAGCATGACTCAGACGATCCCGTGAGCGACATGACTCGCTAAGATCCGTTGCATCGCCGTCGCTTCGAAGTTCTTGCCCGTTTCTTCGAAGTGCAAAAGTACTCAACGACTCACCGCAACAAATCATGCACCGCAACGCCTGGCAACGTCGGCCGCATCCACGACGATCGCAATGATCCCGAAGACTGTGCCGAATGAATCATCCGCTGCTACAAAGCTGAAGAAGAAGGGGTCAGTGCGTGAGATTAGGATAGGGAAGGAAGAAGAAAAGCTGAGTCGACTCAAGTGATGCGTGACGCCGCGCCCTGCTGGACCGTCCGTGTCTCTTTTTTTTTTTCGGCTACTGGGACAGGTACGAACCCGAGGACTGGGCGGGCATGCCGATCAACTTGCAGGTGGTCGGCAAGCGGCTGCAGGACGAGGAGCTGCTCGGTCTAGCAAAGGTCATTCGCGATGCCGGAGCAACCCTGCACTGAGCGACGTCTCGATTGAGCAGCCTGAGCAGGCCGAAGTCAAGATCGCTGAACCAGTCGCAAGTGTGGCCCGCCACGATCCGAAGCGTGCTTTCGAGGGTCTTTGGTGTTCCAGTCGCCTTTGCTTTGGCGAATCAGAAAGTGGACTATACAAATGGAAATACGAGCATCTGCCAGGAGAACTGGGCCGAGCGCCCTCGAGAGCCTGCTCCTCGCCTGATTGTGAAGCAGTGACACTGTGGCCTGAGAAGAGCGAGCGTCATCATGCTGGACCGCTGAAGTCGATGTGTCTACGGTGGGTCCGCAACTTCACCCAAGTCTCGGAGCTCGCAGACCGGGCCAAAATCGGTCTAACAGCTTCGCAAAAAATGTGTCTGCAGATAGCAGAGGTGTCCGTGCTGAAATCGCGCGTAATGCGGCATGAGCGGAGAGAGAGTGTGTGTAAGAGAGAAGCACCTCCACTGGCGACTTATCGCTCACATCTCTTCTCGTTGTCGATGTCCCACAACCACCTCCTCGATCGTCCATCTGCAGCTCCGACGGCTTCGCCTTCCTTGTCTACATTCGACAGGCATACCGTGATCGCGCTGGATAGCATCACGCATACTTTGTCATTCTCGTACGAACCCGATAACGACTGAAAAGCGAACCGTCGGCACAGCTCTGCACGCCTCGACACTTGCGATACCTCACATTGATCGCCATCTGACACACACGCAGGTGCGCACCGCTCGCATAGATATAGCACCCTCGGAACAGCTCTCAACTTTGAGCCATCCAGTCTCAAGCCAGCTAATACGCTGAGAGATTGTCGCCGATCGCATAGGCGCAAAAGTCGCTCCGAACGCCGCACTCTCACTTCGACAAGAGCTTTCTTCACCGCGATCCTCTTCAGCATCAAGTCTCATGTCATCGCGATAGTCCGCAGCACCGTCTTCCAAGCCGTTCGACCCCCGACAGTCGACAGGTGCGGCAGCACCCAGTACAGCCAGCTTCGAGAAGCATCCCCAAGCCTGGCACCGCAACGAGCGGCGGCTCAGCCCGCGTCTTTTCACCTTGGCTCGAACCCACATCGCATCGCATCGCATTCCACGTAGACCCACAGCGCATTCCTCTCATCCAATCGCAGCGGCGCATCTTTCGCCAGCCTTGCCGTCCGTACACCATGCTGCACTCATCAGCGATAGCCGGGGCGTGCGCGGGCCTGGTCTCGTCTGTCGTCACCTGTCCATTGGACGTAGTAAAAACCCGCTTACAAGCGCAAGAAGGGCGGCGGCGACCGAACACCTCTCCTCCATCAATACCAGCCGCAGGCGAACCACCACGGTACCTCGGCCTCACGGGCACGCTGCGCAAGATCTGGACCGACGACGGCTTTCGCGGCTTCTACCGTGGTCTTGGCCCCACCATCTTCGGCTACCTCCCCACATGGGCGATCTATTTTACCGTCTATGACAATTGCAAGTCTGCGCTTGCGCGGAATAATCTCACGGCAAGTGAGGATTTTCTCAACCATATCGTGGCGGCGATGACGGCGGGGGCGGCGAGTACGGTGTGCACGTCTCCACTGTGGGTCGTCAAGACGCGTTTCATGCTTCAGAGCCCCCGCGATGGGGCGCGGGCGTATAGGCATACCGGCGATGCCTTCCTGCAGATCTACCGGAGCGAAGGGTTGAGAGGCTTCTACAAGGGGTTGTTACCGAGTCTGTTTGGCGTGTCCCACGTCGCAGTGCAATTTCCGCTGTATGAATCGTTCAAGGGCCTAGCGCGAAGACGAGGGGTGGATGGGGAGGAGGGCGAGCTGGAAGCATCCACCATCCTACTCTGCAGTAGCACAGCCAAGATGATTGCGTCCGTAACAACCTATCCGCACGAAGTGCTGCGAACACGACTGCAGATGCAGCCGCGAGCCAAACCGCCCACCCCAACAGCCCCTGCTCCCGCCGCAGCAGCAGACGCCGCAGCAACATTAGCAGAAAAGGTCGGCGCAGGCAGATACACAGGCGTCCTCCAGGCCTGCAGAACCATCGCACGCGAGGAAGGCATCCGAGGCTTCTACAAGGGCATGACGGTCAACCTGGTCAGGACCGTGCCTAGCTCGGCACTGACGATTCTGACGTACGAACTCATCATGCAGCATCTGAGCCAGGTTGACGCCGCAAGGGCCAACGAGGACGATTCATAGATTCTTAGAGCACGCAGCGGGGAATATCAGTCTTTTCAGCATGACACAAGGCTGCGCACCGAACGTGATCAGGTGACCCCTCGAACGGAAAGAGATGCGCGCTTCTGCTCTTCTCTGTTCAGCGGAGTCTTCGAGACACACCACACACGCAAACAGGATGTGTTCCGAAAATCAGCTTAACCCGTGAAGGCAAGCCTGACTCCTATCATTGGTAACTGTTCGTGTGATCCACTGAGCCCTATGCCTGCGACTTCTCGCCCGACCCTTGTCCACTACCATCCTCGTACGGCGGCGGAGCAGCTTGTTGAGCCTCCCAAGCCGACCTCAGCTTGCTCCTCCCGTCGGCCATCAAGGGTTGATGTTCCGCGTCCTTCCTCCCGGCATCCCAGCCCGCCTCGTCCTCCTCCTCATCCTGTTGGGAACCGAGCGATTCCAGATCGTGATCCTGACTCAACCGCGAGCGTCTGGAACCGTGACTTGGTGCGGGACTCGGACCTCTCCAATTGGCCGGCAGGAGGGAGGACGCCCACTGGCCCAGGCTCAGACCCGATGCAGCGGCGAAGCTCGTATGCGACAGCGGGCTCAACCCGGTCCCCTGGAGTTGCTGCGACGAGGCACTGCTCGACGGACTCAGCTGTTGCGATGAAGAACTACTCCCGTCGTCCCCTCGCACAAAGTAGGCCGGGAGGTAGAGAACGCCTTTCTTCTTGCTCGGACTCTCGGTGCGCCCGTTGGCCTCCATCTCGCTAATCGCATCGCTGCGTGATGAAGGACGCGAAAGCGTCTGCCCCATCCACGCCAACACCGACTGCGGCGCAGGATCGCTGCTCATCGGCTCGGAATCTTGCAGTTGAAACAGCGGCAGGCTGAGCCGTGTCGGTCGCGGCGCGGGCATCGATAGCCTGCTCGGGTTGGCAGCCGAGGTGCTGCCGATGGTCTCGTGACGTCCCATCGAGTTGAGCGGGACGCTAGCGTCTTCATCCGCGGTTGAACCGGAACGTCGTTTGGATCGCCGCCTGGAGATGGACGATGTGCCAATGGGCAGACTGATCCATCGCCCTGTCTGGCGCTGCGCGCGCGTCGAACCGCGTCCGAATCCACCTCGGTAACCACCGAACTTGAACAGGAACGTGGGGAGCAGAGTCCTGAACAACCCATACAGAACCACGCAGACGCCAACAAAGATCAAGAGCCTGCCATATTTCCTCAAGAAGATGAGGAAGCCTGCGTCATTTGCGTGCCAACTCGAGCCGTAGAAGTGGGAGAAGAAGGCGTCGGGCGCATCAATGGGCTTGACGTTCTTGCCGTAGAGGCTCTTGGGAAGGACACGGATGCCTTTGAAGCCTGCTTCTGGCTGCTTGGGTGTGCTTGGGAAGGCAGGACCGTGCACGTCGACGTAGAGACCATACGATGCTGAAACGAACATAGGACCGGTGGAGAACATGACGGTGGGATAGTTGGTCAAGTACTGGTGGTTGAAGTTGACGAGGTTGTGGATGAGCTGGTCCATGAAGGGGTGGCCCTTGGCTGAGAGCATCACGTCGTTAGAGACACCGACGGGAATGGTCTTGGGCAGGATCACCTCGAAGCGCAGCAATGGGTCGAAGCGACGAAGACAACCAATGTCTAGGTCCATGTAGATGCCGCCGTAGTGGTGCAAGACAAAGTATCGGATGGCATCGGCACGCTGGATGGGGTAAGGATACCCGTCAAAGACGGGCAAGAACCAGTCGTAGTGTTCTGCGATGAACTTGCGCGAGTCGTCGTCAGTCCAGAGCATGTACTCGTAGTCTGGATGCATGGCGGCGCACTCGTCGCGGATGGCCTGCCACCTTGCTGGCAGATGTGCGTCCTTCCATGTTTGGTGAATGATGCGTGGGATCTTCTCGGTCGGGTTGCTGGGGTCCCACTTCTTGGGGGTGTTGTCGCGCCATGGCTGTGGCCGTGCGACCATATCGTTGGGGTCGATATTGGAAGCTGGATGGGATGCGTTGGCCATCGACTTGGAAGCAGCTGAGTGAGTGACCTTGTGGAGCCACGGGAAGCGCGCGAGGAAGCCATCTGGGCCATCTGGCGATGCGCCTGATTGGATCTCCTCCCAGGTGCCTAGCTCTTCTGGCAAGACGTATGCAGAGGTGTCGATGGAAAAGTAGGCATTGGCGGTGGTGAGGACGACGATGGTACCTGCGAGGAAGAGACCGAGTAGGATGAGGAGGATATGCGAGGCGCGCCTGGAGAGGAGGGAGGCCATGGTGTGCGGAAGGTGATGGCCCGGAGGCCTGAGCGAGACCGAGATGGGTCTCTGAGACTAGTCAGGGAGCTGCGATGTTGGGCGACAGCAATGCACGTTACGATGGTAAGACGAGCGGTGCGCAATGAGGTTGTCGTTGAGTGCAGCGATAGGCGATTGGTCTGCTCAGCAGCTTAAAGACATCGATGAGGTGAAAGAGCAGTGTGAAGCGTGACTGAGCACTGAATTCAGAGATACGGTGATCCCGACAATGAAGGTGATGTCCGTTGTCGATCCAGCGAAGCGGCTGAGTCCGATGGATGAGTCTGTCTCTATGACGTTCTCGTCAACGTGAATTGCGCCGAAAGGAATGATGAGGTCCTGCCGAGGTCTCGCCTTGGCCGTCGTATCTCGACTCTGAGCTAGAGCGCAGGATGTGTGGTGGAAGTAGGAAGCGGAATGAAGCGCGTAGCGAAGCTTGAGACGTGATCTGTTGGCTCGTGTGCCAGATAGTGGTGGCTACAGGACGAAGTTGGTGACGATGGCGATGGCGATGAGACGAAGAGAAGCTCTTTCTCGAGACACGCTTGTGAGAGAATGAAAGCGCGGCAGGTGGGGGGAATCTTTTGATCTCGACACAGCTCCAGCCTTGCGGAAAAAACACACACACACACATGCACACGCCCTTTTGCGCCTTTACTCTGGCCCTGGGCACACCCGCGCACCCAAACAACTCGAGAGAAACCAAAAAGCGCGGCACCACACCGACAGACACACGCACTTTGCACCGAGCTGCAGCCTCAAATCTAAAAACAAATCCAAAAAAAAAACAAAGTCGATCCCTGCACCAGCCGCAGAGAGTGCTTTTTTGCGCGTGTGTGTGTGGCTCAAACGATTGCAACCCAGCTCTGATTTCTGACGTTTTCAATTTGGAAGCCAGCTGGGCCACACACAGCCAAGAGCACAAGGCAGCGACCTCGCGGCTCGCTTGTGCCTTTGGGCCCTTTGGCTCTCCGCTCCTCTTCTCAAAGCACCCGTCGCCAAGCCTCTCGAGCAGAGCGTGGTTAGCCAGCCAGCCACGGTTGTGCCTTACAACAGCAAAGCCCCGCATCGTCATGGGCCATTTCATGCCGTTGGCTTTCGCTTTGACCATCCACGATGTTTCTGTTGAGCAGCTTGTCAGCGTGATCTCTCTGAAGCCGTGGGGTCTGCGAGCAAGCAGTCCGTGAGCGTCGAAGCGAGTCTGCATCGTCGAGGTCCGCGGCCTAGCTCTTTCCGGTCCGCAAACTCCCTCGGGAGTCGTATGCCGCCCCGCGCGTCTAACCCCTTCGTACGCCGTGCCAGCCCACCTAATGAAGGGTGCTAGGGTCTTGCAGAACGCAGGGGTCTTGTGCACGTCTTTTGCACACGCCGGCCCGAAGCAGTGCCAAGCCACCTGCTTTGTCGTTCTTGCCCTGTTAGAAATCGGGGGCAAGCTTCCGATCCGAAATGGCACAGATCGCGAGCAGTTTTTGATTCTCAGCAGGCCGGCCTCGCCCCGACTCATCGGCCACCGGTCATGTTGAGCCTTACTTCGCAGACGTCATCTTGTCAACCCTGCCATGGTCGCTCGCTCGCTCGTTCCTGACCCCACTCACCGCCGCCTGTCACCATCTAGCTCCGTCACTCTTACTGATTGTCCGTGTCACAGTGTACCAACCAAGCTCATGAAGGGTCGCGCTCACCGCTTCAATTCATGTCAGAACGGCAATTCCGCGGAAAGCCCTGTCGCCAACTTGCCTGTTGCATGCTGTCACGCTACCACCTCGACGCACTCAGACAAGCATGCGAATGATAGGAACCAAATGCGAAGATTGCAAAACATGCGAAACAAGCAGATATGAAACATTGTAAAGATAGAGTAGCAAGCAGCCGGCAATGGAAGTCATCGGGTTGCGTGTAGAGCAAAGACGGTGCGCGAGGAGACGGTCGATCACGCGAGCGACAGCCTCTCCGCCACCTTGCTGAGCGTCTCGGCCGTCTCCTGGTCTTGTTGCTCGCGATCGCGACCACTGAGCTCGTCCGAGTGCGTGAGCGGATGCGGTCCCGTCGCTGCCGGTGCCATCTTCGACTGCTGCTGAGGAGCCTCAAAGTGACGGGAGGTCAGCACCGAGTTGCCCAACGGCGAAGACGAGTATGGCGTATGATGCGGCGAGCCTGCGTTGCCGAATCCAGTCGCGCCTCCTAGCGGCGGCGTGCTGGCTCGAGCAGTGCTGCTCGCAGCTGCAATCGGCTGCGCATGAGTCTTGTGAGCCACCGTCGACTTTCTCGAGAGTGGACGTGAGTCGGCCGGCGCGCTCGTGGTGCCCGATCCAGTGCCCGACCCGCCCGCATTGTCTCCGGCAATCTGCGTGGTGCCCGCCGCCGACTCGGCCGCGCTTGCCTGCATAGGCGTGAACCCGAGCTGCGAAAGCGTGGCGCACACGTCCATCTTCTCCAGTGGCTTGGCCAGCACAGCATCGAAGAGCGAGCCTGCAGCGTCCACCGGTTCGCCACGGTCAAAAGAAGCAAGCGCTACAATCGGCGTCGTCGAGTTGACGTTTCGAGTCGATTTGACCATCCTCGTGACATCCTGCCCTCCAACAATCGGGAGCGTCACGTCTATGAACATGACGGCGAACTTGTGATCACCCATCGCCAATCGCACCGCCTCGGCTCCATCGCGCACAGCCGTGCATCGACAGCCGAGCTTGACCAGGATGGTCTCGAGCATGCGCAGTGCGATCGGATTGTCCTCAGCGATCAAACACGCAATCTCGTCCGAGCTGGCGGAGCTGTTGACTGGAGCTGGAGGCAGAGGTGAAAGAAGGTTGCTGGGCGAGATCGAATCGGTCGGCGATGCCGCCGCTGTGATCGCTGCATCGCGCGTGTTGGAGCGTGAAGGTCGTTTGGACGTCTCCGGCTGCTGCTGCGGCTGCTGCGTCGATGCTTGCGGTTGCGACTGCCACTGAGCCGGGATGACGGGACGCTCTGCAAGACTGCCCGACGTAGTGCGCAGGCGCGTCGGCATCGAATTGCGACGCTCGCCGGTGTTGGAAGCGTCGACCAGCTGCTGGCGGCGTTTGTCAACGGCACCCATCGGCATCGCCGCGGACGGCGACCGAGCCGCAATGCCGCTCGCAACATCAGCATCCGGTGTTCTGACAGGCACCGAAGACGACACGGGAGCTTCCGAGATGCGTCGACGATGCGCCGACGTGTTGAAGGGTCCTGCTGGCGACGTCGGCGCTGTCGAGCGTGACGGCGTCGATCCCTGTGAGGATGCGCTCTGCGCAGGCGAAGGCGGACCCGCCAGCGTTTGAGAGTGAACGCGCTGAGCGGGCCTGCCTTTGGCTGAGAAGCTGCGGTGGCGCGCATAGATGGCCGATTGCTCGAGCGCCTTGGCCAACGCTGGCATCTGCTCCTCCCTCATCTTGCGGATCACCTCGTCGTTGGCCTGCTTGAGCACGGGCAGATTCTTGTAGCTGAAGTTGCCAAAGTCCTCGTTCTGCGCGCCGCTCTGCGATCCAAACGCCTTCTCCAGACGCGATCGCATTCTTGAAGGGGGCAGACCGGTGGACACAAACTTGTTGCCCTCGATGGCTCGAGCAAATTCGCGCGTGCCGTGAGAAGGCTCGTCGTCGAAGTCCTGGTGGCTCGCACCGCGCAGATCAAAGTAGTCGGTCGACTCGGGGTCGGTGACCTGCGGAACGAACGGACCGGGCTCGGCGGTGACATTGTCCCAATCAAGGCCTTGGAAGAAGGGGTGGTTCTTGATCTCCTCTGGTCCGCCCGAACCGAGGCGCTGCTTGGGATCCGTGCACATGAGACGCTCCATGAGATCGCGTGCCTCCGGCGATACCTCCACCGAGTCCTCCTCCCAGTCGATGCGACGCGACAAGATGTTGTCAAACACCTTCTCGGGCGTCTCGGCGTGGAAAGGCGGAGTGCCGTAGAGGAACTCGTACAAGATCACTCCGAGGGCCCACCAATCGACGGCAAAGTCGTCCATACCGATACCGAGAATGCTCTCGGGCGCGAGATAGTCGGGCGTGCCGACGAAGCGTTTGGGCGCGTTCGAGTTGCCGTCACCTCCCGAAGAAGGGCCAAGATTGTCGCTGATCAGAGGATGAGCGCCAAAGAGGTTGCTGGGACTGTCCAGATGCGCAGAAGGCAGCGGCTTGGGAGCACTGCGCTGCGAATCGGACTCGCCCGAGTCGCTGGCATCGGTAGACGAGCTGGCGATGCGGCCTCGCTGTGGAGCCGCAAAGAAGGACTGGTTCCGCATCATGCCACCGAATCCCGGCGTCATCGGCGAGAAGGAAGCGGCCGTGTCACCGGCAGTGGTGCCTGCAGGCGTGGAGACAGCCTGGTGACGCGCATCGGATGTGAACGAGTTGGCGGAGCTGGGCTGCGACCCACTGTTCGAGTCGGTCCTGGATGTCTGCGCGGGGAAACCACTGGCGGAGGAAGCAGCTGCGGTAGCTTGACGCGTCTGACGACCCAGCAATCCGATCTTGGACAGACCGAAGTCCGTGAGCTTGAGATGACCCTTTTCGTCGATGAGCAGGTTGTCCGGCTTGAGATCTCGATGCACGACCCCCTTGTCATGCAGATGCTGCAGTCCGATGACGACTTCAGCAATGTACTGCTGAGCCCACTCCTCCGACAAGCCTCCGAGCACCTTGCAGAGCGAAGCGCAATCTCCTCCTGGCAGGTACTCCGTGACGAGGTACAGGAACTCCGAGCTCTGGAAGGTGAAGAAGAGCTTGACCACGAACGGAGACTGGTTCTGCGTCATGAGGATCATGCGTTCGGCCTTGACGTTGGTGATCTGGTTCTTGGCAATCATGTCCGACTTCTTGAGCACCTTGATGGCGTAGTAGTCGCCCGTGGTACGCTTCTTGGCGAGGAAGACGCTTCCAAAGGCACCTTTGCTGATGGGCTTGATGATGTCAAAGTCCTTGATGGAGGAGGCCGTCGCTCGCGACGAGGGTGCTGCTGGTGGAATGCGCGGCGAAAGCGGCATCGAGCCTACCATGGGGCTCTTGTGCGACACGCTGAACTTGCGATTGTGGCGATGCGACACGCCCAGCGATTCACCAAAGCCAAGGCGCGGCGAGAGCGGAGGTGTGACGCCAAGAGTGTCGCTGACGGGAGGCAGATGAGAGGCTCGACGAGGCCGGCTGACAGACCGTCGCTGCGGAGGGCCACCTGTCGAACCTGCATGAAGCGCTGCGCCGCTGACGGATCGAGGTGCGAGCAGCTCGTTTGAAGGCGGAGTCAACGCTGCAGAACCGCGCGGGATCGGGATAGGTGCAAGATGGGTCGAGCCGCCCATCTTGTCGTCGACAGCAGGGATGTCGTCCTCGTCTGGGGTGGCACCGCCCATGGCCGAGAACAAAGCAGAGGAGGGAGCCGGCAGGTCTCGGTCGTCTTGATCCAGGAGCATCGATCCCGATAACAGGCCGTCCTCCTCAGCGTCATCGTTCTCTTGCCGCTTCTCCGCCTCGTCGTCGCCAGCGCTGGACGACAGTGTAGACGTGAGTCGGCTAAGCGAGGGTCTGAGAGGTTGCTGTGGGTCCTCTGTACGAAGGGATGCACTGACCACTTCGGAGGACCGGCCTCTGGAAGAGCTCGATCCCCTTTGCATTGCAGCAGAGGTGGCCGCGGCTGCCTCCAAAGATGCCTGCGGAGAGACAGCGTCGCGCTGTTGCGCCTGCGCCATCCGCAAGCCAAGTCCTTGACCTCCCTCAAGACCTTCATCGCCAACCTCCTCAGAGCCTGACTCGGACCCTGATGCAGATGCGGAGGATCCCCGAGAGCTGCCGGAACCCTCGTCGGCTTCTGAGAGAGCCGTAAGCGCAGCCTCGACGCGCTCTTCCCATTCTTGTCGCACGGTCTCGACGTAGACAATCGTGTTGAGCATGCGATTGACGGCGCTGAGCTTGCTTCGCATAGCATTCTCGACGTCCACTAAGAGAAGATCAAGCGCAGTGTCGTCGAGTGCCGGGCGTCTCCATTGCTGGACGGTCACCACCTTGTTCTCCGAAGTGGGCGACAGCAGCCGCTGCTTCTCGATGGGCTCGTTGGCAAACTCGTCCTTGATGGCGGGTGTGGAAATCTCGCAGGCGGTCTGCAGGACTTCGATGGCTGCGTCGAGAGCGCGGAGGTGCTGTTTGCGTACAGACGCAGGTGCGGGCTGGCGTTGCGACACGGAGCGATTGAGACCCTCGAGTGCCGAAGGTGGCTGCGTCGAGGCAGCAGGCGTGCTAATGGCGACGCCACGATACTCGAGTGGCTGCTCTGCATTCTGCCCACTGAAGCTTTCCAGGCGATTGAGCAGATCCTGGATGGCCTTGCGCAGCTCGCGAAGACCTTCGTTGCACTCGCCGATCTCCATGTCCAGACGATGCGTCTCGTTGCAGATCTCGCTGTGCTTCTCAAAGAACCACGCCGGAATGTCTCGCTCGCAGATGCGACACAGGACGGGCTCGACCGAGATGGACGCTACGTGGGCTAGTGCTGCCGTCGGCTCGTCCAGCACGACGCCCATAGCACGACCGCCCTTGGTGAGAGCAGCCTCGGGCAGTCGGTCCTCGCGCTCGGGTGGTCCTGTTGCTTTGAACACCCACATCGAGTGCGATGGGTTGCCGCTCTGTCGATCCATCATGAGCATGCCTTTTCCTTCCATCTCCTGGAAGTAGACTGCGTCGCTGCCATCACTCTGATCATCCGCCGAAGAGACGGAGGAAGACGACGACGAGCGCGCCAGAGACTTCTCGACACGGAGACGGAAGACGGCCTCCACGGTGTGCGACTGGTTGGCCTCGAGCTGCCTGGAGGCTTCTGCAAAGACGTCGCCATCGCCAGGGGCAAGCAAGTCTTCGATCGGCGTCTCATAGAGCTCGGCGGGATCCGAACCGAGCACCGTCTTCCAGGCAGGGCTCAGGTACAGGAAACGCTGGTCGTCCATGCTGAGCTCCATAAGGACATTGACGCCTGCAGAGCGGAAGTTCTGCGGCACCCCCTCTTGCGACGCTCGCTTGACGCCTTCAGGGGCCGAAACGATGTCTTGATCGTCGGCGTGCTCATCCTGCTCGGATCCGACAACCTCGATCGCGTCCAGCTTGCTGGCTGTGCTGCTGGAGTGGCGGTGGTGACGCTGGCGGGCACGGTCGACAATGGTCGTGTCGCCATCTTCATCCAGGTCTTCACCACTCCGGTCACCTTGAACCGCAGCTCGGAGAAGATCCTTGGAAGGCGAGGCAGCTCGTCGCACCACGTCTGGACTCGGCTCGAGATCGCGTTGAAGGACGCCAGAAGCGGGCGAGTTGGTACCGCTGGTCGAGCCGCGTGTAATCATGTTGGCATCGGATCGCGCCGTCGAGAGGGCACGCGCTTGGATCGGGCTTTTGGCTGTGGCGGCGAGCAACACGCCCGAAGACTTGGCAGCTTCTAGGTCTACTGCTTCTCCGGCCACGTCGCCCTGTTGCGCGCCAAGACTGAACCGGATCGGCTCGGCGTCCTGCTCTTCCTCATCGTTGAAGTTCCAGAAGCCTTTCTCGGCTTCCCACCACTCGACGACACGACTCAGTCCGGCAACAGCGAGCAAGATCTGAATAAACCAGCCTCGGCCCGCCCATTCTGGGTGCTCGTCCCAGAAGCGGCCGATGGTCTGGACGCGAGAGATGAGGACCGAGCAGGAACCGGGACGCGAGATGAGCGCATTGATCGACGCGTCGAGCACCTCCATCGCCACAGCCACAAGCTCTTCCAGCGGCTGCATCCACGGCTGGGGCCCGATGTCTTCCGTTGGCAGCGCCCGCGTTCGGCGCGACGGAGACAAACGAGGCGACCCGGAGGAGGCCGAGACGCCCGAGGTCATTGTGCCAGCTCCAGGCATCGGCGAATGGGAGCGCGAGGTAGAGCGCGAGTGAGACACCGAACGTGCCGTCGAACGACTCAGTGACTGAGCGCGGCTGAGCGGGTTGAGATGGGAAGGCTTGGATGGGTTCGCCAGCGTCGTGCTGACGGTGCGCTGCGAGGTCGCTGTGGCACCTGCCAGGTTGACCGGTGGTGGAGCGGGCAGCTTGTACTCGCGCGCCGATCGCACTGCTGCTGTCTCGCGGAGTCCGCCCAACGACGGCGAGGTGAAGATGGAGCCCGACGGGGAACGTGTGTGCGACTCTGTGATCGCCCCGTCGGCGCCGACGCCTGAATCTTGGCCCTCTTGACGCTGTCCTGCGACATGTCCACCCGCAACCGCAGCGGCTGCTGCTGCGGCACCAGCAGAGAAGGACGAAGAGTCGCTGCCTCCGCGGGACATGGACACGGACCTCGACGTGATCGTCGTCGGAGGTGGCATCTCAGTGTCGCTGCCGAGGGCAACGTCATCTTGAGCGTGTTTCAATGCGTCGTTCACGTCGTTGGCAAAGGCCTCTTTCAGCTCCTCGACGTCGCGATCGTCCTCCATGACGCTGTGTCGATCCTCCTCTTGCTTATCCAGCTCCATCTCGACGTAGTTGTTAATGGCGCCGATGATGCGACGCAGCTCCCGGTCGCAGCTCTCCTTGGAAGCAAGGAGACGGTGACGAATGTGCTGGCGGATCGAGTTGATCGTGATTGCTTTCGAGACGGCTTTGGCTCTGGCTGTTGCACGACCCTCGTTGTCGGAGTCAAGGGCGGCGTCCTGATCAGCTGCCTCCCCTGCGGCGGACGTCTTTGGCTCGCGTGGACTGGGAGTCCAAGCGTTCGACAACCGCGCCGAGGACTCGCGAGCAGTAACGACTGCAGGTGATGTGGCGCTTGCGGTAGCGTCGGCAGTGCTCTGCTGTGATCGCGACGAGAGAGGTTGCTTGGTTGGGCTGCTCTGCGTCGAGTTCGATGGCGATTTGCCCTTGCCAATTTTGTCAAATTCGGCAGAGTCGAACGTACTGAGGCCATTTTCGAGCTGGAGGGACAAGTTCGGCTGGTTTCGCCGCTTGCCTGCTTCTCGGCCGCCGCCGCTGCTGCTGACCGTAAGATGCGTTTCCTGGCTGAGCTGAGAGGATGCAGATTTGGGCGCTTCCAAACTGGCGGGCTCCTCTTGTACCGTCACAAAGCTGGCGTCCGGTCCGGGCGAGACGGATCTGCGGTCGCTGAGGTCGCCAGCCTCACCGTCGCCGTCGTGCTGCTCCACTCTGCCATCGTCCATCAACTTCTTGAGGTTCTGCGCCGAGGTGCTGGGACGGAGGGTCCTCACCGAGTCGGAGCCGCTCAAGGCTGTGCCGCCGGTCTGCGAGCGAACATGACGACCGAAGCCGCTCTGTACCTGTGTGACGAGCGTTGGAGACGGCGTTGCGATCACTGGCTTCATGTTCGACGACGAAGACAAGGGGGCGAGGCGTGGGGCATCACGACGACTGCTGATGGTCCCGGCTGGACGGGCCGATGCGGTCAAGGGACTGCGATGATGCAAGGAATGAGACAGCACAGCTGACGAGCCGGCGTGCGGAGAGGCAACATTGGCTCGGGGAGAAGCGGTATTCGTTGGCGGTTTCGACCAGCTGTCCCCAGCGGGAGCCGTGAAGCCGGACTTGACGGCACTCCACCAAGCCTCGATCTTGCCACCGAGCTGTTTGCGACGTCCACGTCCAGCCGCCTGCGCCTGGGAGTGCGCCGTGTCGGATCCCGCTGCACTCCTGTACGTCGCTGCGGGTGCAACACGGCTCGTGATGGGCGAGAGCGAGAGGTTCTTGGCCTTGTCGGTGCCTAACCGCTTGACGGGCGAGAATCCAGCCTTGACGTGACCGGGAGAAGAGGCCATGGTGGACATGGCGGTCGAGCTGGAGCCGACTCCGGATTCACGTCGAGACAGCTCAGCGCTGGCGAGCGAGAAGCTGCGCTGCTGGTTCCCGCCTGGACGCGTCGATTGTCGGGGAGGATCCTCTGGTCTGCGAACCGGACCAAGCTGCGCGGGTTTGGGCGCTCGCGTCTCGCTGGAAGGTGCTTGGCTGCCTTCCTCGTTGAGACTGAGGGCGGCAAGGGCTTCTTCCACCTCCTGCGCGTCGATGGCGTCTTGTTGCTGATCGGCAGACTCGGCGATCTGCCATCTTTGACGCGAGAGCGGATCAAAAACAGAGCGATGGCCGTCCGCCTGCTGCTTTTGCAGGGTAGAGACCCGGCCCGCATCGACAGCTTCGCTTCCTGTTCTGCTGGAAGGAGACGATGCCGTCTTGTCCGTAGCCCGTGCTGCCACAATGTCTGCATCGTCCGCAGCGGAAGCCTTGCGGACAGCGACGCTCGTGTCCGCCTCGGCTGCGGCCTGCGCTTCTGCCTCTTCGCGCTCCGACTGCAACTTGGCCTCCTTCATCTTGCGATACTCGTCGAGCCAGTCGACCCATTCGAATTCGGCAAAGGCGGACGATTCGAGACCTCGCTGCTGGTCTTCCTCCTCGTCGAGCTGCGACTCGATGCTGTCGTTGGAGTCCACGGCGGACCCACGACGGGTCGGCATAGGCGCACCGGTGTGGCTTGCATCTCTCTGTAGCCCGATGGTCGTTCCTCTGCGGGCGAGACTTGTCGGACCAGAAGGCATCGCGTCCTCCTCCTGGGTCTGTTCGGTTCGATTGCGCGAGAGCCATGCCGATTCGATCGTGTCAGCATCGTTGCGACGCACTGGTTGCTGCGGACCAAGTCGGGAAGGGTTCTGTGCCCTCCACTTTTGCATCTTGGCGTTGCGACTTTGAATGATGATGCGCGCGTACTCGTCCGTGCCGGACAGGGGATGCTGCGCAGCTGAGGACGAAAGACGGGCAGACGCGAACAGCGCCGCGTCGTTCGGTCGATGCACGCGGCGAGAGGCCGGCGGGACCGCGAGCAACGTGTCGGGTCCTATGGAGCTGGATAGATTGCCTTGCGTCATTCTGCGTTGACTCAGAGGCGTCGCAGCAGCGGGTGCGAGGGAGGTTCTGACAGGTGCATCTTGCGTGGAAGCGATCCAGGGGGCTGGCTTGCCCTCTGTCGCCACCGCTGCGTCGGCGTCATTGTCGGCGTCGTCCATGGACTCTTGCAAGCTGTCAAAGAGCTCCTGGGCACCCCACGACATGCGATGCGAGCTGGATCGACTGGGCGACAGTCGAGGCCGACGCTCGGCTGTGGGACTGGTCCGAGCAGACGATGCGCTGAGGGCGTGCAAAGGCGAATAGGCGCTTGTGCTTGCCGGCAAACCAGCGTGGCGCGGTGCACTGGTGGGCACGGCCAGAAGATCGGATTTTGGCGGAACGAGCGTGGGAGAACGGGAACCCAGAATGGCAGAGCCGGGAAGACTAGCGGGCGGGCGATAATCTCGACCGATGGGGATCGATACCGACAATGGATGACCACGGCTGTCGTGGCCAGGCAAAGCCATGTCGTCGGATCTCAGATGCTCCATAGCAGGCGAGGTGCGACCCGAGTCTTCGGCGCCAGACGAATACTCGTGCACCAAAGGGGAATGACTTCGGATCGAGCTGGGTGTCGGTGGTACGTTGAGGCGGCTGGTGGGCGTGGGCGATGAAGTGGTGTCCGAGCTGAGCCCCAGACCAAGTCCGTGACCTTGAGTGGCACCGTCCATCACCAGAGGCTGAGCATTGGAGCTCGATGCTGCCCACTTGCTGAGAGGTGACTCGATGGACGTTGTTGATGCGCTTTTCGACATGTGGCGAGGCGAAGGCGACGGCGGTACGAACAGATCGCCAGCCAAGCGCACGGCGGTTGGCACACGCTGCAGACGGATCGCATCCGCCAGCCCAGCCGATCCGCCACTTTTTGCGGACGGACTCGGTCCCATGGAGCTTGGTGTGCCGTCATTGAGCGCCTGTGGAGAAAGGGCTGGGTCGGATCCGAGGGGCACGCCCAACGTCTGACTGCGAACGCGGGCTCGCGTGTAGCCAGGAGAAAGAGTCGATCCAGACGCATCCATCCTTGCCATTTCGTCATCCTCCGCAACAGACGAATTCCTGCGTCGGTGCGACGATGATCGTGCAGCGAGCGACGAGCTGAATGGAACCGAAGACGAGGCGACGCCCGAGCTGGACAGAGAAGAGCCAGCACCACCATGAGTCCCTGACGAGCTGACGCTGCTGGAACGATGCGAAGTGGAAGAGGTCGGAATGGGGACCGGCAGTGGAATGCTAGGACTGCCCGACTCGATGGCGGCGACCAAGTTAGGGTCGACACCGTCTGGGCCGCCCACAGGCGACATGGCGCCGTCTCCCAGCAGCACTCCGCCCAGAGATCGGGCGCGACGATGCATGCTGGAGCTGAGCGACGAAGAGGTCATGCGTCTGCGTCGTGTCGAATGCAAGATGGCGCTACCTCCGCCCGTCACGGTGGTTGGAGTGTTGTTGACGGAGCCGCTGAAGCTCGAAGGGGCAAAGGCACCCGAATTGCTGCGATTGCCGCGTGTGTCCCAGCTGATGGTCGGAGAGCCCGAATGGAACGAGTTCGAGGCTGGCAGACCTGCTGAAGAGCCCGACGAGAGCGGAGAGGGGTTGGAAGGCATGCCGTGTCCCAACGACGACTCCTCCTTGCGTTTGCCCATGGAGATGGTGGAGACGGCCCGGTCGAAGGGCTCGAGAGCTGGCGAGCCCACAGAGCCACCACCGATGCGGCGAGGCAAGGCCGGTGGTCCCATGGAGCCGGTGGAGCTGGTGACGGACGATTTGCGCGTCAAATTGGAACTGGTGGTTGCGACATCATCCGAGGCGATGGATGATGCGTCGTCGTCGGCAGCCAAGTGGCTGCTTTGGAAAAGCGAGTGCCGTGAGCGAGGCTGGTTCAGCTTGGTGCCTCCAGCGACGACCCTTTGGAGTGGGTTCGACGTCGACCTTTCGCGGTCCAAACGCAGTGAGGACCGAGCAAGAGGCGAAACAGCCGCAAGATCGGCGGTGGAGATGGCGCTATTGGAAGGGCCCTCTCTAGTGCGGCTGAAAGCGTCGTCGATGGTGTCGGAAGCGGCTGATTCGGGTCCAGTGTTCCTGCGCTGGTGCCGGCTTGGCTGAGAGGAGGCGGTGGACGAGACAGAAGACGGCGATGTCGGGGACAAGGGCTGTGTGTAGCTGCCTTGCGAAGAAGACGTCGAGCCGTGGGCGCGATGCCTGGTTGCCGAGTCTGTGGTGCCAAGGGCCGATTCGTTGGGATTTGACCATGTGGACGAAGATGCGGCCGGCGTGGCCTCGTCGTTGAGCGCCTCATCGTCGACAACGTCATCGTCGTTGGGTAAGATTGAGGCAAAGGCGAGCGGACTGGAGAAGGAGGGAGCAGTGTCGAACGACATTCTCTTGGAAGAGCTGCGGCCGAGGGCCTTGATCGCGGCTGAAGGTGGACTGAGAGGGAAGCCAGGCGGCGCAGCACTGCTCAAGGACGAAGTTGTCGGAGGCGAAGCGCTGACATGGGCGACGGTGGCAGAGGTCAAAGACTGTGGTGCGTTCTGAGATTGAGACGCAGATTGAGAAGGAGAAGAGGAGCTCTTGGTGGATCCTGCAGAGAAGCTGAGCGCGGATGATGTTGGTGACGACGGAGACGCGCGCCTCGCTGCCGAACTGCGCGAGCTGGTATCGATCGATCTAGGCGCTGAAGACGGCGGTGCAGGCGAGGATCGGGAATCACCGGATGCGCCGCGCAGATGCTTGAAGGAGCGAGTGGGCGAAGAGGACGGATCGGAGCGAGGGTGCTTGCCTTGCGCCGAGGCAGTCGAGGAGGAAGGCGAATGAGGGCCGAGCTCGATGATGCTATGAAGACTGTTGCTGCGTTCTGAGGTGGACCTTGCGGCTGCGCTGAGTGGAGACGAAGCGGAAGGGCTGAGATTGGAAGGGGACGGCGAAGATTTGGGGTCGCAAGCGTCGTCGTCGCCTAGGAAGGAGGAGGGGGGACCGCTTCTTCGACTGTGATCACTGCTGCCAGGGCTGATTCGATTGCGGTTGGCAGGGCTAAAAGGGTCGGTGAACTGCGTCGCTGAGACTGGTGATGGTGAAGATGGAGAAGGCGGTCGTCCCGTTGAAGGTGATGAAATGCGTGGAAAGGATCAGTCGAGTGACAGCGTACAAGGGCGGGCGAAGGGACGTCGGAAGGTGAGGGAGAAGAGGAGGTGTGGTTGATGAACGTGATTAAGCGAGGTGGAAGGGTCGAGACCATCCAAAAGTCGGGAGAGGCGGAAGAGCAGAGGAAACGCATTTCAGGGTTCGTGAAATGTGAACAGGCGAGAAGCAGGGTTCAGCGGCAGAGGCAGCAGAAACGCGTTGAGGGGAGCGGAGTGTGTTGCCGATATTCGGAAAACGTGGTACGCCAGCCAAAAGAAATTCGGAGTCGTGCCGAGTCGGTGATGGAAGAGTCGCGGCGAGGCCCATCGCAACAACGGAAGAAGGGCGAGGACGATAGGCAAATGCGAAGCGATCAGGTCAGGCGGCGAGATGGAAGGGTCGGCGGCATTGTGAGAGGCGAGGGATCGATGAAAGTGCAGCGTTGTCGTTTGTCGGGCGACCGACCAAGGCGAGATGGCGTGTAGTCAGCCGCCAGCCACAAATAGAAGTGGTAGCGAGTGATAGCAAGCGAGCGAGCGCGGAGAGATAGAGTCGGGGGAAGAGGCGGAGAGGCGTAGACGGAGGCAGAGGCAAGAGCCATGTCGGAAACGGGCCCGTCGTGGCGCATAAAGTCATTTGACCAACCAAATTTCCCACGCACCACAACCACAAAAGCCAATTTGCAGCGCCGCCATGTCGCAAACAAAAAGCGCCGCGCAGGAGGGTCAAGCCGAAAGTGACGGAGTGTCAATACGAGCCAAGCCCGTCGAGGTAAAGTGACAATGCAAGTGCACATCACAATGTGTGATACAATGCGACAATGCCGAGATGGTCGTTGCATAGTGTGTGTTGGATCACGGCGGCCGAAAGGTCGTGTTTGGCAGAAGAAGTGCAGATCAATGGCGGGGACCAGAACCGTCGCGGCGAGTGAGCAGGCGATCGTGGAATGCAAGGGTGCATGTCAAATGTCGGAGTCAAGTCGATATTGAGAACCGAGAAGCCGTACCGAGGTCGACAGAAGCCGACGGACGAGGCCAGATACAGAAGCGATGACAGTAGCATCCGTGCAGGTTTCGCGTGTCGACCCAGAGCCAGTGCCAAAGCATGAGGTAGAGGTACGGAACAGCCGGCGTCGGATGATGCGAATAAGTCGATGCGAGACGGAGTCAGCGATGTGGGTGAGCCGACGGCGAGGAGAAGCGGAAATGGAAGCGCGATCGGGGAAAGGAAGAGAAGAATAGAAGGATTCGAACCTGGTCAGTGCTCTGTCATCTTTGGCATGGTCCTTGCCAGCACCAGGCAGGGTTGAAGGTCATTGCACCACAGCTCTGACACACAGCTACGACGCTGGTGCGGCGAACCCGGTCACTGCACCGACAAAGACCAAAGCGATGATCACTTACCGAAGGTGTCTACGCTCAGCTGACTTCTGCCACCAGCTTTGCTGGACGAGCTGGGCATCGAGGAGGAAGGTGCTGGCGGGGAAGATCCAGTCGGATTGGCATCTTCTTCCTGCACATCAAAGAGATCCCGGCTGCCTCGTTCGTTCAACGACCCGCGGTTTGAGCCACTGCTGCCGAGCGAAGAGACGCGCGGATTGCTGGCTCTTCGACCGCTGACGTTGCTGTAACTTGCATCGATGCTGCCGTCGTCGTCAAGATCAAAGATACCAGCTGTGCTGGAGAGACGCGATGTCCTTCGCTTGTCCGCCGAGGATGCCTGAGAGCTGGCAGATAGCGAGGCATTGCGGCTGGCTTGATCTCGATCAGCGCCGTCGTCGCCTGGTGCAGAGCTGAACGAAGACATGGTGGTCGAGATTTACGCGCCGGTTGCTGCGCAGCCCTGATGGCCTGGCTTAGCAGCACGCCGAAAGCTCGATCTAAAGCAGCAGCATACAAGCGATGGCGACGGAAACGGTGATGCGGATGTCAAGAACCTTGCTGCCGGGCCAATGATCGCGTGCAGATGCGGGTGAATGACGTCCTGGCGATGTGTTTGCAAGACGGCTTGGTCGATGCGACGACGGTCAAGAAGGCGAGAGACGCGAGAGATGCAAGTCGACTGCGTGAGATGTGTCGGCACCGAGGAAATGCGAATACGCGCGACGAAACGAAAAGAAGTATGCAACGATGCGATAGCGATAGGGACGGTGGAGTAGTGGACGAAAGGAGAAGGGAGGGCGTCACCATCAACGATTGCGACCACGAAGATGCGGGATTTGGCCAATCTCGAGAAAACAGTCCGGTGCGGGGCGGAGATTGGCCAAGTGACAGGCGACGGAGTGACAACCTCACCACTCTGGCCACTCTCACTCTGTGCGGGAGGGTCCAAAGAACTGGATTTCGCAGGCGAGAAGAGGGCTCACCTCATCTGTCGCCCGTGGAAGCCTTGCATCGTCTCCATGCACGAGGTACGAATTTGCAACGCAGCCGAGTCCTAATTTGGGCTGCGCTAACGCCTTTAGCACCGCGAAAACCCAACCCACCACCAATCCACCTAGCGCACCCACCCACCCACCATGACATCAGCCACTCGCATCGGAGTGATACAAAATCGCAAGAGCACATATCGATTCGAGGTGTCAAAAGCGATCAGTGGACGGTGCTGCCACAGCATGGACGAATGCGCGCTGTCTTGGCTTTCCCAGTCGGAGCGGCGCATCAGCGCTACATGCACGAGAGACATGCAGAAGGTCGGATTTTGAAACTCAGCAAGCCGGAGACCCTTTTGGTGCTTCGGTAGCAAGAGGACCGCCTCACAGAACGGCTCGCTCTGTCGTCGCGTTCACACAGGCTCGCTTGTCACATTCATGCAATGCGTCGGCAGAGTGGCAGGCTCAGCCATTTCGACTTGCTTCTCTCTGATCACCACTAGCCGAGCACGACCAAAGCCAGGCGGAGTTCTCAAAGGCAGCTTGGCCTCCTTTCGCTTAGCCTCTTGACCGAGTCGCACAACTTTTGACCGGCGTGCGGCTCCGCTTCTCGGGCTGACCTTGCACGACAGAGGATAGCCTATCGTGTAGCTACAGCCGAAAGCGAGATCGCTTTTTGTGGGGTAAAGCCTTGATCTGCGTTCGCAAGGAAGCGACCTGAAGCATTCGTTCCTTCGTCTCTGTAAGCACACGAAGAAACGGTCTGACCACGCGATCGGACCGCCTTCCCTTGCATTAAGGTTTTCCAAGCCACACGGTTGGCGGCTTGGGCGTGGAATGGCCTCATGTTGCTTCGAATGGCGGTGCGAAGCAAAGCGTGGCGGCATGACGCAGAATTCGAGGTGGAGCGCCAGTCCTTGCCTCCAGCCAAGCTCGTTTCTATTTCGCCTCTTGCGGGAGGTTGAACTCGAAAGCAATCGCTGGCACTTGACCAACAAAGCGTTCAGTGTGCCACGGCAGCCGACTTCAGCCGTGCTGAAGTCAGGCTTGGACGGGCAAAGCCAAGTTCATGTCCCAGAACAGTTCGCTGCCATTATAAAGTCGGTCTAACATTTCAACATTCTGCGCACGGATCGAAGTGGGCAACTCTTCCCCACTTTCAAGAAGTCTGATCCTGTCGAACAACACCGGTCCATCCTTCGACAAGACCTTCTCATCGCCGGTCCATATCTCCCACACTACATGTGCTGATCAAATCTTCTCGGCTCCAGTGCGCTTGCAAGACCAATATCCTAGTCATCGCATCCGAACTCTCAACCATGGTGCGTCAAGAGGTCCTTCTCCTAGACATCGCCTCCGACCCCACCCTCGTTGCGCAGTACATCGACCACCATGCGCCCGGCAACGTGCCTCGGCCCATCCTCGAGTCCATCCGCTACCCTGGCTCTGGCGTCCTCAACATGCGCATCTTCCATTTCGCCGACCGGCTGGTCATGATAATGGACGTGGAAGACGACTTTTCGTTCGACAAGAAGGCGGCTAGCGACGGCGGCAATGCGGACGTCGAGAAGTGGGAGACGCTGATGGAGCGATTCCAACGCGAAATCAAGGATCCGGAAGGAAAGCAAACGGGCAAGTGGAAGAGGGCGGAATTGTGTTTTGATCTCAGTCAACACTTTTAATGGGAGATGTCACGAATGGTGATGGGTTGATGGATATGCTGGATGATACACGATTGTGATGGAGCACTCTATCAGATACGCATTCTATCACCGAGCCTGTTACTTGACCCGCTTGATCACCTGCTCGTTCAACTTAACCAGTGCCTGCTTGGCCTCGCTCTCCGGTAGCACCTCGAGGTGGTCCCTCGCCCTCCTCGCGTGCTCCTTGGCCAGCTCAGCGGTCCTCTCCAGCCCTCTACTCCTGTCGACCAGCTTCAGCATCTTCTCCACATCTCCTTGCCCGTCGAACCGCCGCGCGACCAGTTCGTGAATTCCCTCCCCAGGCAGCTCCTGCCAAGCGTAGAGCACCGGTGCAGTCGCCAAACCCAATCGCAGATCAGCACCACCTGAAGGCTTGCCGAACGCCGCCGAGGTGGACTGGAAATCGAGCAAGTCGTCTACCAGCTGGAAGGCGATTCCCAGATTCCTACCGTAGCCATAAGCTGCGTCTCGGATGCGTCTCATCTCCTCCGCTACCGAGCTTGAAAGTCCCGCGTTAGCCACCGCATCGGCGCCACATCCAGCAAGAATCACCGAGGCCCTCGTCGACTTTGCAATCAGCGCCGCCGTCTTGAGGTACGTCTTCTGCAGATACAACGAAAAGTGAGCCGGCGTAGGCTGGTTCTGCGCCGACATTGCCGCATCGACAGCCTGCTTGGCTTGCGACTCATTCATCCCCATGGTGTGCGCGAACAGTCCTTCCGACTCCCAAATGTTGGCGTGACTATTGGTCGAAGCTGCCTCACCCGATTCAGCGGCAGCCTGCGACTTGAGCTGCATCACCTCCCCTTCGACCAAGTTGGCAATGACCGTTGCGAGCAGTTCGACGACCTCGGCATCACGAAGTCGGGCGAGCGCAACGGAAGCGCGCCCGAGCAAAAAGTCGCCGCCGAGGATGCTGAGCTTGTTGCCGAACGCAGAAGGTGCCGAGGGCGCACCACGACGGAGTGGCGATGCATCGATCACATCGTCGTGCAGGAGCGAGGCGACGTGGATCATCTCTGTAATCTCGGCCAGTCTGCGCTGCGTTGGCAGGATGGCACCGGACGTCGAGGCTAGTGCTGCTGCTGCATTGCCGTCTTGTTGGGATGCGGATGTGGGGAGCGACCCCTCGATGCTCTCCATGTGTGGGTTAAAATCGTTCAGTACACTCCCTGGTGAGAGCGGCTCGTTGATGCCCATGTCCCGCTCGATCGACTTTCCCGTATCGCTTCGCGACGCGGTGTTCTGTGCCTGCGCAAGCAGCTCTGGGTAGAGTGGCGAGAGTCCGTTGACCGCCTTGCTCATGAGGAGCACGATGAGAGGTCGAACGTGCTTGCCCTCGGCCTGAAAGTAGTACTTTGCTATTGTGTCCAGGCTAGGATGCCCAGAGCCGAGGAGCGAGGAGACGTTGGAGCGCAGAGAAGAGAGCTCGGACGAGACGAGCGAAAGTGGGTCTTGAATGATGGGTGCAGATGGAGCAGCTGATGCAGATGAAGCAGGGTCGGAGGCGCCGAAGAAAGAAGCTGCGGACGAGGCAGTGGAGCCTGAGGATGACCTCGAGGAGGAGGATGAAGCAGACGAAGATGAAGGAGGAAAGTGGCCGAGCTGATCTTGAACGAGATTCTTTGCCTGGTCTAGCGCTGACGCCCAGCTAGATTGAGTGCGGGTGGCTGATGCAGCCGGAGCGAGCCTTGGTACGGCGGAAGAGCATGGTCTTGCCCGAGCCACGCTCGCAAGCGCTGACCTTGGCAATCTTGACGGCATTAGGGCAGACACGAGCTGTGCGGCTGTTCGATGCTGAGGGCCTCGCTATCGATGGCGTCGCTACAAAATCTTCTTGGGTCCGTGCTCGTTGACCGAAGAGGCTTGAGTCGGCGAGTTTTGCGGCGATCAAGGCTTGTAAAGATGATGCCAGAGGACCTCGAAGCTCGATGGTGCGATATGACTGGGATTTGATGCCGATGGAGAGGTGATTGAATGGATGCAGGGGGCAAGAAGATAGCTAGTAACCTCGGAAACGGCTCTCGAGAAGAACTCATTATTCGGTGTTGGCTGCTTTCGGCTCTGGGATTTTTTTGGTGGTACCGCCTGCGATAACCGATCGGAAGTCAGAAGTCGCCGTCTGCTGCCTCGATTCTTCCCTCAGCCCTCTGTCCGTTCCGCTTTTTCCCATTTTAGTCAGCTTGACGCGGCCATTTTCTCGCCAGCATCGACTCTGCCAATCTCACAAGCATGGCAAATTTCTGCTGCAGACTTCTCGGGCGAAATTCGGGTTGCGCTTCCGCAAAAAAAGGGTGTCAAGCTCGCCCTTTCAAGAAGAAGACTGCAACGATTTCTATTCCTCATCATCATCATCGTTCACCTCCCCTGCTCGCACCATTCTCCTGGCGATCACCAGCTCGTGCAAGGAATACCTCACAGAAACGAGATGAGATCCACTGCCATCTCCAATCTTGCTCATACCGTAAGTCTACCCTTCGTTGGGCTCTCACACCGCCACGGACCAACGGGCTGATCAAATGTGATGTCACTCCTGCTCGCTCTACAGGCACGCACACTTTCGCAAAGGAGGCTCGTACGTGTCCAGCTCAAGCAAGACATCGAAGGTCTCGGCGCCGCCGGCAGTATCGTCCTTGTCCAGCCCGGGCGCATGCGCAACCAGCTGCTGCCCACTCGCAAAGCCATCTACCAACCTCTACCCACCCCTTTCCAGCTCTCCAACCAGAAGCTCCACGACGCTCTCGTCGAATCACAGCTCGCCTCGGCGCACGATTTTCTCGAAGTACAAAAGGAACGCGAAGCTGTCGCAAAGGAGCTCGGTCCGCTTCAGCTGTTGAGTTTGCGAAGGAAGCTCGAAGCTGCGCCTCCTGTTGTCTTTACCCGACAGACTACGACCAGGTATACATCGACGGTCGCGACGACTGGAGAAGTTGAGCTTCCGAAACCAGCAATTGGGATTCAGGGGAGCATCTCGACGAGCGACGTTGTTCAGTTCTTGAGAGAGAACGGCGCATTTGATCTCGAGACCGATTACAGCAACGAGGGCAAGCCGGTTCAGCTCAACAGGCTCACTTTGACCCAGATCAACTCTGCTTGCGAATTCACGCTCGACAACGCTGCACAAGGGTCTAGCGACTCGATCGATAAGCTCGGCCGCATCAAGAAGACCGGCCGATTCGTGCTCGTGGCCCACATCTTTGCCTCGAACACCCGAGCCCGTATCCCCGTCATTGTCCGTCCCGTCCCTTCCTCCGCATCCGCCTCCACACCCATCGCATCCGCGCCTTCCGCCTCGTCGAGCATGTCCGGTCAAACCCGCGGCTACGCGACATCAGCCAGACCTACCAGCATGGAGTCGTCGATGCGCACCAAGCTCGAAGCCGAGTTCGGCCCTTCGGTCGAGGTCAACATCCGCAACGACTCGAGCAAGCACGCGCACCACGCCGCCATGGCAGCCCAAGGCGGCGGCAACGGCGAGACGCACTTTTACGTGCACGTTGTCTCGGACAAGTTCCAGGGCATGACGCAGATCAAACGCCATCGCGCCGTCAACGCGCTGCTGCAGGGCGAGTTCGACCGGGGTCTGCATGCGTTGAGTCTTCGAACAAAGACGTGGGCCGAAGAGGGCAAGGTTGCACCGACCAACGAGACGCAGCAAGAAAGCACTGTGAGCATTTGACCCCCGATTCACGACCATGCGCAGACCAGACATGTATTTTACCCACGCACGCCGATCTAAATCTAGAGGGGGTGTATCTTAGCTTCGAGGTGTGTGTTGCGCATGGTCGGGTCGAGAACCACAAGAGCCGAATGAACTTTGCGCTGACGCCTGTTTGGTTTCCTTCTGCCCTTTCTTGCGCCACTCCTGCAGATTGACGACCCGACCACCTGTCCCACCGAAGACACCTCATCAGGCTCCCTCTGGCAAGCCCCGCAATCGACCCTTCACCCGACCTCACCTCTCGCTCCCTCCCCTCCTTCCACCACCACGACGGACAACACCAACGACATCCTATCCGCGTTCTACACACGTCCACCTTCCAACCCGACCATCCCCGTCCCTCGCCGCTCCGTCTCGCCTCAGCAGCGGGAAAAGTTCTTCCGCCGCGCCACCAAGGATGATGCGCTCGAGCCCAGTCCGCGACAGAACCTGCTCAACGTGCTCGGCGGGGTGCTGGCCACCGCGTGTGCAGGATACATGGTGTTCTTCGCCGATTTCGGGCAGCCCGAGGGCGTAGAGAACTGCTTTACTGGTCTGAGACGCGTCGTGTGGGGCGAAGAGGGAGCGCCGAAACTCTTCTAGACACACACAAGCTCAATGCATTTACACACACATTTGTTGCGGCGAGAAGGTGACATTCAGCGGTTTAGTGTTGCTGTGGTTGAAGGGTGCGACGGAGAGATTTGAGTCTGTATGCCCAAAACCTCTTTCTGACTGAGTCGGCCACGATGAGGCGCTTCACGAGCATCTCTGCCTCCTCGATCGCCACGTTTCCGGACCGGGCGTCCTCCGCAAGGCAGTCGAACCACCACTCCAACGCGCCCACCGGTCCTCGGCCCATCACATCCACACTCGCATCCTTCTCCGCCTCGGCATTCGTCGAAACCATCGTCTTGACCCAGCCCAACTCGCCGACCAACCTCGTCTGCAGGCTTGCGGGCAAGGCCGTGTGCAGCGCACGGAGGTACGTCCATGCACTGGCATTGTTGGGACATCCGGCGAGGGAGGCTTTCGCATAGGCCTTTTCGTACTTGATCGTCTTTTGGATCTTCTCCATCGTTGTCGGGTCGAGGTTGACGGGGTTGGTGGACCCGGTGAGGCCGAAGCGAGCGAAATGGATGTACCAGCGATGGTTCCAGGCGGAATTGTTTCGTACATCCTCGCTGAGCAGCTGGTCCACATAGTCCGCCTCTCCATCCCATAACTGGGGGAACTCCCCCGCACCTCGACTGCCAACCACCACAGCGGAAGAGGGAAGGGAGAGACCGCCAAAATGCGCCAGCACCCACTGGCGATAACCCCAGGTATGATAGTTCTTTGCATCCCTCGCCAGGTTCTCCTTGACAAACTCCAGTTCCCTCCCCGGATCTCCAAGAGCGGAGACTACAAGCCGTCGATGCTGCCACACCTGGTAGGATTTCATATTCTTGTGCGCTAGCTCGTCGAGCCACCCGAGCTCTGCACGGAGCAGCTCGTCGCGGTTGGAGCCGAGCGTGGGGGAGTGGAGGATGATGTTGGCGCGATACTGCCAGACGCTGAAGTGCGAGGGGTTGAGTTGGATCAGGTGCGATGTGAGGGCGAGGGCGCGCGGAGAGAGCTCGATCGCCGAGAGCGGGGCGGTGTTGGAGACGGTGAGGGTTCGATAGAGGTCCATCGCGGAGGAGTATTCGGGTGCAAAGAGGATGGGGCACATTGGCGAGGAGGATTCGAGTTGAGGCGTGGGAGTGAGATCCGACCATGCTGAGGAGGAGGCGTCGAACGGGAGGTAAGCAGAGCACAGGTCGTCCAGCGTCGTCGAGGAGGCGGTTGCTGCGGTCATCTTTGCGGGGTCGATTGGATGATGGAGTTTGCTTCGAAGACCACCTAGTCCACGTCTACTCTTATATACCTTGACGGTGCTCTGCCGGCGAAAGTTTGCGCCGTGCCCTTTGTGCTCGTATGGGAGCGATGGCGAACAAAGGAAGGTATGCACAAAGGGAAGCGTTCTTTCAGGGTCAATGCGTTTTATCCTCCCAACTTTATTTTTCCCTAAACGTATTTTCCGAGATCAACACTTTGCCTCCAACCACCATCACCGTCACAATGTCCGCAGCCACACTCGCGCCAACACCCGCGTCGCAGCCCTCGACATCGTCCGCTGCAAGCGCCTCATCTCACATCGACAACGCAGGCGCAACGACGGAGAAGGAGGGTCTGCAGGCACCCGACATTTCCTCTCCGCATCAGCTGATCGATTGGGTCGACACGGTGCTCGGCCAGCTCGAGACGCGGTTCGACGACATGAATGGACAGGTCACCGCGAGGAGTGAGAATCACCGCATTGACCTGGTCTATGGTGCTATGAAAAAAGAGAAGCTGACGATGATTCTGACCTTTCCGACAAACCACGCTACAGTGAACGAGATGAGCAGCCGCATCGATGCGCTCGAGAGCTCAATACAGGGTAAGTGGTCGCATCCAGTGGTGCAGCAGGGATAGGAGAAGGCTCATGCTGACGACATCTGTCATTCATGGCTCTGATCTGCAGATCTCATTCATGGCACGCTAGCACCCGCCGGCGCATCAACGCCCAACGACGCCTGATCCTCCCCACCATTCACCCATATACCATTTCGATTCCGACCCATCTTTCTCAACTCTGTAACATACGCCACTTTGCAACTTTTCTCAATCACACGCGCACATGTCAACACGTTCCGTCCAATCATCATTGCCATAAAGCGTGACTAGGATGCTGCAGCAGCCGGCGGCGGAGGGGGCATCCTTCTCGCCGAGCCTGTCGTCGACTCTCTGTTCCTGGGCTTGCTCTGCCGTGCACGTCTTGTTTCGCGACGATGCTTTTTGCGTTCCAGCTCCGCATCGATGGCGGCCATGGCGCGGGTGAAGGGTTCCTTTTCCAAACCCGGAGCAGACGAAGCGGCTTGGTCCCACACGCGACCCAGGAGGGAAGCAGGCAGGCGGGAGCGCGACCATATGCGGTGTACGGTTTTGCGCGACAGCGTGGTGGGCGAGTCTGAGAGTGTGTCCGTGACGACTGGGGCTGGCTGCAGGGATGGCGCGGTGGTGGAGGAGCCGGTGTTGGTAGCTGGGTCCGACTCGAACCATCCTCGCAGCGCCTGGACGCCGCCGCTGGGCTTGCGCTCCATTGCACCCGTCGAGGCATCGCGGATGGTGGAAGCGTTCGAACTCGGGCCCGAGTCCTTCGCCACCCTCTTCTTTGATCTCTGCCGCACAAGCAGCTCGTCGAATAGCGCCTCGTACCGCCTCCTCGCACTCCCATCCTTGGGCTCCCTCAGCAGTCCTCCGCCCTGCGTCTTGCTGACGACACTCGTCTCGTCGGCCAGCTGGACCGTCCTCCCTGCGCCCCACAGCGCGGCCTCCCCCTCGCCCGACAGCTCCGAATGCGCACTTGCACTCCGACTCACCGCCACTCCGCCCGAAAAGTAGGGCTGCTTCGACGGCGCTCCGTCCGCCAACGATCTCGTCCCGCTGAATGGGCTCGACGACTTGAACAGCGGTATCGCCGAAGCTGCACTGCCGATGAGAGAGCTCACCACGCCACCGGCACCTGAGTTGCCCGAAGCGGTGCTGCTGAACGAAGCCCGAGCGGATGCTGGGAGCGCCGCAAAGGTTCCCGGCTTGCCGCGGGTCGGCGGCGGTAGCTGCTGCGAGGGAGCGTCGTGAATGTCGCTTTCGAGACTGCGCTTGAGCTCGACGCTGGCGTCGTCCGAGAGGCTGATGCTGGTGAAGACGTTGCTGCCGCTCTTGCGGTGCGTTCTGACGCCAGGAGTAGGGGCGTTGGTGAAACCGCGATGGCTTTGGACCGAGATCGTGCGCTGACGAGGTGGTGGGGGTGGCTGGGACGCCGAGGCTGGCTTTTCAGGTGCAGTTCCTTCGCCCACCTTTGCTGGTCGCGGAGGCGGCATCGGTTTGCTCATTGCGCTCGTCGGAGTAGCGACCGGCTTCCTGGGGATAGTGGGAGCACGTCTCGCAACAGGGCTGCCGTGTTCTGTCCGGAGGGGCGTCCTGTCTGCTTGACCGAGAGTCGCGCTACGAGGTGGCAGTGCGGGCGGTGTTGCACCTGTGTCCTGACCTTGAGCGTTGCGCTTGGCACCAGGCGTATACGTTGCATACGCCAGACCCGTCTTTGCTCTGGATGGAGCTGTAGCGCTGCCAGAGGAAGAAGCCGGAAACTGGCCAAACTCGGAAATGGTCGGGCTTGGAGCTAGGGCATTCGCAGCCGCGGGCCGAGGTGGGAGTCTGGGCGACGGTATGGAAGCAGCTGTGGAGTGACCTGACGAGGCGCTTCCTTTACGCGATGGCACCTGGGGTGGAAGGAGGTACGAGTCGGACTCTGCTAGATCTCGTGTGCGTGGCGAAGCAAGAGGAGCAGAGCGCTCCATGACGGCGTGCGCAAACATGGCATCGTCTGCGCTGGTGTCGAGCATGTGCTGCGTGGTGGGTGGACCGACTGTTTGACTGAAGTGCGAGTCGGCATCATCGGGAAAAAGACCATGGATAGCCCGAGAAGGGACATAGGGGCTGGACCGCCCTGAAGAAGAGGCAGAGCCGCCGTTGGAATGCGGATCTAGTGGCTCGTTGCCTATGATGGATCTGCTTCTGGATCGAGGCAGGGTGTGCGCCAAATAGCCGTTGACGCGCTGGAGAGGTACGCTTCTTTCTGTGAGCTCGTTCAGGCTAACGCCACTCCCCGTTCTCCGCAGCGTCGGCCAGATGGAGGGTTGCCCAGCGGAAGAGGGGCCACTTTGCATGCCTGAGGCTGATGTAGACGGTACGGCCGAGGAAGGATGAAGTGACGATTTGGATGCAAAAGGATTGTTGCTTGAGGGCGAAATGAGGCCGTCTGAGTTGTTGCGAATCCGTGGAGTGGATGAAGATCGGGATACAGGATCGAGGCCGGAAGAAGGACGAGCAGGTGTTTGAGGAGGCTGTCTGCCACTAGCTGGCTGCAGTGGACGCGGTCTGGGCGAGTGCAAGTTGGATGCAGACGGAGCATCAGAGGTAGCGCTCTTTTTTTGAAAGGCGGCGAGAGCCGCTCGAAAGTTGATGGGCTCAGAGCCATCGTCGACCTTATTGGCCGCCATGATGACGAGCCCTTTGTTCCACCAGTGTTTGCCAATGGATGGGACCCGATCGGGTCGGAGAGCGAGTGAATTCAGCAACGATACGATAGCATGATGTGAGAGACCCGGCGGATCGTATCGAACCAGTAAGAATGGTGAGGATAGTGGTGATAGCGAAGACGGTGGTGGTGGAAGGGGCGAAGGTGGGCAAACATCGTGTGAGTTGAAATTGCAAGCGCGATCATGCAACTGCCGTGTCTCGGCTGCAGCACCCGGTGGAGGCAGCGGGGAAGGAACAAGGCCAAATTTAGCAGCAGAGCTCGTCCTCACCATCTGAGATCGTACACAGCCCACACACTGTTCATCACAATTTGCGCCGAGATCGTCCCCAAGGCACTGCTGTCTGTGCTATGATGAGGTGTGATGGGTATATTTGCTGTGCCTTCAAGTGACTTCAGCATCATATTAGGAAGACAACCAAGAGCAAGAGAAACAGGACCACAATCAGGATCCATACACACCAACCACCCAACCTCTCGTCACTGATGCGTATCACCTCGTCCATCTTGGTCATGGCCTTGCTGAGTCTCCCTTGACTCGATTCTACCTCTGTGTCGAATGCATCGATGATCTCGATCTGCTCGCCGATCTCTTGGCCCATCATGCCGGCTTGATTGCGCAGCGAGCTGAGCGTGGAACCGATCTTGTCTAGTGTCGTGTCTTGGCGTGACATGAGGATCTGTGCAGTCGCAGGTGCGATTCGGAGCGGCCAATGGAGGATCAGAGAATGCGTCAGTGCGATCATGAGGCTGAGAGCCGAGCGAGAAGTGAGTGGACTTACCTGCTGTTGCTCGCGCTCGAATGCTTCCGTGGCATCCTCGTCCTCATCGTCCATTTGGACTGCGCTGAATCCTCCGCCATTTCTGCCGCCTGGCGGAGACGCTTGCGCGACTTTTGATAGTGCCTGTTCATCGGTTGACCAGCATTAGCGTGCCAAAGGGAAGCTCTGAGTCAGTCAACGAGCTCCTGCGCTGTCAACAGATCGACGAGCAAGCGGACCTACCTTGACTTCTGCCTCACATTCTGCTACGAACGCTTTTCTGTTGTTGAGCTCCTCTGGTGTTACCCCAAAACGCTCTGGACCGCTGCGTTCGACGACGAGCACGCTCTGCTTGACATCCTCGACATCCTGCCGCAATCCTTCGATGGCATCGGAGAGACGATCATGCGCTGACTCGACCTCAGCTTGACTGTTCGAGGACGACGATGCTTGTGATTGTGATGTTGTACGTGCGATGAGCTGACGATAGGATTCCGAGAGGGAGCGTGCCGAGGAGAGCGAAGACTTGAGGTCGGATGCAAAGTCGTGATATGGATCGCGCGACATTGTCGGTGCTGCTCAGTCGGTGACAGTCTCTGTGGGACTAATGTTGAGTCGATGTGCGCTGATGCAGCTGCCGATGGGAGCAAGGCTGGTCGCCGTGTGGTTGGTCGTCCAGGTGATTGTCCAGAGAAGAAGGACGGCCCGAAGAAAGAAAGCGGACGAGAAGCGTGTGAATCGGGGCTGCCTGAGCGTGTGAACAAAAGCAAAGCACGGACCCTGACTGAGGATCGTCGGAAGGCTTTGCCGAAAGCCGTGCTGAGCGAAGCTTCTGAACGTGTTGGACCCTTCTCTCTTCTGTGTCACTTTCCCACGCCTCGCCTTTATCACTCACCTTCACGCCCTTTGTCATCATCATCGGCACTGCCACCAACGTTCGACCCTCGCGGCTCGCATGGCCGCCGACATAGCACTCGCTCTCTGAAGCCATCCGATCGCATAGACATCGACCAACATGCCGGTCACTCTTCCCATCATCCACTTCAACGATGTCTACCGTGTCCGTCAAAAGGACAAAAAGTCTGGCGGCACCATTGGAGCAGACCAGTTCGCTGCCAAGATCCAAGCGATACGAGAATCGTGGGGCGAGCCATCAGATCTGTCGAACCTCTCACCGCCAGAGGCATCTGCATCATCATCCCGCGACTGGTCCAAGCATGCCACATCACGCGAGAGGAAGGGTCTCGTCCTCTTCAGTGGCGACCTCTACTCACCCTCTGTCGAAAGCAGCGTCACTCGAGGAACGCACTTGATACCCGTCATCAACGCTATGAACCTCGACTGTGCCTGTCTGGGCAACCACGACTGGGACTTTGGCTATCCTCATCTTCAAACCTTGATGACGCAGAACAACTTCCCTTGGCTCTTCTCTAATGTCGTCGATCGATCTGGCAAGAGCGAAGAGGAGAACAAGGACTGCAGCAACTGGGACGAAGACTTTCAGGATGACGATGCTCAGGTCAATGGCACGTTGCGCTCCTGGACCACGGTGGTGCAAGGCGTCAAGGTCGGGTGCATTGGCATCGTCGAGAAGGAATGGATCGCCACCGTACCGAGTTTCCCGGAAGGCTTTGTGTATAGGAACATGGTCAAGACGGCCAACAAGCTCAGTCAGACGCTCAGAGATCCCTCGGGCGAGGCGTGCGAACTCGTCATTGCCATCACCCACAGTCGATTGCCCAACGACATCGACTTTGCAAATGCGGTGGGTGCAGTCTCCAATCCGGATCCTTCCTCTCACGGCGTCGATCTCGTCCTCGGCGGCCACGACCACATCTACTACGTCGGCAACGGCGCCTCGAGCTTCCAAGGCGACGATTTCCCGCGTGGCGAGCCAGGCACTGAAAAGGACAAGAACGCCATGGTCGTCAAATCAGGCACCGACTTCCGCGACCTTTCCGAACTCAAGCTCGAGCTCACCGACCGCGACGATTCGGCCGTCCGCAAACGAATCATCAAATCCCTCGCCGTCCAACGATACCGCACCAGCCCTTCTGATCCGACCTCCCCCCACCTCAAGTCGATGCTCGACGACCTGCTCGCCAAGATCTCCCAATCCACCTCCCAGAGCGTCGCTTACACCCTCACGCCTTGGGACTGTCGCTCGGAAAAGGTGCGCACCGACGAATCCGCCTTTGGCAACTTTGTCGCCGACGTGCTGATGAACTCGTACGAAGAGGTGCTGCGCGAGCGCGACAACCGCGGCGAGCTGAGCGAACGACGACCGCCCAACGTGCGCGAGGTCGACTGCGCGCTCATCTGCGGCGGCAGTTTGCGCGGGGACCAGATGTACGGTCCGGGCAAGGTGGCGCTTTCGGACGTGCTGGAGATCCTGCCGTTTGAGGATGCGGTGGTGTGCAAGGAGTTGAAGGGTCAAGATATCTGGGATGCGTTGGAGAACGGGCTTTCGATGTATCCGAAGCAGGAGGGGAGGTTTCCGCAGGTTGCCGGGATGATGGTCAAGTGGGATTCGAGGAAGCCGCCTGGGAAGCGATTGGTGAGCGTCGAGCTGCTGGACAATCCGTTGGACACGCCATCACCGGCGGCAGAGGACGACGCTATGGACGTCGACAAAGAAGAGGACACCGACGCCAATGTGGGTAAGCTGCGTCGCTTTTCGGTCACCAAGCTGCCGGGCGGAGGCTACGACGTTGAAGTTCACCGCCCCGCCCTGGTCAGCAGAGGCCCGCTCGAGATGGACAAAACCTACCGCGTCGTGACCAGAGAATACCTCGCCGAAGGCTACGACGGCTTCGACGCGCTCAAGCGGGGCGAGTTCGTCGTCGACCACGAGAACGGCCAACTCATGTCCGCCATCGTGCGCAAGTTCCTGCTCGGCGCGAGCTATCTGTGGCGCATGAAGCAGATCCGGCGGTTGCAAGCCGAGAACGCCTCTTACTCCACCGATCCCGCGACCGACACCGAGAGCCCGCTCGCTAGCAAGACCCATACACCCGATGCGCAGGCAGACCGCGACATCGACACGCTTTCCAAACGCACACGCATCGCCATCTCCCGCGCTCGGTCGCTCAACCTCCTCAAGCGCGCCATGAAGTACAACCCGAACAGCGACACCGCGCCTTCAACACCTGTCAAACAGCCCTCGCGCGCCCGCGCCGGCTCGCACGGCTCGGCCGACGGCGAGCTGTGGCGTATGGTCGTCGATCAATCCCCCGGCGGCTTCCGCGATGCCCTCCACGTCGGCGGTTCGGAACACCATTCCCAATTCGATTCGGTCTCGAAGCGATTCAACGAGCCTCTGGGCCCTGGAGGGACAAATGATCTCGCGGCAACGTCGTCGCATGCGGCGACGCGGTCGTTCGACGCAGATGCGAGCGAGACGGGTGTTCCTTCAGCCAAACGTTCGCGTGTCGAAGAGGAGCCTCGGATCGAGAATGCGCTCTTTGATGCGTCGCTAGCGTCGAGTTTGCTGGAGCAGATCAAGGAGTTGTTAGCGTTGGTCATGCGTGCTGCTGAGCAGGATGGGAAGCTGTACACTCCCTCCACCGCTCCTGACACTTCCGTTCAAAGCGTCGAGGAGGAAGATCACGCCACCGGGGGCGCCAACATCGCTCTAGGCAGCATGGCCGTGGATGAAGGCGATGCGGATGCCACCCTGGCCTTCCTCACCGCTGCCGGTGCCCCTCAACGGGGCAAGGGAACGCCCACCCAGCTCTCTCAGGACATCGTTCGACAAGCGACCCAGCTCCGCGCAACGTTCGCCACGCTCGAGGCCGCAGCGCGTGACCTGCCAGGTGGGATGGATATGGGTCTCCGGGAGCAGCAGAGGCTGTTGGGCACGCTGGAGGGGTTCATCGCGCGCCAGAATGAGGGGTTGGCGGTGCTGAACAAGGGTGAGGCAGGTCGAGGAGTTGTTGGTGAAGGGGGAGGAGGATTTGGTGGCAAGGAGGGCAAGGTGGCGAGTACGAATTTCAAACACGGCGCTGTGGCGAGCACGAGTTTCCATCTGGATCAGGAGCAGATGGATCAGCTGAGGGACGATATTAAGGCTTCCACTTCCAATGGACCGGGGGAGAGGGCGAACGGCAAAGAGAAGCACAATGGTAGTAGCGGGAAGAAGGACGAGGCCGAGGATGATACGTCGAATCTGGCCTTTGTTTCGCCGCTGGTCGACGGGCGCTTGGTCGATGTGGCTCGTCAGAAGGCCTGATCCTCGCTCTTCAGGCGTCTCACTCATACTCCCTCACGATCTTGCTCACGCACACACATAGACACACCTCCGAATATCTTTCGCTCGCCATCTGGAATAGCATTCCCTCTTACAAATACAGACTCGGGCTGAAAATAATGCTCCCTTCCCTCTCCAGCATCCCCAGAGTCCTTTCGAACTTCTCGGCAAGCCCCTCGTTCCCAATTGCTTTGGCAGCGCTCACCAGCTGTCTGATCAGCTCCTGCAATCTCCTCATGCACCTAATGATACTGCCTTCAAACACATCCGTCAGCTTGCAGATTTCTGCGAACTTGGCGCCGTTGCACCACTGAAGCACCAGGTCCATGAGTTCGACCTTGAACCCTGCAACGTATTCCTCCTCGACCAAAGGCAGCTTGCTTTCGATGGAGACCTTTGCAATTCTCCTCGCGGTCTCTTGCATGACGCGGAGCGGGGCGGCGAGTGTCTCGGACAGCCGGGTCTGCGTAGTGCTCTTCTCGCCAAAGACAAAGCACGATAGCAGCGCCGCACACTGTGGCGGAGTCAAGTCGTTGAAGACACCGTTGAAGATCATTTCCGTCAACAACAGCTCGTCGCCCGTACTGATCTCGCAGGCCACTCGACCTTTCTTTTCGACCACATCGTCGGATGTTGTGAACCCCAAACGACGAAGCACGCGCTTGCGACACTTGAGCTCGTCCAGTTGGAGAACCGAGTGCGCCGCCGCAATCTTTTGCGCCACCGCGGAAACCACCTCCTGCGCCTGTTGCTTTTTGGAGTAGGCCTCATAGAGTCGCGGAAGATCAGAATCTTTGAGCAGCGGAGAGGAGGACAGTTTGTCATCGAGAATCTTGATCTTTTCGACAAGGTGGGCAAACGACTCGTCCTTGATCTTCATGTCCTTGATGGGGTCCAGAAGGGGTACACCTTTGGGGAAACGACGACGCACCTCGAGGAGATTCTTGCGGACCACCTCGCGCGGTTCGGTGGGTCGTAGGTCTTTGGCCAGGAAGATGCGGATACCGGAGAGCGATTCGATGGTGGAGAGGAGAACGGGCACGATGATCATCTCGCCCTTCTTGCCTTCGGGGCAGGGGGCGAAGTTACCCACGCCGCCCTCGGGCTTCTTCTTGTCCGAAGAGCTCGACGATCCGGGGGCGCAGTGCAGCAGCACGTCCACGACGTAGTGGTTCTGCGGCGGGGCGTTTGGGTCGATCGCCGGTCCGCGCTTGCCGGGTGTGTTCGGCAAGCGCTTCTCATACGACACCACTGCACCCCAGCCGAAGTCGAGCACCTCATGCTTCACCTTGACCAACCGTCCCGGCTGCAGGAATGGCAGGACGTACGAGGGATGCGTCACCACCGTCTGCACATCCTTGCGCAACACCTCGAGCTGGTGCTTGACATCATAGTACTCGGCCACCTCCTCCTCGCGCTCGACCTTGATCGCATCGCGCTGCTCCTCCGCCGCCTTCTGCTCCGCTTCCAGCGCCGGCACGGACGCCGCGTTCTGGAACTGGAAGAAGCAGCGTTCGAGCATGTACTCTGGCGAGATGCCTTCAACACGCATGAGGTTCAAGATCATGTTGTAGCCGAGGTGGAAGGCCGAGTTGAGGCGATCGGCTTCGCCCTTGACCATCGTCTTGGCCGCAGAGGGCTCGAGCTTCTCGTCGAACATCATGATGACGATGCCGCGGTCGTCGAGACCACGTCGACCGGCACGACCGGACATCTGAATGAATTCACCCGAAGTGAGATTGCGGAACTCCTTTCCGTCCCACTTGTTGACGGCGGTGAAGACGACTGTTTTGGCAGGCATGTTGAGACCGATGGAGAAGGTTTCGGTGGCAAAGAGCACCTTGATGAGTCCCTCTTGGAACAAAATTTCGATAACCTCCTTGAGGATGGGCAGAAGACCGCCATGGTGGATACCGATGCCGCGACGCAAGAGAGGTAGGATGTGCTCGATCTGCGGCAGACCTCTGTCTTCTTCCGACAGAGCGTTGATGGCGTTCGTGAAGACCGTCGAGACCATCTCCTTTTCGTCGTCCGTGTTGAACTCGAGCTTGCTCATCTGCAGCGCGAGTGCCTCACATTCACGCTTGGAGAAGGCGAACACGATGACGGGGTTGTAGTTCTTGACCATGATCATCTTGACGATCTTGTAAATGTCGGAGGGGCCCTTTTTGCCGCCATTGCCGCCCTTCTTGACCTGACCGCGACGCTTGCCCCCGCCGGCGTTGGGGTCGGCCACATCTTCGCCTTTCGAGTCGGCCAGCGCACCCATGGCTTTCTGGAAGTTGTCCTCGCGGAACGTTCCGCGCTCGTCCACTACGAGGTGGATGCCCTCGCCACCTTGAGGGAACAGGTAGTGCTGGAGAGGAGTGGGTCTAAAGTCGGTGTAGACGACGTGGCAAGGCTGAGCGTGGGTGTGTGCAATCCATTCGGCGAACTGCATCGCGTTCGGGATGGTAGCCGAGAGGAAAACGTATCGCACTTTGCGTGGGAGCAGGATGATCGTCTCCTCCCAGACCACACCACGCTCCTTGTCGCGCATGTAGTGGATCTCGTCGAACACGACCCAGGCCACCTCGCGCATGATCTCGGAGCCGCGATAGAGCATGGAACGGAGAATCTCGGTGGTCATGACGAGACACGACGCCGAGGGGTTGATGGTAACATCGCCGGTCATGAGGCCGACATCGCCGAACTCGGCGGTGAGTTCACGGAACTTTTGATTCGAAAGCGCCTTGATGGGCGAGGTGTAGACGACACGCTGGCCGTTCTTGAGACACTGTGCGATGGCGTACTCGGCGACGACGGTCTTACCCGCCGACGTGTGTGCCGAGACGAGGACCGATTCGTTGCGCTCGATGCAGGAGACCGAGTTGCGCTGGAAGGGGTCGAGTGTGAATTTGTACTCTTTTGCTGGCGGATCATTGGGGACGTGCTGAGAGAGCGGGACGTATGGGTAATCGGGAGGGAGCGCGACCTGGTGACGCACCGAATGAGTGACGTGCATCTTCTTCTCGGCAGCATTGGCGTCTGCAGTGGAAGTGCCGTTAGCCGCATCGCCATCAGCGCTTGCGCTGGCATCGGCATCTGCAGCGTCAGAGGGTGCGAGACCGCCTTTGAGTGGGATAGCTTGAGTAGCCTGGTCGGTGAACTCGTCTGTCACGACAGTGGGAACGGGCGCTGCCTTGTCAGCGACGACGCTGAGCTTCTGGCGCTTGGAAGGGCCTGGTGCTGCTTCATCATCGTCAGAGGCCTTCTCGGCTGCACCATCGCCATTGCTTTTAGCTGCTTCCGACGACGTTCCGTCGCCGTTCTGCGAGCGTGACACCGATGTCTCCTTTGCCTGCGAATCGGCTTTGGAGGAGCTCGCGGCAGCATTGGATGATGAGGAGGCAGCAGCAGAAGCTGCCGCTTTCGTGCGTTTCCTTTGCTTCTTGGAGGGCGACGAGGCTGGCGAAGCAGCTGGGCTGGAAGCGGCCTCCGCCGGAGCGAGAAAGTCGAAGAGACCGTCTGGATCCATGATGTTGGTGTATGCGGGATGGTTGTCGTCGAGGAGAGGTGATGGCAGGTCCAAGCTGAAAGTCTTCGAGTGTTTCGAGAAGTATTTGCCCTGATTGACTGCCCTGCAACCTCACCTCTGAGAAGGCTCAGCTTGGTCCCTTTTGGACCAAAAAAGTCAAATTTCTCGGCCAAAATTCTCGAGGCTGCAGCTCCACTCTTAGCTCTGTCACGCTTATGTACGCCGGCAAGCAGGCTGGCTTAACAGTCCGAAGCCGGGCGCCGTGATCGACTGAGCCTAGCAAGCGGCAATTCTGGCCACGCATTCAAGCGCTGGGCTGCTACAGCAACACCGCGCAACACACGGACCCGCTCTTCTCCACTTTCTCACGTCGACGCTGCTCCCATCTATACCTTCATCATCTTCGATCATCCACCATATAGCCGCTACCAAGATGAACGCGCAGAAGCAGGAGCAGATGGAGCCGAGCTACGTGCTCGTGCCAGCCAATCACGCCTCGCACACCTCGACATCTTCCAGCTCGGCCACGTCTCATCCGGTCTACGCCGGTGTGCACGATACCATGCGCCACGGCATCAAGAACGTGCTGCACGAGGTGTCGACCGCCTCGCATCACCCCGTGCAGAACAGGCTCGAGAAATGGGAGGCGACGCAGGACAACATCAAGCTCACCATGCAGCGCAACGTGCACGGATTGGGTGCACCAGCGCATACGCTGATGGAGAGGAAGATCGTTTCATACGTGAGTAGCGGATCGAGGAGAAGCGCGATGACCAAGGAAGAGCGCTGACGGATGTGGTGATTTGATACTGATACATGCGGTCCAAATAGAACCCGGCATTTGACCCAACAAGGAGCTCCAACTCGATCTCCAAGCTTCACCTCGACATTCTCAACGGTGACGACGAGCGCATCGAGCCACGAGATTTCCTGCCTTGTAAGTGTTTCGTCCATACCAGGTCAGCACACGCTCATTGGAGACATGCCGCTGACGGGCTTATCCTACCTTGCTTCGTACTCTTGCAGCCGAGATCTCGTCGACCCTCCCTGACATGCACACGGTCATGGAGCGCCGCCTCGGCCTCTAAGCGCCCATTTCGTTCTCTGTACATTAGCACCGCAGCAACCGATCGCCCCGTCCAATATGTTCTGGGTTGCGCCCGTTCCGATCGCCCGCACAAGTTGAAAGCTGTGTTCGCAGAAGATGCCATGACACAGCTCAACTCACCTACGAGCTGTCCAGACGCTCGATAGAAAGCAGTCCATAGGTCAAGTTTGATCTCACATGAGACGCCTTTGCCAGCTGGGTCTGCTCACGTGAACACCTTCTGGCCAAGCACAGGAGCGAAGCACGGCCTTGCTCACGCTCGATGGATCCCTTGAATCTGGTATATGGATTGAAGATGAAAAATGCTAGGGGGGTCTATCTGCAGCTGGCTTATGTGGGTGAAGCCACCGCCAGCCTAGTTTGGGTTCGGCATGCTGGTGAGCCCGCTCGGCGGCTGCTGGTATCTCTTTGCCCAGTTCCATCGTTCCTGTCGGTATCGCAGCGTCGACTCCTCATTACCGCGCGCATGTGTGCTGCCCATCTTGGCCATGGCCTCGAGCAGCTCTAGGAAGGCATCGCCCGTGTCCCACAGTCCGCTTTCGATGCTCTTGGTGTCTGACAGCTCGGGCAGCAGGTCGAACGAGGCTGGGTTCTTCCATCCAGAGTTCTCGTCGACATGCGAGTCCAGCCACGAGGCGCCTGCGACGTGCGCTTCGGCGGCCATGGCGTACGCGTGCTGTGCAAACAGTCGGAGGTGACGGGGCCATCGCACAGCACGCAGAGACGCGTCCATGGTCTTGCCCACCTCATTGCCCGTCCTTTCGCCTTCGCCGTTCTTCCACGCCTCGCTGGCGCCACCCTCGATGGGTTCGAGCGCAGCATCGCGCGCTCGGTGCAACGAAAGAAGACGCTTGGCCAGCGCACCTGTCTCCCACAGCACGGCCATCGACGCCTTCAACGGGTTCCGCGAAAACTGCGGTCGAGGCAGCAATTTGCGGCCCTGGAAATCGCGGCCAGCGCCATTATCGTCGTCGCTTTCGGACTCGGGGGCCGTGCAGCCTCCGGCGATCATCTCAAAGTTAGATCGCTGTTCGTTCTTGGGTATGAGCGTCGATGCGATCCGAAGCGACTTATCCGTCCTGGCCGTGGTGCGCTCGGGAAAGAGGAAGAAAAATGCCTGGATCGACGTGAAGAGTCGATACATGAGCAGCAGGATGATGCGCGAATGCATGAAAGCGGCGACACGCAACGGCATCTCGGGACCATCGTAGGTCACGGGACCGATGCGCTCCACAAGCCAGTCCATGGTGGTCTCCGTCTCGGTGATGAGTCGCTGCAGATCGGGCTCAGGCGAGTGACCGGTACAGATGTCGGCCAAAGGCGTGTGCAAGAGACGTGTGAAACGGCCGTAGGTGCGGAAAACCAAATCGCGCGTCTGCGCCAGGAACCCGTTCGAGGCCGGGTGAAGTTTGGGCGTCCAATTCGAGCCGTGATGGATAAAGTCGTCAGCGGCAGCAGCGTCGATCTCCATGGTATAGATGTCGAACTTGGGTACCTGCATCTCAGCGGTGTGCAGCCAGTAGGCTGCTGTGATGATGGTGTTGACGTGTCTGCGGATGGCCTCGAGCTCGATGGGATCCTTGATCATGTTGCGGGTGTCGGCGGCGCGGGGTAGCGGTGCTTGCGGGTCATCTGCAGAGGATCCACCAGAGATCTCGAGCGCCTTTTGGAGCACTTCGGGCCCGTCCCACGGCGTCGACCAAGTTTCCGAATCGGGTTTGGCGTCCAAGTGGTGCAGTCGCCAGCAGTAAGCCATGCGGAACAGCCACATTTTGCGCTGCATGAGGCTTTTGCTGCCAAGACCGTCCTCGCCGGCGGCGATCTGCAGGAGCATGCCCGTCATGACCATTCGAGGGTCGACATCACCGCTTCGAATCTTTTGGAGCATGAGATCGTTGGCGAGCGACCAGCTGCGACGAGCAAACGAGAGCATCTGCTTACGGTCATCGCCCTCGAGTCGGCCGTAGTTGTTGGCGCAGCGCATGACGATATCGCCGGCTTGCAGATCCAGATCTTCGATGTTCATGCTGTCTGGCAGTAGCAGCGCACGATGCGCCAGGAGTGCGAGCAGGGCGAGGAGCACGTGCGCCGGCGGCTCGCGTCCAGCCGAGCCGGGCGCCGAACCAAAGATGTACCGTGATGGGATCATCTTCTCAAACGAGTCGAGCGCTTCGAATTGGGAGATGGCTAGCGCCACAAACGGCCGATCCTTGTCGGAATAGTATGGCTTGAGGCGGTTGATGAGCATCGACTGGTCGTGGTAGCGCGAGTCGCCATTGTCGCCGCCCATGGGCGAAAGCTTGGTAGCCGCGTTGAAGTAGTTGGCGCTTCCGTCCGACTGAGGCGAAGCGGCGGGGAAGCCACCGCCGCCGCCAGAGCCTTGTGATTGGGATGGCGAGGCTCCGTGACGATGGATCTCGGTGGGCGATGTGCCGGCCGAGTTTTGTGAGCGGAGCAAGCTGGAGACGCTGTTGGAACGTGGATGGCTTCCGCTTTCGGCGAGTGCATCCCACGCGCTGAGTGATGCCTTGCTGATGCGATCGCCGATACCGGAAGACTCGTAGGCGGGGCGTTTCAAGGGACGCTCTTCGGTTCCCATGGGTCTAGAAGGTGGTGCCGAAAAGAGGGGTGGCGAGAAGTGGGATATGGATGTGTTGGATTCGGATTGTCGAGCGCCGAGGGTGTATGTACTGTGGTCGGAGGAACTAACGCTGCCACTGCCATTCGAGTCGCGATTGTACAAGGCGGGCCGACCGTTGGAATGGTGGGGAGCGTACGATGCAGTGCTGAAGCTGGAACTCGCGGGGGGCATGGCCGAGGTAGACGCATAATGCTCATAGTGAGGTGTTCCGTGGGCGCCATTGGCACCGTTGACAGGAGGGGCTGGTGCTGGTGCTGCGAGATCTGGCCAAGGTGCGGCATGGGCGACTTCATCCGGCGGGGTAAAGGTGAAGGCGGAATCAGGACTGATCATGGGTCGGGTGCCGTGATGCGACTCGTCCAGGACGCGCTTCTGCGCTTCCATGTAGGCCGGGCCAGCGCTGACGTGGGTTCGAGGCGCGCCTTGGCTGCCGGATGTCTCGACACCAAACGCAGCGGCAAAGGCGGCCTTCTTGCCCTTGGGCCCACGCGGCTTGCGATTCCAGTCAAAGACGCAGAGCTCTTGTGCTTTTGCTTGGACGAGCGTCTCATCGACGGTGCCATTCTGAAGGGCTGTTGCGTTGATGGGCAGCATGGCGGTCTTGATGGTGGTGACGCATCCTGCGCAAGGGTTTTGACCGTCGCATTTGGACTTGCGTTTGCGACATGGTTCACAAGCGGCCCAGATCCTTTTGCGTTTGCCGGCGGCGTCCATGGAGGACTCGGCGATGGTCTCTTCTGCCATGCCGCTCATGGCTTCTGGCATGTCAGGGCCTGTTGACGGTCAATCTGTAGCCGCTCGGCAGCTGCTCGCGCGATGAGAAGCGCCTTGGGCGTGTTGACACCCTGCCTGTTTGGCTGCCGTGTGGTTGTAGATGATGAAAGCGTGTCGTGATGCGAGCGCCGGTGCTCTGACTGTGAGAAGTGAATGTCGTGATGGGTAATGAGACGACCGGCAGATCTGCGAAGATGAAGGATGATACAATACAGGCCGTGTGCGTGCGATGCGGCGCTGTGGTGATCGATCCCCCGATGGGTTGGTGCGAAAACAAAATGCCGGCTTGGTTGGCGAGCCGAGTTGTGAATGCCGGGACGAGAAGCGGCGATGGGAAGCGTGAGAGGCGCCTACGTGATAGGAAAGCGAAGCATAGATGTCGCTGCTGAGGACGAGAGAAGACAACGGAGGCAGAGCAGATCACCTTGCGGCTCAGTAAGGCACGAGGAAGGAACGGAAAGTACCGCCAAGTCTGAGCTCGCAACAAAGAGCAGCATGAGCAGAGGCAAGCGAGGGTCCTTCAAAAAAGCGCAACGAGCCGCTTGCGACAGATAATAATGAAGAGGCTCTCCCAAGAACAAGGCTGCAAGAGGCGTAAGAGCAGAGGGGTCAGGCGGAGTCGTGATGTTTTTTTCTTTCTTTTTTTCTTCTTTCTATAATATTTAAAAAGTTGTGGACCAAAAACAACAGCAGAGACCGGTAGAATCAATGAAGGACCTAATCACTGTCGCTTTCGTCTTGTTGCCCTCTCGAAGATGTGCCAAGGCGTAGCTGGGACGAGTGATGCAGTAGTGACAAAGTGATAAGTCAGGAGGAGAGACTTGGCTGAGAATACGAATGAAAGCGACCGAGCTGAATCACGGGTAGCGCGACCAAGCGGAGGAAGCCTGACTCACCGACTTGGCCGATCCAAGGAAGCTTGGTTGTTTGTATTTCGCCGCTGCTTCTCGAAGTTCGGAGAGATGCTCTCAAGGAAGAGACGGCAAGGGACGGGACCAGATGCGATTTCCACAGCAGAAGCCAGCTTTTCTCGGAAGCGCCTTGTTGGCCTCTCATCAGTGAACGAATTGGATCGGCAGAGCCGTCGGAAGAGGGGCGAGTGACTTATTATATAGTGGCTCAGAAGCAGTCCAGCCAACGCGACCCTTCAACACACATGGCGCGCCCACAGCCTTGCTCTCCAGCGGATCCTGCCCGCTGTGGGAAAGTGTGACCGCCTCCCACCACGAGGCGGCATTCTTTTTTTCATTTAGATTTCCCGCGCCGCGAGACAGGAGAGCCGTAGTGCTGCACGGGTCAGGGTCATCTTCAGGGTCTGCAAGTTTAATTTCAAATACTAAAAAGGGGGGGGGGGAAAGACCCTTTCACTTACCGCTGCCGCCGCCGTCAAAGACACAGAGAAGCGGTCTCTTCAACCCCGAAGATGCCTGTATTATAAGAATGACTCGGTGGTCTTCCATACGAAGCAACGCCTTGCTCATTGTGTCACACTCAGCAGCTCATATCCGACTCCGATGGGAGCAACCGAGTCTATCGCTCCGATGCCGACCGGTGTCGTCGAGCTGAGCCACGGCAAATTGGCCCTTCCGATGCACCGAACGAGGAACGGGGACAGTCCGAGTCCACCGCAATCCACTCTCTGACATCACACAAGTCACATTCAAACGCCAGATGGACGACTGAACTTGGCTCAGCTAAAGACGATTCGACCTTGTCTTCCCACCATTGCTGTAAAAGGACACACTTTGGAAACGGCTGCCAGCTTCGCACACGTAGGCTAGGGCTGCAGCTCACTCCCTGTTGACACTCCTTATCAACGTTCACGCTTCTTGTTGCCGTGCCTGCATCGAGCCAACGCAGCGGTTGGCGACGCGGGCCGTCCCGGCATCATTGCAGCTCCGTCGTTCACCGGCGCGCTGACGACAGCATGGCACTCCCATCATCCTATCGGCTTCTTCTGATTTCCGTGTCAGCACCATGACGATGACGGCTGAAGCAAAGTTGGAAAACATACGGACTCGACTGCAACCTCGGCTGCCTGTGGACGATCAGCTTCTCTTTCATTTGCACAAAGATTACCGTCTTGTGCGTGGCAGCTCTTCTAGCCGAGCTGCTCGCTTCCAGACGTTCCAGGGCGGGATCTGAAAGCTCAAAGTTAGCTTCGCTTTATCCACGTATCGCCGAGGCACGACGTCAGTGTGGCCAGGGACTATCTCGGCTGGCGCTCAAAAAGAAAGAAAGGTCCCGCGTTTCTTATGCGTTCGCCGGCTGCAGAAAGGCACACTCGAACCACATTTCAAATCATGGGTTGATTTGCACACGTCCTCTGCCACTTTCCGCCGCGCTGTTCAAGAACGCCACTTTGGCAAGCACCGCAGAACCGCCTCGATCGACTGTTTGTTTGATCGAGGCATCACCAGCGTGGAAGTCATGGCGGCGGGTCAGGCGACACTCGCGTCAGCAGGTACTGGTCAGCAGCCAGCGGTCGGCTTTCTTGCTTCGCACGTAACCAGCTCCGCTTGAATAATTAGCTTTTCTATTGATTCGAAGGGATCTTCGAGACTGTCCCTGAGGCACTCACGCGTACGTAGCAGACCACAATCCGCGGAACTTCGGCTCACTTCAGGTACACGAAAGGACATACCAACCGATGCTTGATCCTGACAAGCAGAGAGCGCCTAGTCGAGGCAGTGCGATGCATCGATTGAAGCAGCTCAGGCAGACCATGGACTCGAGCGAACAGGTTGTCGACGAGCCAAGCTTGCTTCACCGAGACAGCACCCGATAGTCATTCCGCTGCAAGGCTGCCCTTTTCCCTGCAAGGAGGCGTCGAGTCTGGTTGCAGCACAATGAGAGGGCCGAAAAGGTGGTAGTCGTCCCGCTCATGTGCCCATGCTAGACAACCTTTAACCTCACCATGGCCAGCAGGACGATACTTTAGCAACGTCTCCGCAGCGTTGGAAGGCGCTTTCCCCGCAAGTCGGCTTCCAACGCTGCGTCTGGGAGGATCAATCGGTCCGCGAATGCGCAGCTCTTTGAAAAGCTCATGCGAGCTTGGCATGAACCAGACGCAGACACGATATTCACGCACGCTACGGCATATGCGGACGAGCACATTGGCTCACTCTCGATTGACACAATCGATTGACACAGAATGAATTGGGCCGCAGAAGATTTGCGAGCTATCCGGGACGAGGCCAGACGGTACCATCTCCTCGATCGTACTCTGGGCCAGGGTATTCGTAATGTGGCTTCTCCTCGTCCGAGTCCTGCACAGGCAAAGCAAATGATCATCGGCGGGCAGAAGAAGGTCAAGGAAAGTCAGCCAAGGGGCTCAGCGCGGGGTTTTGTTCCGAGGCAGGGCCTGCGTGGGTTAGCGGAGAAGCACGCGACCACTACGGGCGGAGTAAAGACCATCACTCAACAAGGTGCGCTGCCGCTACGGTGGAGCCGAAACTCAGCGAGAAAACCTGTCACGACCTTTCTTCTCCGACAGAGCTTCGGCGTGGCGTCAGTACTTACGGGTTCAATGATCTGACCGTCACCTTCGTACTCCTCGTCCATCGGTCTGGAGACGTCTTCGGTCGATCTGTTCGCTCTTTTCGCCGCTTTGTTGTCCTGTGTCGACGTCTTTTTGGACCCGACCTTCATGTCCTTCATCAGACGGGCCAGCTGCTCCTTCTTGCTCGTCTCGCGTTTCGCATCTCGTTGCTTGGCGAGTCGCTCGAGCTCCGGACGGTAGTCGTCGAGGTACTCTTGACGCGCTTCCTGCACCGCTGCGAGGAAGTCATCCATGCCTTCGCCCGTGACGGAGGACACACCGACGGCCTGATGCAAATCAATAACAGCGAATGGAAAAGGAGGTCAGTATCTCTATCTCTTTTGGAGCACGGAAGCGGTAGCTTGGCGAACTCACCCTCAGATTCTTGTAGAATTCGTCCAACACCAGGCTCATGCTGTTCATGAGGCTGTTCATGTAGCCCTGGCCTCCCTCCGAGTCGTGGTTGCGGGCTCGTGGGTTGAGGCCCTGCTGCGTTACAGTCGACGACGGATCAGTTGCATTGCCTGCTGCCAAGGCTTCCTGGAACTTTTCGAAGTCTTGCATCCACTCTAGCGCAAAATGATGCGACTGCGCATCGGTCTTGTTGAAGACGAGGATGAAGGGCAGCTTGGTCTTGTAGAGGATGCTGCATGCGTAGAGCATGTTGCTCATGAAAGTAGCTGGCGCGGTCGTCCTCGGGGTATCGATGATATAAGCGATGGCGGTGGGCATGGAGCTCGCCAGCGCGTCCGTTACGATGGATCCGGATGCCGACCAGGTGAAGATCTCGATCTGTCCGGGCGTATCCAGCACGATATGGTCGACTTCCTTGGCGCGCTTCTCGAGGATGTTGAGCACCTGGTCGAATTTGGTGGTGAAGAGATTGAGTGCAGTCAAGATGCCACCGTTCGGCCCGAGGTTGTACTGCTCCATGACGCGGGAGTAATCGACGGTATCGCGGATGTCGACGTTGGGTTCGTAGCCGAGCGTTCCGACAGCAGGGTCGAGGTTGACCATGTAAGGCGCAGTTGTCTGCGGCGAGCTTGATGGCCCGCTCTGCTGCTGCTCCTGTTCCTCCTGCTGCTCTTTCGCCTTTTCGTGAAGATGATCGTGAAGGCTGGCTGTGAAGGTGGACTTGCCCGAGCCAGCCATTCCAATCACGATGATGGAGCTCGCTCTGGGGATCTCGGGAAGCAGTCCGAGATGCGTCGATGCGCTCGTTGGCGCGGGGACACTGCTGGACGCTGATGCTGATGTCGATGCCATCTTGCTGCTATTGTCTCTGATGGAGATGATGGTCAGCGACCATGAAAAGATGGAGGCTTGTTCGCAACTACGCAGCCGGCCAGACCACGGAACACGGAGCCCAAAAAAGTCGCCTTTCGAGAAGAAACAAAAGAAAAAAACCATAGCGGCAAGTGGAGCAATTTTTGGAATAATGTGAATGATAATCTGCTAACATCTTTGCAAAATGCGCCCGTACCCCTTTGAAGCTTCGATTGAAGCTTCCTTTGTTTGACCGCGCAGCGGAACCAAAAAGTTGGAAGACAACCGAAGACCCTTTCTTGAACAACTGACACGCATGCATGCACCCACGACACGCTCGAGCCTCGCTGTCATCCTCCCACTCTGTCCCTCCCGCCCCTTCCACCGTCTCTGCAACCCACCGCGAACAGCTTCAGAGCATAACAAAACCATCAGATCCATCAACGCGACTGCTGGTCCCTCTATCCCAAAAGTAATACATATACCCAGAGGCGCCCACATTCCAGACCACCCCGCACAACCAAAAGGCATCCGCACCCATCACGACTTCCGCATCGTCGTCTTCAAGCCAGCATCATCAAGGCAAATCGCACGTTGTATTGGAGTGATCGCAAGCCACGTCCTCCGCCATGTCGACTCGCAACGGGCCGCGCGGTGGCACGCCGCGTCGCTCCCCACGCATCAGCGGTCGATCCGAAACGCCCGGCAGCCGACCTCTCTCGCCCGAACTCAACGAGCAAATGACACCGAGACGAGGCCGCCGAACGCTCGCTGTCCCCTCCCTCGCAAGCAGCTCCAACATCATCAGCATCAAGCAGGAAGACGCTCCGGCCAGCTACTACCTCCGCGAAGAGTCCGAGCCATCATACCGGTCCGCTCTTCTTCGTGGCGACCAGCGCAGCTTCAACGACAGCCGCGAGGCTAATGGCTCGCACAGCGTTTCCATGTCCATATTCTCCAGCGAGGGCGATCTGACGGATAATTATCAGCAGGAGGAGCGGGAGGCAGCGCGCATCGACGCCGAGCAACAGCAGAGACCTGTTTCGAGGGCCACTGTGACGAGGAGGGTGTCCGGTCAGCGCAAGGGTCGAACCTCGGCGGACAATCTGCCGTACAGACCGAACGGCGATGAAGAGGAGGACGATGATGATGATGTTGGATCGCCATCACGAGCGAGGAGGAAGGGCCGCAACTCCAACTCCATCTCAGCGAGATTGCAGGGCAAGATCGACAACCAAACCTGGATGACGGGCGTCAAGAGGAAGGGTCGCAGGAAGAGCGTCAACGGCATGCCCGGCGAGCTCGACGATGATGACAGCCGCGAGACCAACGAGGATGAGGACGCAGAGGCGGCCAGCGGCAAGGAAACCCGCTTCGATGGCGTCTCGGACTCGGAACCGGTCGACGACCAGGACGACATCCAGGAGGTTGCGCTCGGGAATCATATCCTCTCCACCAAGCAGGCCCAGCATCCAGAGGGACCGTCCGCCCTCACCCGACTCTTCTCCGCACTCGCATCGATCTTCTACAACCTCGCCGTCGGGGTCTGGAACGGCGTCCGCGGCTTGACGGGCCTCTCCAGCCTGCTCAAGTGGGGGCTCGGCCTCCTTGCAGTCTACCTCGTCAGTCAGCTGCTCAATCATGGCGTGTCCCGCCCCTACCTTTCATCCGACGACCTCCCCGGTCATCCCTCTCTCGGCGCAGAAAACGCACGTCTTCGCTCGGACCTCGCTCGCCTCACCTCGCGACTCGACTCGCTCTCCGCCTCGATCGACTCTCACATCTCCACCTCGCTCTCGTCGGTTGCCTCGTCCATCCGATCGGAAGCCGAGGCGCGGCACACGTCCGAGCTTTCGCGTCTCACCGCCTCCACCAAACGCTCCATCGCCCGGCTCGCACAGGAAGAGCTCAAGTCCATCCAAGAATCCGTCTCCTCCTCGGTGGAGCTCATGCTGCGCGATCTTGACAAAAAAGTGCACACCCAACTGGCGTCGCGGGCAGACGATACGGAGGGGAAATTCCTTGCGCGACTCGAGCGCGAGGTGTCCAAGATCACCCGCTACGCGAATGACGAGGTGAACACGCGGTTGGGTCAAGCGTTTGATTCGACATTTTTGGGCGAGATGATCGATAGTAAGCTCGAGAGGTTTGCGAGGGATCGAACGGGGAAGGTGGATTGGATGGCGACGACGAGTGGTGCCTGGGTAAGCGAGGTGGGTACGGAGCATAGGGGGTGGAGGTTGAACAGCGTTTGGAACGTGGGGCGGTTTTTGGCCGAGGGGAGACGGGTGCCGATCGGTGAGCCGGTCAAGGCGATCACTCCGGGTGCAGGATTGGACGGGGGAAACTGCTGGATGACGGGGTGGGGGAGTTTGTTGCAGGTGAATCTGGCCGAGCCAAAGGTGATTGAGGAGGTGGTGGTGGAGCATGCGTTGCCGGGGATGGCGCGTACCGCACCCCGAAGGATCCTCGTCTGGGGAATGGTGGATGAGGGCGATCGACAGTTCTATCAGCAGTACCGCCGATCCAAAGCGGGGAGCCAGGAGGAGTACCTGCGCAGCGTCCTGCCGGAAACCCACTTCAGAGCCATCCCGCAGGAGTACAAGGACGACGCACCGCTGCTCCTCGCACACTTCGAGTTCAAAGCCGACGGATCGACACTGCAGACGTTCAATTTGACGGAAGAGGCGCAGGTGTACCCGTTCGGAGTGCACGCGGTCAGGTGGCAGTTCATCGATGGATCGGCCAAGAACCCGCCCATCTGCGTGCATAGGGTCAGGGTGCACGGCTCCGACTGGCCTGTCTTCGCCGACAAGCTGGCCGATTGACGGTCGTGAGTCGGACGCAACAAGGCCTTCTCATGTCGGTACGAAGACGCAATGCTCAATGATACCTCGCGAACGACTCTGTCGTCGCATTTCATGTCTCTCATGGTGTGTGCGTGCGTGATGCGATCTCTGACCGTGCGCAGATGCAAACTGGGCTGTGTATGAATCAAGAAAAACTGTGTATTGGGATCGGATGAGCCTCGACTACTTTAAAGAACCTCGTCGGCGTAAGGCAGAACGTGAACGTCACCGACGGCGACGGTGGTGGGCTTGCTCTTGAGGAGCTTCTCAGCGATCTTGGCCAACGAGTTGGCCTTGACGCCCTCAAGCGCGGCGAAGCTCTCTTCGAGCGTGGCGACTTTGCCGGCCTCGAGGAGCTGGGCGCTGACCAACTCGTGGGATGCGGTACGGTTCTCCAGCACGGTGGCGCGTTCAAACTTGGCCTTGGCAACGGCTGCCTGGATGGTCTCCTCCTTGAGACCGCCCGCGACGTTTTTGAGGGCTTGGGCCACTTTGGCAGCCGCCTGCTGCACCGAGGCGTTTGGCGCCGAGACGTGTGCACCGAACACACCCGAGTCGGAGAAGGTCAGGTTGAACGCATTGGCCTGAGCACCAGCAACGGACTCGGCGATCTGCGAAAGAGGCGAAACACCGTTGCTCCACTTGACGGACGATTCACCTCCGAGCAGCGAGCGGAGCACGGCAAGGTTGGCGGAAGCAGAAGCGTCCTTGTGACCCGCACCCTCGAAGGCGATGAAGAAGTGACCGTGGGCAGCACGCGTGTTCTCAGCACCGTGGGGCGCAGAGAAGGCAACCCGCTGTTCACCACCAAAGTACTTGGAGGCGGGGCTCGAGACGGAAGCCGAGGCGGAAAGCTCGCCAAAGTGCGACGAGACGAGCTGCGAGAGCTTTCCACTGTCAATACCGGTACCGAGAACGGCGATGTTGTTCTTGGCGAAAGCGGCGTGGGCAAAGTCGACGACCTGACGGTGCGAGACGGGGCTGGAGGGCGAGGCGAAGAGCGAGTGACCGAGGGCGCGTTGGCGGTAGGCAGTCTGCAGAAGGTTGTCGTACCCAAGAACGGCGGGGTTGGCGAGCGCCTGGGCGTACTCCGACTGCACCTGCGGAAGCACCTCCTCGTTGAACTCGTGAGCAGCAAACTTGGACTTGGTCAGAACATCACCGAGAACCTCGACAAAGAAGTCCTCATCACCACGCAGGAACTCGGCAGTGAGCAAGAGGTGCTCCTTGGTGAGAGCAGTGGAGAGGACACCACCGTAGAACTCGGCTTCACGGACGAGGCGGAGAGCAGAGCGCTTCTGGTTGGACTTGAAAAGGTAGTTCTTGAGCACGTGGGCGACACCGGGGGCAGACTCGTAGCGGGAACCAGCCTTGATGGCAACGGTGACGGTCGAGGTGAGCGCTCCGTCGTCGGCAGCAGCGGTCGAGACGCCGGATGCGTTGGCGGTGGTGAAGGTGCGTCGCTGAGCGGCAGCGGCGGTTCGAAGTGCGCTTCGCACGGGCGCGGCGGAACGAGCGAGCGACATGTCGAATGCAGGCGACCAAAGAGGCGTGCTGAAAAAGGTGAAGGTGTAGGTGACGAGAAAGGTAGAAGAAGATTGAAAAGGTGGATCGCGACGAAAGAGCTTTGCTACTGTTGCCTGGCCGTCCGTGAGCGAACGAGATTGGAAGATTGCTTGAACCTTGGCTGGCTTGCTCTCCCTCAACTCGACCGATACGAGCTGCTGACCTCTCTCAGAAATGGGACTGTGTTGTGCTGGCCCCAATTTCTTCTTCCACAGAACAGAGCGTGATTTCAAAGCACCTGCGAACTGAATTGAGCAGCATCGGTCTTGTATTCCGTGGCCGCAACACAGGTCGAAATTTGAAATGGCAAAGCGCTCTGCTGCTGATCACGGAACCGTTCCTGTCCGAAGCTTTTGGCCTCTAAGTGACCCGCACGAAAGGAGGAAAACGCCTAGCTGAATATTTTTTTGTGGTCTAACAGTACAAATCCGCGCGACACGGACTTTGCCACCGGCTATGACACTCTGCAGCACGCTTAGTGGTGCCGGTAGGAATCGTCGTGAATTAAGCTTTGCTTTGTCGCGGTCATTGATGGCTACAATGACTCACTCGAGATACAACGATGGTCGTCTTTCGCTATTGCACTTGCATTTGAAGAACTTGGTGTGTGCGACAGTGACCAGATCATGAGCAATGACGGACGAGGCGCGACCTGCACGAATCGACGAGTTGCATGCGTGATGCTGCATCGGCTGGCCGCAGCCGGCCAAATTTGCCTGACTGCACGCGGCGTTTCGCACCGTCGCAGCGCCAAACTTCTTACGTGAGGAGCGCCTAAAACTGTGTTTCTCGTTGGTTTTGAACCCTGTCCTTGACCCTCCTCGCCTCGCCTAAAGGGAAAAACATTGACTTCGGATTCAGGGATCGGACAGCTTCCTCTCGCTCCGCTATCATCATTCCATCAGACCGACGTCGACTCTCATCCAGCCACGCAACTATCTACTGGGCCAGCACTCGAGCTTACGCCTTTCTCACGATCACAAGAGTTTGTCTTAATTCCGTCTGTCGCCCGCAGTCGATTGGTTTCCCAGCAGGAGCCTGTTGGCCATAAAAGCACCCTGCGATCGATCAAGGACTTGCGCAGACCACAAGTCGAGGCACCATCAACGCATCCCCAGCTCCAGTATGAATGCATTCGCCAACGCCACAACAGCCGCGGCCGGCCTCGCCAAGCTCAATCAGACACCCTTCTACTTTCAGGCGCAGCCAACAGTGCTTCCCGGCATCTCGGACAAGTACCTCTCATTAGCGCTTCCCATCGCCATCTATTGGGTGGCATCGCTTTTCTATCATGCTCTCGACACAATGCAGCTACCGTTCACAGAGCGATATCGTCTCCATGAGCCGGAAGAGGTCACAAAGCGCAACCGCGTCAGCGTGACAAGGGTGGTGGTCATGGTCGTGGTGCAGCAGGTCATCCAGACCATCCTTGGACTTGCATTGCTCGATGATGACTCTGTGGGGCTCAAACAGACCTTTGCGGATCATCCAGCAAAGATCCTCAACATCGCTGCTTTCCTTCGCTCATCAACAACCAAGCTGCTCGGACCAGCCCTTCAGCCTACCTTCACCAAGCTCGTCTTTGGCAGCCAGGACGCCATCTCGTCAGCATGGTGGTTGTACTGGTGGGGCATCCCCTTCGCTCAATTCTGGTTTGCCTTCTTCGTCATGGACGCGTGGCAGTACACATTGCATCGACTTTTCCACGAAAGCCGCTTCCTCTATCGCCACTTTCACTCGCATCACCACCGCCTTTACGTGCCCTACGCCTTCGGCGCGCTCTACAACCATCCCGTCGAGGGGCTCTTGCTCGACTCGGCGGGCGCATGCATCTCGCACGCAGCCGCCTTCATGACCGTCCGTCAGGGTATCGTCCTCTTCACCTTCTCCACGCTCAAGACGGTGGCCGACCACGGCGGCTATGCTTTCCCGTGGTACCTCGACCCTCTGCATCTCGTGTTCCCCAACTGCGCCGAGTACCACGACGTGCACCACCAGATGACCGGGTTGCGGTACAACTACTCGCAGCCTTTCTTTGTTCATTTCGATGTGCTCTTCGGCACACGCATCTCGACGGAGAAGTTTCAAAAGATGAAGAAGCTCGCTGAGCAAAAGAGGGCGTCTGAGAAGGCGAGCAAGAGCACCGGGACACCCCAGCTCAGCGGCAAGGATGTGACACCAGCCGAGATTGTCGAGAAGAGCAAGGAGCCTTTCGTCACGAACGACAAGCAGTCGTATGCTGCCAAGGCTGGTTCTTCCACCGCCGAGTAGCGACTCAAGATGGACGGATCACTCCACTCATGCTTTGATCTGCACCACTCCGACCACTATTGATGTTTCCACATTGCCATGTAATACAACCGTATACCCTTTGGAGCCTTTCACGAAAGACTCTTTGTACCCTTATCTTGGTCATGAAGCATGCCATTCGTGTTTGCCCAGGATCTGCGTCAGTGTGTGCGAATTGTGATGCTGACCGAGTGACAAGTGGTGCCGTGGTGGTCTCGCCTTCACGCAGGCCTAAGCGTGTTGCTCAGCCATATTCACGATCCGACCCACGCGACGGTTTCTCCGCGGCGCAAATTTGAACTGAGCTTTTCGATCCGAGCTTTGACCACTTTCGATTCGTTCTCAGCGCCTTGCTTCCTTCTTGGACACCATCAGCACTTGCAAGCACACCACACGTTCTAATCGTGACCGTACTCAAGATGGCCGACGCTACAGTTGCCGGGTCATCGAGCTCTCAGTCCCAACCCAAGGTGCAGATCGTCGGTGAACTTCCGCCTGCACCGACCATGTCTTCTAAAGACCGCCCGGTGAACGGGAACGACACGGATTCAGACGATGACCGCACCCACGCTGGCGCAGACGAGGACGAGGATCCGCAAACCGAAGACGAAGCCGGTCCTTCCAGCGCGGTCGACGAGCCGGAGCCCGCCAACAACGGTATCACACGCGGCATTGTCCAGTACGGCTCTGTCCGCGTCGATAACAGCGCTTCGAACGGCCAAATCACCGAAGCACCCGCCGAAGAGATCCCGGACGACGCCGAGCTGCTTCAACACTACCCCGACACCGAACAAATCCTCGATCTCGGTCACCTCCGTCTTACGACCACCAAGCGACTCGGTCTCGCCCGCTTCGCTCCCTCGCTCAAACGTCTCTGCCTCCGTCAGAACTTGCTCACCAAGATCCGCTCCGACATTGGCCAGCTGACCGAACTCGAAGATCTCGACCTGTACGACAACAGCATTGAAAAGATCACCCACCTCGATTCGCTCACCCAGCTCGAGTCGCTCGATCTGTCGTTCAACAACATCCACCACATTTCGAACGTCTCGCATCTGGGGGCGTGCAAGACGATCTACTTTGTGCAGAACAAGATCTCGCGGGTGCGGGCAGACGATCTGCAGGGACCCATTGCGGGAGCGCTAGAAAGCCTCGAGCTGGGCGGAAACAGGTTGCGGTCGATCGAAAACATTGGTCATCTGACGAACTTGACCCAGCTCTGGTTGGGCAAGAACAAGATCACCACTCTGAGCGGGATGGAGAGTCTCACGAACCTGCGCGTGCTCTCGATCCAGTCGAATCGGATCACCAAGCTCGAAGGGCTCGAGACGCTGGTCAATCTCGAGGAGCTTTACATCTCGCATAACGGGCTGACGAAGCTCGAAGGCCTGGAGCACAATACGAAGCTCACAACGCTCGATGTGGGCGCCAACATGATCGAGAAGGTGGAGAATGTGGGGCATTTGAGTCGGCTCGAGGAGTTTTGGGCCAACGACAACAGGATTGCGGATCTCAACGAGCTGGATAAGGAGCTGGGACCGAATCGGATGCCAGCGCTCGAGACGGTGTATCTGGAAGGAAACCCGGCACAGAAGAAAGAGGGCCCGGCGTACAGGAGGAAGGTCAAGCTGCTACTGCCGCAGTTGAAGCAGATTGATGCTACGTTCATCCGCGGTTGAGGTAGGAGGAACATGCAGCTCTATGGGATCCTAGACGTTGGCCTTGATCGTGATCTGACTTGTGCTCGACGCTGAGGTGTGTTCGTCTTGATTGATCACGTTACAGGCTGCAATGGCTCAAAGGTCTGTGTAGCAAAAGCGTGTGGCCTCCACCCGAGATGCAGTCAGCAGCCGGGCTTTTTTTGCGTTGATGCGCGCAAGAGGCTGATGCAGCTTGGACCCTGATTCTATTGCCGCCACCACCATCAGCCCCTGCCGACACCAACAGCACACACCACAGAAAAGCCTCTCGATCACACCGAGGGATACAGCTTCTTTGGGGCTCGATTAGATATCATAGGAGGCCAGCAATCGACGAGAAGCCACACTGCCATCTTTCTTGGGCGACAATGCAGACGCAACAACTCTGTCTAGCATGCTCGTCGACGATCGCACCGAACACCAAGCCGGCGGCGATCTACGTGCACGGCTGCTGCTCTCGGCCTATCTGTCCTGTCTGCCTGGACCAGAATCCGAGACTGCGCACCTTCTGTCCGATCTGCGAGGATGCGCAGGCGGCGTTCCGCAAGGGACCTCGGAGCGATGTGACGCGCGTTGGTGAGGTGGTGTTCGACGCAGCCGCTGCGTTGAAGGACGACCAGTTGCAGGAAGAGGTGCCGCCACCCCCGTACGAGGCCAAGGGGGAGAGCACGTTCGTTGTCGACGACGAGGCGAGTGACGATGAAGGGGCCAAGGCGAAGTCGGCGACGAGACCATCGCTGTTGACGCGGCAATCGAAGGGTGCTGCTTCGGCAGAGGTCGACGTTGCCCCTCACACAGCCGACACTGTCAGCTCCACAACCGAAGACGGAGATTGTAGCACGGGGTTGACAGCCTTTCGACGACTCGTAGACCCCCACTCCGCCCCAACCTCATCGGCAGAAGCCTCCTCATCCCGACCCACAACCGGCGAAACCCGCCAATACTACCTCCGCAAGACCGACACGCTCCAATCCATCGCCATCCGCTTCAACGTCTCGTCCAACGAGCTGTGCTTGCTGAACGCCCTCCCGCGGGCAGTGCTCTCCACCTCACCGCACCTGCTGCACACCCGATCGTTCATCCTCATCCCCTCGTCGGCGGTGGAGGCGCAGCTCTCGCGCGATCCGCAGCTCCTGTCGAGTCTCGCCGGGCCACCGCAGAAGAGTGCGCAGGAGAAGACGACAGCGGCGAGAAGGACGGCAGAGGCGAAATTCCGCGCGACCCTGGCGAGAGGCGTGGGGGTGGGGGAGACGCAGGCGGACGAAAAGGCGGCGAGGGCGTATGTGGGGTTGGCGGAGGACGAAGTGAGGTGGGTCGACTTTGGTGAAGGGTATGATGGCGATGGTCTGCCAAGCTCCTACGACGACGACGCTGCGAAGGGGAAGGATGCGAAAGGAACCGAAGATCAAGAGATGAGAGAGGCGCAACTGGACACGGCACGAAGACATCGTTTCGATGCGATCCTGCAAAACGCACTGGCAAAGTGGGAGATGGACAGCGATTGGGAGCGAAACCAACGTGCAAATAGTTTGGACCCATCGAGCATCTCCAAGCCCCTCCCCGCTTCATCCTCTTCGCAGATGGATCAAGAACCGAAAGGCTCGACGCTGGGCAAGTGGTTCACGCGCGCCCTGCACGGAGAATCGTCTCGAGGTAAGCATCCATCATCTCGCGAGCCTCGTCACGTAGTATCCCTCTCGAGCTCAGTCCTCCTGCCCACTTGCCTCGAACAGACCCTCGTCGCACACAAGGCACCCGTCAACGTAGCGCGATATAATTCTACGGGTCGATACATTCTTACGGGCTCGTCGGATCGGACGATCAAGCTGTGGAACGCCCACTCGGAGGGCGACGCGATCCAGACGTACGCCGAACACAATCAAGAGGTGTTGGCGCTAGATGTGAGCCAGGATAATGCGCGGTTTGTGTCCGGAGGAGGGGACAAGTCGGTGCTCGTGTGGGATGTGGGGAGCGGTAGTGTGGTGCGTCGTTTCAGTGGATTTATGGGCAAGATCAACGATGTGAGGTTTGGAGGGAGGGATGGAGATGGAAGTGTGGTCGTGACGGGTGGATTTGACGGTGTTGTCCGCGTGTTCGACCTGCGTGCTCAGGGAGCCTGGAGACCGATCATGGAGCTCAAAGAAGCTAAGGATGCGGTGACGTCGATCAGTGTGCGGCAGGACAAGATCTACACGGGTGCGGTTGACGGTGTTCTCCGCTGTTACGATTTGCGCGCTGGTCAGCTGCGAGCCGATACGTTGCCAGCACCGATCACAAGCGTTGCTCCGTCCCGACTCGGGAGTAGCGTGCTGGTCGCCACTCTCGACTCAACGGTACGTCTACTGGACCAGAAGGACGGCACACTGCTGCACGCGTACAAGGGTCACACACACGACGAGTACAGATGCAAAGCCGTGTTCGCCAATGAGGAAGACGGGATTGTGATCGGCGACGAAGAGGGCAGATTGGTCGGGTGGGACGTTGTTACTGGCGAGAATGTTGCTGTTGGAGATGCGGCAAGCGGGGGCAAAGTGCGCGGAAAAGCGGTGCTCTGGGTCGAATGCAATCCGCACGACTCGCAACAGATGGTCAGCGCAGGCGCAGATGGCACGGTCAAGATCTGGAGCACGCCGCCGTCGGCATAAGGTACATGTGCAATGTCAGCATGCCTTAGAGAGCACCGAAAGCAGCAACTGTGGGGCTCACAGCGAGAAGTGAGCGCAGCGCAGCGTGTCTTTGCAGCAGCCCGAGTCGTCGGGTGGTTGTCGCCGTTGAGGAATTTGCCGGTCCGACACCGCTCGGTAGCTTATCTTTGCGCACGCTGCGCAGGCGGGGCTCCTCCTTTGTTGCCATCTCGCCGTTGCGTCTTTTCGCCGGCGCAGCTGAGTCTGTGCGGGGCCTCCGCCTTGCTGTAATCTCCCCGTTGTTGTTTCTTTGCGCCTCTCGACATGCAACAACCCCACACACTGCTGCGCAAGGAAACGAACGTCGACCCCGTGACTGTGCGGAGAAGGCGACAGCGGAGGTGTGGGGGAAAACGAGTCGACTCGAGGTTCGGCTGCTAGCGAGGTCGAGTCTCGCCGACCTTCGCCCGCCTCCTGCCGAGCATCAGTCTTTTCCAAGAGCTGCCATCAGGAGCCTCGTCTCTGTTGTAGTGTCTAGCATTCGCGATCTCAACATGACCGGATGCGCCCCTTTGGTGACGACGGTGTCCGCCTTAGTTGCCAGGGGAGAGTCGATCAGAGGATACCGTCGACGGCCGACATGTGACGTGCCGGGCCGCTTGCACTGACGATGCTGCTCCCCCTCGTCTGCCATGCGATCGTGTGGGTCTCGCATCTGACCCGCTAAGCGAAGGTGAAATTTCGGAGCAACTCTTGCAGCGCAGCAGCTGGGAGTGACACATGCCGCACCTTCCGCCGATTGACCCTGCTCTCCCGCCGCCGCTGCTCGAGAAGACAGACGAAAATTGACCGTTGGCGAAAAATTCTCCGTGGCAGAATTTCAACCTCAGCAGCTCGACAGCGGCGCGTTGACGTCGTGCTGCTGCCGTCGAAAATATCCTTTTGCGCCCGCTTCAATTGTCCGCTCGATGATGAACGATCTCGGCCCTTTGAATGGGCTCATTTGACTTTCAGCCGGTTCAAGGTCGCTGGATCGAGCATTGCCGTGAGGATGGCAGCACGCTGCCGGCAGTCACGCAAGGCGAGTGGCGAGCAGAGGCCCAAGCTGGTTCGAACCGAAGCTGCAGCCCCGGAGGATTTTCGGAGAGATAGACCATCCTCGCTTGATCCTTGCCGAAAACGCTAAAGGTATTGCGCGCAGCTCTGCATCCGCCCGCCCAAAAGTTCTGCCACGGCCCACACCTTGATTGAATGCAGCTTTGCGGGGATGAGATGAAGTTCTTGTCGTCACCTTGCGCAGCTGCATTTGTATGATTGGGTGGGTCAGCGCGCAAAGAGGTTTCCTAGCTGGCAAAACAAGTTCCTCCTATTCCGTTCGGCTTAAATGAGGTATCGCATTTGACTCAACCTCGTGACCTTGACAGCAGCTCGCCGGTGGATCTGCCTCGCACTATGTTCTGCGTATAGAGCCTGTTCGTAGTCTTTGGTAGGAAGAACAAAGGTGGGGGCCGAGTCGCCGGATTGCAGGAGCGCAGAGAGAGAAGCAATTCTACCGATGCTCGCTTTTGCCCTTTGCATCGTACCGGTAGGGCCGAGCCGAACTTGCTCCTTTTGTCACTCAAACCGGGCAGCGTGCAGTGAGGTGGGAAGGGAGTGGGCAAAGAGAGTCGTTGTGTTGCTGCCAACCACCGACCGAGACTCCGCCTGTCCATGACAGCATCTCGACCGTCTGTCTGCCTCTCCCCACGCTGCTGCATGATCGACCTCTCGTTTCCGTGCAGCAGCAGCATCATCGAGCCGCATTGTGCTGCAGTCACCCACCAATTGAAACTCGGCTTGACTCTCTCTCTCTCTCTCTCTGCGCCCCTCCGGTGTTGCTTGCCCCCTCGTTGGCCAGCTGCAACGTCCCTCCGCGCCCTTATCAACCGCCGCTTTTCCCGACCCTGGCGGTCAAGTGCCCTACCGTTCGCCGGTCCCTCGTATAAGTACTGGGCGCAGAAATCCTCTTGCTTGGTCTCTCGTCCTCGTCACCAACCAATCACCCTTTACGATCCGATACCTGTCGGATCCTACCCGCCACCATTTCCGCATTGCTCGGGCACAGCACGGTTGTCTCCTCCATCTCGGCCCGCGATCATCCTTGCTCCATCTAGAACTGCGTCTCATCCACCATGGGCGGCGCGGTTCCCTCCTCATCGCCCAACGGCGTCACCATCGGCGAGACCAAGCTCCTGTCCAAGGCCAACGTCCGTCCCATCCTCTTCTGCTCGCTCGCCGTCATCGGCGCCATCCTCTACGGCTACGATGGCACCTACTTCACCGGCATCCTCGAGATGGACCGCTTCAAGCGCGATTTTGGCGTCATCAACCCTGCCAACGGTCAATACGAGATTCCGTCCAACGATCAATCGCTCTACGCCTCGATCGTGCAAGCCGGTGAGGTGGTCGGTTCGCTCCTCGCCGCCCCACTGGGCGACTACGTCGGTCGTCGAGGTGGGTTCTTCGGTGCCTGTACGCTGGTCACCATCGGTGTCGTGCTGCAGCTCGTCACCATCGGCTCCAAGGCGCTGTTGACTCTCGGTCGAGGCGTGCTCGGTGCCGGTGTCGGTGTCATCTCCAACTGCACACCGTTGTATCTTTCGGAGATCGCACCGACCGCGATTCGAGGTGCGATCGTCTCGTCGTGGCAGCTGATGCTCGCCATCGGCCAGGTGATCGGCGCGTGCATCGCTCAGGGCACCAAAGACATCGATTCGACTTGGTCCTACCGCATCCCCATCATCTTCAACCTCTTCTTCGTCGCCATCCTCGTCACGGCGCAATTCATCATTCCGGAATCGCCCCGATGGCTCATTCAGAAGAACCGCGATGAGAAGGCCCTGGCGGCGCTCAAGCGGGTGAACAAGGGTCAGCACGACGAAGTGCGCGAGAAGGTCATCGCGCTCGAGTACAACGCTTTCCGACAGGCGAGACAGGACGAGCTCGAGCTCTCGGGTGAGGGCGGCTGGAAGTCGTTGCTGCACGGTGTCGAGCTGCGGAAGTTTGCCTGCGTGTTGGGCATCTTGATCGGACAGCAGATCGGGGGTGTTCAGTTCATCTTTTCGTACACCGTGACGTTCATGACCGCCGTTGGCCTCAAGGATGCGTTCATCATCACGATCATTGTCGACGTCATCGAGGTGGTAGGCGTGCTATGCTCGTTCCTGCTGGTCAACCGATTCGGTCGTCGACCTTTGATACTTTGGACCTCCGTGCCCATGTTCATCGCGCTCTTCGTCGTCGCCGGCATCGGCACCAAGGGTCTCCCTCCTCGAGGCGAGTCCTTGCCCTACCCAGGCGTCATCTCCGTCACCGAAGGTCGCACCATCGCGGCGATGATCTGCATCTACGTCTTCTTCTTCAACCTCGCCTGGGGACCGCTGGCGTGGGTGGTGGCGAGCGAGCTGGCAGTCGGCAAAAACAGGAGCAAGATCATGTCGGTCGGCACCGCTTGCTTCTGGATCGTCGCTTGGGCCGTCACCTTCACTCTGCCGTATCTGTTCTACAATGCAGGACTGGGTGCGCAGATCGGCTGGATCTACGGCGTTGGCACGCTGATCGCCATGACGTTCGTCTACTTCTACATCCCCGAGACCTTCGGTCGGTCGTTGGAGGAGATCAATGAGATGTTGGAGGCCAAGGTGCCGACGAGGAAGTGGACGAGCTGGTTGACCAACCAGGAGAGGCTGCTGGTCGATCAGAGCAGGGTCATGGACGATGATATGAGCACCAACCCCACCGATCTCAGTCCGATCTCGTCGAATGATGGCAAGAAGAGCAAGGGCGCAGTAGGACAGTCGAGCCAGGACCGTAATCCCACCAAGCTGGGCACGTCCGACGTGGAAAGCGCATGACGAACAGGCGCTCATTGACAAATTGTATTCTAGGCATTCATCCCCTCGGCATCGCTTCTCATTTGCAAAAGACACGATTCGCTTGATACGATGCGGAAAGATACGTTTGCTGGTGGTGAATACATCAGTCGGAATCAGAGTTGATATCGGCGACAAAGCTCGCGAGCGACTTGTTGAAGCTCTTCTTTGGGGCGGGCCCATCGTCCTCGTCTTCGTCCTCGTCCGAGTCGGACACGGCCTTCCTCGCGCTCTTCTTGGGAGGAGCCTCGTCGAACTCGCTCCCGCTTTCCTCGGTGTCGCTGATCTCGATCGTCTTGGACCTCTTAGCACTCTCGCCGAGGGAGGCTCTCGTCTGCCTCGAGCCTCTGGTCTTTCCCACCACCTCGTTCTCCTGCAACGCCGCTAGCTCTTCGTTGAATTCGCGCTCCTCGCGGATCTTCCTTGCCTGCTCGAGCGACCCTTTGCCCGTCATGCCCAGCTCTCGCAGAACGCCCTGGACGATCTTGCTCTGACCGTCAAAGTCGGTGGCGTCGACGTTGGCCGCCTCGTAGAGCCGCTTCCACTGCTTGTGCACGCCGCATTCCGAGACGAGCTTCTTGAGGCGCGTGAGGCGCTGTTCTGCTTCGCTGCCGGACGGTTTGGCGGTGGACTTACGTTTGGGAGCGGAGGAAGAGGCGGACTTTTTGCTAGTTGTTGTTCTGCTCTTTTTGACGCGAGAGGTGGACGTGTCTTCCTCGAGCTCGCTGAAGTCGTCCGAGGCTGGCTCGGTGTCGCTCGAGACGCCGACGGGGCCGGTGGGCGCCTTGTGTGCAGCTTCGGCGTCGTTGTCGCTGTCACTGTCTGCAGCGGCAGAGGCACGCTTGCGCTTCGGAGTCTTGGCCTTGGCGCTCTTGGAAGCAGCCTTGACAGGCGATGCAGGCCTAGAGGTCGCTGCAGCCTTGACAGGCGAGGCAAACTTGGAGGTCGATGCAGCCTTGGAAGTCGAAGCTGAACCCTTTCCTTGTTGCTGACGGGCTTTCGCGATGAGATCATTCTGTTCCATCACCATGGCATTGACCTTCTTCTTGGTCTTGGGACTTTCGAGACAGGCGTCAAAGTAGTCCGTGAGCATCTCGCGGACTTTACGCTTGGTGTGGTCGCCGATCGTATCGTTTTCATGAGCCTTGGTGAGGATGAGTTTGATTTGCTCGGTGAGCGCTTCGTCGCTCGGGACGATCGACATGGTTGCTACGATCTGCTGAGGGAGTGGCTTGATGGGAGGAGAAGTCACCTGCGGACGGGGCGCTGAGGGACAGCAGGGGGCTGGGTTGGGCGATGGAAGGACAAGATTATATAGACGGAGGGCTCGAGTCGAGGCGGTGGCTAAGGGTGGTGCATCAGACTCAGCCTTCAAGGTGACAGGAAGAGAAGAACCAAATTGCCGAACAGGGTCCAACACGCCAAAAACGCAGGCCACTCCAAGACCAACACCTGCCTGGCTGAGCATACACTCCTCACACACAAGGTTCCCACAGCGAAAGCCTCGACTCTCGCACACAGTTCACTTTGCAGCGACTCAGCTGCATTCGAAGTCTGACTGTCACATTCCCACGCTCACAGCCGTTTCGAATCACATTCGGGCTGAGTGCTCAGCCTTCTCGGTAGCTTAAGCCAAGGTTAGGCGTAGACAGTGCAGCGACAGGGCTCCGTCAGCTGTCGGAAGGTCGTCAAGTTGGTTCCCACGCTGTCCCCCTGATGGCAGACGGCTGAGCCTAATCAACACGACTGCCTGCTGCTCTGCCTCGAAATCTGGATGTGCTGCTGTCAGCCTGAGAAGAATTTGGGTGGAATCGAGTCGCGTCGCGCTTTCAGTTCTACGTGTTAACATTTTGAGTCGAATTTTTGGATCGACTTCGCAGCGCCGCCTCAAGACCAACACTTGCCGCGCCCCGCGCCACGACGACGAAACCATCTCATCGTTATCACTTCCATCCCGCCTCGCCCAGACTCATCACATTTCCTGCACGGAACTCGCAAAAGACTCGGCATCGTCCCGGTCAGCCTTCCGACCCTACACCTCCATCAGCCCGCCCACGCGCATCCGACACATCTCCTACATCCTGGACAGCGAACTAATCGGAACCGAACGATAGACGCCAGGTCGCGATCCCATCATGTCGAGCGCTCGCACGTCCAGCGGCTCCAGGCCGCCCGTCGTGCCGGCCACGCCGGTCGGTCGATCCATGCGCAAGAAGAATCATCTCAATCTCAGTGCAAAGGCGTTCGACAAGATGTCCAAGCGTCTGCTTTCCGTCGAAAAGTCGACTGGACAGTCGGCCATGGCATCCTGGGCCAACTCAGAATCAAACCAGCAATTGGCGACTGCATCACATCGCATCGAGGGCATTCCGGAGCTAGGAGAAGGCGGACATCGCACCACCGCATCCTACGTCATTGCTGAAGGAGATGACAACGCTGCTGGCGCGCCCGATGTCAAGTCCACAACAGAGTATCACCTTCGTCGATTCGGCAAAGCGCCCGTTTCAAGAGGCTTGACTCAGGGAGCAGGCAAGGGACCAGATGGCGCCGCTCTCGCTGCTGCTGCTGCCAAGTCTCTGAAAGGGAAGGGCGTGGCTCCCATTGATTCGTTCCTCAACGAGGGCAGCTTCGTCTTCAACCCGCTCAACAGACGCGTACCGCAACAGAGTCCACGCAAGGCCAAGGCACGCACCGCTTCGTCTGCAAACAATGCTGCATCCTTGCGCGCCACATCGGGACCATCAATACCATCAGCGACGGTCGGCGCTGCGCCAGAACCGCGTCCGCCTTCGCAAAGGTATCCAGCACATCTCAATCAAGCCGGTCCTTCCAGCCAGGCTCAGGTCGCTGCTTCCGAGCCAATGTCACGCGAGGTGTCGGCCCGGCCTGACTCGACTCCGACAGCCGACTCGGATGATCCAGCACTCGTTCCGCTCGCCCTCGTCGACAGGGACTTGCAGGAAGCGCTCATTCTCGAGGATCTGCTCTACGTGCTCTTGGGTATCGAGGGTCAGTACATCACCTACGCCTCCACCTACGATCCAGAAGACGTCGCACATCGTCTGCGTGGCGCTCACTTCACCATCGATTCGGCCCTCGACGCTCCTCTGCGCGACCTCGTCGACCGCATCCTTCCGCTCGCTACCGACTACACCGCCATCTACGCTTTCATCGAGACCGACTCTGGTCTCGAGTACGGCACCGTCAACCACGCACTCTGCTCTGCCATCCGCGACCTGCTCCACGACTACGAGCTGCTCGTCGTCCAGCTCGAACATCAGATGGCTTCTTCGACCTCATTCAGCCTGCAGAAGCTCTTCATGTGGATTCAGGAGACTGCGCGCACGCTCGCCATGGTCCGCGCTCTGACCGACGAGATCGTCGGCATCTCCCACGCCGACCTCTTTGACGATGAAGATGATGACGACTCATCGGACGGAGATGGAGCTTCCGATATCAGTGGGACATCGGCTCTGGAGCGCGAGCGACGTGCTTTGCTCGGCCTCGATGACCCGGATGACGAAGGTGTCGAGGGTGGCATTGCCAAAGGAGGTGAAGTGCTTTCGATGCTCTGGGACCGCATCACACGCATGAGCGGCGATCCAAAAGCACGCACGCTCTTTACGACGCTCTTCCAACGCGCGTCCCAACCGTATGCCCAGACCATGGTCAAGTGGATCACCACTGGCGACTTGTCCGACACGTACGAAGAGTTCATGGTCATGGAGGATGCCAAGGTCACGCGTGCTGCTCTCGAGTCGGACCCCACGGACGAGTACTGGGAGACACGGTACACGCTGCGCGACGAGACCACCATCGCCAAGCGGGAGCGTCAGCGTCAGCTTGGGTTGGATCTGGACGCCGAGCTGGAGGACGAGGAGGAGAACCCAAGAGGCATTCTGACCGGTGGTGCCAAGATCCCGTCCTTCCTGGAGCCATGGAAGCACAAAATCCTGCTGGCGGGCAAGTACCTCAACGTCATCCGCGAGTGCGGTCTCGAGGTGCCGTCGGATCCCGATAAGGGAGCGGAAAACAGCGGTCTCGGCAGCAAACCCGGGAAAGGTGCGGCGACGATGGTGGTCATGAACGACGAGTCCTTCTTCCGACGCATCGAGGGTGCTTACCAACGAGCCAATTCGGCGTTGCTCAAGCTTCTTCTCGAGGACCAGCACATCCTCGAGCGTCTCCGTTCTCTCAAGCACTTTTTCTTCTTCTCCGAGTCGGATTTCCTCTCCTCTTTCCTCGAGCAGTCGGCCCACGAGCTGGCCAAGAAGGTGTCACCGACCAAGACGCGAGAGACGGTGCAGCAGCGGCTGCAGACGCATCTCGGCGCAGTCCTGGGCTCGAGCAGCACCGTCGGCTTCGAAGATCCTTATCGGGAAGATGTGCGCATCGTCCTCGCCTCCGAAGGCGCCTACGACCAGCTCAAGCGCATCGCCGAGACCAAAGGCGGTATCGAGGCGACCAAGCTCGCTCAAGCCAACGCCGCCGCCACCGCTGCTGCCGCCACCGCCGGGTCTTCCGGCAAAGACTTTGTCTCGGCGGTCACGCTCCTCCAGTTCGACATCGCGGTCAAGTTCCCCGTTTCGCTCGTCATCAGCCGCAAAAACATCCTTCGCTACCAATTCGTCAGTCGCGGTCTGTTCCACCTCAAGACGCTCGAGCGATCGCTATCCGAGTTGTGGCTGGACCATTCGTCGAACCTGTTGTGGAAGCAACGCACACATCCGGCACTCGAAAAGTGGAAGCAGAAGCTCTTCCTCCTGCGCTCACGGATGACGTTCTTCGTGCAACAGCTCCTGGCCTTCCAGCTGATGGAAGTGCTCGAGCCGAACTACCTTGACCTCGAGCGTCGTCTGCGCAATGTCAAGACGGTCGACCAGCTGATGAAGGACCATTTCGCGTTCCTCAACACGACGCGCAAGGAGCTCATGTTCACCGACCTGCGCTATCTGGAGTTGCACGCCAAGCTGACGGAGGTGATCCACATCTTTGTGGAGAATCGGACGAGGTTCCAGGACCAGGTGCTGCTGGAAACGGAGCGATGGAGGAAGGAGGGCACGCCGGTGCCCCAGTTGCAGGACGCGACGCGGGAACATCTGGCCAAGTTCGAGAGACACTGGGAGAAGTACGCCAAGACGTATAAGGATGTGGTGAACCTGCTGAGTACGACGGACAACCCGGCGGCGCTGCCCCTTGCGTATCGATTCCAGAGCTCCAATTTGTAGAGCATCACCTTCTTACGCCTGGAATACGAGCTGTAGACTGACAATTATGTTTCTGATCGTCGCACACGATGCTGTGTGGGACTCAAGTCGACTATTGAGCGGGAAGGGTCGCCCCGCGGTAAGGGGGCGGATAAGATAACGCGCCTCATTGACGGCTATGCACCTTTGTCCTAAATTTCCTCCACACGCACGAACCATCCTCACACCACCACCGACCCCATTCATCACGCTGCGATGCAGTGATGTCAGCACCAGCTTCCTCCGCAGCATCGCGGCTACCCGCGGAGCTGTTGGCGTACATCATCGAGCTGTCCATTCTCACCTCGACGCCCTCCCCTCGGCGCGCCTCTTCCAACTCGACCCATTCGCCGGGTTCGCCATTCACCACGCCACTCCGCGCGACCTTTGCCTCGTCCCACTCGTGGACAGCTTCACTGCTCTACGTCTCGCGCTTCTTTTTCAGGGTCGCTCGACCGATACTGTTGCGGACGCTCACGCTCGGCTCCCCCACCGCGGCAAGAGCGTTTTTGGCAACAGTTCCGGAGTGGGGGATGGTGCAGCGCGCATGGTTGGGCAACGTGGCCCACCTGAACGGCGTCGATCCTCTCACGTTGAGATTACAAGAAGCAGGATGGTACGAAGAGGGTAGTGGGGGCTTTGTGGTCGGCCATGCGTACGCGTCCAGGTCCAAGGTGAGGAGGAAAAGGAGGGTGGGAGAACGGGAGAGGAGGTTTAGGAGTGTGAGTGTCTACTGGGCGGAAGAGCAACTGATGGAGGAGGTGAGCGATTCACAGCGCTCCAGTGGCGAGAGCGACGACGACGCTACTGGGACATCGCCACCGCCGCGAAATGCGCAAGGAGAGGTGGCAGGACCATCAAGAGCACCTCACCAGCCAGAAGAGCAAGCGGCCTGGCAAACACTCTACTCGCGCAGACGCAGGTCTTCACCGACCAGCGTAAGAGGTCAACCGTCGAACGGCGTGCCAACAACGTCGATCGTAGGTAGTCAAGCGGGACCGGCAGAGGGCGACTTGGACCCGTGGGACATGATGGATGCGCAGGAACGACTCGCTGCTCTCGCCGCCGATCCCACTCCCTCCTCTTTCGACTCAGCAGACACACAGCTCTCGCCGCATCTCGACATCTCTACCACCTCTAATCCACCAGACACCATCTCTCACCCACCAATACACCCTCCTCTGCGGCAAAGACGAGAGATCTACGCCTACCACCTGACACTAGCCACCCTGGAACCCTTTATCAACCCCCTCCTGTCCTCCATCCGCTCGCTTCGACTCATCACCCTCACCTTCTACCCAGGTCACCTGCTGGACGATGACAAGCTGGAACATACGCTTCGGCGCATTCTCTCCCCGAACGAATGCCCGCGATTGGAGACGCTGCTGATCCGGATCGTGTTCGACGCGGCCAGTGCGGGGAGCAGAATGCGTCGGTTCGAACGGACAAAGACCATCGCAGGGGCGGTGGATCGCATTGGGGATGAAAGAGTACGGGTCATGTTGGTTAACAATCGGGTTGGTGAGGGGGAGCTGGTTGTTCAGACGGGGGAAAGTGAGGTTAGTCCGATCAGTAGGAAGGCGATCAATGTTACGTTGGAAGGGTGGTGGGCAAGGGTTCTGCAGGGTAATCATCATCAGGAGTCACACCAGAGGGCAGCAGGAGCAGGCGAAAGGACGGAAGGGCAAGTAGAAGAGGCAGAAGAGGCAAAGGTGAGGAAAGAACGTCAGCTGTCGGATTGGTCCATGTTCTTCCCCCCGAGTCAGCACGCCAACCCAACCCATCTGGTGGGGTTGGTCCAGCACTGCGATCCCTGGCCAGACTGTCCGGTGCCCATCGCGTAGCATGCCAACGATAGATTGCCGTTCTAGCAAAACGGAAGCGTGATGTCCGACGTATGAGATCTTGTGACCCCCCTCGACGCAGGTCGGGAAACGTACCAGGTGGCGGCGTCGATCCTGCGTCCTGACCTCACCTCGACTGAGCAGACATCAACATCGCCGGGGACGCAATGGCCGCCGGCTCGTGCTTCCCCACAGATCCCCGTCCGAACGCCCACCATCACCGCATGGTCCGTTCCGGCACGTTGTGTCGGGGCAGACGCATGCAAATTCGCCGAACCGCGGCCAACCATGCAAGGAAGGGTCCAGCCGAGTTTTGCGGGGATGCAGATTGCCGGCGCTAACTTCGCTTGCCGCCTCGAAGCGCAAAGGGCTAGTTCGGCCATCTTGCACCTCTCTTCGGGATCGCTTCACATCAGGTGCCAACCCACATGTGGTGAAGTAAGTGGACAGGAGGGAGTCGGAGTTCGACGCAGCGGGTGGGGCGCGGCAATCTGCATGAAAGGCGCAGATTTGCGGGGCCAAATGTCCGAACGTGTGGCAACGCGGGGCTTGACTTCGCCGCAGGTTGACAGCTGCATGGAATGCAAGGCGGCGGTTGACAGATGACCGCCGGACATCTCTTCATCGGAAATCTGTTCGGCAATGCAGTTCTTCCACCAGAGAGATCGGCGCGAAGGATGCAGAAGCAAGGGTGCTGCTCAGGGTGCTGCCGCGACGCACGATTGTCGTGACCAACCAGGTGATGCTGCGTTGCGGAGGGCAGCAAGCGGGCCGGTCACAAAGCCTCGCATACTCTCTTTATTCTCCCAGACGAGCTCGAGAAAGTGCAGCACTCTCGTTTGTTTGGTCGGTGGGTCGACCATAAAAGGCTGCCTCGTCATGGTTGGATTCGCTCAATCTTCTCCTCATCCCTCAACTGCTTTCTGACGCTACCTAGCCTCATCCTCCTCCTCAACACCTTGATCCGCCTCAAGCCTCTCCATCCCGGTCAAAGCTCCCGCCCTCCCCCACCATGGCGTTCAACAAAGCTCTCCTCCTCACGGCTCTCAGCCTGGCCTCCACGGTCTCTGCCGTCCCCGCCGCAACTGGCTCGTCTGGTCTGCCTTGCGACATCTACGCCAACGGAGGCACGCCCTGTGTTGCTGCGCACAGTACCACTCGTTCCCTCTACTCCTCGTACACCGGTCCGCTTTACCAAGTCGTTCGCGCATCCGACGGCCACATGACCAACATCTCGCCCCTCTCCGCCGGCTCGGTCGCCAATGCTGCTACCCAGGACAACTTCTGCGCCAACACATCGTGCCAGATCAAGACGATCTACGACCAGTCTGGCCGCGCCAATCACCTTACGCTCGCTCCCAATGGCGGTGCCGCCTCGGGTGACGTCCTGGCCTCTGCCACCGCGGCACCGGTCACCTTGAACGGCCACAAGGTCTACGGTGTCTACGTCCACCCTGGCGTCGGCTACCGCAACGACAACACCAACGGCATTGCCACCGGCAACAACCCCGAAGGGATCTACGCCGTTCTCGACGGCACGCACTACAACGGCGGCTGCTGCTTCGACTACGGTAACGCCGAGACGAGCAACACCGACACCGGCAATGCTCATATGGAAGCCATCTACTTCGGAACGAACAGCTATTGGGGGTCAGGCCAGGGATCAGGGCCTTGGCTCATGTCAGATCAAGAGAACGGCCTCTTCAGCGGCTACAATCCCAAGCAGAACACCGCCGATCCAAGCCAGACATCGAGGTTTGTCACGGGCATCGTCAAGGGTGACTCGTCCAACCTGTGGGCGTTGCGCGGCGGAAATTCGCAAAGCGGTGGCTTGAGCACGTACTACAGCGGTCAAAGGCCAAGTGGCTACTATCCTATGAAGAAGGAGGGCGCAATCATCCTGGGCATCGGTGGAGACAACAGCAACAGTGGACAAGGAACCTTCTACGAGGGCGTGATGACGACCGGCTACCCCTCCGACCAGACCGAGAACGCTGTCCAGGCTAACATTGTTGCTGCCGGCTATGCGGCTTAATGAAGTGACGCGTGTGGATCCAGAAGATTTGTCTATTGTTCATTATGCACCTGCAATGATTCACGGAAAGGATCTGCATGAGATGAAGTCGAGAGATTGCGCGGTTTCTGGGTGGTTCTGAGGTCGAGCTTGACAAATGAAATGACGGCTTCAACAGCGACGGGAACGAGCGTGGGAATGGCGACGGAACGCTCACACGGCGACAGGTGCTTTTGCTGCGAAAGCTTAAGCTCTGCATCAGGCCGTTTTGTGCTTCGTCGAGCGACGGACGTGTCATAGAGCTCGTCATGGTCAAAGAGCTGCACCGCGCTCGCCGTGAAGTTAAATTTCAAGTTTTGGTCTGACGGACAGTCGAGCAAAATGGAGCACCGTCCGCAAGCGGAGCAGCGTGCGAGTCCGGCTTCCATCGGCCGACGGAACGACGCTATCACAAAGCTGATCAATGTCGGCACCCTCTCACTGCGCTCCCTTCGAGCTTGATTTTCTGCGGGTCCTCGACAAGAGGCGATGAATCACGAAACTACACTGTAGCTGTGCAGGACCGAAACCCGTGCGTAAACGGAGCGTGGGAAGACTACGCGTGATTACACAACTTTCCGCTCGATCAATGGATTAGGGTTTCGTCCCAAGACGTGCTCAACTTGGATGTGTGTGTCTCAACTTGTATCTGCGTGTCTCGGACGACGGACGAGTAACAGAAGCAGAGTGCCGCCAAGACGAAAGCATTGATAGACAGACCCAATGAGGTGCAGGTCGCATTTGCTGCGCAGCCAATTCATGAGGAAGCCTTGACGGATATAAGCACCTGCCTCTCGAGCGAAACATTCCTTCCCTTCCTCCAGCATTCGATACCTTCGCGGTCGTCTCTTTGCCACAACTTCCGCCCCTCCAGCATCATCATGGCTACGCCATCTGCCAGCACCGATCCTCAGCTGATCTGCCTGTGGCCTAGCGACGAGCCGGACGCGCCCAAATTTGTGCACCAAGGCACCATGGAAGCGACCACCGAGCTCAACATCAAGCTCTATCACTTCGACCGCAACTTCTGGCACGCTGGCCCTGGCTATGAGGCGCGCAACATGATCGTTGGTGCTCGTGCAGCACCTAACCCTGCCCATCCGACGTCCCCCACCACCGACAAAGCTTACGGGCTCAAGACATTCCACAAGCTGACGGGCAAGCGACCCGAGGCGCTTGCCAAGCTGGTGTGCAAGACCGGCCCTCTCGCCCACCTCGGCGTCTACAATGCGCAACGAGTCTTCAATGTACGTCACAAGACCGATCCGGAAGCGCCCGACTATCTCGTTCTCTGGTACGCGGTACGCGAGAGCGCCATGCACTCGGTGCTTGAGGAGGTCGAAGGGCTCGATGGCTTTCTTGGCAGCCGTGTGCAGCTTGAGTGGCTTCAGTCGGCCTATTTCGAGAAGAGACGCGAGGGTGAGCATCTGATTCTGTTTCACAAGATGGAGGATTTGCCGCCGAGCATCAGCGACACGTCGGAGCAAATGGAGGAGGAGATGGAGCAGGAGATGGCGCCTTTCGACCCGCCCGCATTCCCGCACATCCAGGCGTTCAGAATGGACATACTTGTTCATGCGCGCGTTACCCCAACCAAAGAATCCACCGCCAAGGACAAGACGTACTTGCTCAAGACATTTCACAAGCTGCCCCATGCACGGGCTGGCGCATTCGTGGGTCGACTCGGCTCCAAGGGCCCGCTCGCCAAGCTAGGCGCCACCGATGCCGTTCTCATGGGCAAATTGCCTCCAGAGGGAGAGGTGAGCAAGGAGGATGAGAACGAGGTCAACCACATCATGATCAAGTTCAACGTTGTCGAGTCGGACATGCACCGCGTGCTCAACGAGGTGGAGAAGCTCGAGGGTTTCTTGGGCTCCAGGCTGCCGCCCGAGTGGAGCAAGTCGCCTTTCTACAAGGCACAGCCGGACAGTCCGCACCGCATCCTCATCGATCTCAACGAGCTCGCGGGCGGACGGGTCTTGGTCACGAATGCCGAGTAGATGTCTTCTGTGTTCTTCGTGCTCACAAACCAAGTCCCTGGTCGTATAGTCAGTTAAATGCCAGACGTTCTTTGCTTTTAGTCTGTTCGGAGCGGAATGCGCGGTGAGATTGCGCATGAAGCCTGCATCGAGCGTCGGCAAGCGCCACCGCGTCGTGTGTGACGACGCGGTGTGAATCTGCTGCGCTGCATCGTTTAAAACGCTTTGTTCAGACGTCCGAAGCGCAAAGGGCTCGGAAAGGGCACAAAAAGTGCATTGATTCTGCTTCACCATGCTTCCCGTCCTCACCTACCCCCACAACCGTGTCGCGCCCAATGCCGTATCAACACATTCCCGAGGGCACCTGGATCCCTAACGACGCGCTTCACCAGGCGTTCATCTGCGAGCTTCGCCCTTTCGATCCCTCTGCTTTCCCCGTACAGCCCATTCCTAGGTCCGTCTGTGTCGATGCGATCCCGCCTCTTCACCCGGCCATCTCCCCGCCAGCTGACAGCAAGGAGTTCCTGCTGCGCACATATCACAAGTTCGATGAGACTCGTCGGAAGGACCTCAACGCCATCGTCAGGCTCCTGGACGTCGCCAGGCGCTTGGGCGTCGTGAAAAAGGCATGGTTTCGACCCGACCCCTCTACCGGTACAGTCTACCTCACTGTCCACTACGAGGTCGTGGAAGGCTTCATGCACCCGGTGCTACGGGAGGTGGAGAGGCTCGGCGGGTTCTTGGGCAGCAGACTTCCAAGAAGCTGGCTCCACTCGTCCTACTGCGAGACCCAAGACGGTGGTAGACACAAGGTCTTTTTTGACCCTGAAGAGGATGAGGAGGGCCGATGGGTGAGGGTGCAGCCAGAATGAGCACCTTTAGGCCGGTTCGATCGCCACACGTATCACGAGTGACGTTCAAACCTCCGCCTCTTGCTCATATAGCATCAAACCTAACAATTCTCTCAAAGAAAGCTCTCAGTGCCGATGTCAAATGTCAAACGCTTCTCACCCCTCATCGGTTCCATGTGTGATACACTGTATTGCTCCAGACCCGATCCCTTCCATCACATCATCAAATTCAAGCGAACGGATTCCTCCCGAACCCAGCCATGAACGCCGCCGGACCCCCGTTCCCAGCCGTCTTCCCGCCGCCCTTGATCGGACTCAATTCCAGGGGGATATCAAAGTTGGGCGCCAACCCTGCTGCATCACTTGCGCCCCACTGCATCGCCCCTGCGCCGCCACCGAGCAGCTTGCGTTTCTTCTTCTTTCCTCCTGCTGCCGCCGCCGCGTTCTGGCTGGCCAGCGCGAGGTTCGCTTTCAACGTCGAAGGCTTCGGTTTGGTGGGCAGGGTATTCGTGCGATCCCGCCCGAACTTTGTCGCGAGCAAAGAGGAGTCCGGGGGGCCGGCGGAGTCGTCGTCGCTCTCAGCAGGCGCAGCGGCTCGCTTGGTGCGGATGATGGGCGTCGCCGACGGATCGGCCGTTTGGTCGTCGTACTCGATCGGCATCGAAGGTTTCGTCTTCTTCCCACCGACGGTGGGTTTCGGGACGGATTTCTTGAGACCGGTCTTGGCAGGCTTGGATCTGCGTCTGGCACCGGCGTCAGAGTCAGAATCCTCTTCGGACGAGTCGGTGATGGCCACCTCGTCGCGCCAGTTCTTGCTCGATTTGGGTTTGGGCGCTGCCACGGTCGGCTTGGTCGTCTTCTTGACCGCTGCGGTAGCGTTCTTGGAGGGAAGCTGAGCGAAGGGAACGAGCGGCGCTGAGGACTTGGCAGCAAGCGGCTTGCGAGCGGCAGGAGGAGCGCGTCGATCCATCTCGTCTTCCGAGGGCGGCTCAAGCTCCGATGCGCCCTGCATGGGTTGACGGCTCTTCTGTTTGGCGTAGACGGGCGATGACGGAGGTAGCATCTGCGTCGCCACGAGAGACTTGGCGGCTTTGAGCGCGGAGACTTTTGCGGCGACGGGAGCAGGAGCTGGTGCTGAGGACGACGAGAGCTGTTCCACCTGGGCGAGCAGCTGCTTGCGCTCGGCCTTCCACGTCTTGCGCGTCTCGGCCATCATAGCGTCGCGTTCGTTGAGCGTTTCGATCTCGGCCTGAGCGTCCTTCAGCTGCTGCTTGAGTTTCGCTGCTGCATTGCTGTCGCCCGAGCGACCTGCCGTGCCTCGAGACTGGCGCGCCTCCTCCAGCTGTTCCGCCAACGACTCGTTCTCCGCTTGCAGTTCGAGCAGGGCCGCCGACTTGACTCCGAGCCTCTTTTTCATACGGGCCGAATCGCGCAGCGCCGCTTTGACGTGCAAGGACAGCAGGTCGGCGCGCTTTCGTTCGAGCATGAGGCGGATGCGCAACTCGTCCTTCTGACCCTCGAGCTCGGATTCCGTAGCGTGGTACCTGCCCTCGTGGTACGTGACTTCGTTCTTGGCGTGCTGCAGGGCCACTTCGACGAGGCAAGCCTGTCGACGCTGGGAGAGCAGCTTCCATGCGCGGTCGTCGGCTTCGATCTTGTATTGGCTGAGGCGCACCTGCAGCTCGGTGCGAGCGCGGGTCTCGCGGGCGATGGCAGTCTGGTGGGATGCTTTAAGTGTCGACAGCTGCTCCTGCAAGCCGGTGCATTCGGATGCCCAGCCTTCCGACTCTTCTTTGGCCGAGGCGAGGGCGTCGTGGGCGGCGGTGAGATCGCGCGAGAGGGCGGTGGCCTTCTTGCGCAGCTCGCCGAGCTCCATGGTCTGGAGACGGTCTGCGCGTGCGGACGGGTCGAAGCGGTTGTGCGATGCGAGCGAGACGGTGGACGCGTCGCCGAGTGCAGAGGGGCCGGCATTGACTGCAGAAGGCGTGCTGTGGCCGTTTGTGAGCGAAGAGAGATGTGCGAGCTTGCGGCTCGAGACGCTAGGACTGGCGTGCGGACTCATGCGAGGTGTCGGCGCCGCTGCTGCTTTGACGCGGTTGAAGAAGGGGGTGGACTCGATGGGAGCGACTGTCGCGGTCGTCGCCGCGGCAGCGAGAGCTCCGCGTGCGGTCGTGTCTCCGGACGAGTCGGCGTCTTCATCGCTGGCGCCTACGTTCTGCTGCTGAGCTGCTGGTAAGGGACGCGACTCTCGACGGACGTTGGCGCGCGAAGCACGGTTGAAAGGATCGAGCTCGCCGTCGAGATACTTGCTAAAGTCGTAGGCCGTGCCTGCCTTTGCACCGCCGATAGGTTGGTCGACACCGTTCCGACGGATTGCAGTGCCAAATACGGACGTCTGAGACGCGGTAGAGGCATCAGCAGCCGCATCGGTCGTGAAGGCTGCAGTGTTGTTGACGGCCGGTGTTGAGGCAGTCGGAGCGGCAGTCGAGGCAAGACCGGGCATCTGAGGGTTCTCGACATCGATGTCGGCGAGGACAGGGTTGATGTCGCGACGGCCAGGAACGAGCTGCGCGGTGCTGTCGCCGCTATCGTCTGCGATCAGAGATTGATTCGCTTGGGATGAAGCCTGCGCTTGACGGGCGGCCCTTGCCTGGGAGACGCCGAGAGGAGTCACATCGCCGGCCTGTTGACGTACGCGCTGGATGGCACCGTTGGTGAGGGAAGAGCGTGCTGCGCGTGATCGCTGGTCGTGATTGTTTTCATCATTGATGAGCTGGGTACTGCGCAACTGAGCGGTGGGACGTGGAAGCGAGCTGGGCACTGTGTTGGAGCTGGAAGCCGGGAAGGAGGCGGCAAAGGCAGCGCGATTGGCGGTAGGACGAGTGACGGAGCGCTGCTCTTTGGATACGGCTGCCATCTGATCCAAGCTGGGAAAGTCGGAGGCTGCATTGTGTGGGACAGGGGTGAATGGTTCGGCGCGCGACGAGGCTGACGGTGTCGAGGCGATGGTGTTTGCGATCTTTTGCGCTTGCGATGAGAGGGGAGGTTGTGAAGAGAAGGGAGCCTGTGTGACGGCGGCAGCTTCCTTTCGCGGCGATCTGCGGACGGGTGGTGGGGTACGTTGGACCACCATTGTGTGCGATGAGATAGTCGTAAGCGTGTTGTTCCTCTCCACAAGGTTGGATGGGATGAGACGCGACGATGATAGCCGTGATGATGCAGACGCGCCAAGGATGTTGCGTGATGTCAGACGAGAGTCTTGGGTATCCGCCGGGTATCGAAGGGTGGTGGTGAATGGCAATGGATTGGACTCGGGTGATATGGTGGTACAAGAGGAGATGTCGACGCGATGGTGATGGCGATGAGTTGCACATGCACGACCTGTCGACGCTGCTGCTGCTGCTGCTGCTGCTGCTGACTGCGCCTGGACTGCCTTTTTGATGGTCCAATTTTGTGACACTATTTTCTCCTTTTCTTTTCTTTTCAGTGTCAATTTCAGCTTTGAGACGAGCACCGAACGCGTACGACAAAGCGGTGGTCACGTGCTTCCCAAGCAGCTAGATCGGGCTCAGATCCGGATCGGGTCGAGTCAGTCCGAGTGGCGCTTCGATGTGCCTTCGCCTCCAAAGACTAAAATTTGGCCGAAACCTGTCAAGAAGAACGAAAAAAAGCTCTCTGAACCCGGCACAATTCACCAACATCATCGACTAAGACACCATCATATCGTCCATAGACTCGAGTCACCTAGCTTGACGCGCTCACCAAAGGCCCGATACACACTGTCCTCGCCGCCCCTAGGCACTCTTTCCGCATTGACGACTCGACGCTTGGCTTCCACCCTCGTCCGCTCGTCCCCCTCGATCCTGGCCTCGTTCTCGGGTGCAACACGAGCTCAACGAATCACCGCATCCATCAAGCCAGCAACACCAGCATCGCTACCACCCGCGCACCACCACTTTTCCACCTCCGCCATGGCTTCTTCCACTATCGCCCTCGTGCCTTCGCCGGCCTCATTCAACGGCGCTCCTTACCTCTCGGAGCTGCCTGCCATGCCTACCGATCTGCCTGGCACCGACATCAAGCGTGCTCCTCTCGATAGCTTCCGTATCGCCATCGCACAGCACGTCTCTTCCTCCCTCGGCGTCGACCTGAACGCTGCCCTCGTCGCTGTGGGTACCGGCAAGATCGGCGACTACACTGTCGCCGTACCTCGATTCAAGCTCCCTGGCAAGCCCAACGAGATCTCGGAAAAGGCGGCAGCCGCGTTCCAGCCCAACGAGTTCCTCTCGAAGGTCGAAGCAAAGGGTCCCTTCCTCCACTACTTCTTGAACAGCAAGACGCTCATCAAGCTCACTCTCCAGACTGTCCACGTCATGACCCACGGGTATGGTGCTCCTCGAGACGAGCAAGGCAACACCCAGCCAAGCTACGGTACCAACCGTGACGGCGAGGGCAAGAACATCATTGTCGAGTTCTCTTCGCCCAACATCGCAAAACCCTTCCACGCCGGTCACCTGCGATCCACCATCATCGGCGCCTTCCTCTCCAACTTGTACAAGGCCAACGCATGGAACGTCGCCAAGTACAACTACCTCGGTGACTGGGGTAAGCAATTCGGTCTGCTCGCTGTCGGTTGGAAGCTCTTTGGTGACGAGCAAAAGCTTCAAGAGGATGCTGTCAACACCCTCTTCGATGTTTATGTCCGCATCAACAAGCTCGCCAGCGAGGAGGAGGATGGCAAGGGCGAGAAGATCCACGACGAGGCCCGGCAGTTCTTCAAGAAGATGGAGGATGGCGACAAGGAGGCGCTCGCTCTCTGGCAAAAGTTCCGCGATCTCTCCATCAAAAAGTACATTGAGGTGTACGACCGACTCAACGTCCAATTCGATGTCTACTCGGGCGAGTCGCAGGTGACCAAGGAGAACATTGTCAAGTCGCTCGACCAGCTCAAGACGCACGACTTCGTCACGCGAGAGGACAACGGAGCGCTCTTGGCCGATCTGTCCAAGTACAAGCTCGAAAAGGCCGTCATCGAGCGACGAGACGGAACACCGCTCTACATCACCCGAGACATTGCCGAGGCCGCGCAGCGATTCGACAAGAGCTTCGACGGCAATGGGTTCGACAAGATGATCTACGTCGTTGCGTCGCAACAGGATCTGCACCTGGCGCAGTTCTTCAAGGTGCTCGAGCTGATGGGCTACGAGTGGGCGCAGAAAGAGACCAGCCGACTGCAACACATCAACTTCGGTATGATCCTCGGCATGTCGACTCGAAAGGGAACCGTGGTTTTCCTCGACAACATCCTCGATGAGACGCGCGACAAGATGCACGAGGTGATGCGAGCGAACGAGGCCAAGTATGCCCAGGTGGAGAATCCGGAGCGCACCGCCGATATTGTCGGGATGACGGCGGTCAAGATCCAGGACATGGCAAGCAAGCGCATCAACAACTACAACTTTGACTGGTCGCGCATGCTCTCGTTCGAAGGCGACACCGGTCCCTACCTTCAGTACAACCATGTGCGATTGTGTTCGGTGGAACGCAAAGCGAAGGAGTCGGACAACCTCGAACTGCCCACCTCCGACCTCGACCTGTCGAGTATCAACCTGGATCTCATTGCCGAGCCCAAGGCAAGGGATCTCGTGATGCTCCTCGCCCAATGGCCCGACACCGTCAAAGCCGCCATGAAGGACCACCAGCCTTCGACCATCGTGACGTACGCCTTCAGGTTGACGCATCTGATCTCGAGCTGCTGGGAATTCTTGCTGGTGAAAGGGCAGGAGAAGGATTTGGCGCTCGCCAGGCTGTTCGTGTTCAGGTGCTGCAAGGACGTGCTCGGGAGTGCACTGCGACTGTTGACCATCACGCCGCTTGACAGGATGTAAGAGAAGGTGTTGCCAATGACGATTAGGTTTGGAGTGCTGCTCAGCATGTGTGAGTGAGTGGGTGTGTGAATTGAGTGGGACCAGATCTGATAGGCTGTGTGCGCGCCCGCGATTCCCGCCTAGCATGCCGCCACCGTTGCATGAGGGTGTGATTGAGGGACGCGAGTGAACCCAGCTCGAGCGCGCGTAGTCACCTACCTGAAGCAACAACTTACCCACTCACTCGATCGCCGGCCTGCGAGCCATCATATCGGCTCCAGCACCCCCAATCGCCCATCCACCTCCCTCAGCGCTCCCCATCTTCCCCCCACCGACGCATCCACCTGCGCCAATCTCCCCAAAAACATCCGCAAACCCTCCTCCAACCGCGCCCACCTCTCGTCCCCCTCGCTCTCCTGCCGGAGGGGCGATTCGAGGGATGAGATCCAACACTTGGCTACGGCCGCCAGGAGGGGACCGACCCACCTTCCCGCGCCGTCCGCTGTGAGCCGTGTTGCGAGCGAAAGTACCACCTCTGTGAGTGGGATTTCGTCCAAGTGCAGAAAGGGGACGGTGGACAACCAGTTCCGCGCGATCCAGTCGAGGGATACGTCGACAAAGCGCGAGATCGACCCGAGACCTTTCCGTGTAGAGGAAGGGTCGAGTGCGGGAGGGGAGAGGTCGTCGATCAGCACGAGGTAGGCGGTGACGGTGGTGTGCACGAGCGATCGGCCGAGGTGCGTGCCGGCGGGCGGAAGGGGAAGGTACGACCACGTGGAGAGGATGCCTTCGCTCACCAAGCGCGTGAGCGACTCCTGTCGCTTCTCGCCACAGTCACCCACCGCAGAGGACAATCGGCCCTCACCCACCCCACCCGGGCCAGACAGAGGTAGCCGGTATGCAATGGGAGAAGTGCTTAGCAGAATGAGCAACCGCAGCGCCCCGATGCTGCACGACAACAACCCCGCTGCATACGTCTCGTCGTGGATGTAGGTGAGGTTGACATGCAGCGCTTTTTCCAGGAGGCTACCGATGCCAGTTCGGAGGAGAAGCTTGGCCAGCGCTTCACCACCGCGCTCGAGAAGGGTGTATACCAGCGCGCTACCGCGCAGTCGAAAGCGCGGTTGCGGGTGCTCGGCTAGCGTTAGCAGTGGTGGGATCAGCAGGGGCCAGACCGCCGTCCAGTCCGACTCGTTGGTTAGGGAGAGGTGGGTGAGGATCAAGGAGAGGACGTTGGTGCACCCCAGGGCTTCATTGCGCTCCTCCAAGGCCCGACTTTCGGATGGGAGCGTGAGGGCGAAGCGCGAGGGAGCGAGGTTGGATGCACCCTCATCCTCATCAGCTGAGTGACGGTGACGACCAAGGTTGGCGTCCAGGTGAGAAACAAAGTTGGCCTGGGACGCGGGCGGCTTGCGACGCCCCGTGATGGGGTCGATGCTGCTCTGCGGGCCAGAGGAGGAGAGGCCTGCTTCTTGGATGATGGGCTTGATGTAGTCCGCGAGGAGCGCTTTTACTACTGTAGCCTGCGAAGGTATTTCGCGATACTCTTGCAAGTCGACGAGGATGCGCTGCGCTTGAAGTCGGGAAGAGTCGCCGATCCAACCGTGGTGAGGCAGAGAGTCGGTGGGTGGGGGAGCGATGCCGGTGAGTGGGGGCGGGATGTACCGAGCGACTGCGCAGACGACATGGCCGACAACCAGATGGATTGGCTCAGCGTGAGACTGTGGCTTGTCTGCGAGACTGTGCCCGCTCAGCTCGCGCAACGCTTCCCCGACCTGCTCGAGAAGCGTGGGCACCTGCTGCTCCTTCCAACGCAACAGTGAGGGGTAGTGCTCTGCCGAATGCGTCCATGCTTGACCATCGCCCCGGCTGAATTGTGTGGGGATGGCTAGCTGACGGGAGAGCGAGAGGAGTCGATTAAGGGTGTCGTGCAGGTCCAGCTGGAGAGACGACTCGTGAGGAAGTGTGGACAGGCCGAAGCGATAGCAGCATGGTGTGGAGGCGGGAGCTGGGAGGGGCTGGGCTCGGTGTGCCCGAGAAAGAACGTCGATGCCGGTCGAGCTGGCGGATAGAGATGGTCTTGGAAGCTCGACCATGGTGTCTGCAGAGAGATCCGATGGTGCGAGCTGCCCTTGGAGCTTGAGAACAAGTAAGAAGAGGAGGAGGAGGAGGACCCTGGACCCAAACCTTCTAAAAGCGCTTTGCATTTCCCGACTTCCGACGAAAAAGCTGGCTTTTTCTTCCCATCTTCTCGCTCCTCCTCCTTCAACTCGCTTTCCAACTCTCCCTTCAACACCCACTCGACCCACAAGCACATCCTCTCACCCGTCTCTCGCCCATCATGTCAATCGCAACCGCCTCCCTCAAGCACATCACAGCGATGACCTTCGAATTCGCGCCATTGAGCGCCTCGCAAGCCTCGCGCTCGATGCGCATCCTCCTCGCGCAGCTGCCCACCAAGCCGCCCGTCCCCGGCATGGACCTACCCGATATCAAGACCAGGACCGTATCCACAGACGCGCTGCAGCGCATCGAGGTGACCTACAAGAACAAGCAGAAGCTCGTGCTCGACTCGCAAGCGAGCGAGGCGCGGTTGAGCGACTTGGTCAAGAAGGTATGTTGCCGAATAGCGCCGGTTGCCCTCAATGAGGAGCGTCACTTACTGACATTATGTTTGCTCTTTGTCGAATCGCAGATCGAGGAACCTGCAAGAGCACTTCGTCTCAAAGAAGAGGGTCTCTAAAGCCATCAACCCATAGCTCTGCATCCCAAGAAATAATCTGTATTTGTACCTGTCGCCACTTCATTCAAGCACATACTCCTCATCTCATCGCTCGACACTCACAACCCACATCCAGTGAAAAAGATTCCCGAAAGACGATACAAATATATTCGCCATTCCTCTCACTCTGACCGGATCATCTTGCTCGGTCTCTGGTCGCCAAACTCTGGAATGCTCGCCAGCTGGCTGTGCTTGCCCGCGAACAAGGCGGTTCCCATCTGCTGTGGCAACCGGAAGGCGTCCGAGAGCGAGGTGAAGGAGCGCAGTGCCAGTGTGCACAGATGCTCGACGCGCGCACGGAAGGACGGCGAGGAGGCGAGGATCACGAGGTTCTCCACGTCGATGACGGCTTCGGCTTCGTCGAGGAACACGCGCAGGGCGGGGCGCGGGGCTCCGTCGAACAGCGAGGCGATCGGGATGGGGGGCGACGAAGCGGTCGGCTCTTCCGGCGTGGCGTTCTCGACGTCGGTTGAGTCGGGATCTGGCTTGATGGTGGGCATGTCCACGTCGGAGACCCCCGCATCAGCGTTCTCTTCCGCAGCACCTGACGCTTTGTCTTCGGTTTGAGCAGAAGCGGAAGGCTTGGTCTCGGTCTCTTCGATATCCTCGCTGCTCGGCGGTGCCTCTGGGATGGTGAGCTCTTCCACCTGACCAAAGTGCGCCTCGAGAAACGCAGCCATGTGCTCGATCTTGGCCAGCTGATATGCATCGTGACGGATCGACTCGTCGCTCGCCGCTTTGGCTTTCGTCTCGCTCTCCGCCAGCAATGCTGTTTCTGAGAATGGATGAAGCGGGCCGACCTCGGGCGGTGTCAGCGCTTCTTCATCTTCCGCATCCTCGTCCGAGCCTTCTGCCTTTGTCTCGCCGTGATGGTGATGATGCTTGTGACTGTGCATGGTCATCTTGACGCTGGAAGGTGCGCTGTCGATGCCGAGAAGCAATGCAACAATGCTGTCCGCGACCATATCGTTGGCGATGCTGCTGACCCACTCGACGAGCAACTCGTGTTTCGCGCTTTGCCTCACATCGACCGCGCCCATAATACGCAGTGTTCGCAGCCCCTCCTCCGCGTCCACACCCTCCTGCAGTCGACCGTACATGCCCTGAAGATGCCAGCGCACCATCTCCCAGCTCACCGCCAACGCCACTCGTTGACGCTGGATGATGGTGCTCGTCGAGAGACCAGTAAAGTCGGTCAGGTCCTTCGGGTCGAGGATGGTATACGCAAAATCTTTGCTGATGAGCAAGCCGTCGACGACGTCGCCCTGCGCGGGTGGCTTGGCAGCGATGGCACCAATCGCCTTTGCAGTGCGCTGCGCTCGGAACTGAAGCGTAAGCGGTTCGCAGTTGCGTGGGGTATGAATCTTGACATCCGATCCCCTGGCTGTGAAGCGCGCTTGCAAGGCAGCTCGCAGCTTGGACATGTTGTTCTGTTCGCCATGAACGAGCACGATGTGTTGCGCTTTGATCTCGTCGATAAAGCGTGAATTCTGAGCAAAATCGACGTGCGCTGAGAAGGAAATGTAGTCGACCGAGATGCGACGCGGGATCTTCTGACCGTTCATGCCAATGATCTCGTCGGGCTCGTTGAGAATGTTGCGCGCCATGGTGCCTTCCACCGAGTAGCCGGAGACGATGAGACCGTTGCGCTTGTCGGGCGCCCATCGCTCGAGAAGCTCGCGCGAGACTCCCGACTGCATGAAACCAGGAGAAGCCATCATGACGCAAGGGCCGCGATCCTCAAACTTTTCGAGCGAACGAAGATTGGAGATGTGCTTGAAGACGAACGGATTGTCGCGGCGATTGAAGCGCGTGCGGATGTGATCGTTCATGGTGTGAATATAAGTCTGGTAGACTGAGATGCACTTTTTGGCGAGCGCAGAGGCGTAGTAGATGGGCACGCTGTGGAGCTCCGGATGGGCAGCCCAGTATTCGTCCAAGAGGAGCAGCAACTCTTGTGCTCGACCCAACACAAAAACAGGCAGCAGAACGCGACCGCCTCGCTTGATGACGTGATGAATTTGTGAAGTGAAGCGGTGCTCCTTGTCGAGGCGTGGTTCGTGGGTCTGTGTGCCGTAGGTCGACTCGCAGATGAGCACATCTGGCTTGACGGGCGGAATCTCGGCCTGGACGAGATGACGGTCCTCCTCGCGACTGAAGTCTCCCGTGTAGAGAATACGAAGGCCAGCGATCTCGATGAGGAACATGCAAGCGCCGAGCACATGACCTGCATGGTAGGCGGTGAAGCGCAGACCACCTGCAATTGAGACGTCCTGGTGGAAATCGACGGCTTCGATCTGGCGCCACGACGCGAGCATCTCATTCTCGTCGAAGAGATTGTCGTCATTGCCGGCATTACTGATACGAACAAAGTCGGACATGAGGAAGCGATAGACGGCCTTTGTAGGATGGGTCATGTAGACTTTGCCGTGACCATCTTTGAAGTTGGTCTTTTCCATAATGTAAGTGAGAGCGGCGGCATGGTCGAGATGGAAGTGGGTGATGAGAATGGCGTCGACGGTGGACCAGTCAAGCTCGTCGATGAAGGGAAGCGCGGCGATGCCAGTGAAAGCAGGATGAACGCCGGTATCGCAGACGATGGTCTTGCCCTTGTAGTTGAGGACGCAGCAAGAGCGACCGACTTCTTGACCGGCGCCGAGCATCTCGATGGTGAGCTGATCGTCGGCAGCAGAGGCCTGGAGAGCGGCACCGCCCGCCGAGGACTGCGGGACGACGGCAGGTGCCATTTCGTATCGATACTTGTCGTGAACAAGAAGATGGCTGTACAGATGGCAACAGGGAGAAGAGAGGAACGAGGGATGTGACTGTCCAGGAAGAAACGGCGCCCAAAAAGAGGGTCCAACTCGCAGAAGAAGCTCCAAGCCCTGGCCACATCGGTTCTGCCCGATTTGAGCCAGGCTTAGCTCCACATTTTTGGCGCCGACGCCCTTGAGAAGCGGCAGAACGCGCTGCACAGACCGACAGGCTTGATTGAATAGAGACAGCTCAGACCAACACCCCTCCTCCTTTCCCACGCTCACCAACAAGCCAGTCATCGCTTTGGTGCGTCCGGCTCGCGACTGTCTCATCATCAACGGCTCACTCGGAGCACAACTCGGTCACGATCCCACGCCATCCGTCGACAAGCGGATCGATGCCGACCCTGCTTTGTCACATGCGCTTGTAGGAGCTGTCGAGGCGCGTCTTGCCGTTGGAGCGACAGCAGCGCATCTGCACGGCACATCGCGCCTTGCTCAGCCTCTCGACTCAGCCGTCATGTCCTCGCCCGCTCGACCGTCGAGCTCAGGGCAAGCTCACCCGCTCTTTGCCGGAGACTCGCCCACAAAGTCGCCTGCGCCCTCTTCGCTCGTCAACCGTCCCATCTGGGGACAGCGCAATGCAGCCAAGGTCGATTACAGCGTCGAATCCCCTTCTACTCGACAGCGACGCTCCGTCAGTCGTTCCACTTCCTATCGTGACGGCTCCGGTGCAGAGCCATCTTCGGCATCCTCTTCCACATCTGGTCACCCTCCCGCTCACGCTGACGACGATGTCTTCACTTCGCGCGCTGCTGCAGCCGATTATGGCGACCATGATCACTCGACATCCTACATCCCACGTACTGGTCGCGTCAGCAGCTATGACCTCCAGTTCGATGACGCTGAAGAGGCTTCGATAGAGCACGAGTCGCTCTTTGGTGCGCCTGGCCCTTCTTCCTCGCGACTCTTCGACCGCGAGCTGGCAGCACCCAGACCCACTCGTTCTTCCCAGATCCGAGCCTCTCATGCTACTGCTTTCGTCGGCTCTCCTGACCAAACACCCATGCCCAAGCAACAGCACCTCCTCCGTCCCCGTTCTCGCTCCAGCTCCCGAGATGGCGCTGCTTCGCCTTCAGAAGGGCGCAGACGGCGCAGCCCAGCCATCAACGGCGCACATCCACACAGTTCCACGACCAGCAACAGCAACAGAGTCCATGACCTGGCTCGAGAAGTGGAGTTTCCGCTAGATTGGCTGCAACAGCTGCATCGACTTGGTGATGTCGACCTTGATTTGGCACTGTCGGGACCGCTCTCGCATCGTCCCGTTCACACCCCCCAGCAGCCACGCGAGTCGACGCCCGTCAAGTCATCCACCTCTGCTGTTGCACGCAAGGACAGCAAACCGCCGTCGTATTCCATCCAGCTCACGAAAGCACTCTCCAGAGCACTTGCAGAAGCGCACACGGAACTCGACAAGCTTCGCGCAGCGACAGACCAAGATCGTTTGCAGCACGCACAAGAAATGGAACACCTGCAGCAGCGCACCGAGTCCAGAGAAGCTGCCCTCACCGCGCTCTGCCTCGAGAATGGCATCAAACAGGGTCAAATCCATCGCAGCCTCCTCCGAGCGCCCATCCTCGACGCAGAGGCGCTCAAACGGAAACGCATCGCCGAGCATCAGCAAAGTCTTGCCCAGGAGAAGGCAGGCATTGAGCCGCCTGCGGATCCGACAGAGCGAGCCCTTCCGGACTCGTTGCAAGAAGCCATGCTCGATGACCTCGATGTCACCAACACTTCCATTGTCGCCCGTTCCCCGTCGCTGAAGCCGTCGAGCGTTCACAGCGCGACCGACGCATCTCAACGCGATCGCAGCCCATCTGTACGCTCTCACAAGACATCAGCATCGGAGAGCGTCACCACCTCGTCGCATCGTCAGCGCGGCAAGTCGCTTTCCATCTCGATCGCGTCTACCAATGGCAAAGACACCGACACGCGCAGTCTCAAGTCGTCATCAGCGTCCATCACTGACACGATCAGCACCAGCCCTTCTTCAAATCATCGCACCGCTGTGCTCAAATCGTCTCCGAACCCGCCGGCCTCTCCCCAATCGATTCACAAAGCCAAGTCTCCGAGCATTGCATCGCCTCGCGCCAGAAACGCCTCCTCAAGTACATCCGCAGGTGGAGTGCTCGGCGACTGGGCTAGCGGCTTGCTGCCATGGTCCGGTGGCGGCGCATTACGCAAAGCAGCGCCAAGCACTGCGCCGAGCATGGTCAAAGCCACCAGCCCCGGTCGACGCGAGATGGCCGAGTCCGCCGCCGCCCTCGATACTGCAGGTAAGCGGTCCGTGAGTGCAGGCAAATCGTCTAAGGTGGCTTCGGCATCGACCTTTGCACGAGCGTTTGGTCGCTACACGCGCTCGTCACCCGCACCCGAGACGCCTCCTCCAGCACCGCAGCCCAACGTCACGCGTCTGCCCGATACCTATCAATTTGATCGCCAGGGTCTGGACCCAAGCAATTCGCTTTCGACACTGGACAGTGCGTCGATGCTGGGTCTTCCTTCGCCACGACCACCCAGCGCTGCTGTCGAACTGGAGCCCATCTTGCCCACCGATGCAGCGCCGCCGACACTCCTTCGACGCAAGAAGAAGGGTCGCAAGAGTGGCTCGGGTGTCGATGCTGGTACAGGCAGCGGTGCGGCCAAAGTCAAGACGGACCAGAGCCATTCTGGCCTAGGCAGTCAGACAAGCGATGGCCAAGCCGGCTCTTCATCGCCGAGCGCAGACGCGTCCGTCGTCGCCAGACAGAGACGTGCCGCTCGATTGAGCACGCTGGACGAGGAAGAGAGCTCTGGCGACGAGTTTGAAGTGTACGGTGGCAAGGCACCCGTACCCGGCTTCACAAACCTCACGGACACAACAGCAGGAGCGGCAACGCTGATGCCAACCGGCACCATGGTCGCCGACTCCTCCATCGTCCTTCGTCCCGTCGACGACTCGGACACCGACAGCGATCTCGAAGAGGATTTGGAAGTGCTCACCGACCGCTACGGCTTCATCTACAATCCGACGGATGCCGACATTCGGCTGCTGCGACAGGCGAGGAAAGCATCCGCACCAGCACCCGCCACGCTCACTGGCATCAAGGTCGGCATTCGAGCGCGTGGCGGCACCGACAGCCAGAGCGACGACGACAAGAACGATCCTGACCTTGACACTGCCGACTCGTCCGAAGACGAGATGGATCTGTCGCGCGCTGTCAAGGTCAATCGATCTGTCTTGCCCTCGCAGGTGGATCACAACGACGTCCAGCTTCTGGCTGGCTCTCGCTCCACCTCACCGGCTCCCTCGACGGGTGCAGCCTCAGGCATGGAAGGCGCCGCTTCCGACGATGGCGGCGCAGCAGCAGACGGCACCGGCAGCAAAGACAAACGCGCAAAGCGTCGGAGCAACCTGTTGACGGTCCCGGACAGCAAGCCTGTACAAGCGGAATTGTTGCCAGTCAGTGCCGTATCTAGGCCGTCGCCCTCTCCCACGCGCAGCAGTCCCACCAAAAATCGACGCGGAACCCGCTCCAATACGTCTTCTCGATCCGCGAGTCCTGTCAAGGGAGGAGGTCAGGCGAACCTTGGGCTCCCATCCATCTCGAACACCGTCCGTCGACTGCTCACGCAGCTCAAAGACATGCACGACACACAGCAGATGGAGCAGAAGCAGCGATGGGATGCGTTCCTAGAACGCAGGCGAGCGCAACTCCATGCAGCCGACACGAACGGCACGAGCAGTGGCTCCGCTGCAGCGCAAACCCACAGCAGCGCCGCCAAGACGTCCATCGCGAGCTCAGCTTCCAGCAAGACGAAAGCGCTTCTGGCAGGAGGACTGTTCGGCGGTGCGCCCGCCGACGGCGCCAAAGCGCTCAGCTCGGCCGAAAAGGCGCCCGAAGAAGACTGGTCGTCCGGCATGGTCGGCGTCAACCGCATGGGCGATTCCAAGACGGGCAAGGAAGACTGGCGCGAGTTCCTCGCTCTCTGCCAAACGGGCATTCCGCTCTGCTATCGTGCTCGCATCTGGGCCGAGTGCAGTGGGGCCAACGACATTGCCGAGCCAGGACGCTACCAGGAGCTGCTATCGGACCACCAGGGCGAGACGAACGACTGTCTGACCCAAATCGATTTGGATGTGCACCGCACCATGCCGACCAACATCTTCTTTGGCGGCGATGGACAGGGGGTTGCCAAGCTGCGCCGACTGTTGGTTGCGTTTAGCTGGTACAACCCCAACACGGGTTACTGTCAGGGGATGAACAATCTCGCTGCGACGCTGCTGCTGACGCACGCTACCGAAGAGGAGGCGTTCTGGGTGCTCGTCTGTCTGATCGAAAAAATCCTCCCGAGCGAGTACTACACGTCGCACCTGTTGGTCTCGCAAGCCGATCAGCGCGTGCTCATCGATCTGGTGGAGGAACACATGCCCCGGTTGCACGCGCACATCGCCGAACTGGGAGTCGATCTGCCCGCCATCACATTCGCCTGGTTCCTCTCGCTCTACACCGACTGTCTACCGGTCGAAACGCTGTTCCGGGTGTGGGACGTCATGTTCGTCGAAGGCATGGTGATCCTCTTCCGAGTCGCGATGGCGATCCTCAAGCTGTACGAGTCCGAGCTGTTGGCCACGACGAGCGCGTCGAGCTTCTATGCCCTGGCTCATTCGGTGACCAGTCGATTGTTTAGTACGGACAGGCTGGTTCATTTGGCGTGTACGGAGTTGAAGGCGAGCATCCGATACGCCGACATTTTGGGGAGACGGGAGCGACATGTGGCCGATCTGACGGTCGAACTTGGTCTCAACGAATGAATACATTTGCTCTACGATTCCTTCCAACGAGTGCGAAAAGAGTATACATGCGAGGGGAAGGGAGGGGTTTACTTGTTGAGCGGAAGAATGTGCGGTACGGGACCCTGAGGCACGATGCGGTGCGGATTGATGTTGGGGTGGCTCTGGAAGTAGTGCGCCTTGATACTGTCGAAGTCGGTCGTATCCTTGAACGCCGGATCGTTCCAGTACAGTCCCAACAACCACCGGTTGATGTGCGGATATCCATCTCGGATGGTGCGGTAGTTGCACTTGAAGTGCGTAAAGTAGACGCAGTCGAAGCGGACGATGGTGGTAAAGAGTCGGATGTCAGCTTCGGTGAGTTTGCCGCCGAACAAGAATTTGCGGCCGTCCGAGAGCTGTTTCTCGACTCGATCGAGCGATTCGAATAGAGGACCGACGTTGGATTCGTACGCATCTTGAAGAGTGGCAAACCCGCACTTGTAGACACCGTTGTTGATGGTCGGATAGACCCACTCGTTCATGGCGTCGATCTCGTTGCGCAGCTCCTCGGGGTAGTACGTCACGCCCTTGTGTTCCTCTGGCAGGAATTCGTCAAAGGCGTAGTTGAGGTTGCGAATCACCTCGCTCGATTCGTTGTTGACAATAGTCCCCAGTTTGTTGTCCCAGATGATGGGCACTGTGCAGCGCTGTTCGTACTTTGGATCGGCCGCCATGTAGAGCTCTCGGATCCTCTTCTTGTCCTCATGGCCGGGGATCTTGATGCCTGTTCCTGGCACACCGAGACCTTTGAGCTCGCCCTCGTAGGGGACGAAGCTCCACCCCTCCGGACCGAGCAGCGAGTCGACGACGTGAACAGGCAGCAAGTCCGGCACCTTGTCCATGCCTTTGAGCTGACGAACGATCAGCGCGCGGTGCGCCCAGGGACACGCCAGCGCTACGACAAGATGGTACCGCCCGATCTCGGGCGCGTGCTTGCCATTCGGCTCGATAGATGTACGGAAAGAGGATTCTTGACGACGGAAATGACCGTCCTTGTTCGACCAGTCCGAAGAACCGTCCTTCTTGGAGTTGTCCGACATGGCGCGAGCGGTCGTTGAGATGGAGCGCGAAGTTGAAGTCGATAAGACGCGGGCGGGTGGGAGAGAACGTGCGGCGACGGTGTAGCTGCGGATGGCCTGGCGTGAGATGGCCGTGCGGAAGACCGTTGTTGCTAGAATGTTGGCTGTTCTCCGTGAGCGATGACGCTGACGACAGAGGGTTCTGATGGTTGACGGTTGGCAGGGATGGAAGACGGGCGGGAGGGGATATATGTGTCAGCTTGTCAGCCTGGAGGCAAGTGGAGTTTCGGCCTGGGTCCGTGCCTTCTCCGTATGACCGCGCCTTTATGACCGGTCGGGGCTGAGCATAAATCCGAACCTGCAGCACCCGCGAGCGAGGCTGTCTCCCGGTTCAACCTTGCTGCTACCCTTTCCTCACCCAGACATTGACAGTGTGCGCCCTTGGGCGAGGAGTCTTGCCACCGCGCTCTGGACCCAAACACCGCCCTTGATAGGCTGCACGACCAGCCGAAGCTACCATGTGAGTGCATAAAACGAAGTCCGTAGACGCAGCGAAGAGCGGCGATCGGCCCCGATCCAAATCTATCCGTTTGTTAGACCGCTTCATCCAAGGCAATTCCAGAATTTTGCACTATCCTTAAATTTTTCACCATGGCTGCACGACCAAAAATTTCCAGACCCTCTTTTTGTTCGAGAAGAACTGCCACCGCACCTCGTCCTCACTCCACTCACCACCCACATCACACAGAACAAACACAATGGGTCGCAGATCAAAGAACAAGCAGGCACCACCTCAGCCGTTGCGTGAGGAGCGCGCGGTCAGCAACAACAAGGGCAAGAGGAAGGCGGCAGACTCCGCGGCGCCGGTCAAGAAGGCGAGGATTGCGAGTGCACCTGTGACAGCGACGAGGGGGGCAAAGGCAACAAGCTCACGAGCTGCTACGAACGGCAAGTCGAATGCGAAGGTCGCACCTGTTGAGGAGGAGGAGGACGAAGAGGAGGACGAGGAGGAGCTCGAAGGAGAAGATGACGAGGATGTAGAGGACGACGAGGAAGAAGAGGAAGAGATCGAAGTGGAGGAAGAGGAAGATCCACTAGCAGCACTGGGCCTGCCCAAGAACGGCAAGCTCACAGACAGGCAACGCAAGAAGGCGCTCGCAGAAGCAGAACGACTCGAGGAGCTGCTCAAGAGCCAGGGTCTGTCGCTCGACTCCGACGACGACGACGAGGAGGAGGCGGAAGGGGGATCTGATGTCCTTGAGGAAGATGACGAGGACGCGGAGGAAGGCTCGGAGCCAGAGCTTGGCGACGAATTCGATCTCGGCGACGAGGATCTCGAAGGCGAGGAGGGCGACGAGGTGGAGCTCGATTCGGACGACGAAGAGGCCGAAGATGACGAGGACGACTCCGCAGGCGAAGGCGCCGAATTCATGCTCCCCACGCTCGAAGAGCGCGAAGCCGAAAAGGTGCGCGGCGCCGACCTCCAGCTCGTCCACATGCGCATCCAGGAAGTCGTCACCGTCCTCTCCAACTTCAAGAAGCTCGCCATCGACGGTCGATCTCGCTCCGAATACGTCGAGCAGCTGCTCGCCGACATCTGCACCTACTACGGCTACAACGCCTTCCTGGCCGAGAAGCTGTTCGAGCTCTTCACACCCGCCGAAGCGATCGAGTTCTTTGAAGCCAACGAGACGCCCCGTCCCGTCACCATCCGAGCCAACACGCTTCGCACCCGACGTCGCGACCTCGCCCAAGCACTCATCAACCGCGGCGTCAACCTCGAGCCCATCGGTGGGTGGTCCAAGGTGGGCCTTCAAGTGTTCGAGTCCTCCGTCCCCATCGGTGCGACGCCTGAGTATCTGGCGGGGCACTACATGCTCCAAGCGGCTTCCTCGTTTTTGCCGTGCATCGCGCTGGCGCCGCAACCCAACGAACGCGTGCTCGACATGGCCTCGGCACCCGGTGGCAAGTCCACCTACCTCTCAGCGCTCATGCAGAACACCGGCACCGTGTTCGCCAACGACTCGAACAAGAACCGCATCAAGTCGCTCGTCGCCAACATCCATCGGCTTGGGTGCAAGAACGTGGTGGTGTGCAACTACGACGGACGCCAGTTCCCCAAGGTGATCGGTGGATTTGATCGCGTTTTGTTGGACTCGCCGTGTTCCGGAACCGGGGTGATTCACAAAGACCAGAGTGTCAAGGTCAACAAGTCCGAACGGGATTTTGCGCTGCTGACGCATCTGCAGAAGCAACTGCTGCTGTGTGCCATCGACAGTGTCAACCCGCGCTCGAGCACCGGTGGCTACGTCGTCTACTCGACATGCTCTGTCATGACAGAGGAGAACGAGGAGGTGGTCCAGTACGCCCTGCGCAAGAGGAGCAACGTCAAGATCGTCGACACCGGCATCCAATTCGGTCGCGATGGGTTCAAGAGTTTCGGGAGGAGCAAATTCGATGAGCGCATGGTGTATGCGAGACGAATCTTCCCGCACGTGCACAATCTGGATGGGTTCTTTGTGTGCAAGTTGAAGGTCAGCCCCCCTTCCAACAACGCGCATAGCAAGAACGACAAGGTGGACACCACAACGACCGTTGATGGTGACGACGAGGAGGTGGAGCAAGGACAGGATGGGTTGGTGTCATTGGACAACCCAGAGGACCAAAAACTCATGCAGAAGTCGCTCAAGAAGGCCAAGTCTCGTCGTTAGTTTCCTGCAATCGCTTAATCGCATCCACCCGAGCTTTGCCTCATACATCATCTCTGAAGTGGAACCATCGTTTGTCGGCCCCGAGAGGGGCTTGACATATGATCTAAAACTAAACGATACAGAGAAGATTAGCATGTCCCAGCAGATGGATGACAATACAACGCTCAGAAGAGACGCTTTCTACGGAAAGCAACTATGTTTTTGTGCATCCAGAGATGGTGTATGAGCAGAGCCCTCGAGGATGGATCTGGATGGATGGCGAATCCGTGATCGTGAATAAAATCATTCTTTTTTTCTGAAATAATTCATTTTGTGCAATTTGATCGCGGTCCCCTTGCATGGTTTCTCGATCAGCCCGTCCGAGCTCGGCCACACCCGACCTTCACGCTCGACCTTGACTCACAATTGTTTCCACACACTGACACACAGACACCATGAGAAGCCGAAGATGGGTTAAGGAATCGATTCATTCGTAGCGCATAACACTTGGGTTCAATTACAGACGCGCGTTCTCAGGCATCATCCTGAGTGCCTGTCGGATACCCAAATCGGCGAGCACCTCCTCACTTCCACCGAGGACGGCATCGAACTTGTACGTCCTGTGGAACATCTCGGTGAACTTGCCCATGCCGGTCTTGGTGAGACCACGACCGCCGAAGATCTGGACGGCACCGTCGGCGACCTCGTGCGAGACACGAGTGGACCAGCTCTTGAGCAGACCCACCTGGCCGGCGAGGAACTTGGACTGTTGGGCGTACGACATCTTGCACATCTGATACGTCACGTTCTCCAGCCAGTTCTGAGCCGCCTCGACGAGCGAGATCATCTGGGCCATCTTCTGACGGATGACCGGCTGACTGGTCAAAGGTTTGCCGAAGACCTTGCGCTGGTGGATCCACAGCATGCACTCCTCGCACACCGCACGCGCCGCTCGGATCGTCGAACAGCACATGACCCATCGCTCGTGGTTAAAGTTGGACAAGATGTAGTAGATGCCCATGCCGTCCTCGCCGATGAGGTACTTCTTGGGCACCTTGACGTTGTCAAACGTCACATAGGCGGTTCCGGCCGTGGTGGAGTACGACGTCTTGATCTGCTTGGTCTCGACGTTACCGCACGAACGGGGCACGCAGATCATCGCGAAACCCTGGTCGGTCTTGACAGCGGTGGAGAAGTAGTCGGCAAAGGTACCGTTGGTGATCCACTTCTTGGTGCCGTTGACAATGTAGTGCTCGCCGTCCTCGGTGAGCGTAGCGGTGGTGCGGAGACCCATGACGTCCGAACCAGCGAAAGCCTCGGAGATGGCAAGGCAGATGAACTTGTCACCGGCGAGAACGGGTTCGACGATCTCCTTCTTGAGCTCGTCGGAACCGAAGTTCATGACGGGGGGAAGACCAATGACCATACCGCCCTGGAGACCGTCACCGAAGCCACGGGCGCCGATACGAACCAGCTCCTGGGTGAGGATCAACTCGTGGAAGTAGTCAAACTCTTCACCCTTGATGCCAGCGAAGAGCTTGCGGCCGTGAAGGTGCTTACCGGGGCCCATGCGCATCGCGTTGATGCCGTTAGCACCCATCTTCTTGACGAGCTCGACATCGGGTCGCTTGCCATTGTCCTCGCAACGCTGGGCGATCTCGACGACCTCCTCGTCGACAAACTTGCGCCACTCGCGCTGGAGGTGACGGTGCGAGTCGTTGAAGTAGGGCGAGTGGTAGGCGGTAGCCAACCAGGTGGGCTCTGCGTAAGGCACGCGGGAAGGCGAGCCCAGAGGATCGGGCTTGAGCTTGGACTGCTCGCCCTTGACATTGCCGATGATGAGACGCTGGTACTGCGGCTTGGCGAGGATCTCGCGTCGGTGCAGACCGAAGAAGGTCTCGGTGGCGTCCTGACCAGCGACCTCCTCGTCGTGGAAGACGTTCTCTCCTCCCGGGTGGAGCTCGGCGAACTTGGAGACGTTGTAGACCTCGGCGTCGATGACGACCCAGAGATCGCCGGCCTTGTTGTGCTGGGCGATCTCCTCGCGCGTGTACTCCTTGCGCTGAGGCTGCGTAGGAGCCTGCTTCTGTTGAGCGGACATTTTGTGAAGGCGGAAAAGGTTCTCTTGGGGGATGGTAGGGGAAAGAGAAGGATGTGGTCGAGAAGGAAGAAAGAGGGGTGATGGTGTGGTGGCGCTTGTCCAATCCGGAAGCGCTGATTAGGTCAAAGGAGCGGGAAGGAGCAGAGGAAGAGAGAGAGTCCGGGCCTGTGCAACCGAGGCTCTGCTAGCAGCGTGTATGCAAGCGAAGAGGAAGGGAAAAACAGGCTTAGGATTGCTCGTCGACGCGGATGCGGGGTAAGCAAAGCATGCACTTGCACAGTCTTGAACCGAGAGGCGCTTTTCTTCATTTGGCGCATTCAACCGCCAGCCCACGAGCCCACCAGTCAGCCACGCCAGCCGCCGCTCCCGTGGTTTCTGCTTGCTGACCTATCGCTGATCGACTCGTGAAGCATCTCATCTGCATCGAGCAAGCTGCTGCTCAATCTCCTTACTCTATACACAGTGAAATGTATGCTGTACGACCTGCCACCAAGGCAACACAGCCAAGTCGGAAGAACGGCATTCAGTCGAACCGGTATTTGTGCTTCAAACCGGGCGCTCGGCAAGCGCTCAGGCTCACGCGCGCGCACGAATAGGAAGCAGCCGAATTGGTAATCCGACTGAGCCCTTTTTCCAATCCTGTTTTTTCACGCTGTCGATCTCGTAGAAGCCACACCAGTCGGACCCTGAGGGCAGCTGGGCGGACCCTGTGCCAAACCTTCTTTCTGGCAATTCCTCTCTGACTTCAAAGTCGCTTCGGTGACAAGGTCATTTGCTCTGTCTCACTTTCCAGACCTGACCAGAAAGTTATGTCTTTCCTTGACTGGCACCGATCAAGATTCTAGGTGGCCATTCGACGCGAGTGAAGCGGGTACCGCAGCTGTAGGGCGACTGCGACCGAGCGGTGCTGGCCTTGCGCGCGCGTAGAGAATCATGCATAAGCCCGAGCTCCGCTGCCCCTTTTGGCACGACGACTTTGCGCGTGAAATGCACGCCTCCCGGTATGCAAGCGAAGCGCGTAACCCCCTTGCCAACTCGACTCGTCCGAGTGGCGTGCGAAAAGGCACATCTTCGACCGCACACTCAGCTGAGACTTGACATTCCCTCAGGAGCCGCTCTGCAAGACTTTCCCGACTTGGGCGCGATTTGGAGACACGAGATGGCGAAGGCAAGCTGTGCGCAGCCAGGCAGAGAGAGAGAGAGAGAGGGCGGCACACCCAGTGAAACAAGCGCGCAGACTTTGTCTGGGACAGCGCATCTGCAGAGCGCATACCGAGCGGACTTCTACAGCAGCGACAACGGTGCGGGGTCCCCACACGAGGTTGAAGAATCCTTCCCGCTCGGGGAGAGAGACAGCGCACCATGCTAGACGCCAAGCGAGATGCACGTCTGTTTCCCCCCGGCAGCTTTGTGCTTTCCCCGCGCGTCCCTCGCTAGCATTGCCTTGCTGGCGAAAGGTTGCCCACACGCTGCAAGGTTTGCCACACACCGCGGATGCTTCAGCCTTAGGCTTGACGCGGATGGTAGATCGCCGATGATGGCTGATCGACGGCAAGCACCAGCGCAGATCCCACTTCATCTAGGTCTCACACGTGCAAGATGCACACACCTCACAGCAATGTCAGCATCATCGTGTATGATTCATGTTGTTCCCATTCAATCTATCGACTGGCCATGTCGAGCGCCTTGAGCACGACCGTCAATCCCAAATCGCTCGCCGTGATGGGATCCATCAACGTCGCATGTACCTCCGCTAGCGCCTTGACACACGCAACTTTCCCGCCTGGTCCGAGCAGATACCCTGCCTGGGCGGGTGCATAGCTCACCACGATCTCCCTGGCCTTCTCCCTTGTCGCCAGCTTTTCCTTCTCCGTCCGCGGTGGTTTCTCGTCCGCCGTGCCGATCTCGCTTCCCCACCGTCTGCCGTTGGGCCAAAGACTGTTCGTCAGATCCTCGATCCACCGTGCGAAGTTACCCACGTTCAACGAGGCAGCCGCATTGTTGAAGCCAGCTACTATCGATGAGGCATAGGTGGTCCGAACGACCTGCTCCAGCACACGCAGCATGCCACGTCGTAACGTCCACCCGCCTTGCAGGTTGAATGCCTCGTCCGCAACGGCGAACACGGAGGAGAGAAGCATGTCCAGTTGGCGCGCGCTCATCTCCGGTGCAGGCTGCGTGCGGCGCGATGGCGAGGGCGAAGGCGAATTGGTGCGCGAAACGAACGCCGAAGTGGTGGACGAGGCCGTGTCGATGTTGGGCGAGCTGACGACGAAGCGCGAGGCGCCATCAGGCGAGCGGCCAGAACCCAGCATGGGAGAGTGAGCTGTGGAACTCGGTCGACGCGGCGCAGGCAGCCCATCCGAGAAGCCTGTTGCCGTCGAAATAGCCTGGACGCCAGTCGAGCTGGTTCGAGCCGCTTGCTTTCCAACACTGTTGACGCCGCTGACAATGCCTTTGCCTATGCCGCCCAGGAAAGCGCCTGGCCCACCCTTGCGCCGAAGATCCTCCGCCGAGGCTCCTGCGCGTGTCCGATCGAAGAAGCTCTTGGCCCCGCTGATGCTCGCCATCTGCGCCCGGTTGCTTGGCTGCAGCAGATCGAACAGATACGCTTCCAGCAAGCGGCACGCATCTGCGCTCCTTCTGCCTTTGACCGCCGGTAGACGCGGCAGCGGGTGGCTCGACCGCGGCTGACGCTGGATCTCGACATCCATCTGTTCGAACTCGTGCCATCGGCGCACGAGCACAAAGCCGTCCGGGCTGATCGCGGACGCTGCATCGCTCGTATCGGCCATGCCTTCCACCGAGATCATCACTTCAAACGTCCGCAGGTCCATCGACCTTCCACTGTCAGCGTTGGCGCTGATGTCGGTGATGCTGATGACGGTGCTGGTCGCGGCCGAGGGCTGAGGACTGTCTGTGCCGGTGTGAGCTGTTTGCAAGTCGGTGCTGCTCCTCTGCATCGTGCCTGGAGGCTGGTCGGCAGAATGCCCTGGCACCACCATCTGCGGCGCCTTCGGTTGCGCAGACGGCGTTCGAGGCGGCACCGACATGGGTCTCGACAGCCCCGACGGCGGTCCCATGACCGCACCACCCGCCGAGACAGGCGGGACAGATGGAGCACGCGGAGGAGTCTGCGTCCCAGACTGCGGCAGCGTGGGCTTCGGGCTGAGCGCCGGCGTCTTTCTGCGTGGTTCGTAGCGGTACGGCGCCAGATCCGAGTCGGTGCTCGAGTAGTTGAGCCGATTCTCCTTGTTGTTGCTGAGCATGCCGAGCTGATGCGGCTCCGGAGAGTCTGTCCTTGGCATGGTGGCAGAGAATCTGGATGTGATTGGACTCGACTGCGCGCTCTCCGTCTGACGCGCAGCTTGCTGTGTACCACTGACAAGAAAAGCGCTGTGAAGCTGCACCAATCGAGCGATGATGGTCTCTCTCAACGGTTCGACCACATCCATGTTGGCGCACCACTCCAAGTTGGTCAACACCTGCTGCGCGCTTCTGCGGACAAGCACGGGGCGCTGTCCGTCATGTGTGGCAGGCAGCGTGCCAGGCAGCGTCTCGAGCGCCTTGCTGAGAATGGTGCTCGCGTCTGCACGGAAGGTCTGCTCATCGAGCGTCGCGAATTCCATGATGCTGGCGAGCGTGTCGAGCTGAGTGTGAAGGCGAAGCAGCGACTCGCCTTCGTTGGGCGCACAAAAGCGGTTGTTCGGCTGTTCTAGGAAGCTTTCGAAGGCGTCATAGGCGGATGAGCTGCGATCCGAGAGCAACGAGTACATGGCTGCCCACGATGCTTCCTCGTCATGCTTGGGCTCGTCCATCGAGAAGCTGTCGCGAGGAGCAAAATTGAGAGCAGCAGAGACGGGCGCTGGAGCGACGAGAGAAGGCGAACCCGTGACCGACCTCTCGGGCGTATCTGGGATGTCAAAGGCATGCGCGACGCTGTCGCCTTTCGAGGGTGTTGCAGTGCTGGCAGATTGTGTGTAATCACCAGATTGCGGACGAGCGTTTCGCATGCTCTGTCGAAGTGATTCGGGCAGAGGTGGCTCTTCAAGTCCAGAAGGCATGTCCAGATGGTACGCTTGAGCCGCATTACTGAAAAGACGACCCTCACCTCCGCTCTGTCTCTGACGTGCTCTGTTCGAATCCCATCGGTCCTCGTTTGTGTCGGGAAGGGGAGCTTGTCGAGTGCGTGGAGAAGCGCCGGCCCCGGAGCTGTCACGCCTGGCGAAGCTGTTGTGTTCGCGACGAGACGGCTCAGCAGGAGCTACAAGCAGGTTGCCAAACTCGTCTACGGTGCCGCCGACCACGTCAACCGCTCTTTCGGCTGCGTCCGCCAAAGCACCCAGCGCACCCGTGGCGAAGCCGCCGATGGCCGAAAATGGGCCCGAGCTGTTGGACTTCTTGGGCGGTGTCACCCGCGGACGAAACTGCTGAGAAGACCCAACAGACTTTGAAGAGTCTGCGGTGCGATGGCTGCCTGCTGGAGTTTGCAGAGGCGCTGGACGGCTTCTGGCGTAGGCTTCCGGACTCTGCTGACGAGACCCTCGAGGCGCCTCGGCACGACTAGGCGTCGATGATGGATTCTGTGATGACGATATTGACCTTGGTGGAAGATGTGGATTTGCCGATGATGCGGCGGCGCTAGCTGGCATGGCGGACTTGTGTGAAGGTGGATGAGCCTGCAGTGCCTCGACCGCTTGGGCGTCGAGAGCCGCGGTGTCGAGGCTTTGGAGTCGATTGAGCTCTTCAGGCGAGATAGCTTGCCCCTCGAGGCTCGTCTCTGACGCCGGGTCGGCCCACTCGACGATCTTCTGGTTGATAAAGTCTGGGTCACCGATGGTCTGGGCGACCTCCCACGCTTGCTTTGCCACGATTTCGGTGAGCAGAAGCATCAATACCGGACTGGAGCGCTCTGCATGGGACAGGTTGCGAGAGAGGAACTTTCGGACTGCCTTGCGGAGCGCGTCGATGCGCGCGGCGGTGCTTGGCCACGTTGACCTCGCCGAAGGAGCAGCATTCGAAGAATACGGCGTGGAAGAACGCCGACGCCGCAACGAGGAGAGCAATACACTTTGGGCCGTGAGCAAGATCTCGGCGGCTGTGTTGGTCTGTTTGAGTTGACGCAGTCGAAGGTAGACGTTGGCTGCGACATGTGAAATGTTGGCCTCGGCAGAGATGGGAAAGTTGGGATGGGCAAAGCTGATGTTGTCATACCAGCTTTGAACGAAATCGCGAACGGCGAAGCGGATCATGGTGTGACTGCTCTGCCGAAGCGCATCCGGCATGACAGTGAGCTCCTGAAGCTGGTCATCACGCGTGAAGGAATCGTCGCTGGACTTCTCCGCGATTTGCTGGCCGTCATCGTCCACTTGGTCGGTAGAAGATGCGGTGTACGAGAGAAGGTAGCGAGCTGGGTCAAAGGTGCTGAGACCGCGCTTGCCGTCGGTGCTGGGAAGCTCGAGCAATGTGCGCACCCACGGATTGCATACGAGGAGTAGAGAAAAGGCGACGACGAGGATGGCGTTCCAAAGTCCAATAGTGAGCAACGCCAGCCCCAAGCCGGCGGTGAGCGCGATCAAGATGAGGTTGGCATTGTTGACCTCTCCTTGCTGGGGTCCGGAAGCCGCAATGGCAGGCGTCGCCGCGCTTGCAGCTGCATCGTGCTGCTCTGGTGAGCCTATTTGACTCATCAGACTCGGCAGCAATGGGAGTGCGGCTGCTGCCAGAGATGGTGGAGGAGGATGACGGAGCAGCCGCAAAGACCGAGGCACGTCTATAAAGAGACAGGGTTCAGTCACACTTTTCCTCTCGCCTCACGCAGCGCTTTGACGTATTTAACCGCCCTGCTGCTAAAATTGCCCGACGCCAGCCGATCGGCACACTTTGCAAGAGATCACACACGCCGACCGATGGTCGATGGCCGATGCTGCTGAGCCGTCGGTTTAGTACGCCATGAAGGTGATTGACAGGATGATGAGGAAAAGATACTGATACATATGTCATTGGCAGCCCGTTTGCTTACTCGTCGCCTTCCGAGTCCTCGTCTCCCTCGACCTCGGCGTTCTCCTTCTCGACACGAGCCATGAGTTGCTCCAGCTCCTGGTCCTCCACCTCGGAGACTGTCTTGGGCCTCATCTTGATGTTGACCTCACCGCCGTTGGCACGAATGCTCTCGGTGATCTTTTCAAGTGCCTGCTCCATAAGCGCGATACCGCCCACCTTGTCGGTCGAGTTGGTGATGAGAACGTAGAGTGGTGGTGCGACGAGCTTGATCTTGATGGGGATCTCCTGGGTGGAAACAGCCTCGCCCGCTCGGAGCGCCTTCTTGACGGCATCGATACCTTCGTAGCCGAAGCAGGTGACCTCGACGTCAGCACGGATCTTGACGGGTTGCGGTGTCATTCGTCGTGCAATGTTGGCCTGGAGCTCCTTGCGCACCTCGTCGTCCATCTGAATGCCCTCAAAGGTCTTGTCCATGTCGAGAATGGCCAGCTTGAAAGCGTCAAAGGCGTGACCGTACTTGTCGTGCAATGGGAAGACGATGGCGTCGTAGAGCTCCTCGACCTCGCGGTTGAGCTTGCCGGCAACGTGCGCCATGATGCTGTGGACGGCTTTCGACTTTGTAAACTGATCTTCGCACTTGACGACGTCTTCGGGCGAAACACGACGCTTGGAGAGATCGATGTATCCCTTCTCTTTGTCGACACGCAGCACGACGACCACCTCGTTCCTGCCTACTCGGATAAGCTTCTGAATCGAACGAATACGACGTCTTGAGAGCTCGGAGAGCAAGATCATTCCTTCGGCACCGTCGTATTCGAGCAGCTTGACGTAGGCGCCCATCTCGGCGATTTGCTGTACCTGGCACATGACCACCTCGTCGACGTCTGGGAGCTCCTTTTTGTAGAAACGCATGTTGGCTATAGTTCGGGTGGAATCAAATGTAAAGATATGCTGTGGGACCGGTTCGAGTGCTGGTCGGATAAATCGAGATGCTGACTGTATCGACAAATGTTGGAGACGAGCGCGGAATCTTATTCGTGGTGAGAGACGGCGAGAGGATGCGAAGACGAATGGAGAGGTGGTCGACAGCAAGACAAAGGGCCCTGTCGAGATCAGAGCCAAGGCGCAGCATCTTCCAAATTTGCGCATCTGCCTGTGACTTGGACCAGAGCCACAAGACTCAGCTCGAGGCTGCTTCACGTGATGATTCCCAACCAGCCCGCAAATTTCTTCCTACCGGCCGTCTCAACATCAGCTTTTTGTAAAAGATTCAATTTGTGAGATCGGACGGATGATTTCTTCTGGGTAAATGATAATTCTCGAAGCTCTCGAGAGGGCGAGCGGCGTCGCAGAGATGCACGTCTGTCGGTGTTGCTCTGTCTCGGTGGAAGCTCGGTCGATCTTTTGAGGTGATGCAGCGGAAAGGAGCTGCTGGCAGCTGGCAAGCTTCAGCATCCATCGCAAAGAAGGATTCCGAGTCACACTTGGAGACGGAAGCGCATCGAGAGCCGCTCTCTACATAGTGCTGTCAGTCTGAAGATCAAGTGTGAGTCAAAAGGAGAGGGACAAGGTGGGATTGTGGCTTGTCGGGCAACTCGGCCTGTCTCTGCACCTGAGCTGTACGGTGACTACTTAGGGCTGCACTGTGAGCAAACAGAGATGCCCCACCGAAAAAGGGCCTTTTTGACGAAAAGGGTTAGTGCGCTGTGCAGCGCCACCCCACACTAAAACCAGCTGAGCGGCTATGGAAAAGCGAGAAAAAATAGAGTCATCCTGGCAGGATTGATTGCGCACGGTCACCTTATCGCGGTACTGCACGGCTCAGCCATTTCCCTTTCTGTAGGCAGCCTCTTTGCTCCTTCTCCCTCTCTCACACACCGCGTCGCATTTGCATCATCCAAGCCAACATGTCGGCTCGTCGCCCCTCAAATCCATTCACAAAGAACCAGGATACGCCTGGCTACTACGACGAACATGTCTCAGCGGATCAACGCGCCCAGCTTCGTTCGCTTGCTCAGCACATGCGAAAGCTCAGCATGAGCAACAGCGCGCTCTCCGACGACAGCACCACCGAACTTCCTTCGTTCCGTAAGAACAGTGTCCAGTCTGGCAGTGCAAGTAACGGGGCCATCACCCCTCGAGCTGAAGCAGGTCCTCGTTCCAACGGCCAGTCTGGCTCAGCAACGGCCACTGCCATCCCTGGCGCTCTCACCCCCGCCGGTGGTGCCAAGTACACTCCTCACAATGGCGATCTCCCCGACGCCGATCAAGCGTACGGCGAAGATCAAGACAAAGCCACTCTCCTGTCAGGCAGCCTCAGCAGGAGCTCTTCCAGCTTCAACAACACCTTTGGCCAAAGCGCCCACCACGACACGGACGACGACAAGCAACGCGTCATGCAGCGCGCCCGTGGCATCGTTCGCACCTACTCCATGGGTCAGCAGAAGCGTCGCCCCCAGCGCATGAACGACGATCCCGTCATTCTCTCGCGACGTATGAGCCATGACGCTGTTCAGCACGCCCCTCGCCGCTTCATCGTCGATGTCGAAGAGACCATGCGCCTTGTGCTCGAGCAAGAGGACACCGACGGCAACTTTCAGATCTGCATCACCGACAGTGGTCCCAAGGTACTCACTCTCGGCACTGCTACTTCCAACGGCTACAAAGGCTTCGACATCCGTGGTACCTATATGCTTTCCAATCTCCTCCAAGAACTCGCTCTCGCCCGTGAGCACGGCCGCAAGCGTATCGTGCTCGACGAATCGCGTCTCACCGAGAACCCCGTCGACCGTCTCTCTCGTATGATCACCCAGACCTTCTGGCACAACCTCACCCGTCGTATCGACGGCGACGGCCTCGACGCCATCCTGTCGGACCCCAAGAATCGCAGCAAGTCCCAGAATCCACGCATCTACGTTCCTGCTTCCGAGACCGAGATGCTTCAGTACTATCAAAAGGTAGCCGAAGAGCGTCCTGCCCTCAACCTCACCGTAGAATCGCTACCACAGAACATCACCGCCGAATACACCCGCGATCTCAACGATAAACCCGGTCTGCTTGCCCTCGCCATGCGCGACGACATCGATCCCACCACCGGCGAGAAGAAGGGTCTCAAAGGCGTTCCGTTCGTCGTGCCTGGCGCCCGCTTCAACGAACTCTACAACTGGGACAGCTACTTCATCTCGCTCGGTCTCGTCGTCGACAACATGATCGATCTTGCCAAGGGCACCGTCGACCATTTCATCTTTGAGATCAAGCACTACGGCAAGATCCTCAACGGCAACCGCACCTACTACCTCATGCGAGCTCAGCCTCCCTTCCTCACCGACATGGCCCTCCAGGTCTACTCTCGACTCGACCCCGCCAACGAGGCTGACAACAAGGAGTGGCTGCGCAAAGCCATCCAGGCTGCCATCAAGGAGTACCACACCGTCTGGATGAGCAAGCCACGCTTCGACGACAAGACCTGGCTCTCGCGCTACCGACCCGAGGGTCTCGGGGTCCCGCCCGAGACGGAGGCTTCGCATTTCACCCACATCCTCCGCCCTTACGCTGAGAAGCACGGCTGCAGCGTCAACGAGTTCACGCGCAAGTACAACCACGGCGAGATCAAGGAGCCTGAGCTCGACACCTACTTTATGCACGATCGCGCCGTTCGCGAGTCGGGTCACGACACCACGTACCGCTTCGAGCGCAAGTGTGCCGACCTCGCCACCATCGACCTCAACGCCTTGCTCTACAAGTACGAGATCGACATTGCCACCGCCATCCGCGAGGTCTTCGACGACCACCTGGTGCTCGAGGACGACTTTCCGTTGCACGGCCCTCTCCCGCCATCGCTGCTCAAAGACGGCCAGGGCCCATCACAGCCCTCTCGCTCCATCGAGACGCCGCAGACAAGCGCCGAATGGTTCGCTCGTGCCGCCCACCGCAAGGCGCAGGTGGACAAGTACATGTGGAACGACGGCATGGGCCTCTACTTTGACTACGACACTCGCCTCGAGGAGAACATCGTCTATGAGAGTGTCACGTCCTTCTGGGCCATGTGGGCTGGTATGGCGTCCGAAGACCAAGCCGCCAAGCTGGTCAGCAAGTCGCTCCGGCGCTTCGAGGAGCAGGGCGGTCTCGTTTCCGGCACGGAAGACTCGAGGGGAAAGATCTCGATCGACCGACCCAACCGACAGTGGGACTGGCCATACGCCTGGCCCCCGCACAACGTGCTCGCCTGGGTCGGACTCGAGCGATACGGCTATCTTGAGGAGGCAAGACGTCTCGCGTACAGGTGGCTGTACATGATGACGCTCGCCTTCGTCGACTTCAACGGCACCGTGCCGGAGAAGTTCGACGCCGTCAACCTGTCCCACATGGTGGACGCCGAGTACGGCAATCAGGGCATCGACTTCAAGTGCGTGCCTAGGGAAGGATTCGGTTGGATGAACTCGAGCTTCCAAGTCGGACTCACGTTCCTCACCACCCACCAGCGCAGAGCGGTGGCAGCACTTCAGCACCCGGACGAGTTCTTTAATGTTCGTCGTCATTAGTAGTTCTGATGAAGGAAAAGGAAGAACACAGAGTCGTTTGCTATTTGCTGCGTCTGGTGCGCTTGCTTGAGGAAGGGGCCGCCTGAGTTGGCGCTGCGCGTCGTCGTGGCTTTGCGCGCATCTGCCGAAGACCCTCCTTCTGCCTGTCGATGGACTTGTTCAACTCCCGCTCAGAAGTCGTGTCCTTCGTCCTCTTCTTCGGCAGCCCCTTGACTTGTTGCCACAGCCTCAACGCGGTCTCCAGCTCCACGATCGCATCCTGTCTGGCCTCCTGCTCCTTCTCCCTCGAAAGTTTTTTGTAGTGGTCCAAGCTCCATTCGTAGGCAGACAAAGTGTCCTTCCACTCTGCGGGACTCGGATTCACTGCGTCGATGCAGTACACTGCGGCCTCCTTCGGACTGAGCGTCATGTGCGTCTGTCCAGGCGCCTTGTAGATCGCCTCGCCCTCGGTCAGATAATTGAACCGAGGGTCTTCGAGCTCGTGGCGCACGAGATGGAGAAGAGCAGGCCAAGTGGGCGTGTCGAGCATCTGCCAGTCCTGCACCGCCTCGAGGTTTTTCTGGGTCTTGGGCCACGTGATGAAGAGCGTGGCTCCTCTGACGACGACCGAGACGTGCGACTTGAGGCAGCTCACGATCGCCGGGTAGACCGCGCCGGGGTTGTCCATGCCGACGGAGCGGGAGGGATCAAAGACGGCCGAGGGCGAGAGGGCCAAGTTCGGGAACAGCGCCGGCGTCACCTTCTGAGGCTTGCACGACTTCAGCCCACGGTCGTTCACCAGCGCCTTCCACTGCTCGGCGGACCAAGGCACGTATGTGCGCCCTCGCGGCGACCGCGCTGGCCCCGACAGCTTGGGCATGAACGTTGAGTACGTCCCCGCCGAGACCACAGCGAGCGTGGCACTGGACCAGTAGTACACCTCGTCGCCTGTAAGCTCCGCCAACAAATGCTGCTTCGTCGGCGCCGAAGAAAACAGACGCTCAAGCAGCCGCCCCTCGACCGGAGCAGACGGTGTCAGCCGCCCCGTGCCCGCGTCCCGATGTGACTCGGCAAAGTCGATGATGGCCGAGGCATCGTCAAAGTGCGACATGCCCCGAAGGGCGTCCCAATCAAGGCGAAGAGTGCTCATGACGGGCAAAAATGTGTAGAAGATGATGAGGAGGGGAAAGAAAGATACACACAGAAAGGATGTCTACTTGTCCTTTTTCTGCGCTGCGCAGCTCACTCAAGACTAGTCGGCGGATGCGATTTCAAGGTTTGGTTCATCAGCGTGCAGTATGCTCAACCTGACTCGGTCAGGTTCGTCCCGTCTGGCATGGTTTTTTGAGATTGTGTCGCCATGGCGACACCAAAACGACATCTACTTGACGTCGTTGCGAGAGAGTCATATGCGGAGAGCACTTCAAGATGTGGGTCATGATGTCGTAGACGACTTCTCACCGTCATCAAGCCGGATGGATGTCTTTGGCTGACATCGGAGTCTGAGGATGCCCCTTTGTTCTTGGGCGTCAACGCACAATGGAATGCCCCACCGTCTCATGCAGGTGCTGCATGCAGTGTGACATTGGCATCTGGACCCTTTGGCTCCCTTTGTTCGTCACAATTTAAGCTTGTCCGTCAATGGTTTGGGCAGTCATTTGTTGTTTGTTGATGTGCTTGTCGTCTCACTTCTTCCATTGACCAACTCTTACGAACCAGGTAGCATCGGCATACAGGCAGTCAAGCTCAGCGTTCAAATGCAGATCTGCTTTGTCGTAGTGGGGTCGACATTAGCATTAGGTATCCTGCCGATCAATTGCAGCGCTGAACGCTCGGCGCAGCCTCGCTGCAACAAAAAGGTGGGCTCAGCTGGATCTGCGGACGACTTCATTTGCGTGCCGTCCAGAGCATAATCGCAGCGCCCACCCCATTTCGCATTCTTTCGCTTCGACTCAGCATCTTTCCCGCACAATCTGCTTTTTGCATTCCCGCAAGTCTCAATGGTCCGCGACCGCCTCAGAGAGAGCACGGTTCAGCTGTCAGGTGCGGAACTGAAGCCCTTGCAGCTGTCCGCCCCTCGACCTGGTCCTTCTTTCCTTCATGGACAGCCAGCCTCATCGCGCTGAACGAGAAAAGTCATTGGCCCCACACATCGCCAGTTCCCACGCCTGACACGTCCTGACTCGTCACGATCACTCCAACTCTAATCTCTGGTCACGCATCGCCTCGTCTCCGTCTTCTCTTCGTCCTCACCTTCGCACACTTATACCCCAGCGCCTCTTTGCTCGCCAAAAAAGCTGCACTTTCGACATCTTCACTTCTTTCGAGATGGACGCCAACCTTCAGACCCACCATGGCACCGGCAAGGCAAGCCCTTCGAAGCCTCGCGGCAAAGCTCGTGCTCGCTCCAAGAGCCTCGCTGAGCTGCCAGCCGAGATTCCTCCTCCACCACCTCCTTCGGCTCCTCCCACTGTGTTACGCAAGATCCCTCGCCCGCCAAACGCTTTCATTCTCTATCGATCCCACAAGATGCGCGAGCTCAAAGGCCAGAAGAACAATTCGGCTGCGACAGATACTGGTCTCGACAAGCTCGATCACCAGCGCCGTCTGAGCAAAGTTATTGGCGAGCTGTGGCGCAACGAGGCAGCCGACGTCAAGGCCACCTTCTACGAAAAGGCGCATCAAGCAGCAAGAGAACACGCAGAGAGATACCCCGAGTACCGCTTCAAGCCTGCGAACGTCAAAAAGTGCCTAAGCCAGGATGTCGGGCCTTCGACCGCGGATCACACACCCGAGAAGCGAGAGAACACCGACTTTTCGCCCGGCGACATCAGCGGTCCCTTGTCGGGCTCTGGCTCTGGAAGTGGCCGGAAGAGAGCTTCGCTCGATGGAGCGCGGTCTAAAGCGTCTCCCTACTCGACTACTCGCCATCGCCGCGCATCATCAACAGCTCCAGTCTCTCCCACTGCGCATCACGCTCATCGAATGTCTCAAGATCATGCGCCGGTCCTCCTCTACACGCCGGACGATCCACAGGCCAGTTTCCTCTCAGAGTCTTTATCCTATGGCCCCACGGGTCAGATCCCGACTTCTTCGATGCGCACTGCAACCTCGCCTGCGCGTAGGTCGCTCGATGGACACTTGGCATATGCCGCCTCGACGCACAACTCGTTCGACACGCTCGTTCCACAGCATCTCCGTGCACCGCAAGTCTTTCTCGCTCCTCTTCCAGCACCGCCGATTCCCATCGGTCAGGCCATTACCACCGACGAGCCAGCCACTCCAACCGGACCGGGCTACACCAAGCCGAAGTGCAGCCTCTTCGAAGCGGTCAAGGGCGCGCTGCCGCCCGAGAGACGCGCGTTCCTGCAAGCCTCACTGGTCATGAGGGGTCTCGCACCCGTGCTGGACCCGGAGCTTCCCTCTTCATTGATCAAGGAAGACCTCGCATCCGATCATCCGTCATCAAGTCAACCTGCTTTGAAGCTCGAGCAGCCTGATCTCTGGAGCTCGACAGCCAGCTCGACATACGAGCCGTACACCCAGGACCCTGCAAGCGGCATTTCCAGTCAGACCTCCTACACGACCGCCCCTTCCAGCTCGCAGAAGAGCAACGTCTCCTCCGACCAAAACCCAACACATCAAGCAACCCATGAAACTCAGACGTATCCAGATCAATACCCCACACATCATCAAGATCAGACATATCCAGACCAGTACCCGTCACATCAAGCTCAGACGTACCCCGACCTCTACCCCATATACCAAGGTCAGCCGTGCCCGGAGCAGCCCGGACACAGCGTCAACCTGCACATGGGCCCAGCCGTTGCTCAGGCTTATGGGGGACTTGGTGACTGGGTCCCGCCTGAACCTTGCTGGCTCGACTACGCCCAGCCTCAACACGCGACTGCGGCAGGCTACGACGCTGCATACGCTCAGCCTGGTAATTCTTTCTCCGCCATCGATTCCTCGACGAGCTACACAGACGCTCCGCCGGCACCGTACTACGATATCAACGCGTCCAATTCGGCCTTTGTAGCGCTTTCTGACCCCAATGAAGCAGGTCAGGTGCAGGGTAACGTGTATGATTTCGACGGTCAGCTGGTCGGCCAGGGCGCGATCAGCGGACAGGGTGGGGAGGTCGATGAGGAGACGCGACAGAGACGTGCGCTCGACCAGCTGCTGATGCAGATGATGCATCCCTTGCAGCCCGGCATCCAGGGTGAATGTGGCTCACACACACACGATGGCACCGCGTTGCTTCCGCTCTCAGCGCCGATAGCGTCTGGCTCACAGACACACGCCGAGGCGGACGATCCCAACATCGACCCTACTCAAGAGCCACTGTCTCAGCCAGCACCGTCCACAATCGCTCCCATCGAGCCGGTACAACCCCCCTCGCAACCAACAACCACCCAAGCGGGCCTACACCAAACACTCCGCAGCTGGAAAGCCAACCAGCTCAGCTCGCTCAAGGCCAAAGTGGCTCGTGTCACGCACCGCACCTCGCCTTCCACCTCCGGTCCGCCGTCCTAGTTTCACGTGGCTTGCAATGCAACATTCAGACCTGTTTGAGCTTGAGTGATGACGGAAGCTTGTATTGCATATGAAAAGTTCACGGAGCCTGCCGTGCGGGTTGATCGTGGATAATCTGGTCGATGAGGCCTGCCGTGAGATTCTGCTGTTGGAGGTTGAGGTCGAGCTGCTGTTGCGGCTGCATCTGGCCTGTTTGAGTGGGCGGTTGCTGCTGCTGGTTCGACGGCGATGCGAAAAGTGCGAGTTCGGGAGAGATGCTAGAAGCGCTTGGCCTTGTCCACTGCTCCGGCGTGCCAGCTGCCGCGCCAAATGCGAACGTGGCATGAGCAGCATGTGCCACTGTCGAAGGCGCAGTCTCTGGTCTCGATCTTGAAGAAACAGCATACGGCGAGGGATTGTGCGTTATGGTGGCAGCGCGGAACCTCTTGTTAGACATCATACGGGCTGATGCACCGTGCGTAGCCATGGTTGACACTCGCTGTGATTGCCGCTCCATCATCGGCTCAGGCTCGGACTTGTAGACCGGCGCCAAGGCTGCCGATGACGCTGTAGAATGGTTGTCCTGGACAGAGCCGACGCTGGATCCAGATGCACCCGACGCGAGGGTCATGGCGGACAGCGAGGTCAAATCCATCGGCTGTTGAGGCTGGAATCGAGCGCCATCGTCGATCGGAGTGAGCTGCAGCTGCGAGGTGCGTTGAACTCGCCCGTCCGTCCAGCCACCCGAACCGCTAGTCCCGGGATCACTCGCCCGCCTCAGCACTCCGAATTGCGCCTGCTGACCAGGCACGACCTGCGTGGGCAGCGATCCACCCGTGATCGGTGTCCCACCCGTCACCATCTGGTAGAGTACGTCCTGATTCCTCTGCAGCTGCACCTGGTTGCTCTCCAGATCGACAATGCGCGCCTCGAGAGACTCGACATACCTCCTACTGTACGCCGAACGGTCCTTGACGTCGACATAGTTGCATTCTTCGGCAAAGGCGATGCACTGGTTGCACGGCTTCTGGCCGTTGCACTTGACCTTTTTGCGACGACAGACTTCGCATGCGCGTTGAGTACGCTTGCGGATGGAGCCTTCCGAGTAGACTTGCTGGGAGGACGTGCTGGAGGAGTGTGGTGTCAAGGAGGGGAAGGACTGGGAAGCGGAGGAGGCGCTGCTCTCGGCCGAAGGGGTGTGGTCGGAGACGGTAGGGAAGCACATGGTGCTCCGAGTTGCGTGCGGGTTCAGAGTGGTGCGGTATGGCGGAGGGACGTCAAACGGGAGTCTGTCAAGGCAAGGACCTGTCAGGACGAGCATCGAACCTTCGCTCTTTATACACGTACACGAGGCGCGCTCAGTAGACCACACGAACAAAGAACCCAGCCAGCCAGCCGGCCCCAAATGAGGCGCACTCGTTGCCCTTCCCTCACCTCCGTGGCTTTCTCACGGAGAGTCTCAGCTTGCCAAGAAGAGTCGAGCGTCAAGAGTCACCCCAGCCGGCTGAAGTGAGGCGGACGTCTCTGCCACCGGACCGAATCTAAGCCTATTCAAACTTCCTAGCGCCCGTACCGCAGAGTAGAGGCTAACAGTGCGCGCGCATGAAGACGCCTGTCAGCGGTACCGCTGGGTTGGAACCTCGTCGCTTCATTAGCCTCAGCGATGAGCCTATTGTGCGCGGCTCGGTAGACGGGTCGCGGAACATGCTCTGCAGCCGACCCATTGTTCGGGGTGAGCGCTTCGGGCGCATCCAACCTTTTGTGCGTCACCTGCGTGCTGCACACCGTTACACGACGAAAGACGAGATCCCGTCCGTCCCTTGTCCCTTTGTCCTTTTGTCCAGCGCCGGTGGACAGTCTGCCAACAAGCGAGTCGGCAATCTTGCCAAATGAAGTTGCACAAAGACCGAGACAACACCGTCTTCGCCTTTGTCCGACGAGCTTGCGCTCGCACGCATGTGGCGCCAGCCATAGGAAAAAGTCTTGGCTTCCGTCGGCTTTCTGGTTTTGACAGCTCCAGAGCGCTTAGAGCGAACGAAGCGTAGCCCAAGGCCGACCCTGGAGGGATGGTTCGATGTTGGACATAGGTCGAGCGTTCGCGGTCATTTCCGAGAGGGGGTTTGGCTCTGAAATGAAGGTGTGGCGTACCAGTAGCAATGCATGACGACCGTAAAATTAGGCTCCGCGGCCATCTGCACGCTTCCGCAAAAGCATGCTGACTTTTCCGGACCGTGGCTCGAGGGTGACACTTTGCATGGCACGGCAGAGGCCCGCTCTACCAGACTGTTACTATCCGGTCCGCGAGAGTTTAGGCGTCGCAAAGCCTTCATGCACAACTTCAAGTCTTTGGTTGGGCTGCCACTGGGGAGGAACGACTTCGTAAGCTCATCTTGGCGCCCGCTGGGCGCGCCGGGCGGTCGAGTTCACACACTTGATCCGCGGAAATGACAAAGTTGCATTCACCACGCCGTATCGAAGCGCTGCACTACGTGGACCGCGTCCTCGACATCCTTCTGCGCGCGCTTCCTCTTGAAGAAGATGGGGCAGTCCTTGTTTGTGCACAGCACGTCCTGCGACAAGGACCCCTGACATCGTTGGCAGCACGTCCACAGTCTAGCGAACTCGACTTCGAGTGCCGAGGCGCGCGCCAGCTTCTCGTGGTAGAGCTGCGCGACTTTGGGCCTGCAGTTCTTGCACACAGGCATGTTCTGGTCCTTGAGCGGCGTGCGGCATCCCAAACACTGGACGGTCTTGACGGCAAACTTCATGAGCGCACCGACGTTGGAGGTTGCCACCTGGACGACACGGGTATGCTCGCCCGTGAGCATCGTGTTGGCCTTGGGACCCATGATGGGCTCGAAGATGCGCAGCAGCGGCTTGGAGAGCTGGTTCTCGAGGTAGTATCGTGTGTCGATGGGGATGTTGTGGTCCAGCACGTAGATCGGGTCCTCGGACCGCTCGTACGCTGCAGCGCCCTTGGCGGCTTTGACAATGACATAGGCGACACGATCTCCCAACGCAGGCGCTGAACCAGCATCACGCTTGCGCATCCGTTCCGCCAGCTCAACGTGTGCCTGCTTGGCCGCGTAGTCTGCCTTGGCGAGCGCTTTCGTAATGACGAGCTGCGACATGTCGACCTTGTTCTGCAGCAGATCCGAGATGATGTTCTTGGCATACTCTTCAGCACCCTTGACGTCGCGGTCGATGAGCATCTTTCGTAGGCACGTATCGATGACGGTCTGCACCAGCCGACAGTTGTCTCGTCGCACCGTCTCGATTCCCTTGGTGTCCATCTTGTCGTACTTTTCCGTCTTGGTCCAGTAGAGACCAGCGTAGCGTTTCTTGCTGATGAGAAGGTAAGGGAAGTAGACCTTCTCGAACTCGAGCTTGATGGGGTCGACAAAGGTCTTAGAGACGAGACCTGCTGCTTCGGCGCCCAGCTCCATCGCCTTGGCGAGGTCGGGCGTGCCGAACTTGATCATGACCGAATCCGTGTCACCGTAAACGACCTCGGCGTCATGGTCGTAGCCGTTGGCGATGGTATAGTGCCTTTCGACGTACGCCTTGGTCTGGTCGATCATCTGTCGTCCGTAGGCAGTGGTACTCATCGAGATCTCGAGACAGGGCAGCTTGCCGATGGTGGCACCAGTGAAACCGTAGACCGAGTTGGCACTGATCTTGAGTGCAAGTTGACGACCGTCGAGCACAGCGCGTTTGAAAGGGTCTGTCTCCTTCTTGAGATCGGCCTTGGCGCGCTTCCTAGCTGCGAGAAGGTTCTCCAGGACAGTGGGAAGAAGTCCCTTGCGAAGCTTCTTGGTGGCAAAGTAGTTGTTGTTGGGCGTGATTACGTAGTCGTCGTCCTGCTTGAGCTCGAGTCGGTCGATCGTCTTCTTGTCGAGCAATGTGGTGTAGCAGAGGTTGTGCGCCATCATGACGGAAGGGTACAGCGAGGCGAAATCGAGCGTGGTGATAGGTCGATCATAGTATCCTGCCTTCGGCTCCAAAACGGTAGCGCCTTCGTACTGGTCTTCGGTTCCCTCGCCCTTGTAAGCGGGGACGAGGTAGTTGTCCTCGTTGGCCTTTCGGAAGAGCTGGGACACGACCTTGATCTGCTGACCGCGCGAGAGGAGGTAGTTGAAGGGAACACCCGTCACTCTGGCCATCTCGATATAGTTGATGAAACACATGAGCTTATCCATGAGACGCTGAGGGAGGTAGGCATCCTTGAGACAGTAGACTGCGAGACGTCGTCGCGATTCTGGGCCTGCATTTTGGAGTTCGGTGATGAGCGAGTGGTGCACGTCTTCCTTCTGCTCGCCGAGGAACTCGAACGAGACCGAGTTGAGCGAGTAGGACCGCAGCTTGTAGTCACGCTGCATGACTTGAAGCATATCGAGCTGAAGACGACCTTGCAGTTCGGTGTTCTTCGAGTCGCGCGTGCCGTAGGCTTTGGAGGAGAAGTGGGTGTCCTTGGCTTCTGTGCGAACGCCTCGCTCACGGCCGAGGTATGCGAACTTGGTCGACTTGAGCGCTTTCGCTCGATCGAGCAAGTAGGGAAAATCGAAGTTGGCAATGTTGTAGCCGATGACCACGTCCGGATCGACCTCTTGGACAAACTTGGTCCAGGCCTCGAGCATGTCGATCTCCTTGTTGAACGAGAGCACCTGACTGCCAACGATGTGAGAGCACGTGTTGAGAGTGAAGACGTTTTTGACGAAGGGTGTCGATTCGCCCTGCCGTGTTACCATGTTGGCGATCTGGATGACGGGGTCGACCGAGGGTTCTGGAAAGACACCTTTGCGACCGGCACACTCGATATCGAAACTAAGGATGCGGAGAGGAGCGATCTTCGACCAGTCATCGTCGGGTGCATGGGAGACGATGGCGTCACAGCTACAGTCGAGCTCTATCTGGCAGTGAGAGATCTTTTGGCTATCTGGACGCAGCTTGTAGTTGGCAGCCTGGACGCGGATCCAGTTCATGCCGACGATCTTGAGGTCGATCATGAAGCGCAGGGTGTATGCGATGTTCTCGTAGGTGAGGCATGCATCGCCTGGTGTGAAGAGGTCTCGGAAGCCAATCTCGCCGCGTTCGAATGAGCCACGGATCCTTGGGACGCTGCGAAGGTCGGAGATGGTGAGCTTGATAAAGGCAACGTTCTCCTGGCCGGCGTAGCCCATAAGACTCTTCTTGCTGACGATCTCCGCTTTGTGGACAGTGCGCCCGCCGAAGAGGACGTTGAGATGGTTGATGAAGTCATTGCAGGTGTTGGCAGTGAAGCCGCGCGGTGCGTGAATGTAGAAGTAAGGAAGAAAGCCATGGATGTGCGCGCAGACTGAATGGCCCTCGGCAGTGACGCCATACATGCGAATGGCGGGTGGCTGACCAACTGCTTGGTGCTCTTCAATGTCGATCTGCTGGAAGGTGACAGCGTCATTGTCGACATCCAGAGGCTCGAGATAGGGACGTGGCCACAGTGCTTGGTCATCCACCTCTTGATTCGAGTCGGCTTCTTCCTTGAGTCGTTTCAGTGTATCGGTGAATGCCGATTGATGTGGCTCATCGATTCTGCGCTTGCTCGACGACGGGCCTGCCGAGGGATGACTGATGGTTGAGGTCGATACAGGGGCCATCGTGAGAGAATGTTCGGCAGAGTACCGATGATGGAGGTGGCAGCCGAGATGGTCGTCGGAGGGAGGAACCGACGTCAAGAGCTCAGCTTAGCCATTCGATTAATTCTTCTGCGCTTCGGTCTCAGGGTCCTGACCAGCTCGATTCCAGGCTCAGCTTCGACAGTCTCTCACTTTGCGCGACGCGTGAGCTGCATCCCAAGAGCACACAGACAACTCTCACCGCGCGAGACCAACACTCGATTTTTCCAACATGTAAGATTTCGAAAGGGACAGAGAAGAAGAGCAAGACGGCCAAGTCATATCGAATGCCTTTTGTATCTTTTACAACTTGGCGCCGTCCTTCCTGAGGAAGGTGGCAGCGACATTCTTCCTCTGGATCTTGCCGGTCGCCGTCTTAGGAATGGCGTCGGTGATCCAGATGCGTTCTGGGATCTTGAACTTGGTGAGCTTGCCCTGCATGGCCTGCTGGATCTCCTTCTCACCTAGACTCTCCTTGCCCTTGTGGAGGATGACGACGGCGCCGACCTTTTCACCATAGAGCTTGTCGGGCATGGCAAACGAGACGGCTTCCTTCACGCCCTCGACAGCGAGCAGCGCAGCGTCGACTTCGAGTGGGCTGATCTTTTCGCCAGATCGGTTGATGAGCTCCTTGATGCGGCCCACGAGCTCGACGTAGCCGTCGGCGTCCTTGCGGCCCTGGTCGCCGGTTCGGAAGAAGCCCTTGTTCTCAGCCAGCGTCACGAACGACTCCTCGTTGGCCTTGGGGTTGTTTAGGTAGCCTTTAGTGACGTTGGCTCCGCGAACGCAGACCTCACCAATGGTGCCCTGCGGCACTTCGCGTCCCTGCTCGTCGAGGATGCGGATCTCAACACCGTGGCCAATACCGACAGTGCCAGGCTTGCGCTTGGCCGGCGGCAGCGGGTTCGACGTCATCTGATGTGCCGCCTCGGTCATGGCGTACGCCTCGAGCACGGGTGCCTTGAACGTCTTCTCGATCGAGTGGAAGGTCGAAGGCGACAGCGCGGACGAGCACGATCGGATGAAGCGCAGCTTGGGCACTGGGTCGGGGAGCGGAGAGTTGAGTAGCATCTGGTGAATCGTCGGCACAGCGGTATACCAGTTGCAATTGTTGCTAGACAGCTCGTTCCAGAACACACTTGCCGAGAATTTGGGAGGGATGACGGCGCTACCGCCGGACAGAAGGGTGGCCAGCAGACCACACAGCAGACCGTGGACGTGGAAGAGCGGCATGACGAGGTAGGTGCGGTCGACGGGCGTGAGATTGTAGGTGCCGATGATGTTGCCCATAGTCGTGTAGAGATTTTTGTGCGTCAGAGGTACGCCCTTGGGTCTGCCGGTGGTACCGCTCGTGTGCAGCACCAGAGCAACATCTTCGTCCTGCGGCTTGCGGATCTGCGAGTTCTTGCCGACCTTGCTGCCATCGGCACGCACCAGCGACACGCTTCCGACGCCTCTCGGGTCAAAGATGATCTCGACGGCATCGACACCGCCGCTCTTCTTGGCTGCTTCTAGAGCTGGGTGACCCGCCTTGAGCGCACCCTTGGGAAGGAGCAGCAGCTGTGACTTGGTGTCCTGCAGGTAGAACTCAACCTCTCCCTGCGAATAGTTTGGGTTGAGAGGGGCAGCTACGAGCCTCTCAGCGCCCGTTGCCAGGAAAGCGAGGGTGAACTCGATACCGTTGATGAGCGAAGAGCTGACCGAGGTTCCGGGGGCTAGGTTGAACGACGCCAGCTGTGCCTGAAGGTCAAGAACGAGCTCGTGAAGACGAGCATAGGTGAAGGTGAACGGCGTCGGAGACGAAGGCGGGAGGATGATAGCGGTCTGTGTAGCCTCGAGGCCATCCCGAGGGGCGAAGACGGTCATGAGATTAGCCATGGTGATGGACAAGATGGATCAAGACGAGGATGACGGTCCGATGCGATGGTGGTTCGATAAGAACAAAGTGCACGGTCGATGATTCACAATCACCGCGGGCATTCTATGACGCCAATCGGCAATCCCGGCAATACACACGAAAATCTCACATCTTTGTATTTTTGTCAACGCCTAGAGGAGGATGCTTGTCGACCGCAAGTGGCCTCTTCATCGGGTAACTCGGTGCGTCGTCGTCTCAGCATCCAGTAGCGTCGCGCATTCAGCCTCACACAGCCATCGCTCTCGAATTCGTCAGAAGCTCAATGTCACATTTTCATTCTATTACTCGAAGGCTGTTGACATACTTGCATCAAAGCTTGGGAGCCTCCGTAGCGCCAGGCGGGGGTCCACCTTGCTCGCAGATCTTGCGCATGTCACGCAGCGCCTCTACCAGCGACTTTGCGAATCCGGTCGTAGCGCCGTTCTTGGACTCGATGCCGAACTTGAGCAATTGGGCGCCGGCGAGATAGTTGATGCCGTACGACTCGGTGGGATAGCCAGTACCGAAGCCTGTGCCTGCGAAGCGGTCGCCAGCGCTGAGACCGCTCGTGCTGAGACGCCACGACTGGGATTCGCCAAAGAGTGGGTCGCTGAAGATGGCGGGTGTCTCACCGTCTTCTGCGCGAAGAAGGAGGCGGAGACCGGTCATGTGGCGGTCGATACCCTTGCCGGTCGAGCTCTCGCGGGTCTGGGTGTTGTGCGATTTGGTGGCGGCAGTGAGCAGGGCGTAGAGCGTCTTGGCGTCCTTGCCTTCGCGCACACCGCGGACGAATTGGTACGCCTCGTCGCTGAACGAGCGGATCACATCCGTGCGACCGTGCTTGAAGAGTCGAGTTGAAGCCGTCTCGTAGGTCGACACCTGGTAACCGTGCGACTTGGCATAGGCCAGCTGAAGCGCCATCTGCAGGTACGCATCGGGACTGTGCTTGCCCACCTTCTTGATCCAATCAGCTCCATACTCGTCGTACCAGAGCGTGCGGATGTCCGACTCCTGAGCCGCCTGCAGAGCGGCTGCCTCGGACTGCTGGATCGACTGCTTGGTCGAGTCGTCAATGGCCCACTCGAGCTTCTTCCAGCCGGCCGACTCGTTGGGCGAGCTCACCTCGGCGGGCACGCTAGACCCAGGAGGAGGGCATGGCTCGGCAGCGGCATAGTCGCAGAGGATACTGGGAATGAGCGCGTCACAGGGCGAGTGCTCGCCCATGATACCTGCACGTCCGTTGGGCTCCACAACGATGGTGAGCGCCTTGTCGAACCATCGATTGTGTCCGCCTCGTCCAGCACCGCTGACGTTGCGTGCCAGCGCATCGACCCATTGCGGGGTGCACGCGTGAGCAACCGCAGGGTGATCCGCCGAGAGAGCCAAGACGCTGGAGTCGAGCGAAACGCAGAGGAGACTGTCTTCGACCGAGTTGATGCTCTTGCGATTGACGGGTGACACGCTGAGGAGGTGCTCGCGGGTCTGTGAGGAGAGGCATGAGGGATTCGAGTAGTGGTCAGTAGGGCGTCATAGAGACGATTGCCATTCTGCAAGGAGAAGGACTTACCTTGGTCCACGTGTCGCGGTTGTCGGAGCTGAGCACACCGACGCCAGCACCATCGCCCTTCTGTGCGTCAGCGACAATGTCCCAGAAGGCCTTCTCGATCGAATCAACGCCGAGCAAGGTGCCGTCCTTTCGCATGACCTCGAGCTCGTAGTAGTTGTCGCGCACAATCACGGTGATGTGTCGTGCGGTGGCCGGGTGTGGTGTCGCAGTGTTCCAGTCGTGGGGAAGCGCAGGGATGCGTGTGATGCCGAACAGTCTGCGGGCGGGACGATTGAACCAGCGAGCTGATGGTCAGTGAGCGTGTTCGAGAGTAAAGAGGAAAGGGAAAGGGGACGAGGTCAGCGCGCTGCTCGGTAACTCACCGAGTGTACTGGTGCATGCAGAACGGACCGGCACGGGAAGAGTCAGGCATGATGTCCTCGCTATCCCGGTGCAAGGAAAAGAGAAAGGTCAGAAAGGGGACAGAGAAGTAGGAGAGGCTGTCAGCGGTTCGTCTGGTAAACGACATCCTAGATTGCACGGGCTGCATTACTCACTTGTCCAGTCGAACCTTGAACTGCAGGAAGCGCGATGCGAGCCAAGCGGCACGTCGAATGCCCCAGGCAGCGTCGTTCCAGTTCTGGGAGCCGAGACCAGTGATGGGGTAAGCGTCGTGACCTTTGTGCTGGCCAGTCTCGGTGGGCATGTTCTGGTCGTGGGTGAACATGAGCCACCAGTTGCTGTTGATCATGAGGGGCACGCGCCACTCGTGGTAGGCCTTCTGAAGCCACCATCGGTCATCGAGCCAGTTGTTATCGGTGGTGCGGTCGACGTCGACCAACCTTTGCTGGAGTTTTGGACCGAGAGCGCCCTTTGCGAGGAAGTCCTGCACCCACTGCTTGCGTTTCGCGATCTCCTTTTCGGCTGTGCTGCCCTCGAGCTTGCCCTGCTCTTCGAGCTGGTGAAGGAAAGGCGAGAGCGACTTGAGGTACTTGTCGAAGGTCTGCTCGAGAGTGGGTACAGGCAGACGGGGAAGATTCCTCTGCTGACTGAAAGTTTTTGGCTGTGTGCCTGGCGTGCCGCGCCAAGGAGTGAGAGCGAACATGGCTGGTGAGGATGTGTGCAAGGATCGAGGAGCAGCGACGCGTTGCAGGATGGTTTGCGAGGACGAAGCGCGGGAAAGAAGCTGGAGGCGAGGATGGTTGAGAAGGTGTCAGCGATGAACAGTCGCGGAAACACAGTATAGCGGCTGACTTACCTCGAGACCCTTTCGTTGTCTGCTCAACAACATCAATACGATCGTCCCGAAGAAGCTCGAGGGCGAGAGAGCGTTGTATTGGTTGCGAAAGTGGTGGTCGGTTGGTGTGTGGGCTAGCTGTGACCTGTTTGGAAGAAGGGCGGAGGACCAAACGGGGATGCGGGGGGGGGACGGCACTGTACCGGCTAGCGACAAGCGAACTGCGGAGAGAGAGGGTGCTGAGTGCGGAGAAGGAGGGCGAGCGAACAATGCTAGCGGAGCGGAGAGAGGGAAGGAAGCGTGTTGGTCTCGACGGCCCGCGCGGATGTGACTGGGCTGAACGTGAAAAGGGCGACTAACCAACTCACCGCCGCGCTGCACAGTTTGAAATTCTGCAGGCTGCCAGTCACACAATTTCACACGGTGACCGGATCTGCTCGGTTGCCGAGAGCCGTAGGGTCGTACAAGATTCTTGCCCTTCGAGTCAAGCGCTGCCGTCAAGCTGTGCTGTGTCTTCGAATGCTGGGACGCTTGAACCTCATCTGATCCCCTGTGTGCATTAGCGCAGATCCTGTCAGCTGAACATGATGCCGACATGAATATCAGACAGTCTTGTTTGTGGCTGCGGGTGCACGCAAGCAAGCAAGCGAGGTCGACTGGCATGGTATGCAAATCAAAGTTCCCGGATCACCAACGCCATGTTTCAACGCCAGCAAATTCTTCACCGCTGAAGTCTTGTTAGAGCGAGGCACTAATGGTCTTGCCCAAGACCAGCAAAGTCGTCAGAGCGACATCGAGAAGGCAGCACAAGTATGTTAGGCTCTTCACCATACTCCGCCGTGCTGCCGCTTGCTCTCCGGCTCGTTCGACATGATCCTTTTCGCCCAATTATCTTCACGGCACCTTGCTAAACCGCGCACACCCAAACTTGCTTGACATCCTCTTCGACCGGAACCATCGTTTGTCGGCCCCGAAAGGGGCTTGACATATGATCTAAAAATAAACGATACAGAGAAGATTAGCAGTGCCCCAGCAGATGGATGGCTCTACAACGCTCAGAAGAGACGCTTTCTACGGAAAGCAACTATGTTTTTGCATCCAGAGATGGTGTATAAGCCTCCCGGATGGATCTGGATGGATGGTGAATCCGTGATCGTGAATAAATTCATTCGATTTTTTCGCGGATTTCTTTTCTTTTTCTTTTTCTTTTGAAAAGATCGGGCGATCTTGCCAGATCTACGAGAGATGTGGAGGCTGAGCCTTAAATTTTTGGAAGACCCTGGCCTGCACGTCAAGGTTGACCAGGAACAGCAAACTTTGACCAACGCCGTTCTGAGGCTAGTCTTCTACCAACCACCTCAAGCAGCAACTCGGTCTGCCAGCATTCATCCCGTATGAGTGCAGGCCGAGGTGGGGCGCAACCGCTTCTCATCAGTTCGGAAGAGCGAAGGCCTGTTGGGATCAAAAATCTTCCCATCGAGATCATTCACCGGATCTTGGTCTATTCCCGCTCTTCCGCATTCCCAGTCACCAGTCGGTTCTTTCGCCAAGTCTGCAGCAGCGCAGCCACCATTGACAAAGCCGACTACATTCTCGGACGCTGGATTGACCACTTTATTGCCGTCGCGGCATCAGAACCATGCCGCCAACGCAAGCACAGAGATTGTGCTAGCCTCGCCAGTCGCCTGGCCACATTCGACCGCGACGGCACTCCGTTCAAGCCGACAGATTGCAATCTGTCTCTGATCAGTACGCACCATCTGGATGTGCTCACCTTTGCTGCCGAGTTTGGCATCGCCACCGTGCCGATGTTGGAGCAAGTGGTGGATCGCGCCGAGGGATGGCTGACGCAGATCACTGATCTCGACTTGGCACTACCGTCGCGTGACAATCTCCCACGCTTCCCTCCACTGAATCGATCGGAGACGGACGATCCCATCAGAGCGGGATTCGATTACAAACATGCTGTAGCCGAAGTGCTGGCGATCAGACCCCAATTGCCCAAGAGGATCTTCCGCCACATCGACCACTTTGGCTACAAAGACGACTTCATGGACGTAGCCAACGACACAGCAGAGTCGGCGAGCGGGTCTCGACCGAGCAAGAAAAGGAAGCGCTGCGATCAATCTTCGTCTATCGCAAGGGATCAGGCGGAGGAGGACGCAAGATTCCCAATCTGGATGTCGAAGCTGATAAGGATGTTGGCTAACGCATACTGGAGGCTCGACACTGAGCCGCAGGGCGAGCACCTCAAAGCCAAGGTAGGACCTGTGCCGAGCGCAGAGGATCTCCACACGCTCCTTTTCTTGCTTCACGTTCACGGCGCAGATGCATCGTCGCACGATGGATTTGGTATGGCCATGGCGGCGCAACGTCGCGCTTTTGCTCTCGCAAGTCTTCTGCTCGTCTTCAAAGCGGATGTAAATCGCAAAGATGGGTTCGCCGCCAGAATAGCCATCCGCAACGGATCCCGCGATTTCTTGGATCTGCTCGTAAGCGGAGCACGGCCCGATGATGAGCTTCGACGTGCCCTGGCCGTCACAGAGATCCCGCTACCAGGTTATTGGATTTCTGATCCCGAGCTGCTCAAGCTGGACCAGTCCTGGCTCGAGCTCGCCATCCGCCATCAGCAATGGGACGTCGTCAACTACATCTGGTACGAGCAAGGTGTCGCTCCTAACGGCAAATGTCTCAGACTCATCGAACGCTTTCAATCGTCATAGCATTTTCTCAAGCATCATGTAATTTACTCATAGCTCCTCAATCTGCATATCTTCGTCGTCGCTGTCCCCTTCCTCCGGTACTTCGGCGCCGACGTCCTCCTCGTTCGCACCTCCTTCGGCCTCGAGGTCCTTGGCTGTGGCCGCCGACTCGTCTCGCTTGAGAATATTGACCAGCCTGAGCACCGACTCTGCGATCTTCTCGTCCGACTCGACCAGGTGCGCTGACCTGACAACGACGTAGGCGCCTCGTGCACGCAAGCACTGACGTCCGTAGAGGTTGGTACAAAGCAGGAGAAGAGATTCGACGAGCATGAGTCGAAGTGCTGGATCCCGTTCGCGCTTCTTGTCCTCTGGCAGCATCTGACATTCTTCTGGCAGGTCCTCCTGGTCCTCGAGATCCACATCGGCGAGCTCCTTGCCATCGCACAGCGGCAGCAAGAGGTATGGCAGGATGTCGACGGAGGATGGCGGGCGGGTGGTGGCACGAAGAGCGCCTGCGAGCATCTCGTCTTCGCCGTCACGAGGCGGTGGTGGCGCGACGAGAAGCTTATGTGCCGACTTGACGAAAAGAACGTTCTTGAGTGTGCTGATGACGCCTCCCCTGCGAATGAGGTTGGGATGCTCGGTAAAGGCCATGACACGGGCGACCGGGTATTCTGTCGCTGCCGGGATCGAGCCTTGTGCATCGACACCGCGGGCGAGGGCTGCTTGTGCTGTCGCTGAAGTTGCTGAAGAAGATGCAGACAGAGGCGTGACGAACCAGTCCCTGCCTCTTGGCAGAACCGTGGCGTTGGCAAAGACGCTGGCGAGGAAGTTGCAGTTGGTCTTGCGCTTGATGCGTGGTCGACCGTCAAGTCCTCGCTCCACCTTTTCTGGTTCCTTGTCCTTGTCCTTGTCCGCTTCTGCTTTGGTGGCAGCGTCCTTAGCGCGCTGCTTCATCGCTTCGAGGTCGCTTCCCTGTGATGCAACTGTCGCACCCTCCTCGAAAGCATCCAGCAACCTAGCCATGGCTGGCACCTTCTCGTCCATCTTCTTAGCCTGTTCCGCTACTTTCTTGGCATACTCGTCCGCCTTTGCCTTCTTGGCCGCGTACTCTGGATCGTTCGGCTCGACGTCCATGCCATTCAGGGCTCCCTCCATCTCCTCTGAGGCCATGAAGCTGTAGAAGGGACGAGCCTGCACTTGGAGGTCGAGCAGGATGGCGCAGATTGATTCAAGCTTTGTGAGATTAGACAATAGCATGCATGCGAGGTCGGCAAGCAGCGAGACGGGGTCGGCAATGTACCGGACGAGGAACTCGAGGAAGGTCTTGTCGCCGATCTTGCGTGCTAGGACGAGACTGTCGGAGATGTTGATGAGTGCGCTGAAGGCGTCATGAGCAGTGATAGGCTGATCTTGGCACAGCCTCTTGAGGTCTTCGACGGTGTCGACTTCCTTGCCATCGCGGCCAAGCAGTGGGGACCCATCTCGGTTCTTGTGCTTGGATATGAGGAGGGAGCGTTGGGGACTGTCCTTTGAACTGAAGCCGACGATGTTGCTGAGCGCTACTTGTCGCACCTGGGCATTGGAATCTGAGAGAAATGTGAGCACCTCGAGCTCTGGCGGTGGTGTTATTGTTGCTGGCATGATGGCGATCAGGTATGAGTGATGGTTTGATGGTGAGGATATGGCGAGCAACAACTTTCTTCTTGGGACTATAAAAGTTTCAAGACCGCGAATAACGCCGGCTGAGCCAGCCTTTGCCTCGAAAATCATGGAAAAAAGCGTCATTTCGCAGCTCTAAATTCACTCCAAAAATGCGAACCCTTAAATTGACCAGGAAATGGTCAGATCGGGTGGATCGGGGTGACGCAACCGAGACAGGCTGGGCTTGGACCACGAAAGCACATCTCGACCAGCATCACAAAGAGGCCAATGCCTCCGACAGCTTATAAGCGACTCAGCCTGAATCAACCATCGATTCTCGCCGAGAAGCGCAGTCAAGCATCAGCTTGATCCGTCGATCGCGGCGCAAACCCCGAGCAAGGCGGCGAAAACGACACCACCCTCGACCCGTCGCGCGATCCGGTCTGGTCAACAACGTCGTCGTCGTCATGTTCTCCAACCTCATGAACAGCCGGAAGGCCTCCAGCGAGCGCAGCAATCACCGCCTTTCCAATTCGACTCAGCACGTCACAGCAGAGCGCATTCGCCATCCTCAACATGTATATGCGCAGGAGGGCTCCATATCTCCATCCAACGAATCGAGCGGGCATAGCAGTTCTTACATGACACGTCAGGACAGTGGAGGCTCGACGTCGGGGCCGGGCTACAACAGTCCTGGAGGCGGCAGTCAGTACTCACGAACACCAGCCCAGCTTCCCGAGGAGATGCGTGCACGAGAAAGGCAGAGGCAGGTCGAGCGGGACAGAGACCGTAGAGAGCGTCAGACTAGCCAGTCTTCAGCAGTTTCCACTCCAGCACCAGCTGCAGCCTCCAGCATTGCGCCAGACTCACCAGCAAAGTACTCGTCGAGCCACATGGAGTCTTCCGTGACGCGGCTACTGGTAGCGACAAAGATGCTGCTTGAATCGCTCACAAAGTGGTCTGTAGGCCAGCGTAGCGAAGAAGACGTCTCGGACATCTATGTCCGGCTTGGCAACGACTTCAACTCGGCCAAACTTGCCTTCAGCTCGTACGGTATCGACATGAGTGATCTCAACTCGGTGCCAGACGACCTGCGAGACTGTCTCGAGCGCTGCCTATCGGAAGATGCTGCACCCGCTGTTCTCGAAGTGCATCTGCCTCGGATCCGCGAGATCATCATCAACCTCTTGCAGGGGCTCAAGATGAAGCAAGCAGAATACAAGCAATTCCTTGTTCAGCAACGTGCCGCGAAAGAGAAGAGACGGTCCAGCATATTGCCCGAGCCGCCCGCACCATCGACTCCAACGTCTCAGCAGCAGCAGCAAATCCAATCACATCGTGTGCTCGGCCCACGCGCTTCCCGTCAAGGCTTCAGCGAGGGTGCAGCTCAAGCTCCCAGCGAGCAGCAAACTGGACATGCCTCGCCATCGCAGCGACCTGATGCTCTCAAGCGTGCTAGCTCGGCGAACACCGCTCTGCCCACGCAGACAGCCAGCGACGATTCCGATTCACAAGCCGTGGCGGCAGCGAATGCTGCTGTCGGCCGAACTAGCATTTCACGCCCACCCAGCCGCATCACACGCGCGGTAAGCGGCCCCTCGACAGGAAGAGGAGTCAGCGAGTCCCCGTCGCCCGCTCTGCCTCAGATTCCATTCGAGTCTTCCGAAACCGAGCAAGACGAGACGGCTCAAGCGACGCCTCGCCTGGCCAATGTTGAGCAGTACTCCCTCGTCGACCCCGGCGTGGCAGCATCAAAGGAAGAAGACGATGAAGAAGAAGAGGAGCGCAACACCGGCCAGCCTGGTCCGCTCACCGCCTTGACACCGCAGCGCATGAGTGTGCGTTCACCTCGACATACGCCAAAGTCCTCCATCGACAGGCCCGACATTTCGGAGCACGACCCGAGCATGAAGGCGCTCAAGAATCGAGATGCTTTGGAGCGACGCGCAAGCAAGCGCTTCAGCGCCTACACGTTCAACAAGATGGGTGTTGGGCAGGGCTATGGCCAAGGCATGGGAATGGGCATCTTTTCGTCCGGCGGTAGCGCGGCTGGAAGTCCTCTTGCTGAGCGCAAGCCTGCCGAACGAAGGGGCAGCGGAGCACGTCGCGTTGTTCGACCCCCGCTACCAGATTCCAGTCCAGCGTTGGAGGGTCTCACGAGTCCTTCGACATTTGCGAGAACCGCCGACTACTTTGGTTCTTCTAGCAGCAGCGGCAGTTTGAGCGGATCGCGGCCGCTGCCTCGCTCCAGGAGTGCCGCCACGGTCGACAGCAAATTCGAATCGATTCAAGAAGTGAACACGCCTGTCACTTCTACTTTCCCTCCCGATATCCGCACACCTTCGCCAGAGAAGAGGAGGGAAGCTTCGCAGGAGTCACCATCTGCTACGGCTGCGAGTCCAGCTTCAAAGGAAGCGACAGACCGACTTGCACCCGCCTCATCTGGCAAGCGCGTCACCTCGCAGGCAGCGAGTTCCACCGACTCACTCCCTTTTGTCGATGTGCAGAGCCCACCATCCGAGTCGGGGGATGCAGTGCACGCAAGCGACAGCAGTCCCCAGGCCGCCCCCGGCTCTAGCAACGACACTGCCCTCCTCGCCACGCCGCGTGCCCGCTCGAGCTCCGCGACCGACTCAATCAATATTTTTCTGCAACTCGGTCGTCAGACTCGCAAAGCTGCCATAGAACTGGACGCTTCCAATCTGATGACCCGCGGCATCAGCGTTGCGAGACTGCGCATGCTGTTCATCGATCGATTCGCTTACTCGCCTGGCATGGAAGACTTTCCCACCATCTACGTCAAGGACCCTGCCAGTGGTGTTACCTACGAGCTCGAGGATCTCAGCGACGTTCAAGAAGGAAGCTTGCTCACGCTCAACATTGAACCGCTCGACCAGGTCAAGCAGCATCTCGACCTGTCACTCGGAAATATTTCACGAGAATTGCGCGAGCTCAAAGCGGCGCTTGCCGAGCGCGACCGCGATGCCCGTCGCATGTCGACGGTGCAGACCGACACGCTCTTGCCGCCCCACACAACGCCGACCAGGATCAGCGATTCACAATTTCAAGCGGCCGGTCAGCGTGTGGCAGAGATCAATCGTAATAGCGCTCGCCTTTCGAGAGGCGCAGGCGAAGGGTCTTTGGCACAGGATGGAGACTCAGCGCAAGCAGCAGCCGGCCTGTCGTCGACATCGTCCGCATTGGCAGGATCGCGCATCGCCCGCGAGCTCAAAGTGCAGTTCGACGAATTGCAAAACCTTCGCCGCGAGTTTGCTGTTACTCGTCAGCTGCAGACCGACTTCGAGGGCGACGTCAAGTCGATCCTCTCGACGGTCCGCGAGCAGGCTGGTGCAGTCCGCGCAATTGCCTCGACAAAGGTGGCCGCCGAGCGTAACTTTATCGTCGCGGGCAAAGCACGCCTCGACACGCAATCGCAAGACCTGCTGACGCTCATCGAAGACCTGCAGGATACTGTGGATGACCTTCGTGTGGACGTGATTCAGCGCGGAGTCAAGCCGCGCCCGATCCTGGTTAAGCAGATCGTCGAAGACGTCGACCGCGCCACCAACGGCCTGCTCGAGCTTGAGGGGTACGTGCAGACGGTCAAGCCGAGCTGGAAAAAGACGTGGGAGTCGGAGCTGCAGAACATCGTCGACGAGCAAGAGTTCCTCAACCACGAAGAGGGGCTTCTCTCGGATCTGCGCGACGATCTGTCCGCCCTCAAGGAGGTGTTCAGCAACATCCAGCAGGTGGTCAAGCTGCGTGGTGGCTCTGGAAAGGGAGGGAAATACATCCCTCCACTTCCCGAAGAGGGTCACGAAGGACTGTCGACCGTCATGATGGAGGTCAAATCTCAAGCAGTGAACCACGAGAAGCGTCTGCGCGCACTGCAAGCCGTCGAACGACAGCGCCAAAAGGACCTAGCTGCAAGCAAGACGAATGACGACTTCAGCGAAGAGCTCGCCGGGTTTGTCGACAAGAAGGTGCTCCGCAAGACTGGCGGCGTGCTTGAGGCTGAGCGCGTTAGGCAGAGGAGGGACCATGCGACGTGGAAAGCTATGTTTGGCGGCGGAGGACCCGGAGGCGTGCCGATGGCCCCGAGTGGGAGCAGTGGGAGTGAGGCCAAGCCGAAGAAGTTGATTTTGGGTAAGAAAAAGGGCGTGGCTGGCGGTGCGAATGAGGGTGCTGAGGAGGAAAGCACGTCGTAGATCAGTCAATCGAGGACGATGAAGCACGTTCCCTTTGGCCTGCATGTGATAGTGATTGTGATTGTGATATGAGATTTGTCAGTGAGTGCAGCCTGTGAACGCAGCCTGTTAGTAACCTTCCAGATCCAAAGCTTCCAGTGCGAGGTCATCTTCATCCTCGTCCTCGTCGTCCTCCTCTTCTTCCTCCTCTTCCTCGTCCTCGTCTTCTTCCTCTTCCTCTTCCTCTTCCTCTTCCTCCGCCTCCTCTTCCGATTGCGATCCATCTGTTTGCGATTCGTCTGCGTCCTGATCTGAGTCGTTTTGCGAGCCACCCTTCCGGCGTTGCGTGACGTAATCTTCGTCGTCAGCATACGCCGTGGGCGACTGCACCATGTCTTGCCCTCGATCGGCGCCCTCGGAGCTCTCGAAGCTGTCCACGCTAACCGTGCTCTCCTGCCTACGTCCCTGCAACTCCCTCTCGTCCCGCGATATCCTCTGAACGGCGTTGTGCATCGCGCTCGTCCTAGTCGGCGTCGCCTCACCATCCGCCTCGTCCAGCAACCGCCTTCGCTGTTCTAGAGGCACCACGATGCGCGAAGACCCCAGGTTGCGCGCGGGCGAGGCATCCTCACTATCGGTGATCTCGTCGTCGTGATGAAAGATGGTGCCGGTGATGCCGATGGTGCTCGAGGTGGTGGGGCGCGCGCGTGGCGTGCTCACGTCGATCTCCTCGTCGGCATCGGATGGCGCATGAGGAGCGTGCGCTTTTGTTGGACTCGAACGATCAGGGAGTGAGGAAGGAAGAGTCTCGATGATCAACCGCGACCGGCGTGTCGGCGACTCGTGGACGCCGTGGTGGAAGAAGGGTGCGCTGGAATGGTCCTGCAGCTGGTCCTCGAGGAATGCTGCGATCGACGGGACCGCGCTTGTCGCCATATCTCCGCCTTGCCCTAGTAATGAGAAGTCCCTTGCTGTGCTCTCCGACCGCCTCGCTGAGCTGGAACCCGCCCTGTCGTCCTCCGACGCCTGAGACGCTGATCTGCTGGAGGCAAGTTGGGACGGCCGACCGGCGCGACTGGCCGGACGCGAGTGCGGCGGCGAGCGCACATTGGCGATGCTGTTGTACGAAGACGTGCGCGAGTGTTGTAGTGAGCGGGACGGCGTTGACGGGCGTTGTGCCGACAAGGCGGCGGTTGAGGCTGCCAAGATGGGTGGTGGGGCAGCAGCAGGCTCGGGCGGAAGATCCGGATCGACGTCGAAGTGAAGCTTGAGGGTCGGATGGTGGATGGGTAGCTGTCTGTCCCGCCGTGAATGGTGGGTCGGATGCGAAGGGGCTGTCGAAGATCCGCCCGAGCTGGCGCCGTTTTGCTCGTGACCGTTAGCACTGGGAGGACCTGCCCACGCATACGGATCTGCTAGCACAGATAAAGGATTCGGCGAAGGCCAGAGCCAGCTTGGAATGTGATTGCGCGGAGGCAGTCGGATGCCATCTGGCTGACCAAACTTGTTGAGGAAAGACGACAGGTGCGAGGGGACCTCTACCCATTCGGACGAGTTCGAGTCGCGCAGAGCCCGCCCGAGCTCGGCGAGGATGGCAGGATTGGACCAGGCTTGCACTTTGCGCATGCAGGCTACGAGGGTGCTTGTGACCTCGACGCCATCTAGACAGTGGACGTATATCGGGTGGTTGCGCCGGTCGAGCAGTATCGAAAGCGCTCGAGCTGCACCTTCGCGAGTGAGACCGCCACTTTCGTCCTTGGGCTTCTCGCAGCGCACGTGGAGCAGCTGTATCCCGGCATTCGATACTTTGTCGGCCAAGCTTACCGAAGAGGAGGTGGTTGAACCCGTAGACGATGTTGACCAGGCCAGAAGAGCTTCATCGTTGTCGAGCGGTCTAGGCGTGAGACTGAGGACGGTTCGAAGATGCAGGCGGGAGAGGAAGTAGAGGTTCCGCGTCTTCGGATATGCTCCTCTGTAGACGGATTCGTGATGGTGCGGATGCGAGCGAGGGTCCGCACTGTCAGCTGAAACGATGGTCTGCCATGGCTGCGGCTCGTCTGTGCATGCGAATGCAACCGTTGAGAAGCGCAGCGGGGGAGTGAGCGGCTTGAGCGACATAGCGGCGGCGAGGACCGCGAGGAGCGTCCGATTGTGACGTCGTGATGACTTCGAGCTGTTCAAGACTACCTCGACGCCATCACTGCTGAGCCAACGATTGGATCCGGTACACGAGATTGTGACGTGCAAGGATGCTGATGGCTTGAACGATGTCCGAGAAGGTGGTCGTCAAGGGTCCAACTGAGCCTCGGAGCCATGTGGAGAATTTCCAATATTGTTAGACCGAATTGACAGCGAGACCAACACTTTTGAACGCGACTTTGGGCGGAAAGAAACACTCTTCATCAAGCCACAAACAAGGTTTGCTCCCCTTCTTCCTCGTTCGAGCATCACCAACACCATCAGGGCAGTCCAAGTTGCACGCCATGACCATGCTTTGGCAACGCGGCACAGAGGCTCCGATGGACACCTCGCCAGCTGGTCCACCTCAGCCCAGCATCTTCGACCGAGACGATTCGCAAGCATGGTCTGCACAAGCGTCCACATCGCATCTACCGGCAGACATCGACATGGCCGACGTCGAAATGTCAAGCCTCACACCACCATCGCATAAAGCGTCCGGACTTCGATACCATGTGACCGATCAAAGCGACGATCTGGCAGACGACTCGATGGGCAATGCTGACGGCCTCGCGAGCAGCAATTCCGCCAAGGCAGCAACGCAGCATGTTCGTCGCAAGCGCAGCATTCTCAGTAGAAAGGGCAAGCGTCTGGCACATCTGCAGAGTCGCGACCTCGTCCCCGCTTCCAGAGGCTCTTACACGAACCATATCGCCGACGATGACGATGACCAGGGGAGCAGCTACAGCACCGAGGGAGAAGATGACGGTGACGAGGTTGACGTGGCGAGTCGACGCAAAGGTACACCAAGTCGGATCGGGTCCATCACCAAGTACGCCGTCAACTACATCCTTCCCAATGCAGTGTCTCCTGTACCACAAGAACTCGCTGCCTCTTCTTCGTCGGTGCATCATATGGACAAGCCAGAGCTCTTGCTCGGCTATGCACAGCTCATCTTTAACGCCAGCATCCTCTCGACTTTCCTCTATCTTCTCTATCATGTTGTTCGAACGGTGCAGAAGGATGTCGCTGAGAAGGTGCGATCGTACGAAATGGGTAGGTCTTGGTCCTCAAGGCTCACTTTCAAATTTATACAGAATACTGACTTTGCTCATCATGTTCTGAATGCGCAGATACACTGTCCGAGATCACAGCCTGCGCTGCGGCGTACACGGCCAACCGATGCGGCACCGACATGCAAGCACCAGCTCTGGCTAACGCATGCAGGAACTGGGAGCGTTGTTCAGCACGCGACCCAGCAGTGGTCGGCACAGCACGTGTCACAGCCGAAACCTTTGCCGACATTCTCAATGGGTTTGTCGACTCGGTCAGCTGGAAGACCATGCTGTTCACGCTCATTTGCTTCTCGATCGTGGTGGGGGCGACCAACTCGTTCCTCTCCTTCTTTCGTATCAAGTCGCGATCTCGAACTCAGGCCGTAGACCACGGCACGCAACAAGCGCATTACTCAGGGCCACCGCACACCTCCGCACCCCCTCACACATCAGCTGGAGGACCATCGCATGAGGCTGGTCACGCAAGCGGTGTCGCTCCGTATTATCAGTCTCACCTCCAGCATCCGAGCTATGCACCGGCTCCTCACTACGGCTACCCGGCGTGGCAGCAGCTCCCACCTTCCACACCGTCGCGCAGACGGACACGCCAAGACACTTGAGCTGTCGCTGATGCAATGGAGATGCGATTGATGATCACTTTGTGCGGTGCTAGGACGGCGATTTGAGAGAGAATTTGCTTTGGCCGCTCGATTTACTTGCCAGGCTGGCTCTTGTCGGCGTGCTTTGCGTTGCTGACAGCCTGTAGATGCGCCGAAAGGAAAGGCAGATCGGTCAGTCGGCCGTCAACGCGCGAGCATGACGGAGATGGCTGAAACTTACCTCGCTGAGATTGCCACTGCCGCTGTTGTTCGAGTCGCCTGCCTCACCGCTCTCGGCACCCTTGTTCTCGCCGCTGCCGAAGACACCTCCACGCTGCTCCTCATCAGGCACTGCTTTGGAAGACTTGCCCGGCGCCGACTTAGTAAGGGGAATCGAAACGATGCGGTGGAAGGTCAGAGTACAATTCGGGTCATTTGCGACACTGCGTGCTGCTGCTTACCTGACCCATAGGGTCGTTCTCGCGACCCTGAAGAGGAGGAGATTGAGTACCGCCCTGGTTTGACATTGTCTTGAGTAGGTGGTGAGTGCGTGATGAGAGCGAGATGGTTCGAGACGGTGTTGATGGAGGATGAACACAAGACTCAGTCGCCGACACTTATATAGATGTGCAGGGAGGCTCAGAGGTAGACTGCAGCGACGAAGATCTTCCGGTCCGATATGACGAGGCCTCGATGCTCATCACCGCGATGGGTTCTGCATTGCGCAGCCCGCACGGACCGAGACAGCTGATTGAGGTCCTCAAGCTTCACCAAACCGCTCGAGCATCGAGCAAGATGATTCAGCCACAATCACATTAGGCAGCTCGAGGATGCGAAGGGGAGGAGGAGAGGATGATTCAGCCTTGCGCATTTGTCACTCTCGCAGCTGGGTGACCTGTTGCTTTGCCGAGCTTGGACCCTGAGCTCTGTTGACAGCCCGAATTTTGACAGTCTGTTACACCGACGCTTGGTTAAAGCCAAACCGCAGACGAGCACCGATTTTGAGTGTGTGTTTCACGCTAGGACCAGGCGAGCTGACTTGCTTATTGTGCAGGATGATGACGATGATGGCTTTGTTCCTCTTTCTCTTACGAATGTCACTCGTGCAGACAAGTCAAGCACCGCTATCATGTTGACCACGATCAGCATCCTCCCTTGAGCGCTGACCGTGCGCATCCCGCCGAACAAGGCTCGCTGCTGTGGTCCGAGCGGTCGGCTGATCCCCGACAATGTCGGCCTTTCCAGTGCGGCTGATCCGACCAGGCTCGAGCTCGCGCAGTCATCATGCGATATGCTGCATTGGAGCTGCGGGCAGTGCAAGGGAACTTGCTTCGGTACCACAGCCTTGCAGGGTCGCTTCGAGAACATTCTCACTGCGCAGCAGCCTCAGCCCACGGCAACCGTCGTCAATACGAGCCGTCATCCCACCATCAAGCTTTCGAGGCTATGCCACCACGCCCTCGGGAGTCAAGACCACCTATCCGAGCTCGGCGGAACCAGCGGATGAGAACAGCCAGCATAACAGCACCATCAAGCTAGGAAAGGAGCAAGACCAGGGCTACCTCGCGTTCACAAAGTCAAGCCTCTTCAAGCTCACCCTGCCTCTGCAGCCACCAAGCTCGGATCCATCCTCTCCGTCATCCAAGCATTCATCGGCCAGAGCCAGAGCGGAACGTAACAATGACAAGCAGCGATCTCAGGTCGAAGAGATCGAACGCAAAGCCATCTCAGATGCTCCATGGGAGCAAGCCGCAGAGACACCAGGTCCACCTGTGTCACAAGTGAACCACCGATCTCACGCCAATCTTCACGGTCCAGAGAATGGCGAGCCCTCAGACATCGAGGCGGACGAGTACGATGCAGATGCTCCAGCACACAGCGTCGTCTTTCTCCTCCACAGCGCTCAGCCGCTCAGCTACATTGCCAATCTCATCCGTGCAGAGGGCCCAAGTCCCGAGCCAAGTCAGCATCAGAAGGATCTGGAAAAGAAGGAGCGATTGCAGCCAAAATCCTCAGACTCTAACGACAAGGACAAGGACACCGTCAGTATCCCAGTGGGGCCACGGTCGTCACCGGAGCGCAAGGACAAACGCGTACACCTCACCGATGAGCAAATCGAAATGAGGGACATGCTCCTTCGTCAAGGTTTTCTCGACCCGCTTGGTGACCCACCCATCTCCTTCCACACTCGCGCTGCTGATGGTAAGCGTTGGTCACCTGCTACCGGCATCGGCGACTTCCTCCGAGATGCCGCCCGTATCGGCTCCTTTGTCATCCGCATCGGCGAGCGCAACGTCTACGTCACCGTGCCATCCTTCGAAGACCGCACACGCTTTCTGCGAGCCAGTCTCTACGCAAAGACCGAACAAATTGAACACCTCGTTCACCTCAAGGCAGAATGCGACCAGATCGCGCACTCGGGCACAAAGCGTCTCTCCTTTGCCGGTGTCGCCATTCTGAGTGCTTGGTGGGGATCCGTCGCTTTCCTCACCTTCTGCACCGAGCTGGGCTGGGACGTCATGGAACCTGTCACCTACCTCACTGGTCTAGGCACCATTCTGGGCGGTTACATTTGGTTCCTCATCCACAACCGCGAGGTCTCGTATCGTGCTGTGCTCAACGAGACCACCTCCAGGCGGCAGCAGAAGCTCTACATCGAAAAGGGTTTCAACGTCGAGCGATACCAGGAGCTCATCGAGGAAGTCAAGGATCTGCGCAAGACCATCAAGAAGGTCGCTGAGGACTATGATCTGGAATGGGACCAGGGTGAGACCAAAGCAGGAAAGCAGAACAAGAAGGCGCTCAAGATCATACGCAAGCACGAGGCCGCCAGCTTCCGCTCCAAGAAGGGCGATGCCGAAGAGCAAGAGGACGGAGATGCGGACGGGAAAGGACAGGGTGAGGCGAGCGCCTCGCATGAGGCAGAGGACAAGGACGGAGACGGACAGCCAGACAATGTGCAGGACGACCATTCGAAGCTCAAGCCGAAGAAGAAGAACGCCAACGGAAGTGAGCCACGTCGTCACTACTCGACATCGGCACGCTCGAGTGTTTCCCGAGGGGGCCGAAACAACGTCCCCAACGTCAGATACTACAGCAGCACCAGGCGTCGCAGCAATGTCGACTCGTCGGCGACAAAGGGGGTCGAATCGCTCAAAAGCGTGGCTTCTCAGCTTGCCACCGACTCGACGACCACCGCACCAGCGGGCACGACTACAGCAAAAAAGCCATTCAGCATTCAGCCATACCTCGCCCTGAGCCGCATCGACAAGCCCATCGGAACCTGGTTGCTCTACTGGCCCTGCGCCTGGTCCATCGTCCTCGCCTCGCACACCCTCGGACTCAGCTACACCACCCCGCTCTTCTACACGATGCTCTTTGGTGTCGGCGCCATCGTCATGCGCGGCGCCGGATGCACCATCAACGACATGTGGGATGTCAAGATGGACCGCATGGTGGAGCGTACCAAGACGCGACCGCTGGCGGCTGGCGATGTCACCCAGTTCCAAGCTCTGTGCTTCCTTGGCGTCCAACTCAGTGCAGGACTGGCCGTGCTGGTCAATCTCAACCTGTACAGCATCGTGCTCGGCGCGGGCTCGTTGGGCGTGGTGGTGCTGTATCCGCTTATGAAGAGGGTGACCTACTGGCCGCAACTGGTGCTCGGATTCGCATTCAACTGGGGCGCCATGCTGGGATGGTCTGCTGTCGCAGGGGCGGTCGATTGGGCTGTGGTGCTGCCCCTCTACGCCGGATCGATCTTCTGGACGCTGGTGTATGACACGATCTATGCGCACCAAGATAAGACGGACGACGTCCACGCCGGGGTCAAGTCGACGGCGCTGCTGTTTGGCGATAAGACCAAGCCCGTGCTGTCGGCCTTTTCAGCGGGTACGATCGGGCTGTTCGGCTACAGCGCTTCGAAGGCCATCCCGCCTGCCATCGCACCGTCGGCAGAGGCACTTCTGGAACGCGCCCCAGGCTCCACCGTCGGCGACCTCGTCTTTTCGCCGTCAATGCTGGACACACTGTCCTCGTCGTACCCGATCTTGGAAACGTTGGCGCACCACCACCCGTTCTTCTGCGTGGCTCTTGCTGGCGCTGCCAGTCATCTGGCCTGGCAAATTCGAACAGTGCAGCTCGACGACCGCTGGGACTGTTGGCGCAAGTTCTGCTCCAACACCACCTTCGGCTGGATCGTCGTCTCCGGTTTGATCGCCGACTATGCGGCGTGGCTGTATCTAGACGGTCAGCACGATAAGTCAGCCGACGCTCAGGCTCAACAGTGATCCTCTCTGCACCTCTACACTCCAGCAATAGACACAACACGATAAACGGCATTCACGCACACGCTTATGGACGAGTGAGGGGTGAAGAACGCAGAAGTACACTGATATTACAGGGGAGCGTAACAATCTATGCACTCGGCGTCGCTGAAGCTGGCTTTGACTGATTCTCCGCAGCGAAAGCGCTGAAGAACCCAGGTCCCTCTTTCCACTCCTGAAAGCCCTTCTGCAACCTCACGCTGAGCGACTCTACGGAATCCAATGCTGGTCGAACATCCAGCACAAACTCGGGCTCGTCCTTGTCCGGGTCATCGGGGACGCTGTAGTAGTCAATGACGTAACGCACCTCCTTGCCCTGCTGGTCGGGTCTTCTTACGATCCAGTCATGACGGTCGAACGGCGGCTCGGAGCTGAAAGTGTTGGGCATGAGCGTCGACAACCAACCGAACACCCTCGCTTTAGGCGTGAGTGTGCCTGGTTTGCCCTGGAACCGCGCCAATTCGGCCCGGGACGAATCGGCACCGGCCATCTTCTCCCACTCGAGCACCTCGAGCCACGCCTGCTCGTTGAGAAAGTTGTGCACCAGCACCATGGTCTCTACGTGCTCCTCGGGCGTTTCCCAGCCTTTGCGAACGAGAGCGTTGTAGAACTGCTGCGGGGAGGGGTACTCCCACTTTTCGGTCTGGTCTTCGGTGGGTTTGCTGGCGTCGTGCTTGACCGGGCAGGCGGAGGGTGCGTCGTAGGGAGAGGCGCCGGGTGCGGCGGATGAGCGCGAACGCGGGATGGATGAGACGACTCGCTCGGTGGAGAGGTCCGTCTTTTGCTCCGGTGCGGCGGATTGGCCCAGGCTGGGCATCATGTTGAGCGGGTTGAGCGTGGACGACCATGGTTTGGAGGAGGAGGATGCTGCGGGCGATGACGATGACGATGGCGCCATGGATCCAGTGGGAATCTGTTGACCGGATTTGGAGGCGAGATACTTGTCTCGGTCTTCATGGGGGATGGGACATTGGCCGCCGGACGAGGCGACCATCTTGGGTGGTGAGGGCTTGGAAGGCGGTGGCGGTGCTGATGTGCTGCCACTAGCATGCATGGGGCATCCGGGCGGCGGTGTCGACGATGATGATGACGGTGCAGATGGATTTGCGTTTATGGATCGAAGGATCTCGTCGCGATGTTGGTGGAGCTTGTACGCCATGAGCCCAGCGACGGCTTGCTGGTTGTTGGCAGTGGCATCCTGGGTGGAAGCGGCTTGGGCGCGGATAGCGCGCACGACATCGGATGGGTTCATCGCGAATTCGATGTGGGCTCGATGACCGAGATTGAGGAGACGACGATCTAGGTGCGGAGGGGAAGATGGATGGACGAAGGAAGGGTTGCGGTTGGAGAAGGGTGTGTTGCTCTCTATCCCTCAGGGTGGAGGAATGATTTGAAATTTGCCCTCCTGACAGCCACCCGAGGCTCGTTCCGTGAAATTTTCGCAGCTCAGGGCCATGCCAAGGAAAGGCCGACTTCCGAGTCGTTCCTCGAGTGCAGTCTGACAAATCAGCCCTTGACTCTCACAGCTGTTGCGAGCGAGACATGGCGGCTCGAGGCATCACAGTGGGTCGTACGTGAGGGCGACCGACGATGTGACAATAGAAGCTTCGTGCTCGTGTATAGCCTCCAAAGCCTGGGGCCTGAGCGAGGCGCAGCGCGCAGTGATTCAGTGTGTACTTGCAGGGCAGATTGAAAACGTCAGATCGGAATAGCGATCTCGAGATCCTGACCGACGAGGCTTGTAGACTCCGCTTAGCGGCTCAGCAGGTGAAAGCCAAGAACAGCCAGTGCATGTGATATCGGTTCGCATAGCCTCTCGAGCGGCGATAGCCGCGGAATAGCAACTGGGCTGCACGTTGAGATCGGATGGCCACTCACGAGCCTGTTTGCATGACTACACTTCGGTTTCACTTGGCGAGGCTTTGCAGTGTCGAGTTTCTTTTTCATCTCATTATTGAGTGTAAGATCTAAGGGAACGCTTTTGTTCGGTACATCCGAGCGAAGCTTCTCTACTCGGTCCTAGCCGATGCGATGCTCCCGCGTCGTCTGGAAGCGTGTCGAAGGACAGCCTGCATGTAATAAGCAAGTGAGTATGCTCCTGTGTCAGCCGGTCGGATGCGAGCGATACACCGCCATTTCGGTTGACTCATGATCAAGTCTCTGAACAAGGGTGTTGCGGTGATAAGCATTTTGTCAACGTTGCTGCCAAAGCGTCATTCACGCTCGAGCTCGAGCCTACGGAGCATATCCCACTTCGGCCAGCCCCGACCGAGAGCAAGAGAGGACAACGGAGATGCGGGCTGGACAAGCCATGGTTCATGCACCTCGATTGTAACAATGCAGGCGCAGGGCCCAAACGCTGCACGCCTCGCCTCGCCTCGCCTCGCCTCGAGCCAAAAAATCTCGTCTGTGCTTGTGGCTTTTCGGTCCCCACGCGCTCTGGAAAAATCGCTCGCCCGCTCGCCCGGTGCTCAGTCAGACAAGCAAGCGAGTGTGAGTCGGTGCCTCGGCGGTCAATTTCCCAGGCTAAGGCGATGGTCGAAATAGCGTGGCCAGCTGCCCTCGCGATTCGCTTCTCAGAGGGTGCAACTGCAGCTGTTGAACCCCTGCTGCTCGACGCACACTCCCTTCTCAAAAAGTCGAGACCAGGACGTGCATCGATCGACTCTGCTTTGACACTCACTCACTCACTCGCTCGCTCGCTTGCTTGGCCACCATCACCACCACGCCCTACCTACTCCTTCCTTATTGCAATCGCCTACACGGACAACGCACCGCAAACATCACAATCGCTTTCTTTCTCGCCGTCGACCTCCACCGTCTCGTCCTCTAGACTCTACTCAGTCGAGGAATCAGCGCGCATTCGAAACACGCTCACTCACCCGGTTCAGACCAGCGCCGCCCTTCTCTTCTTCCGGAGCACAGCATCGAACCGTCGTTTGCTGCCCTGTAACAACAATGCTTCTCTCACGCTGAAACGCTTGCAGTTTCGTTTGCTCTGCAGCACCACACCTTCTTCGATCTGGACCGGTCCAGACTAGCTCTTCATTTGCGTCGCAGACAGGTCTGACTCGCAAACATGATCTCCCACAGCACCGACGAGAGGCCGATCGAGCCTCTTGCAGCTGACACTCCGGCCGCCGCCCAGTCGGCAACCGAGATGCCGCTCGAGGTTCCCTCCTCCGCGTCGGCAGATGCTGCCATCATGCGTGGGGATGCGGTGGGCATCGTCTCTCCGACATCGAATCCTGCCTACACCTCGCTCAGCTTAGCCATGGCTGGTCAGGTACTGGGTGCTGGCGAAGACCCCCCTACTGCTACTGCCAAGCCTTCTATACCTTCTAGTGATACCAATGCTACGCTCTCCCCTGCGCAGCTCTACAGCTCACCAGCACCACCATCCGACTCCAAGGATCTCGCTCACCCCATCCTCAGCTCTCCTGGCCGCGGCGCGAATACGCGCCAGTCACCACAACTTGGCTCATCTCCAGCCTCTCTCGGCGTCGATGATCCGTCCAGCGGTCGTTCGGCCTCTGCCTCACCTTCCGTCGTATCAGGATCCTCTACACCTGCCCTCTCGGCTGTCAACGAGCTTCAGATTTACGCTCAGCAGATTCAACACCAGCTTCTCACCCAGCATATGCATCAACAACTCCAAGCTAGCCGTTCCAATGGGCCCGCGGGCTCTCCTCCTTCTCGTTCGCCAAGACGAGCCCAGCTCGCTTCCGCTACCCCGAGCGCCTTCAACTCCCCTCCAGACTCAGGCCGATCTTCTCCCAATCCACATGGATTGAACCGCTCACCACGCGCACCACATGTCCTAGAGACGAATCGCCTCGACATTCAAACGCACACAAGCGGTCGCCGTATGGTCAACCAGTACCTTATCGAGGGTGAACTCGGTCGAGGTGTGCATGGCAAGGTCCGTCTCGCCACGGATCTAGAGACCGGAGAACGGGTCGCGGTCAAGATTGTCGAGAGGGAAGCCCGTAAGCGTCTCGGCGCCGGCCTTGGCCTGCTCAACCGCAACCATCGCAACAAAGACCCACTCGATCTCGACCCGTCGGCATCCTCCAGCAAAGCGACAAAGCAAGATGCGAGAGAAGACCAGCAGTCTGCACTAGAACAGGATGAATCCGACACACCGCAGAACGAAGCTAGCAGCTCCGCAACGACCACCGTCAAGGGCGTCTCATCTGCGCCATCGACGCAATTTGCACCACTGCCCAGCGTCCCTCGATCGCCTTCCACGTCCGGTCTCGGTTTGCCCCGCTGGGGACAATCGGACAAAGACGCCGAGCGTCGTCGCGAAAAGGAGCGAGAAAAAGCACGAAAAGCGCTGCTCTGGACGACGGATCAAAAAGTCCGCCGCGAAATCGCCATCATGAAAAAGTGCAGCCACGACAATGTCGTCGAGCTCAAAGAGGTCATCGATGATCCACAGAGCAAAAAGATTTTCATGGTGCTGGAATACATGGAAGGAGGCGAAGTGGTATGGAAAGACAACGAAGGACAACCGACCCTCACCGTAGACGAGGCGCGCCGCATCCTCCGTGATGTCGTGTGCGGTCTCGAGTATCTCCACTACCAGGGCATCATCCACCGCGACATCAAACCCGCCAACCTGCTCTACGACAAGGAGCACAGGGTCAAGATCTCTGATTTTGGCGTTTCGCATTTCAGCTACGCCATGATGATCGCCAACGACCAGGAGACGGCTGCAGCTGTGGCCAACAACAAGCTCGACTCCCAGTCTGGCTCCACGTCTGATCCGAGTCTCGTCGACGATCGTGAGCTCGCCAAAACCGCTGGCAGTCCCGCTTTCTTCGCGCCAGAGCTGTGTATGTCTTCGTTCTCAGCAGCTTCTCCTTCCATCGATCCGATCAAGGGTTCTCATGTGGGCTCTTTGGCCGACGCCGCACGAGGCAAAGCGGCAACGTCGCCGGCTCGACCCAAGGTCACCAAAGCGATCGACGTATGGGCGCTAGGCGTGACCCTCTACTGTCTTCTCTTTGGCACCACACCTTTCACAGCAGAGTCCGAATACGCTCTCTTCGCTGTCATCCCCAGCACCGACTACTCGATACCCAAGTTTATGGGCGCAGACCGCGTCCGCGTGGGGCCACGCAAGCCAAGATGGCAGTCTCGGTCGCAATGGATGGACGAAGAAGCCGACGCTCAGCCAGTGAGCCCATCGGAGCTCTGCCCGGATGCCAACGTGGAAAGCCTGACCGAGGATGCCAAGCAGTTGCGCGATTTGCTGGATCGTTTGCTCGAAAAGGACCCCGCCAAACGCATCACCTTGGAAGACGTCAAAAAGCATCCGTGGGTCACTCGAGGCTTGCAAGACGCTCCGGCTTGGCTCTCAGAGACCGATCCACAACACTTGCCATTCGTCGAGATCTCGCATGCCGACGTCGAAGATGCCCTCACTGGCTTCTCGAAACTCAAGCAGCGCGTCAAGCGATGGCAGTCCAAGCTGCTCGACTCGTTTGGCGGAGGTCGGAAGCGCAGCAAATCCATCAACCAGTCGTCGGCAACCTCATCCTTCCACGCTGATGCGCTGACCGACTCGGGCAGCAGCACACCGCACCACAGCCGCCTAGGCGGCATGGACAATGGCAGCTCATCGTCGGCCACACCCTTCGACTTTTCGAGCCAATCAGGTCCGTCCACCTCGTCGTCCGTACGAACACCGCGAACCCCTCTCAAGGGGCACATGTTCTTTTCGCGGCAGAAGAGCGGGAACTCGGTGGGTCGTCGCGATGGTAATACTGCTCTTCGCGCCTTGTCATCAGTCCAACAAAACGACGAGTCCGAATCAGTGGCTTCGGCCTCGCCTCGCAACAAGGACCTGGACTCGACTAGCAAGGGAAACCTGGCTCAAGGCCCTGCTGCTGCTGCGACCCGCACGCCTCCTTCTCGCCAGGACAGCTTCGCCAGAGAGCAGGATCGAGCCACGACGTTATCGCCCGCACTGCCCCCTCCGGTATTCGTGGACGGTGCAGAAGACGACATGATGAGGCCACCCGAAACACTGATGCAAAGAAGAGCGTCAGCGCAATCTTCTAGCAGTGCCGGCTTGCGTCCTGAAGGTGGTCCCGAGATCCCGCAGCGCACGTCCTCTGACACCCATGGTGCGGCTCGTCGTGTGAGTGGCGCATCAGCATCGCCTTCGCTTCACGGCTCCTCGCCTCAACTGCCGACGGTTCATCGCATACCCAGTCGACAGAATTCGGACTTGTATCCGCAGCGAGCACTTTCATCAAGGCGCTCTGTCGACTCGGAGGGCAAGTCCTCGACGCTGAGTATTTCGCAAACCTCGCGCGTCTCGGGGCGACATCGTCTGGGCGACTTCCTGCGAGGGAGCTGGCTCATGAGTGGCGGCGACGAGCGCAACAGGAGCCTGTCTAGGTCTGGCACACGAGCATCCCGCGATGCTCCGCCGCTCTCCTCGAGCTTCGCTAGCGCTGGCCGCACGCAACGAAGCGGCAGTATTCGTAGCACAGCGAGCAGCGCCCAGCCAGCTGCGCCCACTCTGGGCGCACTGGGACCCCTCTCTGTCGACACACAAGGTGCGATCCAGCAGACGGGGGCTCGACCAGAGTCGGGCACGCCTTTCAGCGCGCCTGTCCTGAGCAGCACTAGCGGCAGCGGCATCTCTGGCGCTCCGAGCCTGTCCACGGAATTGCTGACAGAAACCTTGGAAAGGCCTAGCATGACACGCACTGCCTTCAGCGCGCTCAGCCAACCCTCTTCGCCGTTGACCGGCTCTGACGGCGCTGCAGCTTTCGCCTTTGATCAGCTCGGACGTCGTCGTCATGTTGCTGCGCCCTTGGAGGAGCACGAGTTCGATAACGACGATGTCGATTTGGAGCTCGAGTTTTCCGATGATGATGATCTGTCTGATGATCTTCACAGCGGCAATCGCGATCCGATGCTTGTCAACTCTGGCCGTGGATGGGAGGTGCGCGGAGGCAATCAAGACGATGAGGCTGGGACGGGCGCTGTCTACCTTCCAGAGACTTTCGGTCGCAAAGGCTCGAGCGGTAGCGTGAGTTCCAGCGACATTCTCACACCATCCGTCGAAGGCGGCTACAACGTCTTCAAGCCGCCCTACCAGCATATCTTGGCTCCTGCCGGTTCGTCTGCGTTGCCGGAGACCAGGGCTCTAGGAGTTGCTCGGGAACGCAGCCCTCCCCATGCGGCTGCTGAAGTGGCGGCACCAGCATGCCAAACATTTGCCATGGACGCCACACTCTCACCAGAGGCGAATGCGCTTCGAAAGGCGGAGATGACGGAGCTTGACGGTAGCCATACGGAGGCAAGGAGTGCGGTTCCAGCGGAGGCATTGGCGGACCAATCGACACCCACCAGCTCGGGCAGCGTGTCGAGATCCGCCTCGCATCGCCAGCACGGCTCGGACGAGTCGTCACGCGCTCCCTCGGCCGCCGGCACGCAAACGACACGATCCGACATCGACGGCGGTGTCGTGGAAGAGACCAACGGCAAAGCCATCGCTAGTCCCGCAGTGACCGCAGTGCCTGCGACGGAAGAGTCGCAGTTCGCTGACGCAGAGGAGGACACAGCCGCACAAGCCGAAGTCGCCGCAAAGCAGACACACCTCGGTCTGACACCGGAGCATGATGACGACGACAGCGACGATCAGGCTGTCAGCTTTCAGGCGCGCCGCAAGCGGTCGACGCGCTTCCGCACGCCTTCGGCCGGGGCCCAGTGATGTGGTCAAGCAGGAAGGTTTTGGGGATTGTTCGTGGTCGCAAATCTTATTCTCGCACTTTGTAGAAGCAGCCTTCTCGTCTGAGCGTGATCGTGAGCGGTCCGTAACAAGGCTCATTGAGAAGTCGAAGGGCTCAGGCAGTGTCGAATTCCAATCATTGAGAGATGTCTTGCATGCAGGTCGCGCGAATGACGGTTTATAAATGGCCTGTTGCTGCGTGGGCAGGCAAACAAGATTGCTGTTCATGGTCGCGCATCGCCCGCAGCCGCGACGCTTCCGAGCCGAATCGACGTCCAGAAGGAGAAGTCCTTGCCTGGCGGTCTGGCCGCCTGCTCATCCGGCACGGTTGCAGCGGTTGTGTATCTGTACGTGACGTGCATGCCCAACTCCAGCGGCCCTGGCCTCGGTGGATTTTGGTCCGAGATGGCCAGGTCGAGGTAGAGCGTTGTGGTGTGACCTCGCTGGATGAAAGGTTTGCGTTGCATGCCGGAGCTGGCAAAAAGCTGCGGCTGTCGAGTGAGTCTTTTCGAACGTTTGGATCGTGCAGCATCTTCCTGCTCCTCGTCAATGTCTGAGATGCCCCTGTCTTCGCTTTCTGCATCGTCCTCGCCATCGTCCTCCTCTTCGATCACCCACGACGACTCATCCGTCCCACGCGCGATGGCGGTTCTGACAGCACGACTCTGCGCTGCACCGCCGCTCTCCTGACGAGTTGCGTCAGCCTCAGCCTTGGATCCGTACAGGTCTTCTGCGTCCTCGAGGTCCCATACCTCGTTGAAGGCGTTGAGGGGCACGCTGGTGGCCGATGGGTATACCTGCCACCCTAGTCGAGACCGCTTGGACGGACCAGCCGACTGCTCGCTTGCGTGTACTTGATCATCGACCGGCGATGAGACGCCGGTGTCGGTCTTGGCCGAAAAGATGTACTTCGCTTGTGGGAATGGCTGCACCGCCGAGCTGCCGCCGTCTGTCGACGTGCGGAGGTGAGATGGCAGGGCGAAGCGGACGAAGCTCATTTCGACCTGGATGGCGTCGTCCAGCGGATTGCTCACAGCGATTTGAAAGCTGTACGTGTGTCCGACTTCCAGTCTGTCCGCATCGACGTCTTGAGATGTGACCATGAGCGACGAGGATCCACTGAGGGAGTCTGTTCCCGAGACGAGGACGGAAGGCGGTCGGCGTCTCAGGGTGCTGGTTGCTGTGCCTGCTCCCATCAGGCTCGAACCGGTTGCTGATCGGTATTTGTGCGGGTCCAGGAACGGCTGGTGGGGAGCGAGGCTGACTTGAATCTCGGGCAAAAAGTTGAGGGCCACGAGCTTGATCTTGAAGCGATTCGAGGCAGCCTTGATGTCGGGTTTGATGACAATGTGTCGACAAGCAGGGCATCGTTTCGACAACTTCGATTTGAGTGGCACACGAGTTGGGCGCAGCTCTGCAGCGCGGACGGGCTGATCTGCTATCGAGATGGCAGACCAGCGTTGTTCGAGCGAGGAGATCTTGTCGTCCAGCGACGCGAAAGGCTGACCTGGGGTCGAGTGAAGGCGCGACACGTAGTCTCTTCGATGCTTTTCGCGTTTTGCAACGACACCCATGGCGGGGGCGGCGCCACGACCATCTGACGAGGGTTGCCATGGGTTGAGTGCACGGTAGCGCTTCAGTTCGTCTGGTTCGATGGGCGCTGAGCGTGACCCGCTGACGCCAAGATGTTTGGAATGTGCCAAGTGCGGTAGATCGCGCACCAGCTTGGACGATTGAAGTGCTGCAGTGGCAGCGTTTCGGGCGGCTGCGACCCTTGCATTACGGCTGGAAGAAGATGCACTGCTGGACGATGCTGTCGATGCTGCGGCCGCGGAGGAACTAGATGGCAAGCGAGCGGCAGAAGAATTGGACGACCCAACGGCAGCCGAGATGATGGCCGCTTGGGTCTGCGCCTTGAGATAAGGGTCGAAGTGGTCCTTGAGTCGATCGAATTCGAGCACGTCGGCAGCATTGTCCTCGGAACGTTGCAGCTGCAAGCTGAGTCCCGTCGGCTTTTCAAAGACGAGACCAACCGATTTGGAGTCCCAGCGACAGAAGGAACACCCGAGGTAGTAAGGGGGCTCACCCTGGCTTGCTGCCGGGTCCGTCGGATCTACCCTGCGTGCCGTCTCGGAAGCCAGATCAGAAGCGAGCACGGAGAGCGTGTGTTGACAGCATGGACACTCGAAGCAGTTCCTTGCACAGCGATTCTTTTCGGCCTTGACGCTAGCCCCGGGGACCTCGAAGAGACAATTGGGACAGTAGTAGCTCGAGATGTCTAGTGTGACGCAGCGATTGCACCGGATTCGATCGCACTCGTCACAAAAGTAGAGCGAGTCGAGAGGATGGAAGCTGTACCGCGAGGCAGGAGAGTAAGCTGGCAAGCCTGGAGGCGGCGATATGAGCGAAGAGGAGGACGAAGAGGAAGAAGATCGAGAGGTGGAGGCGGTGCTTGCCGATGCCTGGTCGCAAGGGCAATAGTAGAGGACGTGAGACGACGCCATGGTCCTCCGTGGCCGCACCTGAGCGACAGCAAGCTGACGACGTGCTTTTGCCAGGTCAGACTGGCACTTGAAGGTAGCGGACAAGATGGCGAGAGGACAAGGTGTTGGTCTGCGCTGAAAGAGTGTTGGTCTCGAGCCGTGTACATTTGGAAGCGAACCCTTGAACAGCTGCGACTCCTATTCTTTTCTTGCGGCGAAACGTGAAGGTGTAACAAGCTTAAGAATTTCATGCCGCGTCTCGCCAACGCGCGAATCGAAGCTTTTGTCTGGGCCATAACAGCAGAAGAAGACTGCGAGAGCGAGATCAGACCACTTTCCACGACGTGGGAACAAGGCAAAGTGCAACACGCATTCAAACATTTCTTCCCGAGCCTCGCGCCTAGCAACCGGTCTTTCTTTCTCATCACCATCCATAGACACGCATCTTTATCAACATGTCTGCTCCTCAAGCCACGGCCGACAAAGCTCAGCTCAAGATCCAGAAGCGAAAGCGCTTCGAGGACGTCTTCCCTCTCCTGGTCCAGGAGCTCACGGACTACCTCGCCTCGGAGAACATGCCCGCTGAGGCCATCGAGTGGTTCCGTCGCAACCTCGACTACAACACTCCAGGAGGCAAGCTCAACCGTGGTCTTTCGGTCGTCGACACGGTCGAGATCCTTCTCTGCACAGATGCCACCACCGGCAAGCTTAGCCGCCAGCTCACTGAACCCGAATATCTCAAGGCTGCTATCCTCGGATGGTGCATCGAGCTCCTTCAGGCCTACTTTCTCGTTGCCGATGACATGATGGATGCAAGCGTCACTCGTCGAGGTCACCCTTGCTGGTACCGAGTCGAGGGTGTCGGCAACATCGCTATCAACGATGCCTTCATGCTCGAAGCCGCCATCTACTTTTTGCTCAAGAAGCACTTCCGCAACGACCCCTACTACGGCATGCTCCTCGAACTCTTCCACGACGTCACCTTCCAGACCGAGCTTGGTCAGCTCATCGACCTCATCACTGCCCCAGAAGATTCCGTCGACCTGTCCAAGTTCTCGCTGCAGAAGCACCACCTCATCGTTGTCTATAAGACCGCCTTCTACTCGTTCTACCTTCCCGTTGCTCTTGCCATGCGCATGGCGGGCGTCACCGACGAGGCTCTCTACAAGCAGGCGCTCGACATCTTGCTGCCCATGGGCGAGTACTTCCAGGTCCAGGATGACTTCCTCGACTGCTACGGCACTCCCGAGCAGATTGGCAAGATCGGCACCGACATCTTTGACAACAAGTGCTCCTGGAACATCAACGTCGCTCTCCAGAACGCCACACCCGAGCAGCGTCAGGTCCTCGACCAAAACTACGGCAAGAAGGACTCGGAATGCGAGAAGCGCGTCAAGGACGTCTACAACCAGCCCAACATTGACCTCCGAGGCCGCTTTGAAAAGTACGAGGCCGAGTCGTACGAGCAGATCACCACCCTCATCAACAACCTCCCTGAGTCGCAAGGCCTGCGTCGCGAGGTGTTCCACTCGTTCCTCGACAAGGTCTACAAGCGATCCAAGTGATTGCTTGACGTGCTACATCTCAATTTGAAAACAAATCAGAATCAGTAGACGAACCGCACAACCCGTGTGTGCCTACCAACGAACAGTGTCTCCCTTCGAAGTCGACATCTCAATGACACGCCACGCAGACGCAATCACGAGATCTCTTAGGAGTCGCACAGATAGTATTCCATGAATGCTGCTGCAACGAACTGCTGATGCGATTAAATGATGGCGGCGGGTCTACTTTGTCGTTGTGGTGGACCTTACCGACAGCGCCATTCGTCTGCAACCGCCTCGATCCACAACGAGCAGGAAGCCTGCTGACGACGCTCCTTCCGCGCCAGATCTTCCTGCGATGCGGTCTTGTTGTTGTCGTGCGCAGATTCTTCGCTAAGTGTGAGGCAAGGAGCGGTTGAAGCTTCTTCTTTGAGCGAGCGCAAGGGTTCAGCAGCGCAGCCCCCGAAATCCGAGACGATCTTCAATTTTTCGTCTCGTGCGTATCAGAGACGCGTCTTCGACTTCGCGTCTCTATCGAGTTCATTTACGCGTCGAGCAGAAGGACTATCGTGTAAATGAGGTGCGCGTAGCAAAAGCTGCTTGTCGTGCGCGCAGAGCTCTGCGTGCGAGTGTGTTGACCACGGGAAAAGAAAGGGGTTTGGGTCTGCAAGACTGCGCGTCAACTTCGACAGAGCTTGCGCCCAACAGGAAAAGGCAGTCGAGCAGTCAAGTCTGGATTGAGGCAGCGCAGAGCCAACACTTCTAAGAGGTCAATCAAACCAACACCTCGACTCGCCCGTGCAGCCGCCAGGCAAAGAACGTCCGACCCAGGAGAAGGATCTGCAGCGCTTGCCTCTTCCTTCTACTTTCGCTTCCTCTCGTCGATCTTTCCTCTGCACTTTCCCCACCACCGCTTCGTGCAAGACCCCATACTCTTCTATCATGGTGAGTGATCTATCCTGCAATCCTCTCGACGCTTTTAGGGACGGCGACACTGACCTAAGTACAATACATCATCTGACTACTAGGCCGACTCACAGAACAACGCAAACCGCAAGCGTCGTCGCTCGCAGCAGCTTCAGCAGCGAGATGACCCTTTCGACGCCTCGTCGCCCTTGCCCGGCCCTTCCACAGCCACCACACCGGCCGGTCGATCTTCACCGCCGCCTTCTTCGCTCCCACCGTCGAGCCCTCCTGCCGCTTTCTCGGACTTCACGGATGGCGAACTCGATGATGCCGACGTCGTCGACGAGGAACAGGAGGCGAGGCAGCTCGGCGACCACTTCCAAGCCAACGCTGATTCTGACGACGAAGGCGAGGACCTCTTTGGCGAGAACATGGACAACGACTATACCGAAAACGCAGCACTAGACCGATACGACAGCGCGCTGGGCATCGACGACGACAATCAATTCGATCAGATGGACGCCAATGCACGTCGTCTTGCTGAACTCCGCATGGGTCGCCGTGATCGCACAGAGGCTGCCAACCGTGGCAGCCGCTCGCGTGCTCCCGAGTTCCTCCACAGCGACGATGGCGCCAGCGATGCCGATGATGGTGTCGCTATCCTCAACCGCCGCAGACGCCGCCACTACGACGAGGCGGCGGCTGGTGCCGACGGTGCCGGCTTTGCCGATGACTTGCCGCTCGAACAGCTGGGCGACGTCAAGACCGACAGTATCGCCAGCTGGGTCGCTACCGAAAACGTCCGCCGAGCCATCGTGCGCGAGTTCCGCAACTTCCTCGTCACCTACGTTGACGAGAACGGTGTCAGTGTCTACGGTCAGCGCATCAAGACCCTTGGTGAGACCAACGCCGAGTCGCTAGAAGTCTCTTTCCTCCATCTTGTCGACTCAAAGGCCATCCTGGCCTACTTCCTCGCCAACTCGCCCGCCAGCATGCTTCCCATCTTTGACGAAGTCGCTTTCGATGTCATCATGCTCTACTACCCGTCCTACGACCGCATTCACTCCGAAGTGCACGTCCGCATCGCAGATCTGCCCACCTCGTCGACCCTGCGAGACCTGCGTCAAGGTCACCTCAACTCGCTCGTCCGTGTCAGTGGGGTCGTGACCCGCCGTAGCGGTGTGTTCCCGCAGCTCAAGTACGTCAAGTTTGACTGCCTGCGCTGCGGTGCTGTCCTCGGTCCTTTCTGGCAAGATGCCAACCAGGAGATCAAGCTCAGCTACTGCTCCAATTGCGAGCAGCGTGGCCCCTTCCGCATCAACTCGGAGCAGACCGTCTACCGCAACTATCAAAAGATGACGCTGCAAGAGTCGCCCGGTAGCGTGCCGCCTGGACGTTTGCCTCGTCACCGCGAGGTAATCTTGCTCTGGGATCTCATCGACTCTGCCAAGCCCGGCGAGGAGGTCGAAATCACCGGTGTCTACCGCAACAACTTTGACGCCTCGCTCAACACCAAAAACGGCTTCCCAGTCTTTGCCACGGTCCTGGAAGCCAATCACATTGCCAAGCGCGACGACGCCTATTCGGCTTTCCGTCTCACCGAGGAGGACGAGCGACAGATCAAGGCGCTGGCCAAGGACGAGCGCATCGGCAAGCGCATCATCAAGAGTATCGCCCCTTCGATCTACGGTCACGAAGACATCAAGACCGCCATCGCGCTCAGCTTGTTCGGTGGTGTGCCCAAAGACATTGGTGGCAAGCACCGCATTCGTGGCGATATCAACGTCCTGCTGCTCGGTGACCCTGGTACCGCCAAGTCGCAATTCCTCAAGTACGTCGAGAAGACAGCGTCGCGAGCCGTCTTCACCACCGGTCAGGGTGCATCAGCGGTCGGTCTCACCGCGTCGGTGCGCAAGGATCCTGTCACTCGCGAGTGGACGCTCGAGGGAGGCGCGCTGGTACTTGCCGACAAGGGCGTCTGCCTGATCGACGAATTCGACAAGATGAACGACGCCGATCGAACTTCGATCCACGAGGCCATGGAGCAGCAGCAAATCAGCATCTCCAAGGCTGGTATCGTCACCACATTGCAAGCTCGCTGTGCCATCGTCGCCGCGGCCAACCCTATTCGCGGCCGATACAACCCCACCATCCCCTTCAACCAGAATGTTGAGCTGACCGAGCCCATTCTGTCGCGTTTCGATGCGCTGTGCGTGGTCAAGGACACCGTGGACCCCGTCAAGGATGACATGCTGGCTCGTTTCGTGGTGGGCTCGCATCTGCGATCACACCCCAAGTTTGACGACGAGAACGACGAGCAGCTGGTGGCTACCTCGCTCGACGCCGACATCTTGCCCCAGGACATGCTCAAGAAGTACATCATGTACGCACGAGACCACGTTCGCCCGTCGCTGAATGCGCTGGATCAGGACCGCATCTCGCGTCTCTACGCTGATTTGCGTCGCGAGTCGATCTCGACGGGCAGCTTCCCCATCACGGTGCGTCACTTGGAGAGCATGATCCGCATGGCCGAGGCGTCGGCCAAGATGCACCTGCGCGACTACGTGCGCACCGACGACATTGACGTGGCCATCCGTGCGACGGTCGAGTCGTTTGTCTCGGCACAGAAGATGAGCGTCAAGAAGACACTCGAGCGAGGCTTCCGCAAGTACCTGCACCAGAGCCGCGACCACGACGAGCTTCTTTCGTTCATCTTGGGCTCGATCGTCAAGGACCGAATGCGTTTTGTGCAGCTGCAGAACGGCGCTCGTCGCGGGGGTAATGCTCAGTCGAGCACGGTCGTCACAGTGCCCGTCTCGGAGCTCGAGACGCGTGCCAAGGAGGTCGATGTGTTCGACATTCGACCCTACCTTGGGTCCAAGCTTTTCCACGCCAACGGCTACACTTTCAATGCCGCAGATCGATCGATCACCAAGACGTTCGGAGCTGGCCGCACCGGAATGGCTGGCCTGACCGGCGCCGGCCCTGCTGCAATGGTCGCCTAGTCACCTGCTCGTTCCGTCTCGTATTGATACCATCTTCTGTATACTTTCTATCGATGCCTCTGTCACCGTTTTCCCTCCCTGTATTTTGCTAGTTTCGATTCATCCCTGTGCGAGGACATCATTCTCTGTCAACCATGTCTGTCTGCGTATGCGTAGCGCATCAGCTGTGAGTCCAACTGTTGCAAATTGACACATGCTCGGGCGTAGATTGAATAGAAAAGTTGCCAAATAAATCAGGCACTGAAAAGTACTCAGAGTTCACCCTAACCCCACAGACAGTCCCATCACCAACAAAGCATCAGTTGATTAGGGAGTAGCTGTACCCTAGGGTTAGGGTTTCATGTCACCGGTTGAACGGTGTTGGCGCATTGGAAGCCTGGCAAGACGGTCCATTTGAAATTTCAAATCAGAAGTCTGAATTGGTGGGAAGACGGTCAGCTTCAAAACTAGAGACGCGTTGTATTCATTTTGAATCTCCTGGCAATTTCCATCTGGCAGGCAGACGGCACCATCTGGAAGACGGTCTGATACAAGCAGCAAG